>NW_005187402.1:7072734-7087445 GCF_000239375.1 Pundamilia nyererei | reverse complement strand
TATTAGATAAAATGAATATTGATAAAGTTTACCTTTATATACAGAATCTGAATATCGCAAAATATTTTAAAAAATTGCAATAATATCGTATCGTGAGTTAAGTATTGTGATAATATCGTATCGTGGGATGTATGGTGATTCCCACCTCTATTATTTAACATGTTAACTGTTAAACTGCATGACAGTACTATCAGGAAAATGCTTAACAAGTATGGTTGCCAGAAAAAATCCTCCTATCTCTAAAAATAACATAGCAGCACAACTTAGGCTTGTAGATTTGAAACTCAACAGACCACAAGACTTCTGGATCAATGTCATTTGGACAGAAAATACCAATGTGGAGATGTTTGGCCATAATGCTCAACATCAACCAAACACAGCATATCAGGACAAACAAATTGTAGTAACTGTCAAGCATGGTGGCGGTGGGGTGATCATTTGGGCTTGTTTTGCAACCACATGACCTTGTTTTCATTGACATTGGGTCAGCCATGAATTCCTTTGTATTCCAAAGTGTTGTGAAGTCAAAGGTGAGGTCATCTGTCTGACAACTAGAGCTTGGTAATATGTGGATTGTGCAATAGAACAATAATCCCAAGTACAGTAGCAACTCTACAACAGAATGGCTGAGAAAGAAAAATTGAAAAAGAAATTAATCAAAATGTTGCAATGGCCCAGTCAGAGTCCAGATGACAACCCTGACTGTGCTGGTACCTTAAGAGAACTGTGTACAGATGAATACCTGCGAACCTCAATGAACCAAGGCAACACTGAAAAGAAGTAAGGACCATAATTTCTCTACAATGACATGATGGATGTATAAAGTTATACAGAAAACAATTCAAGTTAATGCTGCTAATGATGGTTCTACAAGCTACTGAATTATAGGGTGTCTTTAGAAAAAGAAATGCATGTAATTAGGTTCAACAGGACAGCAAAAGAAATAGCCGGGATGGAGCTTCTGCTCATAACTGGGGTGCTGTCTCTTCTTGAAAAGTCCAACCCTATCAGAAAAATGCACCTGCACCTGGATAGGAGCAAATGTGAAGCCTTTTAATGGGAGCAGTAACAGTCAATAGGACAGTTGAAATGCTAAAAACAATAACCTAAAAGTTGCCAAAACACAGATGATAAATTGCAGATTTTGCTAATGGCTTTCAGTGGTTTCACTAAGGGAAGATCCCAAGTTTTCTAGTCATGTGATCTGTTGTTACTAAAGAAATGTTAATCGACCACCCTAAGGAGGCAAAGTAATGTAGTCTCTCCAAAAAAATATTTTCTAGCTCCAACATTTCTCATTCACTTCAACTAGTGTATGGCTTATTAACTGTGTTGTAGGCTTGGCTCCACGTACAGCCTCTTCATTTCATGTGCCAGAAATGCTTTTGGACTCAAATTCTCTGGTGTGAATCGTGGGAGGTATGAACTGAGCATGGGTGTTTCTGTTTGCTCTGTACATTTTGTTCCTTGGGGAAATCTCACTGATTAAGTGCTACTATTTTGACAATATGTCAACTCACAGGGAGCGAAGATGAATTTATGTGCTTGGCAGTTCTGTAAACAGCATTACTGACCAACATGTTTCCAACCTCATTCCAATGCTGTCTGAAAAAAGGGTCAGAAGACTGCCTTTTTTAGTGCTTTTGTCAGACTATAAAGTTTTAATGAATCACTTAAATTGAGAAATGAGGTTCCACTTTTGAAATAAAATTCTTCAAAATGAATATAACAACCGATGAGTATGCATGAATTCTCCATGACCAAAATATACCAGTGCCTAAAATGCATATGTATGTTTCTTTATTTTTAGGATTGAGGCCTTGGCCAGACCACTCAGTGAGTCGCTGTGGGAATAAAAGGGCCCTTTATTAGAGATGGCACAGAGGAGTCCTTCATGAGGCCCACATGGGCACTTTATAACATCTGACATAAGCATTTGGTAGTGTGATTACCAGTGCTTGTGGTTCCATCACTGATGGTTCATGGCTGATAGAGTCCAGTCTTACGTGGTTGGAAGGCAGACTCGCTACCAGAGAAGGAAAGAGACAGAATAAACCCAGAACTAAAGGACAGAGAAAGAAAGGGAAGGCAAATTCTAGATATACTGGACCAAGATCATACAGAAGTAGTTGGATAAATATCTTAAACTTCTTATAAAAGTTCTGAGCACCGCTTTTGGATGAAAAAAATCAAGCTACTAATTATTCTAAGCCAGTGCTATATTAGCCTACATCAGAAGTTTTGGGTGATTTATTGCTTGTTATTCAATCCAACTCTAAAATTACTGATAATGGTGTTTACTCATTCCATGCCCTTTTTGGTAGTATACTCATATGAGCACATTTAGCGCCAACAATTCAAACAATTCCAGCCACATTCAAAGTCACTCGAATCACCTTTTTTTCTTTATTCTGATGCTTGCTTTGAACTTCAACAGGTCATCTTCACCATGTCTGCATCCCTAAATGTACAGAGTTGCTGCCATATGATTGGCTGACTAGATATTTATGCTAACAAGGAGTTGAATGGGTGTACCAAGGTATACAAAAAAGCATCTCTAAATGTACAACATGTTGAACCTTGAAGCAGATGAACTGCAGCAGCATAAGATCACACTGTGTGCCATTCCTGTCAGCTAAGGACAGGAAACCGAGGGTAGGTCTGCCAAATCTTGATTTCTGCTGCAAATTTGATAGGCTCAGAATTTTGCATTAGTACCATCCGAGCTTTTTTTAGATGCCGTGGCCTATCTGAGTCTTGTGCAGGGCTCTAGACTAACTTTTTGCCATGGGCGTACCGGTACGCCTAACTTTAAAAAGCTGCTCACTAGAGCTGGGTATCATCACTGATTTCTATAATTTCTATAATCCATTCGATTCTGGTTTTCAAAGTTTTCAAAGTCCCGATTCGATTCAACTTAGCCTCAGACAGTCAGAAATATTATAATTCTGATCATTTATCAGTACTGACTTCATCAGAATTGTGAACATCACAGCAGCTGCCTTTGTGTGAAAGTAACTGAGAATAAAACACAGAAAAACATGAAGGAGATTTTCCTGGTCTGGCTTTTTATAGCAGATAACCTTAAAAATATTCTACAATGTTCTGCATATAAAGTTTACATTTCCTCAGTATTGAACAACAGAAAAAATAGGCTTTCTTGTCCGAGGTCATTTAAGTGAAAAAAAGAAAAAGAAAAGAAAAAGACAGCAGCCGACAGTGCTGTAAACAGCGGTAGACTGGTGGGTAATAAGCGAATGAATAATACAGAAAACAGAGATTGGAGACGGGAAACTGTTCTTGAAGTACAGAGAGAGAGAGAGAGAGAGCTAGCTGTGCATGAATGTGATTTTAATAGTCGTGGAAGCAAAACAGCAAAATTCATGACGACATTGATCAAATGTGAAGCGCAGTTTGCTGCTTCTTTTGCTGCTGGCTCGGTGAATTTTGGTTGCAGAGAGACAAAACCTGCAGCTCAGAATCAGCGCAAAAAGACGTAATCACAGCGCGGACCGGACGCATCAGGATCGCTAAGCTCCGACAGCATGTCCGTCTACGGGCCGTCGGGTGAGAAAGCCGAGAAAGACAAAGCTGATTCTGATGCGTCGGGTCCGTTCTGTTTTTACGTCTTTGTGTGGAATCCATGTACCTGCTCTCATTTGCTGTTTGGTTGTTGTTGAAATGGTTTTGTAAGCTTTAATCTGAGAATCTGGCGTTTCTGGCAAAACACAGTTATATTTAAAAGTCGATTCAGGATTTAATGAATTGATATCGCTTTATTCAAGCTACTCACCTCCCACTTCCACCTGCACTTTCAACTGGACCACGGCCAATCAGAGCGGTCCCGCCCCTTACTATCTCTGATTGGTTTAGTCCACGATAGGGGCATAATGTGTGTCTGTTGTTGACCACAGGGAAGGTTGCAGATTTTTTTTTTTTTTTTTTGCTACCCGAACAGTTGGTCGCACAGGTGCAACCAAATATTTTTTTTAGTCGCACCACTGAAAAATTTGGTCGCATTTGCGACCAAATTGGTCGCACTCTAGACCCCTGCTTGTGGCTGACCATGTCCATCCCTTTGTGACCACACTACCCATCTTCTAATGCCTGCTTCCAATAGGATAAAGTGCCATGTCACAAAATACAAATCATCTCAAACTGGTTTCTTGAACGGGACAATGAGTTCGCTGTACTCAATTAGGCCTCTGAGTCACCCGATCTCAGTCCAATAGATACTGTTTGATGTGGTGAAATGATGAGATTTTCTTCACAAATGCGCAGCCATGAAATTTGCAGCAACTGTCTGATGCTATCATGTCAATATGGGCCAATATCGCTGAAGAACGTTTCCAGCACCTTGTTGAATCTGTACCATGAAGAGTTAAGGGAAAACCATATTAGCAAAGTGTGCCTACTAAAGTGGCAGCTGAGTATATGTGTTATTCTCATTTGGAAGCATAAGGAATCACACATAGTACCCCAGGACCAAGTTAAACATCGTGTTTTTCAAAGTAAAATTGCAAAGAATTTGTGGTTTCCATCCATCCATCCATCCATTTGCTTCCGCTTATCCTTTTCAGGATCGCGGGGGGCGCTGGAGCCTATCCCAGCTGTCATAGGGCAAGAGGCGGGGTACACCCCGGACAGGTCACCAGTTTGTGGTTTCTCAATAGACAATTTATGGTATCTTTTCATCCAGAAATGCAACTTAAAACTCTAAAATGCAGAGAAAGAAAACCCATATAAATAAGATGTATTAATGCTGTCACTTTCTCTCTCGCGCTCTCTCTAGCCTGAGGCAAATTCAGATGATGAATCTACCTGATATATCAAACTTCTAAATTCTTTCTGCAAATCATGAGCACCACAGCTTCAGTGATAAAGAGGAAGGGAACTATCATTTATCAGCACAGAGCACAAACGCTCTGGCAAAAATAAGGGTGCATTAGTGCCTGTGGCATGGGTAAGTCTAGGAATAATCTAGGAATGCACCATTAGTACAGATCAATATATACAGTTTTTAAGGCAGCATATGTGGCTATATATATCTTTTTTAAGGAAGGTGTTACAAACTTCAGCAGGACAATGCCAAAACACATTCCTTGCATATAAACTGGGTTAAACTTGCTTGTACAAAATAGTTTGGAAGTTTGTTGAAATATATGAATGACTAGAGCCAGCATGGCATGGTGTTTTTGTTAAAGTTAGAAAAAGGGTATGGTTTGATAAAAATAATAATTAAAGGATATTAAAGGATCAACGTCACGGTGCTGAGAGCTGGTAGTGAATAGAACGTAAACAACAGCCCTGGTGTCTCCCAGATTTCTTCCATAAGAAGTTTTTTTTTTTTTGTGGTCCATTAACAACATCACACAGCTTCCACTTTCGCTTCTGACAGACAACAGTCATAATTCGCACAGCCACACGAGATCCTTCTCAGAAAAATCATAAACATAAGTCACTTAAGGCATTCGAACAAACAACCGGTGCTCTAGTTTTTTTCTGGTGAGGTCAAATCTCCAAATTTAGCCAATGCCGTTCAGGTCAGGAATGTTTGATAACCTTCTACCAGTTTTAAAGCCACGCCTGTCGAGTGTTTGTGTTTATATCTGTATGTGTGAACATTCCTGGCATGGGCACGCATCGGAGCTGAGTGCACCGAGAGGAGGGGCCAGTGGAGGACTTGTAGACCAACTCAGTGAACCCTGGAAGGCCAGTTCATCCTTCATCATTACTTTATGCTGAAAGATCACAGTAAGACAGAGGGATCAGGCTGCTTTTAGTTGTTTGTGCACACACAGAGCACACTTTTATCCTGCTCACAATCCTTTATCTATCCCTTAAACCCATTCTTTTCCATTGCCTGTGAGCAACTTTTACTGAGTCATGAAATAAATCTGTTTTGTGTGTGGTTGGAAATAAAAGGCTGTTATTTCTTACATTTGGATAAAGGTTTTTGAAACTTTTTGACCCAGTTTTCAGGTCCTGAAATCCTGTATGTCGGAATTCTGTTTTTTGATTTTTTTTGGGGGGGTTTTTTGGTTTTTAAGAGTAAAGTGGAATCTCCTAAAAAGATCCCTTGGGTGTTTGGATTTATTCAGAACTTCTTGTTTTTCATCTAAATATATCAGATGTTTATGTATCAATTTGACAAATCTCTTGCAACCGTGTTTGCAAATTAAACAACCAGAAATAGCATCTTGACCCTACGGCTCAGAACTTTGGTGTAAACATTTAAAGCTCTGTTGCTCTTGTGCAACAAATTGAAATAAACTGGACCAACGAGTACTTGTTGCAACGCTAATGTCCTCCTCCTCCGGTGCGGACCTCTTTTTTGCCTCTGGGAGACCACATAGCAGAGCAAGACATTTTTAAAATCCAGGGAGCCTCAGGGAGGTGCAGCTTAGTTTTCATGACAGTGTAATGGTGGGCGCCACTCATCCTCATGGTTTCAACCCCCCCCCCAAATCTAATGATCACTGTCTCGGCCATTCAGGATTGTACAGTCATACCTGTGGGTTGGGTGGGAGATGCAGACAGCTAGTGAATTGAATTTGAGCGTTTATGGTGTGAGAAGCAGCCCTGGGTTTAAGCGTGGTTTTAGTGGAGTCTGTCATGGTAGGTTTGGTGAGAGAAACAGACAATGGCTCCTCTGGTGCTTCTGTGGTTAGTGAGAGCTGATCTCAGCTGCAGTACCACATGATTCAAGTTAGGTTAAACCTATATGTCTTTGGGCTAGTGCCTTTAGTTAATAGCTAGCCAGTCTATATGCGCAGTGGGTAAAGCTGAGCTGATAATTGGAAGCCAGGCTTTGTTTATGAGATCTAAGCTGGATGACTTTGCTGTGTGGGCTACTTGCTGGTTGAATGTGCGCTGTTGGTTTGGGTTAGAGGGAGTTGGCCTGAGGAGCTGAGGATGTAGCAGACATGCACAGTGGTGGGAAGTATGTGGTAATTATTGTGTTCGGCACTGCAATCTGTCAACTCTCCTTCTAGATATTTACTGGACCTTCATTCCTCCTGCTGGGTTGATGGTTATGATGCACTTTATGTGTGTGTGTGTGTGCTCGCACACATGCGTGTGTGTGGTAAATGCATGCATTCAGTACTCAAAGTGTTGCATATGGTGTGTACCACCACATTCAAAGCCTTGGGCCATCTTCCATTGTAATGCCTAATTGTCCAAGTGCTCTCCCTTTCTCTCTCACTTCTTTATTTTCTCATGGTTTATATCCGCTGTACAGATTCAGTTTATCTTTTTGAGTTATTTACATTTTTCAGCGACTGAGTTATTTGCTGAATATACAAATATAGCTCAGTCTGTTTATATGTTGTGTGTATGTTAGATTCCAAACATTCTCCTTGTAATGATGTGCAAAGCCTTAGGTGCATTAGTTGTGCCTGTCTCCAGAGAGGATGAATTCTTTTCATTAGGAAAAAAGTGCTTTTTCGCATCTCTTGTTTGCACACTTTCCAGATAAGCAAAGATAGCAACATCTGCTTGGCTGACATTGCTGGTATGGGTTTGAAGTGTACCTGTCATGAAATGAGCTAGCATCACCCTCCATAAATACCTTCCAAATATCAGTCATGTGAAAAAGACAGTTTTCACAAGACTCTGTGAATGAAAAGGTAAGTACACCCATACTGCTTTCATAGGAATCAAGAGGGCAAGTAGCAAGCAGATACTGATGATCAAATGCACTTGGTTAATTGGTCATCAGCAAATGAGAGCACCTCTGGAGCCTGGAGCATTCGAGTGTGTTAATATAATGCCACGATCTTCTCAGGAGTGGATGTCCTGGCAAATTCACCTGATATTCATACTGTGTGATGCTCAGAGAAACTGTAAAAAGCCAGAGCTATGTCTCACACTCTACAGATCTCAGTTAGTATGTTAAACCTTAAACCTGTTGCATATGTATGTTGCATTAAGTTTGCAAACCTAATGCAAACCAATTTTGCATAAGGTTTGCAAAATTGCATTTAAACAAACAGCAAGACTTCTTAAACAATGTCCTTTGGACATGTTTAAAAAGTCAAGAAGTCATGTTTATGGACAAATCTGAATGTTTGTCTATAATGCACAATGCAATATTTGGCAATACCCAAAAAGAAAAAAAGCTGTGAATACACAAATCCAAAATCCTCTAAAATGATGTGAGAAACTGATAGTCACATAGAAAATGATTATTTCATAATAATGGTGATTCTACAAACTACTGAATCATGTTAGCTTTTCACAGGACTGTAAATGAGCAGAGATCTTGGCTATGCAAGTGAAAAATCCAAGGAGAACTTGTGCACCCATGCACATGGCCCCATGATCGGAAGGTTGGGGGTTTGAATCCACTGAACGGTTACCCTGAGGTACCCCTCAGCAAGGTACCGTCCCTACACACTGCTCCCCGGGCGCCTGCTTAGGGGCTGCCCACTGCTTCACTGAGTGAATGGTTCACATGCAGAGAAAAACAAGTAATTTCCCCACGGGGATCAATAAAGTATACATTATTATCATTATTGCATGATGAATAAGTAATAGAGACCAGCAAATAAAGACTTTGCAGCTGCTTTATCTCTCAGCGATTATTTTAATCCAGTCAGCTAACAATGATATTCCTTTACTAAGAGTTAAGGAAGGTTTTGAGGCTTCTAAGATCCAAAAGAGTGTAATTTACAGTAACAAAACTGTACATAGGACAGAATGCTGATGGAGACAGGCTGAAGGTTTTACAGGGACATACCAAGCCTCCTCTTCTTCTCCATAAACCAGAGGTTTGCATGCATTGCTTTAGTCTGTTCATAGTTTCTTATAGCTTCACACAGCACTACCATCCATCCTTTCCAGGCTGCAACGTGCAGTGATGTCTGAGAGCCTGCTCCTGGCAAATGACCAGACAGGTTGGTTGGTAAACACAGCACAGGTCCCCTGTAGAGTGTTTGATGTTCAAGGTCCAAGCAGTGGTCATGGCTGTCACAGTGGGACCCTTAAAGAATGTGTTGTTTCAGGAAGGGTCCCAAGCCACGGCATTAGCTCCTATTCCCCACAGCCACTCATGACAAACCAGCTGGCTTCAGATGTGGCTTTTTTGCACACACATGAGCAGAGTGGTTCAGACTAATATTTTATAGACCTATAAAAACAGCACCATAAACAGAGGCTTCACTAAGTAACACATGGGGGTCTCGTCCTGTAAACCAACAACTCATCAAGGCAATGGTTTTACTATATCTGCTTGTATGTGTGTGTGCTGCCTTTAAAATTCGGTTGTAACACAGAGAGTTTAACCCTAATCTATAAAACCAGGTGTGTGATTGTGTATACAGGATCACAGCATTTAATAGGACCTGACAAGAGATGCTGCATATCTGTAGTCTTTTTAGCACTGTGTCAGCAAACTCCTTATTGACATCTCAGCTTTTCCTTGAATGCCTGGGTTTCTCATGGTAATAAACTTTATGTGTTGGCTGGCTCTCCCACTGGCTTGACTTTCAAAATCACAGGTCCCTGAATCAAAAATTCCAGTGAAGTATAGTTCTCAGAAATACTGCATGGTGAAGTGTTCCCAGAATTCCTTGCTCCTAGAAAACTGGGTGCAAAATCTCTGGAATGCCTCAAAAACCAAAATGGTTTCTACGAAAGTCAAACTTGGGATCGGACTAACACAAAGATATTTTGGGCTATCTCAATAGAGAACTTTATAGTTGCAAATGAGATGATATGGGGTTGTGGTTGGGTCTTATTACTTGTGATATGGAGCACTGAGATGACTGATCAACTGAGTGAGCATTCTTCTTTGGTAACCTTGATGGACCAGTTGGTGGGCACTGAGGCCTGCATTGTTTTCGAAGTCACACGCATGCACACATGCACACACACGCACGGCGATTGCCCAGAGCCAAGCCTGAGTGCCACCACACATGAATGGAGATAAATGCAGTGAGTGCCTGAGGTTTCCAGCGTGGCTGTGTTATATGAGTAAATGATTAATCCGCATAGTTGGACCCTGTCTCCTGTCTGCAGCGGCATACTCCAAGGCCACACAGCTGGTACCAATTTGCATTCCCCCGCCACATCGTGATCCAACTGCATGTGTAGGAATCATGGCTTATCGCGGCAGTAATTCACTCCTTCCTTTCATGCCAAGGCTATTCTTGGCCTTGCTGCCTCTTTATTTTTAGTCAGGGCTGCTTCTCTGGGTCATTTAAATGGCCTTGATGTGGTGTGTTAGTTCAAAACGACAGATCCTAAACTGTCATGAATCACCTTTAGGGATGCATTCTTCCCCACAGTCACAACCTTTCCGACCAACACTAAAAGGAGCTCTGTTTTGCTTTTAAAAGCCGCAGATGTGACCACTCACCTGGATCTGTTGGGAAACAAGAATGTGTCTGTCTTTTAGCTCTTCCGTGTGACGGCTCATGTTTGGGTGTGCATTTACAAGAAGGCGTGTGTGTTTGATTTCGCCCCTCACTCCATCAGGTTTAAATGGTATCATGCACTGAAAAATCTGAAGCTCATTAAAGTTTTGGCAAATGACAACACAATAAAAATAGACAGTCTGCTAAATATTCATTTGAGCATGACAAAGCATCTAAGCGGTCACTCATAGGACGTGCATTGTATTTTTGGACCTTGAGTGACCTCACACAAGCACAGATGCCCCCAGGCTCCTCGTTTCGCGACCTCATTCACCGATAAGCGGGGAAATAAACTTCTCTGTGTCTTGGCTCGTCTGTAGGTTCCTGTGTAGACTAAGAGCCACAGGGAACATGGAGTGCATCCCAGATTAACATAATGGAGTTAATTGATCAACTAAAGTTCAGCCAGGGGACAGTTCTTGAATGCTCTCACTCCTTTTCTGTTTGTTACCCATTGAGGTCCAAGATGACCTCACTCCATTCACTGCCTCATACCTGAATCTGAGGTCTCAGCAATGACAGCAGCTTTTGTCTCTCTCTATTACCTTTTCATTATTCAGCTGGACAGCGGAGCCAGATGGATAGCTACCATCAATTCCTGAAGTGGATGCAGGTTACGTTTTTCCAAAGATACTAAAAAATCAGCTCGATAGTTTGAGAAACGGCTATATTTCTTGTGCCAAGAGTTAGGTGATAAATTTAATGCACCTCTTTTGGTCTTCATGCCAAATATGAGGCTGCGGCCAGAGATAATTAGCTTGGCATAAAAATGAACTAGTAATTGTCCACATATAGTTCCAGGTGTCTTGTCATTACAAACGGTGGAGTTTCACAATCCAAGAGCACGGAAAAATGCAGCCGATTTCAAAGTAGATGTTCTTGGATAAAGAGGGCACATGTTTTAAATTCTGACTTGACAGAAATATCATCATGTTAACATGCCCATCACATGTCCTGGTACTTTATTTTTTTCTTTGCTTTTTCATCTGGATCCTCGTTAGATGGCAAGATCATGACTGAATCCAGCCTACTAGCCTGCAAGATATATGTATGGAGGCAAACCACAGTGAGTTCAGACCAACCTGTACTCTGGCTGGAACAGGAGCGTTTTTTGGTGTGACAACAGGCCAATGATTAATCCAAACGCTTGCCAAGTATTTTGTGAGAGCCTGTGAATGCCTTTTAGAGATAAATTTTCCTTACAATGATGGCTGTAATCACTGACAGCCTTTAAAGCTCCTTAAGCAGCAGCTTGTTTTTCTGTGTGTCTTGCGGTTTGTTTATCTGATTGGTTGAAATTAGGCCGCGGTAGGTGCTGATAGATAGATGGCTCGTGCAATCAACAGCCAAGCACTTTTTGAAAGTGCCAACTCTTTCCCAGTTTACAAGGATGACTTTGCAGATGGTTCTGTGTTGTGGATATGTGAGGGTATTTGTGTGTGTTTGTCTACTTGCAAAATTCCTTCATTTTCAGTCTTCTTCTCTTAATGTGTGTGCTTTCGCTCATGTATGTGTTTTTTCCTCAAGGGCAACCAGAGCATAATGAAGACTTCCCAGCCTCAAAACTACTTTGACATAAAGAGATGGCAAAATAATTATAAAGGCCATGAACACAAAGCCACAGTTTTCATTTTGCCTGTTAAAATTATACTGGGACAGAAGAGAAGCCTGTTGTTAGCTTTGTCTTGTAATTCTGAGTTGTTAGACTCCTTCTTAGCTTCTTTAAACTTTCTCCAAAACTCACAAACCAATATCTCTGGGGTAATTGCATTGATAAATTCTTTCTCAAGTGTCTCAGATTATTCAATTAACTGGTCGAAATCAACAGTTCTTCCGATTAATTGCTCCTTCCATAGTTCTTCTCCTTCCCCACTGCAATGTGGAAATATAAAATATTTAGGTATTAATGTCTCTCCTAAACTTTCAGAATTAACTAAATTAAACCACATCCCACTTTTAAAGACAGTAGAAGGCGACCTGGCTAGATGGAAATCTTTACCCATATCACTCAAGGGAAGGGTCGCCGCTATAAAAATGATGGTCTTGCCAAAAATAAACTATTTATTTTCAATGGTCCAAATTAACCATCACAAGATTGGTTCAGATCTCTAGACTCGTATATTTCTAAATTCCTTTGGAAAGATAAACCCCCACGTATCAGCTTAAAAACACTACAAAGGACCAAGGATAAAGGAGGATTAGATCTGCCTAACTTTAATCACTATTTTTTAGCCAACAGGCTTCAGTTCATCTCTAGATGGTTTAAACACACCCTCTTAGATGAACCTTGGATAGATGTAGAACAGGCACTATGTAATAACCTAGAAATTTCAGACCTACCATTTATCAGCTCAAACATCAAATGACATGAATGCTTTAAAAGCATCAATATTAGCTCTTCTCTGACAGCATGGTGGGAGTTTCTAAAAATGACAGAGTCTTCATTAATCCCATGCAAACGTACACCTATCTGGAACAATCCGGACATATTACAAAACAATAATATGATAAACTTTCCAGATTGGAGTTGCAAAGGAATTAAATGGAACATATGTTGGAAGGAACAGACTTTATTTCGTTTGACAGACTAGTTACACAATATGGGATCAACAAGAAACGATTTTTGGAATATCAACAAATTAAATCCATAGTAAAACAGAAATTTAATCCCAGTGAAGCTGAAATACAAACACCACCAAGTGTGGTAAAATTTTTAGTCTAAAACCCCCCAAATTATTGTCTAAAATATACAGAACACTTTCTAAAATAGATGAATCAATATCCCTTCCTATTGCAAAATGGGAAGCAGATTTATCAATCAACTTAGACCCAAACCTTTGGTCTCAGATATGCTTAAAAACCTTTCAATGGATCAGAAATCCCAGTTTGCAATTAATACAATACAAAATATTACACAGAGTGCGCTATACTGGTCATAGGATGTTCAAGATGGGCTATACGCCTTCCAACAACTGCTCACACTGCACAGCAAATACACCGGACAATTACATCCACGCTCTTTGGTTCTGTCCACCAGTTCAGAAATTTTGGCGTGAGATATGTGAAGACTTATCAAAGTGTCTGAAATGTAACATTCCAGCCTCGCCTTTAGTGTGCTTGCTGGGCAACTTGGATGAGGTCACTGCAGAAATAAACACAGCCCACGTTGTTTTTACGGCCCTATGTTTTGCCAAGAAAATGGTCCTCATTAACTGGAAAAATAAAAATAATCTTAATTCTAACCAATATAAAGACCATCTAATAGATCACATTAGTCTTAATACAACCTCTGCCATCACATTTAATCAATCCCTTTGGGCCCCTTTGATCGGCTTCATCACCTAGTGGGGGTGGGGGGTCATGGTTTGGTCCTGCCTTCGCTATTGTGGTTGATATGGGGGTAGGGACGGCCTTGGGGCGTCTGGGGAGTCCCTAGGGACGTTTCCCTAGAGGGCCTAACCTGGCGGATGTGGCCATGACCTGGTTAGGAGCTCTGGGGGCTCTTAGATGGTGTTTTCCTTGTGGCTGCGTACAGCGGAGATGGGGGAGGGTCTGTGCTGGCGGACGTTGGTTACTGGCCTGGTAGCCTGGCTGCCCCTGGGAGGGTCCGGGACGGGCGTGGAGGCTAGAGGGTCTGGGGGTGCTCCGCCCACTGGTCTGGGGTGCTGGCCGGGCCTTGGGGCCTTGGGTCCTGGCTATTGTGTCGCCGGAGCAGTGGGCGGGTGGGTGCAGGGGGGCTCAGCCCCATGCAGTGCTGGGGACCTCTGATGCATCGGCCCAACTAGGGGGCTCTCTAACTGGTGGGGAGGTTGTTATATCTTTGCAGGTGGTCTCCTCACTACAGGAGCTCACTCTGCAGGTGGGGGGAGAGATATAGGAGAGGTGGAGAATGAACTCAACCTGGGTGTCTATTGTCTTGTGTAGTTTGGGAGATGATTGGATGATGGGGTGGGTGCAGTTTTCTCTGGGGTGGAGTCGGGTGGGCTGCCCCGGACGCTGTGGGGCTGGGCAGTGCTGCTGCTGCGGGCCCCGGTCCGGATGGGCCTGGGCCCCCTTGCCCTGGTGGGTTCCAGAGTGTGGGGGTGCCTACTGGGGCCGCTTGCCCCTCCCTTTCTTCCCTCCCCATTCTCAGCTGCCTCCCTATTCCCGCTCTACCACACCCACCCACACACGCAGGGCTTGGGGTGCAGGTACAGTGGGGCAAAAAAGTATTTAGTCAGCCACCGATTGTGCAAGTTCCCCCACCTAAAATGATGACAGAGGTCAGTAATTTGCACCAGAGGTACACTT
>NW_005187402.1:6994192-7068493 GCF_000239375.1 Pundamilia nyererei | reverse complement strand
CTGTAACCATAGTTGTACAAGAGCTATAGAAAAGGTACAATTGCTATTAGGATGTTGTGTGTTTTGATAAGAAGAGATATGGCTATTATCAATTCTGGTATAGAGACACATCAAACATTCAAATTTGTCCACTATTATTGTGGTAAGGGGAACGTGAACCACATTACAAATGCAAAACATCGGGATTAATAGACACATGCATGTTAGAAAGAAGAAGGTTTCAAGGTCTGTCATGTCGGTGAGTGCAAGGTCTGAAATTATCTAGGAGTACACCAGTCACAGCATGTAATGTAGAAGGCCAGTGTATAAGCCAGTCAGAGAGCGCTTTAAAACAACTTTGCATTCAAGCATCAAGCAAGAGTACGAAAAACATTTCACCCACGTTGACTGAAACTGATCATCAACAATATAAAACAGGCAGTGTTTTAGAAAGACCAGATTCCTGACTGGCACTTATTTTCACCATCGTTGCATGCCTTCTCTCTCCCTTTCCTCCAGCATTCTTTTTCTTTAATCAGCTTCACCAGACGACTTGTCTAACATTACCTGTAGATAAGCAAGTTCACATGCATTTATGTCCATATTATGAGTGTGCACTTGCAATTTATGGCAATTGCAGTGATAGAGAAAGAGCCTGAAGTTTGTGGCTGAGAGAATATTGCCTTATTTTTTTATATAATGCAATATTTATTTGCTTTTAGAACAAAGGGAAACTGTCTTATACAGCCCACAACAAACATACAACTTATTGGGTTTCCTGAGAACATAACCCCAAACCCAAACCCTACAAGTCCCTTTCCTCCCCCTCCCCACCCCCGCCCTTCCTACCAACACATATCACCTTTGCAGTATAACCATAACATTCCAATGACACTACAGGTTAACATAATGAACAGGGAGAAATGTACAGTAGGTCAGTGATTTAAGACAAAAAGAGAATTACATGTATTAACTCCCTATTGCGCATTCCTGAGTAACCTTTTGGTCTCTCTAATTCCCTTTAGCCAGTTTTGGACTGTTGAGGGGTTTGCATGATTAACCCTAGCTGAGGATAGTTCTAAGTCCAAGATATCTAAGAAGGCATGTAACCAGTGTTTCACCGAGAGATCATGTGGTGGTACCCACCTCTGAACCACTCGCTTTTTGGCCGCAGTTATGCCTGCCAGCTTTCATTGTCATTGGAAGCCTAGAGTCATCAAGCAGAAGGTGTAGTAATGGGTCAACAGGAAGACTGATATTTCTCAGTGATGACAGTAACTTTATTACCTTGCCCCAGAATAAGAACATATCAGGACAGTCCCATAGAGAATGCATTAAGGTTCCAACAGTAGCAGTCGACCAGAATGTGCAGTAAGGATGAGAGGTTATTTTCAACTGGAATCTCTTCTGAGGAGTTAAGTACGTTCGAGGACATATCTTATAATGGATAAATTGGTGGCCGGGATTCTTTGATGAACTGGTGACATTGGCCCAGATTGTGGTCCTGGCTATCTTCTCCTGTTGGTCGACCAGGTCTTTTTGCCATTCTTTAATAGAAAAATCTTGGGATTTTAACCGCTTTAATAGATTCACGTAGATAAATGAAACTATTCTCTTAGGTGAGTTTTGTACTAGCTCTACAACTGAGAGTTTTAAATTGTCTCCCCACTGAATATTATGCGATTTGAGGGCCGAGTGTAATCTAAAATAATGAAATAGCGACTGCTTTGGGACTCTATAACGAGTAACCAGCTCCTGGAAACTGAGCATGGAATTTGTACCATTTAAACCTTCTAACACCTGGATAGGGCTTTGAGCCCATGGGCCTTTAGCGAAGGTTTTGGACCCAGTTAGCAAGTGATAGTTTTGCCATAAAGGGGTGTGCTTGTGCCACTTTGTCACTCTACCTAAGAACTTTTCCGCAAGTCTTCAATAAATAAAGATTCTCATAATTTCAATAAATATGAAATTATGAGAATAATGTCTTATGTATAGATTGAGGGTGATCTGGGGACAGTCAGTCACTGTCAGGCCCCAGTTGCACAGAGCAGTCAGACCCTGACAACTCTGTGTCTCGAGAGAAAAATGTGTATTCTCAGACTTCTTGCTAGAGGTTTCTGAGAGTCACTGGGTAAAACTGCAAAGAGGTATATGGTGCTGCCCCCTTGCGATTTCTTTGGTCCCTAGCAAGTTGCCGGATTCCTTGCAAACACACAAGAGCTACTGGCCGAGCGGTGGTGAAACTATGAAAAGTGGAGCGCGAACCAGAAATAGACTACTCGCCTTCAAAGTAAAAGCTGTGCCTTTGAAATATGTTGAGAGCTGCGGTAAGGCGTGCCTTTTACTTTGAAGGCAAATGTTCTCCATTTTCTTTTTGTGACTCACTCTTTCAAGTTTCAACTACTACTCGATGAATAGTTGAGGAAGTTGGCATCTTCCCTGCAAAGTACCACTGGAATCTGTGATACCAAAGCAATCACAAGGAGGTTTTTGGTGCTGTGCCCTGTTTGCAACTGCCAGAAACCACTCACCAACCAGTTGGGAATTCCCCCGTTATTTCCTAGCAACCACAGGGGTTTGCAGGCGGCAGGCATCTGGTTGGAGGTGTTATGGCCCTGGCCATAATCTGTTTTGGTGGCTGTTTCTTTGTCTGTGTCTTTAAGTCTTTGCAGGTCCCTGAGTGGATGAGCTTACGGCTGCTGATTGGTCCCCTGGTCATGTGGTCTCATTCAAAATCCCTCACCAGCAGTTGTCCCGGGGCAGCCACTGACAGCAGCAGCAGACCTGACCCTGGCCTCCAAAACCTGTGACATTTTTGACTTTCTGAGTTCTGTATATAATGTGTACATTAGTTTTCATTGTAAATAGCACATTCTAAATAGCACTGGAACAGAAGGGGTGAGCTGCCTTATTGTTTTCCCTTGCACTGTTTTCTCCTGTTTATCTCAGTTAGGGAGTTAGGTGTAGCGCTTGTCTTTTGTTTGATTTTTGTTTTCACATAGGGTTTTAGATAGCACCTCCTCCTGACTTAGCTTGTTTTGTTTGTTATTTTGGCCTTCGTTCACCCCGGAGCTTCATTTTGCAGTGTAGAAAAATAAACCACCGTTCACTAAGAAATTGGTTTTCCCTCTGTATGGTTTTGGGGACCAGGGTGGGGCAATCTTTTCAAACTTATGTTGCGTTCCTGTACCCCTAGACTGGGGCGTAACAGAGGCAAAGAAGGTGAGTAGGGCTCCAAAATGTTCTGCTGACCGTCACTTTTTTCTTTAGTTTTTCCAGTGAAACTATTGCTTGACAGTGTTTTAATAAATGGCAGCAAACGGCTCTAGACCCTAGCATGGATTTTTGCAAATCCATTGCAGCTATAAGCCTCTTTAGCCTCCTAGTGGTTGATTACATAGTTATTTGTTTCAAAACAGCAAACTGATACACTTCGTGACATTAGCAGATCTAATTAGAGCTAAATAAAACAAGTGGTTTTAGTAGCAGGATATCTAATTAATAAACGTCAGCAAAGGACTGGGGTTAGTCTGATGTGCTGCAACTCTAATTTGCAGCTAACGAGACATCAAAAAAATCTGCTGCTAACATCATAACACCAGATATTTCAGGGCACCTTCAGGGTCCATCCCTTGGCAGGTTTGAGTTGTTCTGCTGGCACTGACAAGGAAAACAGCATATTAGGTGGAATTGGTCACAATGTTTTGGCTCATCAGTGTCTCAAACAGTGAAAAGGCTTCTGTACTCAAGCTTGGGATAAACGTACACCATTCTGGAGTCCAAAACTATTTTTAAAAGCCTCAAGTGACGATGGTCAGTCAGAAAACCCGAGGTCATACTTAGGGATGGGCGGTTCTGACATAAACGGTAGTAACAAGACCGAAAAGCAGAGCACATTTCAGTGCTTTATTTCGGTGCTTTTTTTTCCTGAGCTGTGATACACTTTAGATTCTAGCCAATCATTTTACGTTTCCGAGAATAGTAGGCGAGTCCAGGTACGTACGTTCTTTTAGAGCAGAGCTACAGATTAAAAATGACCAAGGAGAAGCGGTCAAAAGTCTGGCTGTACTTCACAGCAAAATATGCAAACTCAGCAGCCTGCAACAAGTGCTTTAAGCTGTTACTGTGATACTGTCAAAGGAGGTAACACCTCAAATCCAATGAAACACCTGGCGACGCATAGTGTTTTTTTTAAAAGCCGAGAAATACGCCGTATTTGATAGCTTGCTGCGAGACCTCACACTGAGCACATCTACTGCGGGTGAGGTGCCTGTTTTCGGACCCGGAGTTAGCAACATCCCCCAATAACCCGAAGAGGAGAGTCCTGGCCCCTAGTGTAGCAGAAATGATGACGGATGATGATGGCAGCAGCAGCCGTTCTTCTCTGCGTTAGTAGCTTAATGTTGTTCGCGTGTAATTTACGTTGAGCAGGCTAACCACGTTATTACATTAATGCATGTAAGGTGAACTAGCAAACATCATCATAGCTACATGCGGCTTTCTTCTTGTTTGATGGCAGATACTCCCTTCACCCTGGCCAAAAAGGCTAAAATGACCAAAGAAAAAGTGGAAAACAGTTAAACATGAGAGGTTTAGGACAAAGTTTGGTTTTTTTTTCCATTGTTTAAGCACTGCTTCCAGCCAAGAGTGATACCATAAATCCCCTATAGCTGCAGAAAAGGCTAACATTGTTATCTTTTTACAAAAAAACAGCTGAACATGAGAGGTTTTAGGACCAATTTTGTGTTCTCCATTCTTTAAGCACCGGTTTGAGCACCTTTTAAGCACCGGCACCGTTTCAAAAGTACCGGTTTGGCACCGGTATTGGATAAAACCTAAATGATACCCATCCCTAGTCATACTGAATAACCATGTCTACTGCCAGAACACTTTTGTTGGAATGACACAGACACTGTGCCACGTTTGCGCCTCTGCGCACACATATGTGAAGGTATGTGCATATTCACACACATTCCACCATGACAGTGAATTGATGCTTTAAAGATTCTCACACTGAGAGGGCGTTGTATGGCTGGTGGTGAAAATTATGCTACTCTTTGGCTTGTCACAAAACATTAGCTGGGAGACTGATGTTGATGTTTGAGTCGACTCCAGAACTGTCATTAGGCTAGTTTTATATGGTCCAGGCAGAAGTACCGGCAAGGGGTACTTTTGCTCGCTGACTTGCATGAATGAGCCAAAAAGCTGTCATTCTTCTGCATTGATGAAACTCTAATAGATTGGGGGGGGGGGGAGACGAATACAGGTTGAGGATCAGAAAACGGAGCAGAAAACTAAATGGCACAAAAAGAAAAACAAAGTAAATGACATATTTCTGTAGCCATGAAAAATACAGAGGGAAAGAGAGAAAAGGATGCGTGAGCTGAGAAATTAGTGGAAGCATGAGGGATGAACTGAGGTAACGTCTAATGCCCTCCTGCTTATTGGCTTATGTAGATCAGAGTTCCCTCATTAAAATATCACCACGGGATGTACCGCGTGCACAGCTTAAAGGGAGCAAGACACTCTCTTTAAAGCTCCAAATTAGCTTAATAATGTGTGCGCAACCATGGAGGAGTGAGTGTTTTTGCAGCTGCAGGGAAACGTGTGTGAAAATCTGTACACAAGTGAGACAAGCTGAGAGAGGGTTAGTCAAGGTAGCTCCTGTTGTGACAGATAAGCTGCCACTGGCTATTCAGGGATTTGCCCACCGATATCAACTCTCATTATCAGACTCGCTGCTAATTACAGAGGGAGAAAAATACTGAAGGAATGTGGAATTTGGAAGGTGGGTGCAGCTGATATGCATACTTATGAAATTCATTTTTGAATATGTGTAACTTCTGTAATGAGTTTTAAGTTAGAACTTATGGCTGAAACAATATGAATAACAAATTAAGGATTCTAAAGATGCATGACAATTACTTTTCCATTTAGGTTTGGCTTTGATTTATGCTAGCATCAAAACAGGATCTGAGCCAAGATCTATTCAATACCAGCTTTTACACTATGTACCAAACTATCAAGTATGTGTTTGACCTGGCAGAGATGCGCACAAGGTGTTGGCCTTGACACAACATTAGACTCCAAGAGATAATTGTACTCTTTTAGAGAGCAATAAAGTCTAAATTACAAGGTTGGTTGTGGAGTAAGTTACAAGTTTGATGGCCATGACGCTGATGTTCATGTCTTGTGTAGTAGTTTTGTGTTTTGCATTTGATTTCAGTTTATTTTCCCTCCCTGTTTTGCTTTTCTTTCCCTCACTCTTTACTTTCACTGCTTGGTTAGCAAACCGCATGAGTGCATCACACATACACAGATAGCTTCTAGTTAGTGCTAATTATCAGACCAAAAGAGGCAACTACATTTAGCAAAACTGAAGCTCAGACATCTTGGATAGACTGTTAGTAAATACATTACAAATGTTCCAAACAAATGCCACAAATATGGCTGAGAGGGTAGAGTTCGGAAGCCTAGCAGACAGTTCTTAGCAACTGCCCCCTTTTATGGCAATGACGTATGAAATGGCAAGGAAGCTTTGCTCCTTATAAGCAAAAACTTAAAAACAAAAACTTTCCAGTAAGTCAGAGACTTTTTGTTAAAGTGGTCTTGAGTAACAGTTCTCCAGCCTGTTTTGACAAACTTTCAAAAGTGTTGGGGTTTTTTTTGTACTCGTTTTCAATCAAGTTCTTGTACCTGACCATTTTTAGAGGAATTTATTTATTTATTTATTTATTTATTTTGTTGTTGTTTGTAAAGCCACTTGACACCAGCCAGTCAGTCATTCAAGCACTAAAAAAAGGCACCTAGCTCAAGTGATGATTCAGAGTTGCGTCCACATAATGGACAACAAAGACATGATACAGGACCTGAGAGATTCAACTGATCCGTCAGTTGATGCATTTACTGTAAACTGTTCAAGCCTCATCAGAAATGGTTTCAGTTGAAGGTTGGCTGTCAAGAAGCCATTAAGAGAATTAGGGACAAAAAATTCTGAGCTATGCCTAATAACACAAGAACTGCACTGATAATTAGTGGCAACATGTCTTCTGGAGTGATGAAATTTGACATTTTTAGTTCAAATCATTGTCAATATGTACCATAGGTGCAACAGCAAGTGTCTCCACCCATCTATAAAACACAGTAGATGCTCTGTAATGTTCGGAGCTGCATTTGAGCCAGTGGTATCAGGGATCTTGCCTAATTTGACTGAATTATGATCATCTTGACAGACAAGGAGCAAACGACAGCCATCATCCAAAGAAGAGCGCTGAATGTCCTTCAAAAAGCTGAGAATGAAGAAGTCCATACAGGGGCCAAGACATTTATCCTGCCTGTTTTTGTTTTGTTTTTTTTGTTTTGTTTTGTTTTCTTTGGAGTGAGCCTCAAGTGGTCATTTTATGAAGTGCAGTTTATGAAATTTCCCAGGTGTCTTTAAGTCGTCGCATAACTAACCATTGTGGTGAATGTGAATACGCATATTTAACAAAACCTTCAACTATTTATTTAATGTACTGTTTTTATCTCTCACTAAAGCCATGTAGGTACGTCATTATTGTGTGTGTGCATGTGTCTGCGTGTTTTTGCTAGCCTGGATTTCAATGTGGTCACCACATCAGCCTGCAAATGATCCATAAACAACCTAAGTCAGACAGAAGCACAATTAAAACCTAATTTGGGTCTTAAACCATTGCACCTGTTTGTGACAGGCTCTCTGGTTATTGTGTGTATGTGTGGGTGAAGCTTTGCCTGCTGCCATCACTTGAGTTTTTCCTACATCTGGCCAAAGATAACATTGGCACAGCAACAAAATGGCCATAAATAGGGCAGGGCCATCCAACAGGAGAATGCCAAGCTGAAGCGGCAAAAATCAAGTCTACGCAGGAAAAGGTCACACCCTCACCTCTGCTGCACACTGCAAGCTGCCACAAAACAGTCTTCAATGACAGATTAGCATCTCACTTTAAAACCCATCAACACACCACTGCTTGCATAATGCATCTTAACTTCATGGTCATATTTTCCGATGTAAGCCTTCAAGGAAAATGTAAGCTTCTGTTTAAAGGTAGCTAAATGCATATCATGAAGAGCAGAGATCCATGTCCACAGACTTCACAGACTTTGTCTCTCACTGAGCATTAATCAAACTCAAGCACTGAAATCCTTCCTGTATGTTATAATGGAATTTGTACATGTCTGCTGGTCGGGCTGTAAATATTTAACTGTTTTGTGGGAAAAAACAGAGCACTGATAGATATTATTTGTCAAGTCCAGTTTTTCCACCATTAATCACAGGGATTGGAGTAATTGTGGAGGGTACAACATATGGAACATTCCACCGAGGGAGGAATGTTGGGGGGTGGATAGATTCAGCATCTCCCCTGTGTTGGATGGAGCCTTCGAATTGTCCTCCATTAAGGCATGCACTCTGATGAGTGATTCAGTGTGTCTATATTCAGCAGGAACTCGAAACAGTGACATGAAAATGCAGTTGGCAGTGGCTTCACAAATCCCACATCAGGCCCTGGGAAACCATAATCACCACTTTCATTTTTCAGCCTTGTTTATTTCAGAGGCTGGGGTTACAATTAAGACCATTTGCCTTGCAATTACTGTGTTAAAAATAATAAAACAATTTCGGCCTACCTAAAATACCTGCATTTTGTGTAATGATTCAGGGCGTGCAAATTGAAATTGCAATGTTTGGACATTGTCGGAGAGCCTTGTGAAGTCGCCAGAGTGATAGAACTATGTTTATCTGGATGTTTGTGTGCTTTTGGATTGCTAGGACTTTGTCAGAATGCAGCCAAACCCTGGTCACAATTTTCTGCCTGACCTTCGCTGGATAATTTTAGGTGTGTGGATGTATAATGTCATGATTTACAGCGAGGATTAGTTTTTCAACAGCCACAGCGTAACTGAGGAACGTCTCTCGAAGGCCAGTAAGTAAATTCCGCTGTCAGTAACTCACCCCCGCCCACATGCTCCCCACCACACCACTTACCCTAATTTTCCCAATAAAGTCACACAACTCAGCCAGCGTCTAGCCAGGGAAGTACACAGACGCTGTGGGGGACAGTGGATTGGTTCAAAACACATGTCTCCAGCCTGCACACACCTTTCCATTGTACTGTCCTGATTCCTCATCCTGGCTTTGGTAATACCATCGTGTTAAACATTTAAAAACCCAGAGTTTCTTGCTAATTAAAGTTTATCACATGCTTGTGGCAGTCCTGTTCAGTACAAGATCACTGTGTGCAAATAAAAACAACTGTTGAGCTCACATCTGTTGAGACAATGTGAAGTCCTTTAAAAAGGTTTCTGATAATGAGGTCACTTCATAAGTAATTCCTTACTACATAAGTTTAAAAAAAAGAAGCTATTTTTACACATTTTAAAAAAGCTTTTCTACTTTTGAATGAGAAGGCTTATTACAACTGTGGAAGACAAAACCAAAGTAAAAATTCTGAAATTAAAGTCAGAAATCTTTGATTAAAAAAATGCCTGAATTCTGAAAAGTACAGCACAGCGCGACTGTGTCGGCCAGGGAACACTTGTGCACACTTGGTGCGATGTGACGTACAGTGGGCATATATACAACACATGGAGACCATTAGTGGCCACAAAAATGACGTAGTAGAGGCACCGTGCAGCGGTCTGCTCAACACAAATTCTGGGCCGTTTGCTCAAACTAGTGGTGAACGCGGTGCATGCCACTTCCTGTGTGAAAGGGCCTTAATATAATCATCAGAGGCACAGAGCTCTGAAACCTTCTATTTGTGAGGGGCAGCCAATCAGAAGAAAGTTGACTTAAAGGGAGAGAAGCTTAAAAAACTCGATGAAGATAGTGTACACTGCTCAAAAAATTTAAAGAAACACTTTGGAAACACATCAGATCTTAATTTAATAGAAATCATGCTGGATCTCTATAATGAAATGAAAGGGGAACACATTGCTTAATGGAAATTGAACATTATCCACTTACAAATTATTGAAATCAAAGTGAAAAAAATGATGTAGCAGGCTAGTCCATTTTGATGAAATGCAGCAATTCAAATTGGTCCTCAGCTGTTTTTATTGCCTACATGTCCTTGTATGCATGCCTGAAAATATCAGGGCATGCTTCTAATGAAATGAAGCGTGGTGTCCTGGAGGATCTCCTCCCAGATCTGGGTCAGGACATCACTGAGCTACGGAACAGTCTGAGCTAAAAACCCAACACCATCGGTGGACCAAAACATTGTGTCCCAGAGGTCTTCTATTGGATTTAGGTGAGCATGGGAGCCAGTCAGCCGTATCAATTCCTTCATCCTCCAGGAACTGTCAGATGCTCTCGCCAAACTGCCTGCAGAGTCTTACCACATGAGGCTGACCCAGGACCTACTGAATCAGTGTAAGGTCAGGCAATGGGTCCAAGGATTTCATTGCAGTGTCTAAGAGGTACTGGGATGAAATCGCAACAGCCCATCATGTAAAGCTCTGTGTGTGCCTCCATGGATATGCCTCTTCAGATCATCACTGCCCCGCCACCTAACCTGTTATGCTGAACGATGTGTCTGCAGGTAACATTCACAGATTCTCCAGACCCTTTCACATCTGTCACATGTACAGATGTGAACCTGTTCTCACCTGTGAAAAGCACAGGTGGCCAGTTCACAGGGCCCACTAGAGGATGTTAGACTCTGTTTCTGACTGTTTGCTCCAAGATATTCACACCAGTGGCCTCCTGGAGGTCGTTTTGTAGCCCTGGTAGTGCTCATCCTGTCCCTCCTTGCACAAAGAAGCAGATACCTGTCTTTCTGCTGGGTTAAGGGCCTTTTACAGCCTTGTCCAGCTCTCCTACAGTAACTGCCTGTCTCCTGGAATCTCCTTCATGCTCTTGAAACTGTGCTGGGAGACACAGCAAACTTTCTGTCAATGGCAGAAAATTGACGTGCCATCCTGGACTACCTGTGCAAGCTCTTTAGGGTCCAGGCATCACCTCATGCTACCAGTAGTGACAGTGACCCTAACCAAATGCAAAACTAGAGGAGGGAAAAATGTCAGAGGCCTCCACCTCCAACCCCTCAGCTACTTAACTGACCAGATCACTATCACAGAAGTTTAACTGACTGATTCTATGCTCTGACTAACAAGTTTTTCTATTTTTTTTTAGCAGTATATGAACTGAGGAGCTGCAGCCTGGGTCTGTTTAAGATAAATAAAAGTTATCTTGAATACCAAATCATGCAAAGCTAAACCAGCAGAGTCCAAGAATAAAATGACAGAGATGCAAATTAGCATAACTCTCTCCTTTATGATTTTGTGATGAAAATGTTAGCAACATTTTTCTTATGTACACATCCAGCATGCGTCATCTGGAGTCATGTTTGTATCCACCCGAATCTAAGTCTAACATTCAGTCTCTGCCAACTTCTGACAAACAGTTCTCACTGTCATCATAACAGCGGTAAGATTGAGGCAAAGCAGTAACAATTTGGATCATAAAACCAAAACAATGCACTGAGGGACACAAAACAGCTCTGAATTACTGAGAACAGCTGAGTTGCAGAAGTTTTCTGTGCATTTGTCAGCACAAAAATCTGATTATGAATTATTAAAACTAACTGCAAAAATACCAACAAGTGGAGCTTTAAGGATGTGTTTTCCTGAAAATAAACATAAATAATCTATCCTAACAGATAAAAGCGTTAAGTTCTTAGGTATTGTTCCATTCTCAGAAACCCACACCTATGTTACACCTATGCTTCGCAGCTTTTTCCCCCTGTAGTCTTAAAGTCTATTTTACAATGTGTGCATTGTACAGTGACATATCATATGAACTTTTCCCCACAAATCCCCTTCCTTGCAGCCCTCTGTTGTCTTTTAAAAGTTTAAATCCACCCACTCTTGTAAGCTTTGGAAGACGTTTAGCACTGATGAGCACCGTGATGTGTGTGCGAGGGCGGCACGGATACGGCTGTCCGTGTTTCATGTTTTTGATCCAGTTGTTGTGGAATCTTATTCAGACTGTGACACATGTGCTGTTAAGATGAGAAATAGAGAGCCCATAAAACTTGTGCGTCACATCCCACGCAATACATGCTGTATAGGCACGAGGTCTGGTTGTGCCGTGCAGGGGAGAGCTTGCAGTGCACGGAAAGCTCATGTCTCACAACAAGCTCTGTGCTGCAGGCCCCACAAACACTAATTAGACCTGATATACAGCCTGATGTGAGCTGATTGAAAGCAGGCTCATCTAACTCAGGACAGAGTCCTGCTGCACTGCTGTGGAACGCCGGAGGGTGTCATTTTGTTTCCAGGCACTAGTCTAAGGTCAGTTTCACAGTCTCGAGACAAATGTCTATGGTAGTGATTTAGAGAGGGTAAACTGATGCAGATCCTATGGACATTATGCATTCAAACTGATGTTGTAAAAAGGATGTGGCTGTTTGTGGGGCTGCACAGGCCTCAGCCAGCTGTCCATGTGGCGACAGCTTCAGCTTCACGCAGAAATGAGTGGCATGCACCAGGCAGCACAGGCCACGGCACTGTGCCAACCGTGCCAGGCACTCCCTCAAAACGTTTTCCAGTATGCGCCTTGTGTTGGAAGTGCTAGACTATAGTATCTGTATCTTTCTTTTCTATGTGACTTAGTCTTGCAGTTTTTGTCTAACTTGAATGAGAAATGCTTGGAGGAAAACGGTCCGATGCCTAATTTTTTTTTTCCAGGATTCTGTCTTCTCTATCCTCTCTGTCTCTCACAAAATGGATCACTTGGGAGGTAGAGAGATGGCAGGACAATTATCCAAAAAAGTTGTTTTCACTGGAACTGCAATCAAGCACCTGGAAAACCTAGCCATCTACAATCAAGCGCTTAGCCAAAGCTTTACTATTTCCTATTGAAGCCGTTTATAGATTCATTATTATAAAGCTGTTTATTTGATTAGTGTAGATTCCATCAGTGGCCTTATATGAGGTTGATGCATGGATCTGTATTTACAGTGGATATGCAGTGAGAATGCTCTCAATGACCTCCAGCAGTTTCACTTTAATTATATAAAGAATAAAGAAAGAAAGTGCTGGGACATTTTTGGCAGCTCATGCCAACAGCATTTAGAAAAGGGCCACACTTGTGATTTTACAGCTGGTTTGCAATTGCAGAGTAATTAGAGATTAAGAAAACATGACTTATGTCAATGAAATAATGGCAAGCCATTGACAAAAGTGCCTTTAGCAGCCCAACAACTGGTGAAAGACCAATTGTTAGCCTTAACTGCATGCCAGCTTGAAAAAAAAACACCGCGGGTTCATTTTTCCAACATTAGTTCTTGTAATGAACCAACATTTTTTCTTTTGGACCTGCCATTTGTATCGTGCTTAAACAAATTATGTTCCAATAACTTTTTCAATCACCCAGAGGTGATTTGATTTTCCTTCAACTCACACATTATTAGTCAAAATATTACATTTCCATCTGCGAGGACTGCATGTACAATCACAGTGTCCAGTTGAGTTGGTGACTTGATTGATGGCGGCCTTGACTTAACAGTCCAGAGTTTTTGCTTTTTTTTTGGCCCTATTACATTCTAAACACAGGACTATTTAATCTGTGTGGCTATGAAAGTGGGGAATCTCAAACAGAAAGGTCTTCAAGCAATAGTGCACGTGCTTTCAAATGAGCAGTGATATTTTTTTTACCTGGCAGAGCATGCTTTCTTTTATTTTTTTAAGGGCTTTTAAGAACTTCCACCATTCTTTGACTGATGTTGTAGTCTTTGACATTGCATGTATCCCCTTTTTGTATAGCAACATGTAATATCACAGTGTGACAGTGGTTGTAACTTCCCTGTAGTAACACATACTTCTTCTGATGTGTCGTTTAACAGCAAACGTATTGCCATATCCCAGTAAGTATGAATTATCAGGCGTTATTTAGTTAAAAAGTAGTTGAATAAATCGTAAATCATTAAGTCATTTTCATTATTTAACAAATTGTTATACTGACTAGCCCTCATTCTTGTTCATGTAGCATGTAGAAATAAGTTGGAACAAGCTAACTTAATTTAAAATATAGGGAAATTAATGTCCAGGCTCTTTTCAGAGATAACTGCATCTGCCAGCGAAAGTTTACCAAAAAGCACATTATCAAAATAAAAGTCAGACAGAAAGCAAATAACCACATGTTAAAAATTGTATCTATTCTTATATGGACTTGTATGGTCCACGCAGGGACTAGGCTTGTCCAGTTTGTGAATTCTACTGACATATTCTAACAACTATAAGTACAAATTAGTAATATAGACATCTACACTGGCAAAAAGTCATTACAGTAACAGCCTAGCTCGTGTTAATTTAGCTAACTGTAGCATAATGCCTCTGACAAAACTAGCATTACTGAGGAAACTGATCCCACTGGGGATAGGTGGCTGATTGAAATCACATCTAGACTGATGATTTTGTAGCGTTTGAGCCAAAGCAAGTCAGGTTTGCTCATGTCCCTTATGTGTATTTGGAACTACGAAGAAGTCATTCATCAGTTTGTGCAGCTAGCTTTAAAGTATGAGCTCACTGAAAATGGCAAAACAAATGGAAATCTGCTGAGGAGATCCTGCCCTCAAATTTGGCAACTCCAGCTGTCCCAGTGTGTGGTGAGTTCACTAATCCACTTGTGCACCTTGAGATAGTGTCTCTCCTGCTTTGTACACTGTGCTCCCCAAGACTTTTGAAAATGTGGCTACACTGACATTTTCCTGATATTTGTTCTTAATATTCTTGAATTTGTTATGTTGTCTATAAAGGTGCACCAGTGCATTACTTTATTAATTGCAGAATTCGTTTTAAAATGAAATCTTACACTTTTCATACTGTGCATCCTCTGATTTGTGTGTTCAAATACAAACACAGTTGTGCACATACTGTATGTAACAACTTCTCAATCATAGTTTATCCCTTTCTGAATCGGTTATCTAAAGGCCCCCACTGTCTCAAATGTTTGCCTGTCCAGTCCTTTTGTCGCATCCCTGCACCACAATAAAATGATAAAGGGCAGAACTGTGCAAAAGCCTTGAGCCACCCCTCATCTCTTTATATTATGCTTCCAAGGAGTTTTACTGTCTTGTAGTTATTGGTGATCTGAGCAGTAGTTCTCCAGGCTTTCTGAAGCTCTTTCGAAGTTTTTCTTTGCACACCTGCTGCTTTTTCAGTCATTTTCAGTCCACTCCTTGTACCTGACTATTTTCAGACAAATGTTTTTTTGGTTTCTGTGCATCTGTTAAACCACTTAACACTGACGAATAAATCACTCATGTACAAAAGAAAAATCCACTCAACTCAAGGTCATGTGTCAGGTCTTTGCTTGAATTTTTTCCTATTTCTTAAGGAAATGACATGATACTGTTCATGTGCCACTCAACTGGTGTTGTCTTTACACATTGCAGACAACTTAGCAAAGATCTAATTGTGTCTTTAAGTACTTTGAGTACTGTCTCCAAAACACACAATTTTGTTCCCATTTCTTTACCAGATTATGAAAAGATGACACAGTTTGACTGAGTATTTTTGCACCAATAAGTTGATTCCAGTGAGCTATTTGGAAACATGGCTGAGAATGGTATGCAGTCTGTCCTTGAAAATTTGAAGAAACTGGACAACTGAAGGACAAAAAAAGAATTGGCAGGCTTAAAAACTATCTACAGCACATGAACAGTATCATGTCATTTCCTTAAGAAATAGGAAAAAATTCCAGCAAAGACCTGACACATGACCTGAGAGATGCATCTGGCCATTCAGCTGATCCATCTACTGTTCACTGAAGCCTCGTCAGAAATGGTCTCAGTAGAAGAGTGGCTTTCAAGAAGTTATTCTTAAGAAAGGGAAACAGTAAGAAAATGCTGATGTATGCCAAATTACACAAGAGCTGGACTGAAAATCACCGGCAACAGATCTGATGGAGTGATGAATCCAAATATGAAACTTTTAGCCCAACTCATCATCATCATAATCGTCACGTTCTGAGGAGGTCAGGAGAGAGGTACAACAAGAAGTATCTAAAACCATCTGTAAACATGATGGAGACTCTTTCCTGGTTTGGTGCTGCATTTTATCATGTGGTGATCTTGTCAGAATTGATGGAATTATGTATGCAGAAAAGTCCGATTTTGATCCACTGTGCAATACCATCTGGAAAGAATCGGATTAGCAATATTTTCATTTATTTTTCAGCATTACAATGATCCCAAGCACATTCCCATTTCAGCAAAAATTATACATGTATAGCGGAACACTGTGTTCATCCAGCATCCAGAGCTTTGGAATATCTCTGGAGAACTATTCCTGAAATTTTCTTATAGAAATTACAAGAAAGCCTGTCTAAGAATACATATCACTCCATCTATTTCCCATCTTTTCTAGCAAAATATCAAGAAATATGGGTGACACACTACTTTTGCACAGACTTGCACAGTACTATAACACAGGGAGGGCATCTTGGAGTGGTAGTTAGAATAACCTGACAGGTAATGTCCTGAGTTCAAATCTTTGGCCACCTGAGGCCTTTCTGTGTGGATGTGTACCCATGTTTAGGGTTCTTTCCAGGTACTCCAGTTTCTTCCCACAGACATGCATGTAAGGCTAATTGGTGATTCTAAATTGGCTGGAGGTGTGAATGTTAGCCTTATGATAGATTGGCAACCTCTGCAGGGTGCACCCTGCCTTTTGCCATATGAGTGCTGAGATAGGCTCTACGATTATGAATTGAATGGGCAGAAGAAGATCGATGGATAGATAACTGACAATTAATACTGTATAATTGTTTAAATTTTAACTAACTGTGTGTTATCCATTTGTTTTGAGCCATTAACAGGCTGTGTTAAATCCACAGCTGAACTATGACCATAATGATGTAATAAAATCTGAATCTTCTGATTTTTTCCTTGTTTAATATATAGATTTAGTTTTGAAAATGATCTAGAAATAAGGATCGTGAGCTTTATTTAACCAAAGTAAATTTAAGGTTAGCGTGATTCTGTTTGCATTTGCTATGCTCCAGGTTTTATCTTGCTGCATTGTTAGCATTTAGGATAATCATTAAAAAAGGTCTTTTTTTCATGTATTTAGGCACAAAAATGATGTGTGTTCATGACTGTCTCACACATGGCTGACATGTTACTTTTTGGCCTTTTATTAAGAACGTCCGTATTTCAATTGGTGTATTGGATTGTGTAATAATAGCCTAAATGACGATTTGAAATTATCTAATGATGTCAGGGCTCTGTGTGCAGGCGGATGGAGAGGAGGATCCAAATGCGAGACTCTGAGACTGAATTGAAACTGAGAACCTTAGCTTTATTGCTGGTGATAAACAAAAACATGAACTGAACAATGACACTGAGAACTGAGCACACAGGCATAATTCTGAGGGTACGACGCGACACTGAGCACAGGAAAACACAGGGCTAATATACACAGGGTGGTAATCAGGGAATGGGCAACAGGAGGGAGACACAGCTGGGAGAAATTGGACTAACATAGACATAGACCTTCACAATAAAACAGGAAATAAGCCACAAGGGCGCAGACTAAGAAACACAGACTTAACACGGGCAGAACTAAAAATAAACCAGAATAAGCTGGAACATAGAACATCATCATAATCATCATCATCATCACAAGCACTAAGAGAATAAGGAAACAATCAAACACACCAAAGTAACTTGAAACGCAGATTCATCATAAAACCCAACAAAGCACCAGAGAAACATAAAGAACAATCCATCATTCAAAAATAAACCAAAACATAACTCAAAATACTGGGTCAAACTGACCCAGAACCGTGACAAATGAACTTTTCTTTTCTCTAAGAATACAGGAAAAAACAAAAAGTGTATAAACGCAGCTGGGTATGACACAGTCCTACTTCATATATATAGCACACACAGGCACCCATCATAATTGTCCCCGCCACAAATTATATTTTCATCTCATTATCCATGCACTTCAAAATTAAACTTCTTTCAAATACCAGACATTGTAGGGAATAACATAGCTATGAGCCAACGCAGAGACACAAGTCTGGTGTCTGAAAATGCTGACTCGGCCATACTTCACTATGCTGTGTTTGAAAAAGAGCAGGGTCTGTTACAGATGACAGAGGATAAATGCAGGAGAGATGCTTTATGGGGGATATGGTTTGTCCTGTGATTTAGCTACCAGTTGGAAGGTCTCACAGCGGCACTGATTCACTTATACAAGTCATGTCAGTAGCATCAGCTGAAGCCAACAGTAATGATGAGTACAACCACATGGCAGTTGCTGCCTTACTAGCAGCCTCCTCAGACCTCATACTGTCTGCACAGAGATACACTTTACTATTGATGTTTTATGCTTTAATTATCAAGATTTGTGGGCAATGGACCCCTCGTGCTTAAATGGAAAGACACGGACGTGCTATAACTTTGAATCCAGGTTAATAAACTTGAAAGCCAAGGCCGTCGCGTCGCTTTCCGTTCGTTTCTCCTTCTTTTTCATCTTGTCTATCTACTCATCTTCATCCATCGCTTTTCTGTCTCCCACTTTAAAGCCTCCTATACTCTCTTGTTGACAGCTTTGCTTGGCTGAAGAAAAAAAAGCAGTAGAATTACTGAGTAAAAGGGAAAAAGAGAGCAAATAACAGCTCTTAGAATGTTTGGATTGTGAAACCAGAACATTAGTACAAACCATAATGGCTGGCCCAAAGAGCCCGGTGCCTCTCCAGCACTTCACTCTCACAGGCAATGATGTAACGCCAGCCATTTCATATGAAGCATTCGCTTGTTGCACTCAAAGTCTATTTATACTTTCTCCGTCTACTCAAAATAAAGCAGCCTATGTTAGACTGATGCTCTTTAAATAGCCTGTTAGTTTAAGCTAAGGGAATTAGAATACAACTCCATGGTGGCGATCGCTCGCTATAATTATTATACTCTAACTTTAATTTGCTTAAAGCCTGAAAAGTAGAAAAAGATGTGAGCAATTCGTCATACAATGATGAAACGAGGAACACTTTAATGCTTGTTTGCGATGGTGTCCTGCACTCAGATATCCACAAATGACTGAATTATTGGACATAAAACACAAGTGAGTCACTCAACTGGCAGGTACAACCTGTTCAGAATAGATACTTTTTACTACTACAAAGCAGTGTGTGTGAGTGCGTGTGTCTGTGTGTGTGTGGCACGTGTGTTTGTGGTGCCAACCAGGCCTCAGTGTATACTATGCAGCAGAATAAACAAGTCTGTCTGTGTTCACAGTCTGTAATTAAAGCCGTATAAAAGTGCACACGCATGCAGTAACACAGCACACGTCATGGCCCTGAGAGGCTCTGTTTCCCTCAGCCCTCAGCATGGGTTTGACAACAGCTGACCTAAACCACCTATGGCTAACGTCTCTGCAAAGACATATAGGAAAACTAGAAACATAACATGAGGAAAGCTGCGTAGGCCAGACGTGCAGCATACAGTAAAATGCTGTTTAACAACATACTGCCATTGCACACAGCAGCCCTGTGCAGCCTTGCTTCATCAAAACTGGGTTCTCAGTGCAGCACTCTGTATCAACCACTGCAGACAGCTTTGACTGTGTTGGCTTTTTTGAAGGGTAATCAGACCTCCCAGTGGTTTCACCACCACCTCGGCCGTAAAAATAACCTAGACATGAGAAAAGACTGCATCGTGCTGAATCCTGCCAAAATTTGGCCTAAACGTAAGCATACCACAGGCCATAATCTGCCATGAGCTGAGCTAATAGACTGGAGCCCTAGCAGCTCAAACATGACAGTTGTGCAGATGTTAGTGGATTTAATTGCTGGGTCAGTTTATTAAGCCAGCGCTGGACTATTTCATGTGATAACACTGCTCAGCGAGATTGCTAGAAATCTAGATTGACTGTATACATTTTAACATAGGTATATGTAAAAGGGCTGCTGACATTTTAAAGCCATCTATGCACCTATGTTTGAGAATATGTGTGTTTCTGTGCCGTTTGCTCATGTGCACGTGAGCTCCAGAGACACTACATTGAGGTTTCTGACCAGATTTTGCCCCCTGGTGGTCAAATTTAGGCAGCACTGGTTTTGCCTCCCACCCATCTGAGTGAAAAGGACATTTGTGTACTGTGTATGAGTGATGAGTTTAAATGATTAAAGAAATGTAAGACTCCAAAAGAAAACAATTGCAGGCGAGTAGCTTAGATGAAAAGTGATTGCCTTGCTGTTAACTCAATTGTGTTTATCTTTGTGTGTCCTTGTATTACTAATGTTGCGGGGACATAAACTTATTTCCACAACAGGGTCCTTACTCCTCTTACGGGGACAAAAAGCAATTCCCATTTGAGGTGGATAATGCTAATAAAAAAAGACTAAATCTGAGGTCTGGATGAGGGTAAGCCAATATAATTGCATTTGATGACTTGTTTCCATACATATATGTGCATCAGTTACCAAACAGATCCCCATCATTGGTGCCAACGATGGACCATAAGTCCCACGCATTTCCCATGCTCACTCACACCAAGCAGAGAGTTCCACCTCACTCTCTCCTCTCTCTCTCTCTCATTTCACCCTGTATGTCCTCTTCTTTTCATTCGCTCGCTTCCTTCATCACCGCTGCCATTATCATCCCACTTTGTTTTTAGCTGATTTTCAGCCTGACCTCATCTCTGGAGGAGGATAATTACCAAATGGGGACACTGTGTTTTAACAGTGATTTTCGAGGTCAGCAACTCGCTCACGTTTGCTAGCCTTTTTTGTTCCGGGCTGTCAGTAGGGAACTTGCCAATGTTCCCGTTCTCCCCAATAGTCTCTCTTTCTGACCCCCATGCATACATCGGTCCACACTGGGACTGGTTCAGGAATCAGGAGTAAACACTGTTATCTTTCACTGTTGCAGGACTTGGCAGGGCACTTTCTGTACACTGCGTCTTGGTACATTGTGTTCATGCAGTGTTAGATGTTAAAGAGTGGTGATTGCAGAGAATGTGGCATGGTTTTGCAGAATGCCAGCTTAATAAGTTCAGCCATGCCAAGAGCTATATTTGCATTCCAAACGCTCTGCTGCTCTACAATCCAAGGCACTGTACATTGTTTTCCCATGTCTGGAATATTAAAATGAAAAACTGCATATCGACTTCATAAACATCTGAGTTGCAACTCGGAGTCATTTGCAGCATGGGCGATTGCTAAGCGGGTTTTATTGGTGTGACCTGGATTGTCCTGAAGCAGGTGGCCAGTTATGCAAAGACTTAGGTACCCTGAGTGAGTAAAACGCTGGGCTAACAGAGCTGCGCTGGTATTCCGCTCACCTTGAGCATGTAAAACACTATCCCTGTGGAAGCACGAGGCAGGCATGGGGGAAGGGGTCAAACTTTCTTCCCTGACTAGACATAGATCACATAACTGGGCCAGCATGGGTCTAAGTCGGCTTCAGCTGTGGAGGTAAACCTCTTGATAAAGGAAAGGGGGGGGAAAGAAACTTGCCAATCAGTGTAAGTTCAGTGCTGCGTGTAAATCAAAACTAGAATGAAGACACTTCTGTGGCTGAAAGTCAAGCCTTATTACACAAATTCAGAACAACATGACAAGAGAGAGTGAACAAATCAATTTAGTGTCTGTTTAATGGACACATGCCTGAATTCGAACCCATCTATTTATTTCCCAGTAACAGTCATCACTGGCTCTACGTGTCAGTTTAAACGTGCAGCATTCAGGGAATGTAACTCCTGTCGTACGTGCCTCGAGGTTGCCACAGAAATTAAGCACATAGGTGTAAAGAAATGCCAGCCAGCCTCTCCATGGCTCCTTCAGTCCAGCTCCTGGCAGTGTGCTGGCAAGGTCCAGGCCCAGGAATGCTGTGCCCATCTGTCAACACAGAGCTGCCTTCCATGGCAGATGCCACAGAGAGGATTTTTGTAACCTGGCCCTGGGTGGATTTCATAACCTGGCCTGGCAGTAGCAGAGAGCCTTAGGGCTGCGAGAAGATTATATGTTAAGATAATATAGAGCTGCATGGATCCCTGTGTCTATGTGTGTGCATCCCAAGAAGGTTTTGCTCACCAGAGTGGTGAATAAGGGCATTCAAAAGCTTAAGTAGAATTCATTGGGCTTATAATGTGACAGATAACTTTTACCTGTGCTACATGCTCACCTCTGCTCATCTTTCTGTCCTGTACTCTCTTCCATCCCCTTCTCCTCCCCCTCTCATGTCTCTCCTAACCACTCCTCTGCTCTGAAATTTATAATGAATGGTGTTCTCTATGTGGGGCCTGAATATGTGTGGTGGACTCAAGGGATCACCACCTGAGTGATGAGTCTGTCTGCCCAAGTCTCTCTAGCTACCTCTTGCTCTCTCACTCTCTCTCTCTCTTGTTCACACACACACACACATGCTTGACCTGCTGGGAACACAGGGTCTTGCTGTATCAGGCCTGTGTGGCAGGGGCAATTAGAAAGGTCCAGACGGAGCACAAGCTCTCTTCTCATACTGTCCCCATTAAAGAGGGAGAGACAGGCAGTGAGGGAAGACAGGAGGAGGATACACAATAACAGTCTCTCTCTCCCGCTTATAAACACACAGTGGCTGTACAGTAACCTTATACAGACATATGCTTACTAAGGTAGTAAGCATGGTGTCTCAGAAGCACCAACAGTACAGTACAGTATGTTATAGTAAGCACTGAAAAAAAGTGTTTTTTTTTAGCCTGCTTAAAAGACGCCCTATTCATTGGGTCAAGCTATCACATGGGTTTCCCAGAAGTCCACTGTCAAATACTGAAAATAATAGGCCAGAGTTGGATGAATCAGTGTCCAGACCTGCCCGGCAGGATCTGTTTGCCAAGATAACAACACAATGATCGAACCCCTCAACGCTGCAGAACCTGCCACACAATTAGAGGTGATGAAAATTGATTCAGAGCAAGTGAATGACGTGTTTATGTGTTTTTCCACAGGAAGCAGTCATGAAGATGCCAACGACGTGATAGCTTCTGGAGGAATATGTTACAGCTGACAGTATCGTGTGTGTGTGTTTATGTGCATATCAGGATCTGATGGGTGGCAGATCACTCATCCGTGAAGAGAGATTGGCGCTCTTTGTCTCCACATGAATTTTCATGCATTTAGCCATGTGTGTAACTCAAGCTATACCAACAAGACTTATTCTAATGTTGGTCATTTAGCCTATTAGCAATGCTCTTACCTCATTTCTTGGTGAACTCCAGTGGCGTGAAAAACAGACTACTCAACATGTGAACTTGGCTGGTAAACTCTGGGTAATTTAAGGACCATAAAGCAATGGCAGCTGATGCAGCACAAACGGGCTGGCAGTGAGACCCTACAAACCTCGGGGCACGTAGTCGGTCCCAGTTCACTTGAGGACCCATGAGCTGAGGATCAAGAAAACTAATATTTAAAGAAGGGAGAACACAGAATTCATATATATTTATAAATAGGTAAACATTAGGGGAGTAATACAGCTCCTAATACATAATTTACGCAGAATTCAGATAAGACAAATACACTTTTATACAGAACCCCATATTTTACACAGCACAGAGGGAGATTTTAAGGAACAGGGCTGTAGATGTTTATCTACCCTGCATTCAGAAATTTCCAACAATTTGGGTTTAAAAAAAAATCTGTCATTTAAATTTGACTGGAGTATAAGATAAAATATGTCATGGTGTTTATTTAGATAACCAATATGATGTTGATGTGTGACAGTTAGTAAGTACTATGTGATGCTGCCCCCCTGTGGCCAGTTTTCATGATAACAATAAATAAGTAATTCAAACTGATGAGGTCAGGGAATAGTGTTTATTTTATTTTATTTTATTTAAGACATTTTTACACAAGAAGTGCTTTACTATGAAATGTAAAATCTTGTGTTACTAAGAAATCTCTTTTTGGTTACAAAAAAGAAAACAGATTTATTTAGACTAATTATAACAGGCAGTTTTTATAGCCTGCAACCACCTGTGTCACTGGGTCGCTGAACAGTCTCAACAGTTGGTGAAGGCAACATAGGCTGTCAGGCAGCAGGACGGGAGGAAGGGTAAGGGAGAATCCAGAAGACAAAACAATCACATGAACACCAGGAAAGGACTGCAAACCTGGTGGGTGGGTGCAAGCAAAATACACTAGCAAGAAAGAAAGAAAAAAAACTGTGATGGCAGGTAAACACAGTGCAGGAAATCACCCTTGGTCAGAATGGACATGAAATAAGACAAGTGAAAAAGAGAAACAAATAAACAAGCAACAAAAAAACAACAACAACAACCAAACAAGTGTGACAAGATAAGGCTTTTTATGACTCTGGAGGGAACTTGTGTAACAGATGTGTAATAAAATGTAAAAAAAAAAATATGAGGGATGTTAAAAAGGACTTGGTTGCAGAGATAAGTGCATAAGTTTAGGAGTGGCTCCTAAACTGTTCTACTGCTCATAAGTCTCCTAAATTTATGGAAGTGCAGTACTAAACTGCTGGATTACCCCCATTAAAATCACTGTAGCATGTACAATCTGTATATGTCAGCAAAGCACAATCTGCCCATTTAAAATCCATTCATCAGCTCATAAGCTACAACACAGTATCCCACTACTGACCTCAAACATCAGCTGTGAAGGGCCGTAGACAAAACTAAATTAGGCGCAGAGTTAGATCCATCCTCTTATGTCCCCTGGGGGCTCGAACATCACCTTGAACCCAGCAAAAGATTGTGTGAAGCCTTGCCAAGCTTATGAACATGACCTGGGGAGTGTGTATGAGGGATGGGGGAGGAGGGTGAGAGGATGGAGGGTAGATAAAGGGGATGCTGCTCTCTCCATCACAAAAAAAGATAAATGATCCACAGACAGATGGCACTCAACATCACTGCCATATTCAGATAGTTTCCAGTTACAACAACCTGAATCTGGATCAGCGGATGCTTATGGTTACACTTGTGTCGCTTGATGAATGAGACAGTGTTGACCCCTGAATGATCCCTGCAACAGCATGACTTCTATTGCTTTAATTCACTAATAAAAACCCACTTCATCACGACAGCAAGCACTTTTTTTGTTTCTTGTAGGAACCACATGGAAGTCTTAGAGCTTAAAATTAAGAGATAGATTTAGATTTGACTTATTGATCAGTAAACCACACCAGTATTAGCTACATAATAATCAGGTCCCCTTCTCTTACTTATGTTGTGAGAAACATCCAGGGTGCAGCGTGGATGGAGACACAGCATGAGAGTGCAGTTGCCAAGACCTGACCTTGAACTGGAAGCAAATTGGACTGTATAACCCATTATGGGTTATACATGGGGGGAAGAAGAAAGTACACAAGGAAACATAATATGTAATGAAGTCTTGAAAACAAGGATGGAAAAACAGGTGGTGATATGAATTTCAGCTGCATCTGACACTGTAGGTCTTCTGGGCCACACAAGAACTGTGATGTGTTATATTAAGACCGGGAGAAGAAAATACTTTAGGGCTCATCTGTAATTTGAATTTTAAGGAGATACATATTTTAAACACAGAAAAAACTGTGCACACAGTTCTGAAAATGGAAACTTATTTAACAACACTTTAACCCTAAGCACAATTCCACTGGTCTCACTCAAATAACATTGTGGAGGTTTTGCAAATCTCCAAACACAAATTGCATCATTTAGTACACTTTGTTCACCTAGAGACACAGGCATACAACACCCTGATTACCAATTAGTTTCACTCATGTTGCATCCGTTCATCTCAATTGGAAGAACCATTCAATTGTGTATGGATGTAAATATGTAGCATAGCCACATGAAGCTAAAACATAGATCAAATGATCACGTCAGTGTTTATTATGATACTCTATAAGACAGACATATAATTGCTGTGCATAGGCTGTTGTTTTGATGCAAGAAATTCGTTTTGAGAAGAGAGAGCACACCGTTGAGTGCTGTGTTTCATTTGTTAAGAGGTGTGTGGATTTTTGACAAACTCTTTAAGTATTTTCAGTCTGTGTTTGGAGTATTGAAAAACTGAGCCACAGTTTCTGGAGATGTGTTTAAATGTTTTGGAAAAAACTGCAATTTGAAATCCAGTTGTAAGCTACAATGAATTACCTTAAAACGTGACATATAAGTTCAGGGTGGAGCAGCCCAAGTGGTCTCTGCATGAAAAGGTTGCACTACAGTTATGCTGAACTAGGATACAGGATACAGAATTTCAATTTAACTACTACTCTCTCTGAGTCTTGGGACTTTGAAGATATTCAGTTAAACGTTTTTTAATGGTTCACAAATTTGAACTAACTGCTGTTCATGTGAAATTGATGGATTTTTGCTGAAAATATTCTCCTTTGGAGCAGTATAACATGCTGTTGTATGCTTAGATGGTTGGTTGGATTAGTTTGATTTTGACTTAGTGTATCACAGTAGGAGATATGTCTTGTTCCTATGGGACAAGTCACTCATTGTTTTCATTTCTGTAACAGTAGGAAAATGTAACTGTAATGAAAATGTTAATGATTGGAAAATATAGCAACAGACTATGACAAATTTACATTCCAAATTTTCTGAAGGAGCTTTTTTGTAATTAAATAAATAATTCTCAAGCAGTGCTTCTTTTTCTTTTTTTTTCTTCATGTAAATTATTGTTTCACATTTAAATTTACATCAGATATCCCCTAATTAAATGGCAACTTTCAAAGAAGTTTAGAGCTGTTACAGAGTTCGGCATCATCCATTCCTTACCTCTGTATGAACTCGGGTGTGTTGCTGTTCTGACTGCCGGTATACTTTGGTAGAGCCTTCATGTTAAAGTCACCACACTAATTCACTTTTCTCTGCCTTTATTTCTAGCAAGTAAGACAAAAGTTTGATTTGATTTCAGTCCCTCACAAAGATTTGCATTTATGTGTATCTAGTGTGTAAACTTGGGTGTGTTGCTATGTAAATGTTTCATACTCTACATGTATAATTAGGATGCATTTAAAAATAATAACATTAACATTTTGTATTTATTAATAAACATCATATAATCACATAAAGCTTAATAATAAACTACATAACATGGATTAAAAAAATTAAACTGATGCAGTGTCACAAACCTTTCCCTTGAAGAAAAAAGAAGGACTCGTTTCTCCTAAAAAGTGTCTTCAAAGGTTTTCGGTAAGCACGTTATCCCAAGCAGTTTGGAAAGCTTTGCCACAATTTCTCATTGTCTTCAGTCTCTTCACATAATCCCAGACTGACTATGATATTGAGATCTTGCCTCTGCAGGGAGCAGACCAAATCTCCCGCAGGCATTGTTCTCCTGTATGTTTGGGGCTGCTGTCTTCCAACAGACTTTGTGTGACTGATCAGACTCTGACATAAACCTTTGCACAGTAATACAGTTTTCGTATATATTTGCTTTCTATTTTTTAAATAAGTCTTTCAATAAGCACTATTCAGAACTGACCACATATTTGTGTTTTAGTGTATATATGCCATAATTGTTTATGTGCATGCTTACCTGCATATTTACATGTATTAACAGTAGTTTCTGTGGGTTTTTTGTTTTGGTTCCTTTTTTTATTTTTTACTTAACCACTGGAATAACAGACAAATTATAGAATATAATATAGCTGGTGTAATATATCATGTATATAATGTAGATTATACTATTTCTTTGTTCTTCCCAACATTAATGGATAAAAGTATTTGGACTCACGAATTTCAATAAAATGTTGAATTTTATTTTATTTGAAGAATTCCTAGAAATGTCCTTTGTTTTCATCACTGACTGGTAAAGTTATTTACATTAGTACATTCAGCGTTCGCAAAATAAACCTGACTTTATATACATGCACGCACAGCTAAGGTCAGCTGAAGGACAATTTTTTATTTTTTTGGTCTACTCTGTCCACCACTGCAATATTCTGACATTTGAAACAATAAAGTTAACGGGGAAAGTGTAATCTAATTGTTAACTATTATATAGCAAAACGCAAATAATCAGCCAGTTAGAGGATTTAAATTATCCAAAAGCCTCGAGGCCAGAGAGCACCAGCCAACGGTCTAAGACCCCACAAAATCCTGCTATCTTTCTTTCTCTTTCTCTCTCATACACACACGCAGTGAGCCTCCCTCTAACACACAACCCTCAAAATACCCACACGTTCCTGCAGCGGAAGTTTTTAAGCAACCTTATCTGAAGCTTTATCTGAGCTGGAGATGTGCTGCAGAAAGACAGGTCAAAGGGGACCGCGGGGCTTCTGCAGGACGAAGCATTAGGGATATGAAACACATGCCAGACCTGTCATGTCCAATTTACAGTTGACAGAATAAGTTAGTATCCAGTAGGACTGGGAGTTTCACTTAATTCTGCATGCATGTTCATAATATGGCTCCTTTCTTTAAATCTCTTTTTGCAATTGATGCTATAAAAAATATGGAAACGTTCATTCTGACTGCGCATGGGCAGCCTAAATTAATCATGTCGAAAACGTTTCCCTCACGTTCTGAGCCTCCCCGAAGCGCGTTTACTTTATTTAACCAATTATTACGACAAGAGCCGGGCCAGTGTTGACTCTCGCTGGGCCCGAGAAAGATTTTATGGCCATTCATCAGCTCGCGAGGCGCACAAATAGTCTTTAAAACTATAAACACAATCGCTGGATCGGAGACGGGGGGACCCATTTACCCCGTGGCTGCGCTAAACGCTTAAGATAAAACAAACGATAATACTGTCTGTCTCCTGTGACCGTCTCCACAGGCATTAATAGGAGGTTTAGTGCCAATGGTGCGAGGGGGAACCCATGTAGGTTACGCGTCATTACGCACAGCTGTCTCTATTTCACTGCTGACAGCTGAAGTCATATTGCCCAAATTATCATTGTTAAATTAAGAACTAAATGATTGTATGCTTAATTGATATCTCAGTGCGCCTGTATTTAACAGGACAGAGAAGATGCACAGAAAATTTAAACCCGGCTGAACGAATTGGGACTTTCTGACTGCCATAAGTGTCACACATGACACTTTTTTAGGATAACCCGGCCTGCAGCTTGGGTGGGAGCTTGTTGTCATCTGTTATCACGTCCCGATAAGACAGACAGCGTCTCCAAAAATCTCTTAGAGGCAGACAGCAGAGTGTGTCACTCCTGGTTTCAGGTTCCTTGTTCAGGGACCCAACCTGTTGTCTGCTTCCCTCCTTCTTGACGCTTGTCTGCTCTGTTTCCCCTCAGAAGAGCCACGGGCCGACACCCAAAGCACACACGCGCAGACGACCATCTAGTTGCATTAATGGATTTTGATTCCACCCTGAAAGTTAAACAATGCAAGTCAGTGGTCGCTAATGCAAGTTTTTGATGTGTATGTCAGATAAATTATTTATTTGGTACTTGAAGACCTGTATAAACATCCGGAGCTTGTATTGTGCGTAATGGACTACAGCAGTGCTAAACACTATCCGGCGAGATGGATACTTCATTTAGAAGCTTTATAAACCAGTGACATCCTCAATCAAAGCACAATAAGATGTGTTTCTCCAACAGGATGAAAGGATGTACTGATTTAGTGGAATATTTACAGCAATCCTATTTGCTCTGGGCAGAGTATAAAGGCTGGTTAAGCAGGCTACTTTGCTGCAAATTAAGAAATAGACCTATGACCAACATCAGGCCTAACATGCAACCTACCAAACATCACTTTACGTCAGTAAATGGGAGTACCAGAGCTCAAGGTCCCACTGGATCCCCCGTCCCTCCCTCATTCTCTGCGTCACTGAAAGGAGAGAGAGAGAGAGGGGCCAAGAAAAAAGTTTGGAGTCAGAGTTGACATTCAAAATGCACACTTCACTCAAGAACAGTCCGGTATACCAAACTTATACGTAAATCCAAGAAGGAAAGGTGGGTTTTTTTGTTTGGGTTTTGGTTTTTTTTTTTGGTGACTTCTTTTTGGCCTCCATGTGACAGATTAACAGATTATTTTTCTTTTTCTGGTTTTTGACAATGTTTCCCAGCCCTAGCACGTCCACTCCCTTCTCTGTTAAGGATATATTAAACTTGGAGCAGACTCATGACGTTCTGGCGTCTTCTTTGGACGATTGTTCTCGCATGGACTGCTGCACCGTGGCGACATCCTCCTCCTCCTCTTGTATGCTGGGCCGAATGAAGCAGGAGCCTCTCCGGGACATCTCGTCCACCGCCGCCTCGCTTCTTGTAGAGGACACACACGACTCCAGAGCCGGCAGAGGCAATGCACTTAACTTTGCTTCTACCTTTTATGGCAAATCCCTCATGGAGATGGAAATAGATAAGGGTGGAAAATCTGATGCGTTTGAGGGGAAAAGAAGAAAAGGTGAGCTAAAGAAAGAATTGTCTTTAGTTTGGAGGCCCATTAAACCTAGGCCTGGATACAGATGTGCTTGATTTGAATAATGGCAGATTCTCTGAATGTTATCTGCACTAAAGCAATAAGTACCACAAGAAAGTATACAAGAAAAACGGGGGCTGCTGGACAAAGGCCCTAAAATGAAACCTTTGAAATTTAAACATAAATGAAAGTTGGTGAACTTTAATACTGATTTGAAAATTAATTTGAAAAATGTAATAAAATCTAAACTATCATTGGCGTCTTTGGTATGAAATGACAAATCATAGCGTTGTGCGTAAATCATATTAGGAATGATTGGTCGCACGGATGGCCGGGCAATCTGCCCGAACGTGTGCCAATTGTTATGATCGTTATAACAGCGCAAAATAAAAAAATATGAATATAAATTCTAAAATCGTGAAGAATTCTAATCTAATTCAGTTATTTCTCTGTGCTTTTTCTGTCTGTGTTTGTCTTAATCAGGCGAATTCAGTGTTCCGTCAGAGTCTGTGGAGGACATAAAGGCCGATGATCAGGACCGGCCCAAGCCTCGGAGGCGCAGGAAGCCCCGGGTCCTCTTCTCCCAGGCACAGGTGTACGAGCTGGAGCGCCGCTTCAAACAGCAGCGGTACCTTTCGGCCCCGGAGAGAGATCACCTCGCCGGTGTTCTCAAACTCACCCCGACGCAGGTGAAGATCTGGTTCCAGAACAGGAGGTACAAGTGCAAGCGGCAGAAGCAGGACCAGAGCCTGGAGATGGTGTCCCTGCCGCCGCCCAGGAGGGTGTCGGTGCCGGTGCTGGTGAGGGATGGGAAGCCCTGTCTCGCGAGTGACGCGACCAGCTACAATCCTTCCTACAGTATGGGTCACATTAACCATTTTAGTTATAACAACTACACAGCCTTCAGCAACTACACCGGCTCCAGCTGCAACACGAACTATGCATGCAATTACCCCGCAGCCGCAATGCAGACTATGCAAGGTACCTCCAGCAACGGCAATTACGTGAACTTTGGGGTAGGGGATTTCAGTAACGTCCAGAACACATACTCCTCCAGTAACGGGGTGTCTTCCTTACACGGCATTAGGACGTGGTAAACAAGAGAAGAAGAAGAAAAAAAGATGTTAATTTACCTTAATAGTATTTTATGACTGCATGCGTGTATACCAACGAATTAAAACATTGAGGAGTTTGTGTAATTTACTTATATTTGATGAATTATTTCTCGTAGTTTCCGTTTGAGTTCAGCACCAGTTTTTCCTCTAAACGTGTTACATTTTAAGTTATTTTCAGCGCACATTTAATTTGAGCGAAAAACAAAATAATAAATGCCATTTTTTAATTTTAAAAATTGCCAGATTTCACTTTCTATTTTTCCATATCTTCCTTAAGGTGGTTATTACATATTTCTTTTTACGAAAAGTATTTTCGGTGGAAAACAAAACAACTTACAACTTAATTATATGATATAATTGTATATGTATTCTATATTATTATTGTTACTACCATTATTATTATCATTAAAATTTTTAGCATACAACCACGTCCTCATCGTGTCTGTTTTGGCTCTGTTATCTAACTGTACATCACAAACCCCCCACAAGAATTCAACTAAATCATCCAATAAAAAAACGATAATTTTAACAGCACATATAATGCACACCTGTGGGTTATATACTGGTAAACATGCATAAAAATAAAATAAAAAATCTGACATCTATCAAACCACCCCATGGTTTTTTTCTGGTTAAACTGCTCAAGTACCTATTAGAAAGCTTCATTCAGTAGGCTTCAACAAGGTAAAAGGTTGTTAAATGTTTACACTTTTTTTACAACCTACTGTCAGCTGCATGTACTTTTTACACATGTTTATAAGGTTGCTTTGACTAGCCGTGACCTTGACCTTTTAAAATGTTTCAAACTGGGTTCCAATAGGGAAAACCTGAAACGAATGATCAGTTTTTTTATGTAGATAAATTTTATATGAATTATTTCTTCATCTTCTCTTTGTTCCTGAAAGTCAATAGTCTTATTCCCTGAACTTGGAAACATGGTGGCAAATGCAAGCTGTGACCAGATCAAATATATGTAACTTTTTATGGACAGTACATTGGATTGCTGAAAATTACCGTAACATAACCTTTCGCTTTTTATTGTAACACAGCTGTTACTCTCCAACTGAACATACACCTAGTATCAAAATGATGTATTAAATACTAACAATACCAAAGCTCTATAAAGTCAAATTTACTAAATGAATGTGAAGTTGCCGAGGTCTCCCATTAGCCACCCGATCCCCGTGTTTACACCATCAGTGTGGTGTCGTGTACACTTCAGAGACCTCTGCCCACTTATCCAGATACAAACCCAAACACTCAATTGTCAGTATCTTGGTGCTAAATGCAAGAATGGCCCAATTTGCTTGACAGAGAGCCAAAGGCTTTGTCTAAGTGTGCGGCTATACGAACAGGCTGGAAATTGGCTCTGTCCAACTGCCGCCACTTTACACAAGTAAGAGATGCTTAGGCATCTCTCAGGTCTCTTCACACATACTCTATTGTCTGCTATCTTACTGTAAACAATACAGTGACAAATGCACATTTGAGACACACTAAAGAAGACGGGAGCCACTGTGTTTATTAATAATTAGCGATGACATTTACAAATAATAAAAATGAAACAGCAATGCCAGGCAATTGCCCAAAGGGTGGCAAGGTCATGTGGCTTCTCTGGCCACCCTCTCCTCTGTAGTGTTGAAAAGGGAACGTCAGATAACAGCGCCACACAAACCTAAAAATATCCCTCACCCTCCACTCATGCTGGAAAGGGAGAGGGAAACAGGTTGGAATAATCTGCTTTTCCGGGTCTTATCTGAAGAAAGGCAGGGCTGCATGCTGTCCTATCTCTGCCAGTGCGAACACTGCTGGTGCTTTTCGGAGCTTTTCTGCTCTGCTGCAGAGCCACACCGGCAGAGACGGAGCAGACTGCATCCAGTCTTACACTTAATAAAGGGTTTGTTTTTTTTACTTTGATTTGCATGCCAAGTGAATAAACATAGGGACAGTTAGAAGTGTATATACAACCTACGAGTGCTGTTCAAGTAGGAAAACACAGTGAGGAGTGAGTGCAATTGAGCCTGAATCATAATAAAGTTAAAAAGTACTTAAATATTCTTTTCACATAAACAACATTAATTCATCATTACGGAGTACAGTAATGTAAGTTGCACAGTGCATTCCCACAAATAGCATTTACATATAAAGCTGGAACGTTATTAACAGTAATTGTGGGAAACTGGATCGTGGTAAATGGCTTGGTTTCCACTGGTGATGCAAAAACATGTACAGGCCTTGTTTTGATCCCAAATATATATGTCTGTAATATAATGTCATTACATAGCATTTTTTGCCTTGAATTAACAGTAATTAATAGCATTGCATGCTACTTTAATAGTTCAGTGATTGACTTGCCAATAAAAAAACTGTTGAAGCTAAAAATGACTTTTCTTTTTTCCAAATGAAACCATGATATTACTCATGCTGTACCATATTTCATGTTTCATAATAATCAGCAAACAAGTTTCCCCTCACACAAAGACACGTTTTACATCCTGAAGCCAAAATATTTTTTTTCCTTTAGTCTGCCTCTGAGCTGCAGGCCTGTAGGTCGCTCTCCCTCTGTGTGGACAATATTTCACTCTCAGCAGCGTCTCAGTACAGTCAAGTAAGCGGTTCGCATTCCGCCGTGCAGACGCCGTAATGCGTCTAGCATAGCACGCAGCATTCAGAGTTGTTTAAATCATTCCCACTGACTATGGAAAGTACCATTCATGCTCACGGGAGAACCCTTCTGGTCTACAGGAAGGGGAACAGTCTCTTCTTTAGGATGTAGAGCACTGTTGCGAGAAACAGAGCTAACGCCAGGAAGATGAGCAGCTTGTCGGTGAGCTCCCTCCGGTTGTACTTGGTGATGAGTTTTCTCCCAATCTGAATGGTCCCTGTCATTGTCTTAAACTCATCATTTGTCTCTTGGATCGTTCTGGAGGAGGTTGCTTTAAACAGAAAAGAAAAAAAATGTGGGGCTACACATTTGTCACTGATATAAATAGACATTATATTCCGAGCGTGTGCATTAACACAGTGTAACCTGTTAAATTACTCTCAGTAAGCAAGAATGCTTTAATGCCATTTAAAATTAAACAAGTATATCAAAACAACAGGATACTGTTCATTCACCAACCTAGTGACGTTATGGTCTCCTCGCTCTGCTGAACTTGCTGGGCCATCATTCGGCTGATGCTCATAAGATTTTCGGTGATGTCGCTGGTGGTCTGGGCCAGACCCTCTTTGGCCATCTTCCTGATTTAAAAAGAATGCATGCAAACAGAATGCATCACATAATAATAATAATAATAATAATAATAATAATAATAATAATAATAATAATATTTTTATCTCTTTATTTGAAAATAAAGAGATAAATAAATAAAAGCGATACACAGCAATACAAGTTAAAAACACAATAACAAGTTAAAAACATAATAAAAGTTAAAAACAATAAAAAAATTTAAAACTAAATGGCATAGAATTAAGACATGTAGGATAGGGTGAACAAGTGGGTCTTCAACTTAGCTTTAAAAACCTCCACCGAGCATGCCTGCCTAATATCTTGAGGGAGATTGTGCCACAAAAATGGGGCACGTAAAGAAAAGCACGCTCCCCGATAGTCTTTTTTCTTTGCATTTAAGCAAACGTTGCTTAAGTGCAAAGCTGAGATTTAGTGGTCTTTAAATATTAGGATAATCTTCAGCTCACCTCTGTCTCACAGAATCATCAGCTCCATTAAGAAGGGCCTGCTTTTCCATGTTGTCGATTGTAAGTTTGCTGGCCAGGTTGGCTTTCCTCCAGGTTGTCTGGTTACTGCAAAAAATACAAAAAAGAAAATGAATAAGCTTTTATTAAGTAGACTTTTAAAGTGTTAAAGTGGGCTAAAGGCATTACCTGAGCATCTGTTTTCTGTGGCCTTCTACCTGAGTCATCAAGGCCTGCTTGTCTGACTCTTTGTCCTGCTCCATTGCCATCTGCTCAAAGTCCTAACATGGAAGCAAAACAACCACAAGGGCTTACAATTAAAAGAAAAAAAAGTTCAAGCAACCGATGTACAGCCTATTAATTGGGAAAAATCTCTCACCTGAATCCGTAGTCTTAAGCTGAGGAAGTTCTTTTTCACTTCTCCATTTAATTCTGTCAGCTTGCTTTGAGGGCCTGTGCACTCACTGATATCCTGGTAAAATGTTGAACCAAGGATAAAAGTCATGACATTTCATTGCTACACTGCTGTTACTGTTCACATGTTGAAAGGACAGCTGTTCTGCATATTAACACTGCTTTCTCAAGCTGAACTGTGGAATTCGCACTGTTTTAGACCTCCTCCTCACCTTTTAACTATTTTCACTTTTTCCTGCAATGCGGATTTTTTAAAATGTATTTATTTATCGACACTTCCCCCCAAATTAACCAGCTTTCTAATATTTTTTGACAAGTTTTGCAAAATAGAGTTTAACTTACCCATTTATATTTAAATATGCTCTAAAATCATTTTAAAATATGAATAGTTTCTACCAAATATGGTCCTACACTGCCTTGTGCTTACTAGTGTTGCAAAAGTGAGACACTTGATCCGGTACATGTTTGGAAAATACTGCTTGATTTTCCAGCGCGCCTTTTATTGAATTGCTTTTCTGTCCATTGACTACTTGAAAAAGATTAATAAAGGTAGATTTTTATTTAGGTCCATAGGTTACATTAATCCTTCGTTTAAATGAAAACATCTAAATACCTGCTGCCAGAAAGATTTTTTTTTTTTACACCGATAAACAGGTTGTAGTCAACAGGACTTAAAAATATAGAGAATAAAGAAATAAGAAACATTGCAAATATTTCTTAGCCTCTTGGCCACATCTCTCCTACAAAAAGGAGCTGTTTAATCTCAATCTCAATTTTCTGAATCTAAATAGTTTTCTATTAGCTTTAAGATAGAAATATTTAACACACTAGAGCTTTAAGTTATTTTAAACAGTTTAAATACAGGTGACGTACCAAAAAGTGATCTCAGGTGTGTTTTTATGGCAAGTATTCGTTTTGCTTATAATGTAAACGGGCTGCAGTCAACGGGATTTATGAAGGGGTTAAAATAAAGAAGTGACCTGTTTTGGGAGGATCATCATTTGGTATATACCGGAAATCACTAGTTAGCGCAACACAACACCGGCTGGTTATCTACATTATTATTACAACATCTTGTTCATAAAATCTTGGCTGAAAATATTCTTTTTTTTACAGCCTCTTTGTAACTTTGATAGAAAATGTTCCGGTGCAGGCTTTCGGAGACGGTCGCTACACCTCATAAAATCAGGCCAAGTTAATACAACTCCGCTATGTGACACGCTCAAAAAATAACGTGTCCCGTCGCAGCACTAAGCAGTCTTACCAAAGAAATATTCGCACCTGGATGAGAGCTTTAATTTCCAAGTCATATTTGAGTATTTCTTGTTCGCATATTCGGACGTGGACATCTGACGACGCCATGTTGCCAACGTAGCCGGCTGGAGCTACGGAAAGCAAAGAGGCCAATTTGAAGTCCGTACGTCAACGTCGCTGTTTGACGTGTTTTGTTACGCAAAAAACGTCGTTATCAATAATGACTGCATGAAAAATGTTTTATGGGGTCATTTTTTTCAGACAAGTTACAAAAAAACAACAGCATTATCTATGCCCTATGAAAAATATTTTAGTGACATAAATGTGTTTAATGTGTAAATGACTTTCAACATAATTATGTAGAAAGGAACACTTTTATATTTGAAAAATATATATAATTACAAACAATTATGGATGAATGATTTGTTTATTAATTTATTAATTATCTGATGAACCAGCTGACACAAACTTCACACATACACACACACACACACACACTCACACAACAACTGCTATCCATGCTAACAATATTGTTGAACACAATGTACATAATATATAAACAAAACTGCAACAAGGAAATGTTACTTTAATTTAGGTCACAGCACATCCACACAGATCTCACAGCCCTTTGGGAGTCATTATATACACAAGGCACTGGTGCCACTCAATAATCATACAGGGTTCAGAGTTTTAAGGCAATTGGGGACAACTGATCTCTGCAATGGCAAACATCCACTGGTGTGCAGCACTGCAAGGTCATCCTGTTGCTGAGAGAATAATAACACAACATTAGACGAGAGGCATCCAAGTATTAATATATTACATAAAAGTAGCATGTAGGTATAGTCTTAAGCTTACCTTAAGGGTTGGGAGCCCCAGAAAGGCAAATTAAGGCCAGTGATAGCGCAGGTACCAAATAACATCAGTGGTCAGGCTAGGCCCAAACAGCGGGTTCAACTGGGCCAGAATGGCTATCAACCAGCTGGGTGAACAGAGAGGACACCATCAAGATCACAAACAAAACACTCACATCATATTTTCTAATAAAAATGTCATCTTGAATGAACACCACGGTTTGTCACAACACTGCAACCAGCTCCTGGGTTTATTATAACAGCATCAAGCTTGGGGGGCATTTGGGAGATTAACCTCACATGGCTGTAACACTACTGTGACTATACTGCCCCCTTTTGTCTGCCAGCATGCAACAAAACACCAGATGCATTCAAAACTGTGAATGTAAATAATTTATGACTTAAATAAGATACGCATAGTCTGCTTTATTTTCAAGCAACGTGCATCAATTAACTTGGAGCAACAGAAGTGGACCAATTTGTAATTATCCAAATGCATTAATCACCTATCAAGAAGATAGTTCTCTTATATTTAACTGACTGCTCACTTCAGCCATTTATATTATAGGCCTGATTCATTGCAGGCTTCCTCTATTGTTTTTAGATATATATAGTACCACTGTGTGTGTGTGCCTGTCTGTGGAAAAAAAAAAAAAAAAAAGGAATCCGGATGGTGAATACTTACAAAAGGTAACAGCAGACTGCAGTTAGCACCAGCATCGTCACTATCACACTGTGGGGAAATAATATACATTTTAAATATATAAACAGCACATCTACTATTTAATGTCTGCGAGTTTTTGGATTTAAAACACATCCAGCCATTCATCCACATTCACGAGCTGGATCTCGTGATGCAACTGAAAATCAGACAAATAAAGGAAGTTGTACTGACTTTGGCATTTTTTTTTCCAAAAATAGAATCCATTAATGGTCGTATTATGTACTGAAATACAAGAGCAGGATTCACTGCCAAGGGGTGTGAGGAACTTTAGCACTAAGCCAGAGTAAAATTAGCTTTAGTTAGCTAACTCTTAAGTTTTAGTAACTAGAGTAGCTAACAGGGTTTACAGGTGATATGTAAGTGTAATAAACAGCTTTACAAAACGCCAACAGTAAATTTAGCTCACGCACACTTCACCTGTTTGTATAAAAACTAAGAAAATAATACAACGTTGACATAAAAACCTTCCGTAAACTCCTTATAGCCAGCCGGAGCTAAGCTAACCAACTTACCCTCTGTTTGGTCCTTTGGGGATAAACCAAGGCACAATTCCTCCAACAATACCCCAGAACACAGTCATCACGGAAATCGCGATCGCAAACGAAGTTATTGCCATTGTGAGTTTCGTCTAAAAACACAAGACTTCAGAGGTATAAACTTTCAACTAAATGTATGCTGCCCAGCCGACGACGACACGCAGAAGGCAACACGTATCACATGACTGTGAACCAGAGAAAGAGGAAGTGGAGGGACTGCACTGCAAATTTCAAAGTGCTTGTGTTGTGAAACGTTTTCATTAATTCTTAAATTAAATAAATGGCGAAAAGTATTTGCGTTTTAACCCAACTTTTATTTGTGGTTATATTCCATATGCATAAAATGAAGCGGACAAACTGGAAGACAAACTGTGCCATATTTATGTTTATTTCTACTACATTTCTCTCATTAACGTGAAAAATAGTATATGAATATTACACATTGTTATACAGGTGAAACTCGAAAAAAATAGAATATCGTGCACAAGTTCATTTATTTCAGCAATTCTACTTAAAAGGTGAAACTAATATAGGTTCACCTTTTAGATATTTCAAGCCTTTATTTATTACAATTTTGTTGATCGTGGCTTACAGCTTATGAAAAACCTAAATTCAAAAGCTCAGAAAATTTGAATATTGCATGAAACCAATAAAATAAGGATTTTAAATAGAGAAATGTCAGACCCCTGAAAAGTATAATCATGCATATGTACTCAGTACTTGGTTTGGGCCCTTTTGCATGAATTACTGCATCAATGCAGCGTGGCATGGATGCTATCAGCTGAGGTGTTATGGAAGACTAGGATGCTTCAATAGCAGCCTTCAGCTGTTCTGCATTGTTCGGTCTCACGACTCTCATCTTTATCTTGGCAATGCCCCATAGAGAATCTATTGAACCAGGTTTTAGTACGTTTGTAGGTGTGGGCAGGTGCCAAGTCCTGCTGGAAAATGAAGTCAGCTTCAGCTTCAACAGCTGCCTTGACTCTGGACTTAATAAAGCACAGTGGACCAACACCTGCATGCCTCCCCAAATTAACACAGACTGTGGAAACTTAACACTGGACTTCAAGCATCCTGGATTGTGTGCCTCTCCATTCTCCCTCCAGACTCTGGGACCTTGGTTTCCAAATGAGATGCAAAATTTTCTCTCATTACAAAAGAGGACTTTGGACCACTGAGCAACAGACCAGTTCTTTTTTTCTTTAGCCAAGGTGAGACACTTCTGACATTATTGTTCAGGAGCGGCTTGACAAGAGGAATATGACATTTGAAGCCCAAATCCAGGATCCGTCTGTGTGTGGTGGCTCTTGATGCACCAACTCCAGCCTCAGTCCACTCCTTGTGAAGGTCCCCCACACTTTTGAATGACCTTTCCCTGACAATGCTCTCCAGGCTCTGGTCATCCCTGCTGCTTGTGCACCTTTTTCTTCCAAACCATTCCCTTCCACATAACTTTTTATTAATGTGCATTGATACAGAACTTTGGGAACATCCAACTTCTTTTGCACTTATCTTTTGAGGCTTTCCCTCCTTATGGAGGGTGTCAATTATGGTTTTCTGCGCAACTGTCAGATCAGCAGTCTTCCCCATAATTGTGATTCCTACTGAACCAGACTGTGAAACCATTTAAAGGCTCAAGAACTCTTTGGAGATGTTTTGGATTAATTAGCTAATCAGAGTGGGACACTTTGAGCCTACAACTGGACCTTTTCACAATATTCAAATTTTCTGAGCTTTTGAATTTGGGGTTTTCACAAGCTGTTAGCCACGATCAACAAAATGTTAACAATTAAAGGCTTGAATTATCTCACTTTGCATGTAATGAGTTTTTATTATATGTTTCACTTTTTCAGTAGAATTACTGAAAATAAATGAACTTTTGCACGATATTCAAATTTTTTCGAGCTTCACCTGTATCTTTTTTTCATTCAATTGTTAGCCTCTCCTCCTATGATGTTTTAGTTTCGCTAAATTTAATGTAAAATTTCTTGCAAAATCTATTTTTTTCTTCTTCCCTCTCAAACACTGTCAGAGATGGCAGCAGGGACCCAGAGGCATTCAGTGAGGAGCAAGAGGTCACTGAATTACCTGCTGTCCACCATGGACAACCCATCACGGTCACCACAGTCCTCTCTGCAGAGCTCATTCATCAGCTCGTTTAAAACCAAAATGGTTTCCTACTGTTCTCTTCTTCTGTGACAGGTGAACACACCTGTCAGGATATACGATTTCATTTTTATCCTTTATCCTGGTGCCTTAAAAGTAATTTCCTTTGGAGGATCCATAAAGTATATTAATCTGGATCTGTTAGAGCAAATGCTGGGTTTCCATATTTCGGCTTAAATGCTTTGAAATATTTTTTTGTTTCTTGCACAGTATTTTGGATTTTCACCTCATCATTTCATAGTGAAATCAATTAACATAGAAGCTGAGGTGGTGTGTAGTCAGTCACATGAATTTCCTTGCCTGTAACAAAACTACACTCATATTTGCAGTTAATTGTGCAATTAAAGAACATTTCTTTGTGTAGTTCACTTTTAACATTTTTAAACAATAAACCTATGCAATTTTGGCCACAGCTTGTTTTTAATTAATTAAGCAGCAGCACTGGCCAATTCATTAAATTCCTTATAATACAGTGTGCTGTTTAGAGATTTGAACATGACTTTGAAGGCATACAGTATACCCAAGTGTTAATTTCCATAAAAAAGACAAGCATATTTAAAATAAAACATTAAAAAAACATTCCCGAGTTTAGGGCGTTACAACGAAAATATGACAGACAACATGAGGTCCATTTACAGAGTTTATTGATAGCAAAAGATCATTTTCACTCCTGCATCTTCTCAATGGTCTCCTCCTTGTATTTGCCCTTCTCCTTTCCATCAGCACGAGACTTGGCCTTGCGCTCCAGGATCTTCTTGCGGTCTTTGTCCAGCTTTAGCCTGGTGATGACCACCTGCAGACACAAAAACATCTTGGTAAACAAACATGTATTCTCTCATGGATACATCAGCAATATGTCTGAAATTACCTTCAAATCTCTTTAATAAAATTTAACAAAAAGACATTGCTTAATAATTGAAACATTTCCCACTGTTTTTGTAACCAAGGATTTTTTTTTTTTACTCTACAAGGAAAATCTTGCTTTTCCAGTTTACGTTTAAAAATAAATAAATAAATTAAAAAAATGAATCAAAAGGGACATGCTGAAATTCAAATATAATTCTTCTTAAATTACCAATGTTCCGCATCTAAGATGTCACATGCTCTCCCATTAGCTCTGTACTTGCTTCAGCTATCCACCAGTGTTTACAGATTTACAGAACTGACAGAAAGAGGTTCTGTGGTAGTTTAATGCATTACACTGCAATTTAAAACCGAACAGCATCAGCAAATTTAAAAAAAAAGAAAAAATCTATAATCCAGCTAAACCAGAGCAACTGCACTTCACAAAATGTTATTTGGTCACTTTGATTTTTCAATTTCAGTGCTCAAAACACCAAGTGTCAGAGTATGATGAAACACTGTGTCAAATACCAAGTGAAATTTCTCTCAAGTCTACCTGTAATCAGAGTTTAGGGTGTGCACCCGGGAGCAGGATTAAGACATGATTAGTTAGAAGCAAATCTTAGCCCAACAGGCAGCTTTACACACGTGTAATATAGAAACCTGAAGTCTGGCTTAGATATGGCATCTTCTTATATCTAGTAATCCTAGACTGTCCACAAAAGAAGTCCTTAGTGAGTTGCTGGTGCATAGTGAGTTTTGGTGTCATTTGGGCTCGATGTAAAGTTTCCTTTTCTTTTTGAAAACACTGCAGCCTCACTGGAGACAAGTGGGAGTGAGTTGGTCCCTTGATAAATTAACTTCAGGAACATAGGGATTTCCCAATAGCACAGCGGGATACTACCGCAGCAGTTGAAAAATTCTCCATAATAAAAATGTTTACTTGTTTTGACTTCTTCTTTACCAGCACTAATGCAGTGATTGATTCTTGAAAATGTATCAATTTAGCAGCAGACTACAGCGACTGGACAACACCCAGTATCCAGATTTAAATGGGTCTAAGGTGGTGTTGAAGTGCAATGAGCAGAATCAGATACATCAGAGTCACCCTTATTTGGTTTGTGCTTAACAAGTAAGGAATTTGACTCCACTTTACTTTGCTCTCTGCATACATGTGCAGAGAGTATGCCAACGACATCAACCATAACACCAGTTTACAATCTCCAGATCACAACACACACCGCCTTTGGCTACTACCGTCCCACACAACCACAACTAGTCAAGTAGTCTGTCCGACTGCAAGATGAGAGAGTCAAGCACCTGAATGCTATTGAAGTTTACAACTGTAGTGACTGGGGCCCTACTCATGGAAGCAGATTTAGCAAACATCCCTCGGTTTGTTAATCCAGACATGAGGAAAATGCTGGAATCCCATGATCCTATGATTCTGGGTGTCAGAGCTCCACTGATGGCTTCCTTTACATTTTTTCTACTCATGCATGTGCTTAACTAAAGGTGAACACTCAAGTTCAATGAAGATATTCTGATCAGCTGTTCTGAAACCAAAATCTTTAGCAGTTCAAAGCAATCTGGTAAGCAGACAACAAAAAGTGAATGATATTTGTCGACTTTGAGTGAAGTAACTGTTATCAATGTGAAGTAGGTGGGACCCCTCACACTTTCAGACCAGTCACTGAAAAGACTACCACAGAATGAAGAATACGGCTAAAAGGCACAACACGACAATTGTTTTCAGTGTGGACACAGCTTAAGAGTTGCAGATCTTAGACTTAAACTCTAAGTTTATATATAAACTTTATTTGTTGAACATGCTTCTTGGAACAGGGCTCTGAGCCAGCTGTTAGGAAAATAAACAAACATCAAGAGCAAAAAATACCTCAACTTTCAAAATTACAATAGATAAAAAACACTAAGAACCCCAAAATACCCAAGAAATACTTATATAGCTACCCTCCACATTGAATTTGTGTTGATCAGCCTAAGAGCTTGTGACATGAAAAGCTCAAGACTACATCTTCCTGACACAAACAAACCAAACAGATATGAAGCCAGTAAGCGCCATGTGTGACTATACCACGGAACAAGTCTACTCACACAAACTCAGTATCTATTCAATTACGTCTCACCTTGCTGGGGTGGATGCCGACATGGACTGTTGTTCCATTGGCCTTCTCTCTCTGCACACGCTCGATGTAGATGACATACTTTTTCCTGTAGACCTGGACTACTTTGCCAATCTGCTGGCCTTTGTAGTGCCCACGGACAACCTGTATGTAAATACACAAGGAGGTCAGATTAATCCGCCTAACATGTTGCACATCAGCTATAAAAAAAGAACCCCTCAGCAATACAAACCACATTACCTGGACTTCGTCATCTTTGCGGATGGGCATGGACCTCACGTTGTATTTCTGGCGGAGCTCCTTAGACAGGGGGGAAGACATGATCTTCCTCCTGATGTGTGAGGGGGCATTGAAGTGCCTCTTACGGTTCTTGCGACGGGAGGATGTTACAAAGGGATTGAGCTTCATGATGCTGTAAAGAAACAAGTAATGGCACATTGACAAACCCAGGCGATAAAGGCTGCACTTGCTTGCAAAACAGTCCACTGAAATTGTGGATCAGGATCGACAGTTTTAAGAAAATATAAGAATGTAGGGTTAAAGTACACACTACTATCTTCCGACACCACATAAAGCAACTGAGAACCCAAACCTAGAATGTCCACTGTGTGTGTTATTTTGCTGTATTAGGTACCTGGCTAGGTTGTGCTACGTTTTAAAGGCGACTATTAAGCTAGCTCAAGTAGTTAGCATAAGATAGCCGTCAGACCGAAGCGGGATATTTCTGCAACATAAACTTGGTACAGTGGTTGAACAAACTACACACTTCCAAAACAATGTTTTTAAAAGCCCATTACAGTTACAGAATGTAAAATAGGTCAAATATTAAAGGCTAGCACCAGGAGTAGAGCTGGTTCACTATCGCTAACCGACATGCGGATACTGAATGACCTAACAGGGAGACCAACTACTGACAGCGTTTATTTAGTAATCCATCGTCAACACGAAGCCAATATTCGCTGATTTTTAATTGTACTGAAGTATATGTGGGGTTTACACTTGTATACGGACACACAGTGGTATTAAAAGCAGGATGGATAACGATAACTTTGGCGAATTCATCTGCCGGGAATTCTTACCCTGCCTTTGCTCCTCTATGGCCGGCGGAAAAGAGACTCGCAAACTACTTCCGCTGGCATTAGTTCACACTCAAGTCTCGCGAGAAGTCAGTGTTTAAAATGATAACACAGATAAACGCAAGCGTAAACACAGAGGGGTCTGGCAAAGATGACACAATTTCGTCGTACTGAAACTTGTTTTAGTGCTGCGTGTGCTACGAGGAGTTAAATTCGACTAAAAGAAGGTGACCGTTAAGATTTTTATTCACCATAACAAATTTATTTTTTAAATAATGCCACGTAATAATTTTTAGTTGATAAAATTGCAGGGGCGTTTTTAGTAAACATGCACAACGATGTTTACTAGGTTTGTTTTTTGTGACGTTATAACTTGTGTTTTCTAGCTACATTAAATATTTCCACAAGATGGCGCTAAACTTAGTTAATCGGTAACCTGGTCTACAAACAAGTTTTGTCTATGATTCATCAAGTTCTGGGCTCTGTGCACCACACAACCCTCTTTTAGGCATCAGGGATAAGTGTGAGTAGCATTAATAGATCGGCAAAACACATGTTCTATCGGTAATACACACCCCAAAAAACATTCAGTGTAATTTCCAATCAAAGTATTTGCCCTTAGCTACATTTAATATAAAACAGACTACCAAATTTATAAGGCAAAACTTCCTGGCTCTCGCAGATGTAATTGCGCTTTTCCTGCTCTTTTTTTATTTTATTTAAACCCAAATACACTGAGAAATAAACACGAGGAGGGTGTTCACACCAGCAGACCACACATACATTGACCTCCCATGATAAGAGGACAGAAGAGACCCCTGTCCTGCTCAGACAAACTCGCCCACATACACGGAGAGACCTGCCGAAGCGGAGACGCGCTGACACCGTGCGCTATTCGCTCCCCGGGTGAAGCGCAGATCTACCGGAGCCTACTGCCTGCCTGCCTCCCTGCCTGTGAAAAAGTGATGCTGTCATAGCCCCCCTGCACCGCGGACAGAGCCTATTTCACTCCCCCCTCCTCCTCTCCGAACCTCCCCGGATCCTCTGTGGCTGGCTGTCGGCGGCAGCAGTGCGGATGTGGAGCCCGCAACGCAGCGCTCTACACCCGTTAGCAAGCACCGGAGAAGAAGATGAAATGTTTTTCCCGTTATCTCCCGTATCTCTTCCGCCCTCCGAGCACCATCCTGTCCTCCACTTGCCACACCGAAGGTAGGGTGGGACGCTTAACCGGGGGTGGCTTTCACGGGTCTATGAGTTGCTTAGTTTGTGCCTTGTGACATCAATGTTTTTATGCTGCTGCACATATGATACACATGTGCAGAAGTTAGGCTGGTCACTTGAAGGGCTAAGGCTTAACCAGTAGTTAACCCAGACCAATGCAGATTTGACACTATGCATGAAGTTGAAGGAGCCCTTTCTCAATTTCTGATGCAAATTATAGAAAGTGTTCCAAGACTCTGTGTGTGTGTGTGTATGTGTGTGTGTGTGTGTCTTGTAAACAGTATCACTCCATTCGCATTTTGCTCCCTTTAAAGGTGTCAACACACAGGCCTACAGGATGCCAAGAGAGAAAGTCAGTTTGTGGAGTTGCATGACAAGTACCCACATTGCTCCTTACTCATGGTTCTCTCATTCATTTCACCAGCTCACACTGCCTAGATCACTTAATTCAAGAGCATCTAGGCATCTCCACATATCGCCCAAACCTCTCACATTCACCCATTCCAGTTATTCCTCTGGAGTCCCTGAAGTTAAAATGGTGAATTGACATGCCGTTAGACCGAGAAATGACTTCATAATCCTGTTGATTGTGTTGTCAGACACAGCCCAAGAGGGTCTGAGTGTTTGTATAACCAACCACTTACTAGGTCATAATGTGGAGACTGAGGCATTGCATTATTTAGCTTTGCATGGTTGCCCTCTTTCCTGTGTGCGCTCTGCCCTCAGCCTTCTGGTAGAAGGGAAGATAGTGTGATACACTGTACATCCCAGTATGTTGTGGGCATCAACAAGGTCTTTCACAGCATGTAGAGCTGACCTATATACTGTATGTATTCACCAAAGAAGAAGAAGCACTTGAGGCTACCTACTCTTGCACTTTTTACATGTCTTCTCTATTTCATCACAGATCTTTCCTGGTCCTAAATTTCATTTTTCTCCCCCCCATCCTTCTGGCTAATTTAATCTTGATTAGCCATTAAAAGTATGAATATCAAACATTAATTACAGCACTTAAAGCGGCGTCAGATGTGAAATTATGGCTAACAGTTTACCTCATAGCCAGTGCCAGTTTATTTTGTTTTTTGTTAGCTCTGATTGTGCATTGGAAGTAAATCTGAGTGCATTTTGAACATATACCTGTTTCAAAGTCATTTAGATCTCCATCACACAGCTTTTGAACATTTAATCAGCACAAAAGTGACACAACACATCAGATAAACATCAGTATCTGACGTCAATAAACTTCATCTTATTTATATCGGCCACACTAATGTTGAATCTGTATAAAATCCAAGGTCCAAGGTTTAAAGTGTGTTTATCTAATACTGGATGCAGGCTATTAATGAGATCAGGAGCAATGCATTGCACAAAATGTGAATCACAACAAAATAACTTACAAAAAAGGTTTTTAACAAATGAGTTTGGAAAACATTTCTTTTATACTCAGAGTGTACATATGTGGATTTTAATAAATTTGTTATATTTATCTTGTAAAATATAAATTGACCTGCTTGTCCTGTAGCCTAGTTTCTCACCATGATCACATGGCGTAAATATGATAGAAATGTTTATCATTACTGCATTCGATCGCAAATACAACCCAGTTTTAGCTCCCCGATGTTAAGAGGTGCGGCCAACATACAAAATGTTTTTCACTGCCTTCACTCCAAGCTTGTTTACTCACTTTCTGAGTCTCCATCCCTCCGCCTGACATGAGAGAGTGGTATAATAGAGGAAGTGATAGATCAAGAAGAAGAAGAAAAAAACCACGGCTGCCTTGTTCAGCCTCAGTAATATGATACATGATCCTGTGCTGCTCCCTGTGTGAAGAAATATGAAACAGTTGTATGGAGAAAGCAGGAGTGAGAGATGTTGAATCTCATGTGCTGGAGGCCAGCAGAGTGAGATGACACAGCAGATCACCTTAGAAATATGATGTGTTAAAAACAAAAGAAAGAAAAAGAGAGATAAATACCTCTGCACACTATGTGTTTGGGTGTGTTTTAAAAAGTAAGAGAAGGTAGATGTTTTTGTGCTAGAATCTATGCATGTGCTTGCGTTGCGTAAAAGCTTTTGCTCGCGTGTCCCGTTTTGACCTTGTTGGCATTTATTGCCGCTTATTCAGACATGCTGGTCTGAAGGAAGCTGGGTGGTGCATCACTGTAGTCCTCCTTCATGTCCGCTCCAGCTGAGCGGAGTTCACCGCAGGGAAGATGAGTGTGCAGTTACCATGTTAGTGGAAAATATATTATATAAGCACTGCACTGACCATGGTGTGTGTGTCGGTGTGTGTTCTCTTTGTTTATCTGGGCCATTGTAGAGAGCAATGTGCCAGCATCATTCGGATTCACCTGGGTCCAGTCTCTGAGGGATACACTGCAAGCTTTTGTCTGCCTCCCTGTATAAGTTTATACGTTTGCATTGGTCTCTCTGTGGCTTTTATCTGTCTTTTTTTGTCCCCTGGTGTTCACTTTTCTCCTTTTTTCATGAGTCTGTCAGTAGGGGTGTGATGGATTAAGTCTTCAAGTTTTCTGAAGGGACTGCATATGTGTGTCTCTCTTTGCTGATACTTTGTGTTTGAGTCAGGAAAAAAAGAAAAAGTGCAACCCCCAACTGACATCTCACCACATCTCAAACTGCCATCAATCAGCAGAGCAAGTCCTGCATCAGCTTCCTCATCTATTGGCTGTAGTGTCTAAGGGGAAACCTGTGGTACATTATTATGCCAGGGGGGAAAAAAGCTGAAAAGGGAAGTGATTTTTAATTAATTAATTAAACTTTTGAAGATTAGATCTGTGTCAAGTCTCTGTGATTATTAGGTATAGCTGACACGTGTCTCGTGCCACGCATGTGCATTTGTGTATTTTTGCTACATCGTGGTTTTTTTATTTGTAAGAGCTTTTCGTGGCATTGCCGGAGGGGAACTTCTGTCGACAGTCTGACAAAGCATGACACTGAGTTGGAGTTTTCTGTTTGAAGAACACAGCGTGTGTTTGTGTTTGAGGAACATCGCATATGCTTGTGTGTGTGTGTTCATGCCCTTATCTTACATCCTGCTCTGTTGTTGTTACCCTGGCAGACACCCAGTTCACGGCTCAAAACACACTTGTCGTAATCATCCTGCCCTTGCATGCCGTTGGGGACAAACACCCTACATACCAAACTCACATAATTCACACACTTACAAGTGTGACTGTTCTGCTTCAGCTTGTCAAAAAGGAGACAGCCCTTGAAGGGATAGGATACTCCTGCAGTTAGTATCGCATGTCCATTAGCTCGCTTTTTAACTCGTTAATTAAATAGTATCCAAGCTGAGATAGGAAAGATCAAATGGGGTTATTTTCACATATTCTAGAAAGCTTATCTAAAACAGAGAAGACAACTAATAGGAGGTTTCAAAGACTGAACAGTACCCTAATGACAAGTAAAGTAAACTTGAAAAGGTTTTCTTCCCACCTGGATTGCTCCTCTGACGTCCCATGCTGGATCTCCCCTAGAGCAAGACACTTTTCTGGCTTGTTGCCTGCAGGTGCTCTCATGACATAGGCCTAGTGGTGTAAATGTAAAAAGAAGTGTGGCTGCATGCAAAGGATTAGAATGACAAAGTAGAAGATTTGTTTCGGTTTTAGCAAACGAATGACCAAAGCTGTAGTCATGCATCCATTCTTTTTTCCCAGCTGTGTAAAGATTAAAGTTGTACTAAATAAAAATGTATTTTAACATGGGGCCGAGCAACTCCAAGTAACTAAGCAATTATGCGGATCCCTTTAGTGTCATTCGGTGCACTGTTTATGTTTTATGACCTGTATTGCTTTGGTTCACTGTCACTGTTCTTAACCAGTAGATGGACTGGCCCGTCCTAAATGGGAGATAAATTAGGTGGTTTGTCAAACGAGTGGCAGCCTAGGCCTAAGCTTAGAAATATGTATCTTAGTCTGGTTCTTGACAGCTCCTGCCCTTGCTCCACAGGCAGTTTACAGTAACATGAAAACAAAACTGTTCTGTTCTGTTTAGTGCCACTTTAGAGCTACAACCATCTTGGGTTGCTCTATATTGCAAGGTAAAGAATTTACAATAATTTGAGAGAAGACCTTAATAGGAAAATTCCCTATAATCAGTCACCTCGGAATATTGGGGAACTTTAACAGGACGAGACCTCAAGCAGAATCTGGCTCAAAGAGGGGCAGCCATCTGCTGCAACCTGATGGATGTGAGAGGAAAGAGAGAGCAACAAAAGGAGAGCCTAGATAGACAATGGCGAGGAATATGAAGTATACAAGAATTATTTAAATACTGAATTAAATAAAGCGAGACAAGTTGGGTGCTTGTAACAGACGGAAATAAATGGCAGATAATACACTATCTGGAAAAAGCAGAGGATCTCAGGAGCCACTGACAACTGAAAGAAACATGACGTTCTCTTGCACAGTGAGACAAAAACACCATAACATATCAGTGTCCTCCTCACACAGGATTTTCCCGTAATCTCACTTTACAGCAAACACTTCCTGCTAAGTTTCCGCAGCAAATCTGCAGGAAAACAAGAAAAGAAGCGCACATTTACAGTATGAGTGAGACTCTGTGCCTCACAGGGGTTAGTGTATTATTACAGCAAACACAGTGACACAGGTCTCTTTGTCCTGTTTCTGTATCGCTGTTTCGTCATATGTGGAAGTAGAATAAACATTATGTTACATCCTTTGGCCTGCAACTTAACGGTGAGACGACCCCCCCTTTCATTTTTGTTAAACAGCATCGACTGTGCCCCGGTTGGGAGCCAGACAAAGGGGCTCCTTTGCAAGCTTGACTGCTGGGCTTGTGCTCCAGCTGACAGGCTGCAGCAGAGACACAACTACTATTGGGACTGAGGTATATATAGAACATCAGGATGGGCTTCCTCTGCCCTCTCTCCGCCCATCTGCCTCTGTGGTTTTATAAAAGAGATGTTGAATGAGGCAGGTTATTGTGAACATGCTCACAGTGGTGCAATAAAAATCAATTCATTAAACCCTTGGCATGACAGTGCTCCTGTATCTTGTATTATTATTAGGCCCTGGAAAAAAAAAGATAAGGCAGTCAGTGCAATATATAGTCTTGAGTGTGCTAAACAAGCTTATAGAGAAAGTATTCGTTTGATACTGTTGTGGTGTAATTAAAATAGTTTTGATACCTAGCTCTCGTCTTTAATTCCTATTTTGGTGATTTCCATTATGAAGCGCACACAATACGATTAAAATTAGACTTCCCGGAGTGGAAGGCATAACAAGTGTTCAGCATGCCAAGGTGACACACACAGACTTCTCTTGTTTGCGCTGCAGCCTTTTAAAGCTTTGTGAATTTAGACTGGAAGAATAGACTAGCTTGGATGAAACTTTAATGAGACTGTGCTGCGGCTGTGACAAGAATATACAGCCGATTAGAAGCACAAATGGTACAAGAGATGACAAAACAAAGCGACGGCGCGTATTTGAAACAATGCAGCCCAAAATGGAAAAAATAAGGTTATTCACTTTAAGCAGACGTACCGATTGTGTGGGTGTTGTTGTGTTTGTTGTGTAAGGGTTGAGGTACACACTGGCACTTGTAGTTCAGTGGGGGTTTTTGTACCGTTCAGATGTAGGGGTTGAGCTAATGTGGAAAAAAATAGAACTTTAGGAGTGCAACAGAAACATGTAGCACAAATGCAAACCAAACTACCGACACTTTTAACAATGTCCAATTTTATTACAGTTAATAGTCTTAAAGTAGCTATAAATAATGTATCTGTATTAATGGATCATAACTGGATGCTTATCAGAGGGATTATAATAATAAAACCACAAAGAGCTATAAGGTTTATGGCTTCATGGCTTACAACATTATTTTTTGGTCCAGTCTCAGCAATGGATCCATATGAATAAATTCACATGTTACAGCAGCACAAGGCTCAATGAGAAAAAGTGAATTATTAGAAATATTAGCTATTAGAAAAAAATGGAAAATAAATAAATAATGGTTTACAAAAATAGTTGCTATATACAGTAAATACAGTCACAGATATTTTTTTCATATGTATACTGAGTGCAGTGGGGATGATAACATATATATGTGTATACTGGGGCAGGTATCTATTTTTCTTGATACTGCATAGTTTGCAGCACTTAAAATACAAAGTTAAGGCTAGCTGGTGAGGCCAGAATAGTTAAGCTAGAGTTAATATTGATACCTGTTTATTCACATGTAGTTTCCGCTGCCCCCAAGTGGCTAAAAATCTTTTTATTTAGGTTTTGAAAATATACAGAAAATAATTTAAACTAACAATATAACTGCATGAAAATTGTAGTGTTACTGTACCATAGTTCTTTTTAGGGAATAGTGAAAATAAAATAGAATAATGCTGTTTTCACATGAATCCTACCAAAAAGCTGCAGGAAAACAGTGAAGGAGAGGTGACAATGTCATCTGCTGTGAGGATAGTAAGCATTCAGTTTAAGGAGCAGACATGACTTGGTATTCCTTTCAGCTGCCTGTAGAAACCCAAACCCAACCGCACCCATAGAAGCAATAGCTGTGATCCAATTAGATCTTGGTTTAGGTGCCCGTTTTATGGTTTCCCAGCATAGTTTTTCCTATATCCTTCTGAAAATAGCCATCCACCGTTGCAGAGTCATTGCACTTCTGATTGTACAAAACAACCTGAGCATTAGGGTCGATAAGAGGCAGGAATCAAAACCAAAACATTGTCTGGAGCAGAGACAGCTTTAGATAGCAGGATGTTTATGAGTCATCTGTTATGTTTTCTATCTGTCAGAACCACAGAGTATAGTGTTGCATGTGTGTGTGTGAGGGAGAAGGGAAGAGGGAGGAATGCTTCATCACTGCTCGCGCCATACTGCAGTGAAAGCTTTTACTGTCCTATCTGAATGGTGTTATACACTGAAGACATGGCACTGGATAAATAATGTAACCAGATGTTACAGTATGAAGCAGCAGACAACAGCAGTACACGGAGTACCAGTCAACCTCTCCCTGCTGTCTCTTTTCACTCACTGTGCTACCCCACAACCCCCGAGTCCTGCACATGGAAGCGCACACAGAGTACAGAACATCCAGCTCTCCGACACATGATGTCACATGAAAACCAGAACTCAGTCTTTTTATATTTTGTTCACCTATAAGTCACGTCTGATATTGACGACTTGTGATAAACAGCAGCTATCTGCCGCACACTTAAAGTGAGCAATTTAGTATTTATGATTGCTTATATGTTTCTTGGGTGTAATAAAAGATTTGAAGTTGAAGGTGTAGAGTGATGTCAACAATCCATTACACTTTGGCTTAAATCCACCAAGGTCTTCAGGGTCAAACTAATGATTTATGCTATACAGGGCTATTAAAACTATGTTTCTTACTGCCATTGTTTGTACTGACAACATATAAGTATATGGTGGATGATATATGAGCAGAGATGGGCAGTAACGCGTTGTAATCTGATTACTTTTTTCAAGTAACGAGTAAAGTAAGGGATTACTATTGCAAAAAAGGTAATTAGATTACCATTACTTTCACGTAGGAACGCTGCGTTACTGCGTTACTAAAACTGTGATTTTTTTGCGAGAATGTCTCATGACAGTGACGTAAGCAAGTGCAACATTCGTGAAAACAGCTGTGTGCAGATCAACAGTGGATAATATATCGAGTGCGGGAGCGAGTATGAGCTTGCAGCGTTTAAAGCGTGGAAGTACTGACCTTAGTTTAAGTTTGATTCCATAAAAAGTGACAAAAACATTAGCGTCCATCGTGCGTGGGAAGAAAACTTCTTTTTACAGCAAAAAAAACCCCCTAAACTTCCGAGCAAGCACCGAGAGCGCTACGACGTAATGGGAAACTCACAGAGAAACTCGCGGATTCTTCCACTGACCGCTGCGGCACACCTGCACCAGGGTAAACCTCCACCTACCCTGCTCCTGCTTTACAGGTGAAAATAGAGCAAAAGGGCCGCTGAGTCTTTGACTTTATTTATTTTCTGCTGTGTTTTACTTGCATCTATTTGAAATAGTGAATGTAAACACAAAAAACCCAATAATTTTATGTGCTGGAATGTGCAGAAAATAGGTTTAAATATTAAACAAATTTCTTCCAGTCAGAGAATGTTGCATATAATTAAATTTTTGCTTGATGCATAAAGTTAAAAGATTAAAACTAATAAACAAGTTTTAAAAAAGGGACTTTTTCATTTGATTACATTTTGTATGATGGATTATGTAGAAAAGGTAGAATTGGGCTGAAAGATCTATCGCTTTATCACCTCTTCAGGTTGTAAATCATGTTTTTAAAAAGTAACTAAGTAACTAAGTAAGTAATTACTTTTGAAAATAAGTAATCAGTAAAGTAACGGGATTACTTTTTTGGGGGAAGTAATCAGTAATTAGTTACTGATTACTTTTTTCAAGTAACTTGACCAACACTGTATAGGAGGACTCTAAATATCGCTTTTCTTTGTTGTGACTTTGTTATGTACATTACAGTACCAGGTAATAACAGCTTAAATTTTGAATACATTCTGAATATGCTTTGATTTGATTCTAGAAGAAAAATATCAAATCAAAAATATTTGTGCTAGATATTTATTACATAACATTTAAACTAATTTTACAAAAGAATGAAATGAATGCAACACATGTACTATATCCACATGCTTAAAAATAATTTAAAAAGTAAAGGATGTCAGGCATATTAAAACAGGTTTTAACTGGATGAATATTTTTCAGTAGTTCTGCTTTTTAAATAACTCTTAGCCAAGTGTTCTGTTGACCACCTTTGTCTCACTGCAACCAGATTTTAAATCCCACCATGACACCAGCACCATACTCTGGGATTATGCAGACGTGACTGGATGACAGTCTGTCAGTTCAGCACTTGTTATCTCATTTGCTTAGGCGCCATCTCTCAAGCCTGCTGAGGCTCAAGAAACTGATTTGAGTCAGAAGGCAATGAGTCCAAAAAGGAGGAAAGAAAAAAGCTTAACTCAAATTAAATTAGACAATGCGATTTCCCAAATCACATTACTGATTAAATCTCAGTCTAATCAGCCCATATTATTAAACCCCAATTTACATAATTGCTTGTAAAGAAGAAATTTTCAAAAACATTTTAAAGCTCAAACATTGCATTTCTTACATATAAAATTGTGCAAGAGAATTAAAGACAAACAGGCAGTTATTAATCTTCCAGCACCTGTAGTCTGACTTTAACTCAGACTACAGTGGGTTTGTACCCACTCTGTTACGATGTTCGTTTCCTTCTTAACCGTGGCTTCCTGTGATTAGTTCACATTGTTCTGACCAAATGCCTCTGTGACCCACGTAGCACAAAAGGTGTTTGGCGGCCCGGCGGGTGACAAAGCACAATACTGAGGCTAAATTAAGTTTCTCTCCAGCAGCCAATTTTACGCTTGATAGTAAATATTTTTGAAGGCCAAGACCCAACATGCTCTGACTGATCTAACATGAGAGGTATTGCTTTTTTTCCCCTTAATGAGCCACACATTAATTCATACTGTTAGACCTGCTCACAGTGATGCAGTGCCAAGCTGGTTTTGCAGCAGCCACTTTAGCAAAACTGTACTTGGAAGTAAAACAGCTCAGGAGGCCGGTAGCATTACAGTGATGTCGATGGCAGCAGACAGTGGGGTGTACTGAGCCCATCTGGTCTGTTTGAAAGTGTGGCTGAGTAAAAGGAGAGGCGGTCGGGCTGTGGAATGGAGTGTGTGATGGATAGGGTGATGCATGCAGGAGGAGGGGTAGAAGATGAGAGTGCAGATTTTTTTTTTTTTTTTTTGGTGGGGGGAAGGAGCTCTCTTCCGGCAGAGTTAAATCTCAGGCTTGGCTGCCGCACACTGCTCTGCCTGTTTTCATACCAAGCACTCGCCTCTGGCTCCAAACCAGCTTCAACCAACCATTGCCTCCAAACCCCACAACTCACCCGTTCCCCCTCTTTCTCTTTCCTTCTTTCAGGCAATTCGCTCACCCTTGATTTCACCCGTCTTCATTTTACTGAATCTCATTCACTAGCTTCCATCCTTTAGCGCTCTCTGTTTTTGATTTTCCTTACCTTCGCTTTCATTTTATTTCCCCAGTTGGGCTTCTTTTTCTTGCAGCCTTCCGGTAGTACACAGGGGTGTGGGACAGACCCAGGGCCTCCAGGTTTCCATAGTGATACTTTGTGTCCTGATGTCATTAGTATTGACAGTGTGCCGCTAGACCAAGCTGTCCTGGCACACAGGGCTGTTTACTGTTTACCTCAAACTTAAGCCATTAGCTGTGAGATTAGTACGTGCGCCCCGCAGATGTGTGTGACATATTTCAGTGTGTCTGATTGCTGCTATTTTACATTCACATAGCACTTGAGTGGAAAAGCAACAGTTTGAACATGTAACATGTGATTGTCTGAGCGTACTGGTTTTCACTGTAAGCAGCAGGGTCAGGTTCCAGGAGCTAGATTTGCCAGGAAGAACCTCCGCATGGAGGAAATGGCTGTTTCACAAAGAAACATCCTATCTGTCTGCCTCCTTGCTGTGTGATTACTGAAGCATGTCTGTAAGGCAAAACTCCCAGCCCGACTCCCCGTCTCGTTTCACATTCTCTCGGCGGTTTCACTCACTCGTCTGTCAGAGGAGATGGAGGTCCTCTTAGCGCCACTGCCCTTAAAAATCCGTATGAATGTGTTTATCTACATACTTGTGCAGCCAAGTGTATGGCCTCTAACATCTGTGGTGAACACTCAGAAATCACAGATCACAGGGCTGCTTCCACACGGCGACCTCTCGCAGCTAGTTCAGCTCAAAGCTCTCCTCCAGGCCCTCAGCTGGCAGCTTGTGCCCTCTGTGTCACCAGAGTAATTAGCTATGCTTTGTTTCTGAGGCCAGGGGTGAGCAAATTATGGATTCCATATTGATGCTGTCACATCACATGCAGGGAGAGCAGTACACATGCACTCATGCACGAACCTGGCATGACCATGAAAAATGTGTAATCTTATACTCACATGTACTTCTTTTAATTCTTTGTACATGATGATACAGTATATGATAACTGTTCCTACTGACATGTGACCCACATCTTATACACACACACACACACACACACACACACACACACACACACACACACACACACACACACACACACACACACACACACACACACACATTTATGTATAATTCATATCACATGGCAGTAGGGTGACCAGATCCCAACAAACTAAAACTAAATCTGAAGCAAGTGTGTTTGTCTGAGACACTAAAGCTGAAAGTGAGTCCACATTGTGTATTCTCCATTTGTGAAATTGAAAAATAACACAGCCACCTTCCACCAGCTTCAAGTCCTAAGCAAATTCCCAGTGTTTGTTGTGGCTGGTCCATCAAATTGGTGACTTTTTGAGGGTGGCCTTGGAAGCAAGTAGACTTTAGAAAAGTTCCTGTCCCTAGGGTTGAGTCCATAAAAATTATGGGACATTTTCTCAATGTGGGACAAAGAATGAGAAGTTAAAATGCTGATACGCCTGATCAAAGTATACCGGTATATATCTATATCTATAGATAGATAGATATGAGGGGTGCAACGATACACAAAATTCATGGTTCGGTTTGGTTCGATACTTTGGTGTCACGGTTCGATATTTTTTCAATACAAAAAAAAATGTTCATGCCTTTTTAATTTGTCATTTATTAAAATTATAAATATATATTTTAACTCAAAAGTACAGTTTTAAATTTAATGTTGCTGAAACAAAAAAGTAAGAAAAAAAATAAATATATCTCAGGGCTCGCAAAATTTCAAAATCCCTGGTAGCCCTTCGGGCAGGGACTCTTCAGTTTTTGGTAGCCCAAAATAAATTTCAGTAGCCCGAATAAAAAAGAGAGCAATTTTTTGATTGATGTTTTTTTTCCTGTTTTGTTTCCTTTACAATATTATACATTAAAGTATAATACTCACTTGCTCATCATATCTTGAGGCTTTATAACACAGCCTCACAAACCAAAGAGAGATTCATTAATGGCTACAGCTATCTTTTATATGCAATCTATATTTTATCAGAGAAAACTACTATTAACGTCTGCTGTCCTGGCAACAATTGCATCTCAAATTGTCATGAATCTATTAAAAAAAAATCCACAAACTTTCTTGGGATTCAAGGATAAAATGATTAGATTTCAGTTTTAACCTCACAAAGCAAGTTCTTAGGAAATAACTCAAGAATCAGTGTGCTGGAAATAATAAACACATTTTTCAGAGAATTATGAATTGATGACGAGTTATATATTGAAAGAGTCAACGGTGAATTTCACTTTTATCTTAATTTGGCTTACTATATTTGACTGTTAATATATTTTATTTGTGTGTGTGTTTAATTAATTTGGTTCATTCACAGTGGAACAATAAAAAGGACACCTGTTTGTTTAATCATTTATAAATAACTGTTAATGCCCGCTTCAATGTCTGAACTGTGTTATGACCCATTATACTGGAACATTCACAAAATTACTTGTTAAAATGACATCCATTACATTATATGTTTATGACATTTTTCTTTTTCGTGCTAATATTGGTATATTTCTCTGAATTCTAATATGGTTAAGGTCTGCTTTTTGTTATCTTTGACTAATTTATTCTACAAAATATATTCAAAACAAGGGATGCACTATAAAATTTAGTGTTTGAAAAAATGCATTTGCCTGCCAGCTGGTTACAAAATCAATAGCAAGATGGTTTTTTGTATTGTTTTGATTATTATTTATGCCTTTTTGCACCAGATAGACAAGTGTCAAATAAATAAAGTAATTACATCTTTGAATGTTGAACACAAATTCACCCCCCCCCCCCCACACACACACACACACACATACAATCAATGTGCCACGACTTTCAACCAGTCAATAGGTCTCTTCCAGTGAATGACCTTCTCTAAGCTTAGCATCACATGGAGACACTTTAGTAAATGAATAGTGAATACAAAAGGGCGAATAAGATGGGTGCATCCCTACTCAACAATGCACATGCACATCCTGCTCTTCTGGTCTTAACAAAGACAGGACCCAGCCTCATTTATCTTTAACAATGTAGGCACACTTATGTCCAAAAAAATAAATAAATATGTGAATGTAATAGTAAACAAACCCATATTACACAGATGCATAACTGTGGTACTGTAAACTGTACAGGCTGACAAACAGCTTTTAGGGATCATGGCCGGAGTTAAAATAAGCTAAATCAATCTTAAATCGTTGCCTAGGTTCAAGCATGTAATATTAATTTTTTACCAGTTGGTGGTGCTATAAGATTATCTCCTTTAATACTGGAGCCTCGAGCACATGACATGCTGTCATTGTATGTTTAATCTTATTTTGTATACATTTGTGGATGCTGTGATGGGTGGATATAGTTTGTTGTTGTTTTTTATTAGATCTGTAATGCATATGAAAGATTTAGAATGATTTTAATATTTTATTTTATTATCCAAGTCTCATTTCACATCAACAGAGAAAGTGTTTTTGACAGCCAGCCAGCACGATAAGCAGACAGATGGACGGACCACTTTTGCCAGAAAGTCTCCTCACATCATGCTACATCAAAAATGGCAAATCCCTGCAGCTACGTTGCAACATAGATCCCACTCATAACAAATCAATAAATTAAATAACAAAGCAAAGCCCTGTTTAAATGAGAAAAAGGCTGTTTGAGCTTATTGACACCTACCTATTAGAGTGGCAAATGGCAAGAATTTACCATCACAGTGGTAGGGCCTGATCCCATCTTAAGCTCATCTTTAGGTGTGCGTGTCGGTTTCGGGGGTGGGTGGGTGGTTGGCGACTCTACTTGATAGAAAAGTGTGGATGGACAGCTTGCTACCCTGTGGGCACCACAACTACAGTCTATCTGTGATCCACGCTGGCAGCTGCTCTGCCAAATGGGATTTTCCTGGAGATTACAGCCTCTAAGTGTGACATGCTTGCATGTGTTTGTCTTTGTTGTTGACGGAGTGCGTGTGTGTGGACTATTGTAATAAAGCAATGTGCATTTGCGTGTGAGAGCTTGAGTCTGTGTGTGTGTGGGTGGGGGAGTCTTGAACCGAGGTGCACAGAGAACATGTTCTGTTGTCACATGGGGCTGGTTGAAACATGACTGAATGGCTGCAGGGAACCCTCTCTGGCAAGCTGTAGCAAAAAAAAAAGAAGAAAAGAATGTTCAGATGTGGGGTCAGGCTATTTCCACACTGCTGCTTTTCTTGTTAGTAACAGGAGTTCTTCTTGAATAGACACTCCCTGTCCAACAAGCGTGATTACCTACATGCTGGCACATAACAGTGCTTCAGCATGGTACTACAGCACACACAGTAGGCATGTACATTACAACAGCGTATAATTGTGTGAAAGCTGGAAAAGAATTCCATTTACAGAAAAGAGTTTCTTTGTTTTGTTATTCTTAGTTTTTGATTGTTAGTTTGATACAGAGAAAATATTTGAAGACACAAAAGGCTGTGAGAACTTGTGATAGTCATTTTTTATTATACTGACTAGTTAATTCATATTAGAAGCAGCTCCTGAACTAACTCCACTAGCTTTTCTCTCTGATTTGTTCAAATGAAAGCTGAGCTATACGACATCTGAGAAACATTTTATAGAAATTGTATTTCCCCTTTAGGCCTTTTTCACTTTCTGCTAGCTTCAGCACAGTGCAGAGCTGTCCACGGTTCTGAACATAAGCTGCGCATTGATCCCTTGTTGTGTATGGGTAGGTGGCTTTGTAGGCACTCACTAACCTGCTTAACCTACTTTCTACCAGTCGGTCTTTCATGCGTCCACACATAGAGGAAAGTCCTGTAGGTTAAATATAGCATACTTGACAACACACTGTGTTTGTCCAGTCTTTCAGGGCCGCACAGACAGACTTTGTTTTTGCTGTTTTCTCCCAATAAAGCGCTGATCATTTTCACTAATGAAAGCCAGCTTTCCTCCGAACATGAGCCCTCTGTGTTCTTCCCATTAACCCAACTAGTACAAAATGTGTTGGGACGTGCTTGAGCCTTTATAGAGATGAATATAACCAAAATAATGACATTTTAAGATCTTAATTGTCCAATTATGTGGACAGCTGTTGTGTTGCATTGCAATGCCAGTTCAATTGCAGTTACCTAGCAACCGTAGCAGCGCAATGCAATGATTTTCTGTTAAGTGGCACCATTTCCTCTCAGCAAGACTAGACCGTGTAGTCAGAAAACAAATCAAAATGTGTAGCAGCGTTGTAGGATTCTTCACCTGTCGGCCAATTTGTATGTTGCTTTATTGCTCGTAACATTTTAACACAACAAAGGCTATTATAAGTGTGTATATGTGTGTGTTTTGTGATTAGGGTACCTGCTTTATATAGATGCCAATGTGGGTCATGCATCCATGCCTCTGTTCTTGAGGTGTGTACATGCAAACACAATCATTTCGCTTGATTAATGTTCAACCAAAATGCTACGTCCTGCGCTAATCATTGTACATGCATTCTTTTCAATTAATTTATTATCAAGGGAGGCAGAGGGAGAGCGAAGGAGGGAGAGATAGAGAGCTAAAGGGGGGGAGGTTGGGGGAGGGGACTAGAGAGTCAGGGGGAAACAGAAAATCCAGTCCTGCTGGTCTGAAGTCTCGGAGCAATGGAGCATTAGTCTCATCCTGATGTAATTGGAATGACACCAAGAGTAAAGCCTACTGATTTAGGGACAGCCTCTAGGCTTGATTTAATGCCCTCAACCAAAACTATACATCCATCTTTTTATCTTTCTCCCCTTCCTTCTTCCAGGCCCTGAGTTCTCCTCTGTTATCCCTCCCCCACCCTGACTCAATTCATTTGCCGACTACATGTATCTCCATCTGTAGTCTATTAACAGAAGAGTAGCAGCATTTTATATTACTTAAAGCCAGGAGGTTATAAACTCCCACTAGAGACTGTATTTTCCAGCTTTTTACCTTTTCTTTCTGGCATTTATGTGCTTGAATGGCAGTGTTTTAGTTTCACAGAGGTTACATTTAAAAACCGTATAAATATTTCCGTAGTAGACCGCAAAGAAAGGGCAGAATGAGAGAGCGTATCCAGGCCAGGTACTTGTTCCTTGGGGTTTGCCGCTACTCAGTCCCCTGACAGATGGACTGCCAGGCCAATCCTATTACCCCCGTGTGTTTAGCTGCTCTTAATGCCAGGGTGGGTTGCATGGCTAATGGCAGGCAATGAATGTTTGGAGAGGGAATTTAATGCCATTGAATGATTATCATCCTGATTTGTTGGGTAACACAGAAAAAATCTAAAACTGGTGAACAGACATTAAAAATTATGACCATAACAACTTTGTAGCTCAGCATGTTGTGCTCTGATACAGCTTGTCCCACTGAGGCATGTCATACGAAATCAGCTCAACTACTAAATAGGCTTTACTGTATATATTTTGAATTACAGCTTTACCTTTCTACCTTAAAGAGGAAGAAAATGGCCTTTTTTAGTGTTTTTAATGTATTTTGTTTTATTTTGCATTTTGTGCTTTCAAACCTCTGGACTATTATAATATAATAATACAGTCCTTTCTTATGTTCAGTTAAAGCATCCTGGTCAAATGATGGCAGTTTTTAGGAACAGCTGTTTTGTGAGAATACCTGCTTCATAATTCTACAATAAATCTTGAAACAAAGTAGGTCAAACATTGCCTAGGGTTAAATCTTAATTCTGTAACGTGTTTCTCAGACCACAGCTTTCCTGAGTAAAATAATCCATAGTTTTCAATTTGCGTGATTGTATGACTTCAGGCAGTTTAGATTTGCTTTCCATCAGATTTTGTTGTGCTGTTCAAGGGACGGCAGCTATTCATTTAAAATATCTGAATGTATTAAAGCATTGTGGGTAGTGCTGTAAATCAATTAGCAATTATGGCAATATTGGATTTGAAGCTGCAGTCGGTCAGTCCACCACTTGTTCCAAGTGTCAAATAAATTGTCAAGAAATTTTGAACATGTCATGCTGTGAAATCTTTTATAGATATTATTATTATTGCCCAGCAGCTCAATCTTAATGCTCCGTTCATCATTAATCAAATGTCACATGTTTCTTCATATTTGAATGAGTGCCCTGGTCATGTTGCACTGAACTGCATCCAGTTAAATGAACAGGTAAGACTATAACATTTGTGTTCTGCCTTCTGACATGGGCATGTTTCAGTGAAGCTGTGATGAACATGAACATAAAATGAATGATAGAAATTACTTGTGTGGAAAAAAAGCTGACTTTTAATCTTACTCTGCCAGCACATCAGAGTTTTGACATCTGATGAAATATATGATAAACCAGCTCGATGGCCCGGGGCACAGTTTTTTGCGTCTTCATTTATGTTTCCAAATGGCGTGTCCCTATGACTGATCATCTCTTGACATTTCCCTCTTTGAAACCACGAGGTTCTCTGTTGAAACGCCTCCAACAGCTACTCAATGATATTCCATGAAATGTGGCACAGATGTTGTTTTTCCCCTCTGGAATAATTGTAATAACTTTAGTTACCTCTTCCTTTTGCACCATCAATTGAAAATGTCATGTTTATAGGAAATTTGATTTATGAATCACAAACCCTGCAAAACATTCCAGTCTCGTGTATACTGGTAGTTGAAGAACGATAGCATGTCAGTACATTGAAATAAATAGTGAACATGCTAAAAAGCATCACTACATTACTTCACTTCCAGCCACACTGGACCAACAGGTCAACAGCGGTTCTTATAAACGCCGTCTCCATGCTGCACTGACTCACCTTCAACACCTGGGGACATGTGCAGGATTGTTGTTTGTAGACCTCAGCTCTGCGTTTGATATAATCATGACCAAACTGCTAAATCTAGCTATCGGTGATGACACATGCAGGTGGATCAAGGACTTAACAAATCGCTCAGAGAGATGATCGAGACTTTGTGGTATAGCCGTACAATAACAAATAAAGGTATTCTAGTAGCATTGTGTCTAAAATTTGACATGAACAATTTACAATCAAGATAACTGGTGTAAAATAAACTATTGCATTTTCAGCCCAAACTATGGTTACCTTGTGTGCCGTATATGCTTTGGGATTTATTTACCACAACCTCCTATTTATTGGATTAACTGATGACAATAGTCAATATCTTCGCCTATTTAAACCTGACATTATCCACCGATCAATGCACTATTGACTGAAGTTCTGAGATATGAGGTAATTGCAATGAAGGTGTAGAAGTATAGGGAACTGTGCCGAACAGCTGCGGTGTTCTCAAGTATCTATATGTAAAAACGTATGCATGCGTTTTTTTTGGTATGCAGGCGGCGTCTTTGCCTCCTGTAGCCCTTCACCGGAATCCCCGGGTCAAGCAATTACAACACATCAAGGAAAGCAATTGGCCATGACTAAAATATCATTGCCACGTGATTGTGTCCCTATGTTTGGTGCTGCTGGAGTCTAATTTAACCCACTTTGTCCACACGATCGAGGAGAATTGAGGACACGCTCTCCAATTCTGGCCGCCCCCCAGAGCATTTCCTACAAGTCTGACACGCAGCAGCTGGGCTGTAGACGCTCAGTCACTAGTGTCTTACCCAGTGGAGTGGGAGATGGGGTGTAATGAGCGAGAGAGCTGAGGTAGCAGAGGAGAACAAGTAGCTTGGTGTTCTGAGGAGGAGGACAGCATCAATTGAGCCACGGGGTGAAGAAACTTGGGGCCTTTTGAGTGAAGGCTTTGAGAATATGAGTGTATCAACCTGTAATTACTTTCTTAGTCACATTATGAAGTGCTGGAGGGGAATGGAATGCAGGTAAGGACTTGTATGCACAGCGAATGGGACAAAGGCAGGAAGAGAGGATATTGTATGGATGTTGTAGCATTGATCCCAGGCTCTGGCTCCAAGCAGCAGTCTCCACTTATTCCTTCATTATACAGTCAAATATCTGTGCTTTAACCATGTTTCTGCCTCATAATTTTCCCCCCTCAACTCCCAACAAAATCTGACAAAACTGAACCGCTCATCCATGTGGCTTCATTCTATAAAACCCTTTTGTCTCGCCGATTCCATTTCAGTTTATTCGGCCTGCTCAGCTGTGACTTAGCCAAAGTCTTTGTTGAAGAGGAGGGCTTTGTGTTTCTTTTGTCCCCGTATATCCTGTTTAAATATTGATAGAGGTGGGAAATGCTATTGACCACTCAGTTAAATCTAAGAGGGTCAAGGATGGTAGCATTTCTCTGCTGATTTCATTAAAGGTGTGGAGGACTGTAAATATGGAAACGTGAACCACGAGTCCTCACGGATGCTCCAGCAGCCTTCATTATCCCCCTGCATGGATAATGCCCCGTAATGTATTCTGATGGAGATGGAGTTTGGAGGTTGATGGGGTGTAAAACAGCATGTGTAGTAGGCCCCTGTTTTTTTGCTATGTGCAGCATGCCTCCCTCACAGCCAGATCCCCATTAGTAGAGGAGAAGAGGATTGGATGTGCAAATGGTCCTGTGGATTAGAGAGCTAATGCATTTAGTAGAGGGGGCTCCACAATCTCTGCTGATGCTATGTGCGCTGAGGCTTGTGCAGGGGAGATACCCAGTCCCTTTGTGGTACCAAAGAGATTTAGCGTAAAGTGAGTAGATAGAGCTGAGATTCATTGCACTCTGATGCTGCACACACACACACTCATTAAAGATTATGATTTGACCAGAAGAAGCTTCGTTTTGTGCGTTTTGTGCGTTTTGTGCGTCGTCATTAGATCTTTCCAGAAAGAGCCGCAGATGGTGACCTTACTAATCTAATTAATCAGCCTCTGGTTATTTTTTCTTATTCTTTCTAGTCACCTCTGTTCTCTAGTTTAAGTTCACCTTTCCTTCTCTCTGTCTCGGTCTTTCTGCTTTGTGACCCCTCTCTGCCTTTAATTTCTGAATCCTCTGTCATGTGTTCGGACAGAAATGTGACATGTCATTGCACCTCCATCCAAACCTCAGTGTTGTGGCTTGAATAGCTGTTTTTAGGGTCTTAATTCGAAGAAAAGTAACACAAGCCACTGCAGTGCATAGATGCCTCTGAAGCAGAATGGAGGAATGGTAGTTTAAGAGCAACCTGCTACCAGTGACTTTACACCCACACACACACAAACCTCGGTGGTTCAAAAATCTGTGAACAGATTTTGAAGTCTTTACTAGTCCTGGTGGTTCAACTGAGCGTCACGTTTGCTGCTTGTAGGTTTTTAAAGAGCCAGCCGTCAAGCAGCAGGGAGGGGCCCCTGCTGAAGCGCAGCAGCAGAGTGGGCAGCTACAGTGAAGCTCTGCGCTATCCGGCACAGTGAGTCAGCTGAGCTGCAGGGATCGCAGGCGCCGGGCCGTTTCGATCAATGAATGAATGAGAAAGAGCGAGGAGACCATGCAGAATCTGGATCCAGAAAAAGTGGAGATGCATCGCTGTAGGCTATGACATGGAAATGCGGAGGTGATCGGAGCAAGCTTGTTGACGCATAATCCCGCCCGCCCCGCTGGCACTGGGAGGGGAAAATCTCGCCTGCCTAAACTCCAATCCTCCAGAACAGATTTACGGAGTGCGCCCATGCTGCTGCTGCTACTTCAGGTTCAACCTTCAAGAACACGTTTATTGAAATCATTATCAGCTCTAAGCTGCAGGTTTTCCGTGCTGACATTTTTGGGAGATACGCGTTTGAAGAGTTCCCTGAGGCAGACGCACCTATGACGCGCTGCAATAATTAGGCTATTAAATCCACTGTTGGAGTCGACACTGTCACTGCGTTGCGGACGGTCGGTCTGTTGGATGCCACCCGAGGTGTGGACAGGACCTGCCCCGTGCACCGTCGTCATCACAGGTATTTGATCGCGATTGTGTTGATTACACCGGAGATCTGGAGCCATGACAGGCCCCCCGCTGGTCCCACAGCCCGCCTGCTGACGGTACCGGGCAGGATGGGAGCAGGTCTGCCGCTTTCAGGATTTCGAATCAGCCGATTTTTCAATGGAGGAGGAGAGTGACACCCGGAAAATCAACAACAGCTTCCTTCGCGACCACAACTATGCAACCGAAGGTATTTTGATGTTGAAAAGAAACACAGTTTAAAGGTGTTTGACAGTAAATAACCTGCGGCTGTAGCTAAAGGGATGCTAATATCACAGCAAGAAATTGGTCAATCTAATTATTAAGTAGCCCGTAAATGACAGCAGGTTACACATAAAATGGCATAAATAGATGATAAAAATAAATATCCTCATGTTAGGCTATATAATGATGCTGTGCGGGGACTATTAAATGCATAAAGGTGGGATCACTTAAAGCTCGTTTAATCACCTTAGTCACCGAATAAGCTGGGGTTATTACGGGAACATTCTGGTCATTTGTGGTGAAGATCCAGTGAGAATGTAATAACTGGGCAGGATGGGGTGGTTTCCCATCACCGGTTAGCGCTATAATAAGCATCTTGATCAGAGTAATCAGGGTTTTTTTAATCTGTTTGGATTGTTCCTTGTAGAGGCACCAGTACAGAATGTTTTATTCCCTAGTTTCTGAGTTTAAAGAGAATGTGTGAAGTAGTGGGAAAAAATGTATTTTTTTTCCTTCTGTGTGCACTTGTTGAAAAAAAAAAAAGGAGCAGGCAAGGTGCCCTAATTCAAGGAGACAACACAATGAAATATGGATCCATCTCTCTCTCTCTAGCACACATGCATCCACAGACACACATTTTCACTGTATGCAATGCACATAACCTTTTTTCCCACCCTGCAGCTACAAACGTTGCTCTGTTCCATGCATGTGTTTCTCCTCATTGACCACAGACATCAGCCTTTTGAGTTCCAACCTGTTAAAAGTGATGTTTAATACTTCCCTTATGTTCTGCCAATTAGCTCTAGCTTTTCTCTATGAGCTCCTTGGATCGCTAATGAACATAAAACACTGATTTATAGGTGAAAATGGTGGTTGATCTCATTATGCAATTATGCAGATTGCTCATAGACATTATCTGCTGCACTGATAGCATTGAGATTACAAAAACATTGAGGTCTGATGGCTTTTTGTTTTAAAATTATTGCAGTACAATCAAACTTCATAGAGGCTAAATGCCCTTCTGTACTGTATTTGTTGTAAATGCCAAGGGCCACATATGAATAACTTTATATTTTTAACCACAGATTAAGCTCAATTTTCAATTCCTTAATAAGTGGACATCTCCCATCTTCAGCTTAATTGTCCTATTCTGTTGAGTGGTTTTTATTGTTCAGTTTGATGCAGTGTTTCAGTGGAAGGCTTGCCAATTGTATAAATAGTTACTGCAGAACTGGGAAATCCTTTAGTTTTTTTCACACCAGACACATTTTGCCACCCACTTACCATAAGATTGGGTGAGGAACAAAATCAGTGAAAAGAGGAATGTAATTTCAAATATTATGGAGCTCCACATGGGATAAGATATTTATGGACACACTCTACACAATTGAACAGGATGGATGTTGTTGGAGGTTATGAGTGGCTGCAGGGTGGGTCAGAGCCACCACAGAGCTTCTGTGGGGCTCAGGTTACAGATGCCATTGCAGGCTGGAGGAGAAACAAAGTCAGGGCTCAAAAGACATACGTATGTTCTCATTCTTGCACGCTTTTGTGCCGTTTCCCCTCGTCCCTTTTCCTTCCTTTTCTTCATTCAAATGGAGAGCACCATTATTTGCCTAGGGCTTAGATGATTCTCTTTCACAACTAAACTCACTGCCACCGGTTCGCAGCGAGTGCGCGAGAGGGTGCGATGAATATCTTTGTTTGATGTGTGCGCTGAGATTTAAAAACGGCAGGGAATCTTCATCTCCCTGTCGCTCCTTCTCTGTCTCTCCCACTCTTCCATCTACCATCTCATTCATTCAGCACGAGGACTGTCAAATATGTCCTCCCAAAGCAAAGGACCATCCAGTCTGAAGCCCATCTGTGCTTTTCTGATGTCTGCTTTTGTTATGTTTTATTGCTGTAATTTATGACTGATCATCACACTTCATATATCATGAATTACTGTGTGTGTGTGTGTGTGTCTCCTTTCAACCTCTAAATCCTTGTCACCCTTAAGTGCTATAAAGTCAGTCTTCTGCCCATCTCTATGAATTCCCCAAACTGCACACTTTTTATCAGACCCAGTATGTGCAGACCACACACACGCACACACACACTTTCTCTTTCTCTCTCTCACTCTCACACACACGTTATCTCTCTCTCTCTCTCTCTCACTCACTCACTCACTCACTCACTCACTCACACACACTTTCTCTCTCTCTCTCTCCACACACACACACACAATGGTTCTGATGAGCAGCAGTGAGTTGGTTGGGTTTCCCCTCAGGCAATCCTTGTCCACAAAAGCAGGATACTCTAATGATGTCACTCAAGCTGACCTTTGTCTTGCACCAATGCCACCCCTCAGTGCTTGGTGGGTCTGTGGGTGGTTACACTGACTCTGTTGAACACGCTGTAGTCATTCGTAGTCAGGCATGAAATTTCAAAGTCTCCTCAATTTTAAAGTGAAGTTTCCAGAGTCATCATTATTATCTAGAGGGGAGAAAATTGTATTACACTCTGATTTGCATTCGGCAACCGCCTGCAGATGACACGTTGCTAATGGTGACAGAATGGATGATTTCTCACCGTGGCTGTGTATACGCGTGTTGAGTCAGTGGACTGTGGTGCTCCTACAACAGTTCATTTTCAGCCACCTCCTCCTTGGATGTTGTGATAATGGATGAAATAGCACCACATTGGGTTTAAAAATGCAAATAGCTTTCTGGCTGTGAGGCAGGACCTAACATAACGCCTGCTTTAGTATTGATTTCTGGTCCTTTACAATTTTGTTAGTGGAACAATGACTTAAAGAACAACTGGTCGGACATGTAATCCCTTCCTCTTTCTCTCCCCTGCCCCCCCCTCTTCTTCACATTCTACCTCTTGCTCTTTGCTTTGCTGTTATACATCTGTCTGATACAAGCTTGTGTGTGATGTGACCTCTCTAGCCCCACTGAATACTGATGCAGTCCCACTACAGAGGGCTCACAGCCTTTATTGCTGCCGCCGCTGCTGCTGAGAACAGAGCCAGAGCTCGGTCGGCTGTGCCAAGGCAAACGGCCTGGGGCCACACTTTAGGACCCCGGCATAAAAAGACTTAGCCCACCATACCCTCAGGTCCCATCCATTATTTACTATGAAGCACTCAAAACGCCTCGCCCCGCCTCACCACATAGTGCAAGAAAGACTGTGCATGTGCATGTATGGAGATGGTGCGGGGGGTAGCGGAGGCTTAATGGCAAGCTGTGAAGTTGGGGCGAGTCGCACTCCTTATTCAGCAGCTGCTTTCATCCCCTGATTAGCTTCTTATTAAGTCTGAAGCACCATGAAAATTTAATGAGAATTTATTAAAGAATACCCGTGGTGTTGCTACTGTAGGACGATGACAAAAATGTCCTATTTTTCTACTGTGATATGGCTTCCTGGTCAGTAGATGAGTTAGCACTGGGATAGACGTACTGTGTGTGAGTCATTTGGGGTGCAGCTAGCCTCAAGGCTAAGCAGTTCTTGACCTTTCTGGGATTTTATAATGGGATATATTTGTAAGTTTTGATAGCTAATTCCCGTGTCCTGTCGAGGAAGCAGCGCCACTCAGAATGCTACATGTGCTGGTGATAAGGTCACTAATAAATGTGAGGTTTTAGTCTGTACAGCAGCCATCTAATCTTTGATGGAAACAGGAAGATGAAAGGGATTTCACCAAAGCATCGCAGGCAGACAGATCGAGCGTGAGTGTCAGCTTTTGTTTTTGGTGGGGGATTATAATACTGCGCATCCTCGCTTTCCTACCATCCCCCCTGCTCTCTATTTTCAATTTCTAAAAGAATACCAAATAACAAGAATTTGAAATCACTCTTCTTGGTATTCAGCTTAGGGCCTGCAGGGGATGAATGCTGGTTCATCTATCCCCTCTTCCTCTGCTCCATTTTTGCCCCGTGTTGTGTCTATAGTCAGATGTGTACCACGGCGATGTGTTAATGAAGTGTGAGAAGAGAAGCAGTATCACGTCTTGCCCATTTCACCCTCAACTCCCTGGAGTGTGGGGATACAAAAAAAAAATCATACATGCACACACACAAAGATACATGCACAAAAGAATCCACACACACACATGCAAGAAAAAGGAACACAAAATACACACACCCTGTCTCAGTCTCATGGGGCTGATCCTGGAGAAACCAGGTTAATTAGCTTGTTCACTCCAGATCTTACAAAGAGTCATTCTCTTCTGATGAGGAGACCTGCATTGTGCTCTGTTGCTTTATGTGAAGGTAATCGAGTTGAATAAACCCTTAATCATCTGACGGGGTACCGGACCAGTAGGTAGTGGGGTTTATTCAAAAATGTGATTGATCTCTATTGTTGGTGGTGTGAATTGAAGTTATTATCAGCTGCTTGTTCAGCACATGAATGGTCTCCATTTCCAGAGGATGTAATACTAGCGTGTGTTTATTCATTCCCTAGGAAGAATGGCACTAAAGACACATTTGTTAATTGTCATTGAGGGAACAAGACTGGCAGGTGAAAGGGAGTGTGAGAACAGACTTGAATTATCCTCCGGCTTGATCCTTTGACGCAGGCAGCTCAGCACAAGTGCTGTAATCCTTTCCCCTCTACCTCTAACAAAGCTTTTGCACAGCACCAGGTTGCTCACGTCCCTCCTTCTACCTGGAAATACTGCACACCCCTTATGCAACTTGCTTTCTATTCAGGCACACCTTTTTCAAGTCTCTGTGTCTTACACAACTCCGCAGTGCCACGAGATCAACGTCAATTTGCTTTCTTGTTGCCTTAGCTCCTGACAGGATTATGCGTTGTCTAGAGGTTAGGCAGGGCACTCTTATTTTTGGTCTCTGCCGGTGTCTGTGCCAGTGAATCTTGCTGTACAAGCTTTTATTGAGCTATTTTGAGAAACCGACTTCTCTCCCCAGACCTTTCCTTTCTCTGTGATTGCATTTAGTGGCACCTCTCTCTTTTGGGTGGTGTGCTGTGCACAGGCCTCTATAAATAAACTCAATATTCTCCCTCCCTTCCTGGTTTTCCTGTGTCTCTGGCTCTTCGTACGGGGTTTTCATTCCAGAATCGATGCATATCTATGTTTCCATCCAGCTGGTCTGATTGCCAATTCTATATTGCACAGTGAAGGGGTTATTGGGGGTCAGATTGTTGGATAGAAGCAGATAAGAACTGTGCCATGCCTGTTTTAATTCAGTCTTCCATGTAGACATCTGAGCAGCAGGCCAGCAGGCTCGTCTGAGTTATTACTGGTGATGGATGTGTGTTATCTCAAGCATCCCTCTGATGCATCAGGAAGCGCTGACCTGTCTTTGTCAGACCTGGCTGGCCACAGGATTTATAGGCTTCATCTGGTTATTGTGTGTGTGTGTGTGTGTGTGTGTGTGTGTGTGTGTGTGTGTCCAGCATTTGATCAGTCCAGTGTCTGGCTTCCCTCTAATTCAAGTCATCTTGGTCATGTAGCAACTGACAACAGCAGAAATCATTTGAGACACCCTGCCCACCTGTGACAGTGCTGCGAATTTATTTTTCTATTGTCATAAAGTTTCATTTGAAGAAGATGTTTGCCATTCACAAACGCAATTACAAGTCATGTCTGGTCTGAAATCATTTGCATGAAAAAAAAAAAAAAACTAATTTAAGGGAGCATTCCATCACGTTAGCGTGTGTTTCAGCTCCACTGGCTCTGCCTGGTTGATCATTCAAAGAGATGATTGAAGGATGTATTCGTGTGTAAACTTGTTAAATAGCATCCATCAATTACTGTTTCCCCTCAGTGACTTAATGTGTGGATGATGATGATGATGAGGGAAGGGAAAAGAAGAGAGGCAGTGGGGGGGATGGGGAGGGGGCAGAAACAGAGAGGAGAAGGGCAAAAAAGGGCGAAACCAGCTTTGATTAAAGAATGCTGAATGCTAAGCCGATTCCATTCGATTCACATGAGTGACTTTGGCCTGGTGGTACTGGAAGACATTACTGTGTGTGTGTGTGTGTGTGTGTGTGTGTGTGTGTGTGTGTGAGAGAGAGAGAGACCTCATACATGCACTACATGTATGAGGTGTACAAATGCATTTACAGAGCGCCTTTAGCATGTGTTGCTACAGTACATGCAACACCAGCATGGTGCATTGAAGGGTTCTCCCAGGCTGCAATTAGGTCAGACTTTGTCTTCTCTGTGAAAGGTCATTATTTCTTCATTCAAATATAATTAGTTTTGCCCTCCCACATCATGTCATTATCAACACGTGCTCGTAAGAATCCCTCTGGCCTCATCTGTGACTTTCTCTAACATTTAAATTAAAACTGGAGGAGGACAGAGCCAGATTCACAGTATACACACAGACAGGATGCATGGTCATTTCCACCATGCACGACAGGTTTTTGTGAAGCGATGAGTCCGTCTACGGGGACTCTATTGTCTGAACTTGTGTGCTGCATTGAACTGAACTCGTTCCCCCAGATGCAGTAGCAGGTTTTTCACTCTATTGCAGCACTCTTTCTCTCTCTCTCTCTCTCTCTCACTGTCTGCTGAATTACAGCTAGCATCAGCAACTAAGTCAGAGAGCTATTGACACACACATACACTCTCTCTCTCTCTCTCTGACTGCCGCTAGAGATGGAAACGGTCTCCATAGCAACATTCCCCTCTCCTGTTCAGAGCTCCACCAGCAGCAGGTCCACAGAGGGCGTGGGGGGTACAAAACAACAAGCGCTCTCTCTTTCTCTCTGTCTAATATTATTGTCACTGTTTAAAAGCGGGCTAGCCTCTGCTGTGGTTTGCGTGTGTGTGTGTGTGTGTGTGTGTGTGTGTGTGTGTGTGT
>NW_005187402.1:6987636-6994172 GCF_000239375.1 Pundamilia nyererei | reverse complement strand
GTGTGTGTGTGTGTGTGTGTGTGTGTGTGTGTGTGTGTGTGTGTGTGTGTGTGTGTGTGTGTGTGTGAGAAACAGACTTTATGATATGACAATTTATCCCTGGGCTATATAATGTCTTTGAGGAGAGGAAAACCTACCTTAAGGGTAGGTGTCCGATATTTACTTTCTGGTGAACCTGTAGCTATGCAGAGATGCTTCAAAATGTAAAATACAGGCAACTGATAACTGATGTTGCTAAAACACATTAAAGCTTTTTGAATGTGTTTTGTGATGAGCAAGAGTGCGGCGGCAGAGTCCTCTAATAAGCAGAAGTGCAATTAAATAACACAGATTGGCTCACTTCAATCAGACAAGAGTCTCAATTATCATGCAGTGACTCATCCAGTGGTTTCTCCTAACCTATATTTCCTCCAAACTGGGCTGTCTGCACCGAGGAGTCCTCTATGGGACTGTCATGAGATTCCCCTCCCTTTTCTCCTGAAGTGTTTTCTAGAAGATCCCATTGAAAAAGTGTTTCCTTTTTTCTGTCAGATACTTGACAGGTTTGTTCACACTGACATTTTCTCCCCCTGTCTGCTCTGCTTCCTGTGTTGCAGCTGACATTATCTCAACGGTGGAGTTTAACTCATCGGGGGAGCTGTTGGCCACTGGGGATAAAGGAGGCAGAGTGGTTGTCTTCCAAAGGGAGCAGGAGGTAGGAAATGCCAACAATGCAGTGATAATTATGCTGTCCTTCAGCTGAAAAGGATTTGACAGCCTTAAAGCATTAACATTGGATTGTTTTTTTTTTTTTATAACTAGCAAGCAAGAGGATGTATTTCAAAAGGACAGCTGTAAATATGCTAAAAAACAAAAAGCTTTTGTTGGACCAACATTATGAAGACATGTAACAATGTGGCACAAAAGTACTGTTGAAAGCCCCAATTCGAAAATCTAGTCTGTTCTGTTACTCAACATATAATATTCCAGAATCTATGTAAATATATCATAGACTGTATAAAAAAATGGATGTGGCCACCATGAAATCGCTCATTAATTTTTCCTGTGGTATTAACATTTTAATATTACTAAAAAAAAAGTATAGCTTCCAGGTCGGGAAATGAAGTCTTCGCGGAAGTTCCTTAAACCTATCCTGCATACTGTCTGAGGGCCACCAAATGCCAATGGCTGTGGTTGCATAAAAGACTTCTGATCCTATATTTTCCCATTTTCCTACATATGGGAAATGCTAAACACTTACCTGCTGCGTTTATGGTTCATATTATGGGTCATACGGCATAAAAATTAAGTCTTTTTTTGTAAATTATTTTATCTACCCGTTAGCTCATTGGCTAACAACTGTGGTTGTTTCAGTCACAAGTTGTTAGCCAGTGAATGACCTGCCCCTCCTGGTCATATCTCATTTTTCCAAACAAGATGGTGACCCCCCCCAAAACCCTTATCTCGCAGCCTCAGAACGAGATATCATTTCCATGTAACTTTTACTATTCATCCGTAGAGGTAGGGGCTTGATGTAATTGTGTCAAACCAGAATTAGGAGAGGAGATCCCCAAATGCAAAGCTTGACTAAAGTGTTTTATTACGTTTTGTCATTGTTCTACTATGTATTTTATTCTATTGTCAAGTGTCCTTGGGTGTCTTGAAAGGTGCTTTTAAATAAAATGCATTATTATTATTGGTAGTAAGCTTCCTAAGGGGGAATTTAAGATAAATTAAAGATAAATTACATCTTTTCCAAAATGCTAGATCTAATATTGAATCATTTACACCTGTCTTATAATCACGGGAATCTAATGAAACTTTCACCAAAAAAAAAAACAAAGTCTACCTGTGCTTCACTTTCTTTTTTTTCTTCCTCTGCAGAGTAAGAGTCAGCCCCAGCGTCGTGGGGAGTACAATGTTTACAGCACATTCCAGAGCCATGAGCCAGAGTTTGACTACCTGAAGAGTTTGGAGATTGAGGAGAAGATCAACAAGATCAAATGGCTTCCTCAGCAGAATGCAGCATATTTCCTGCTTTCCACCAACGGTCAGTACACCTAAGGTGCTGTAAGAGCAGCACAACTATCAGAATGGTCAAAAGAACCAATAATCTATCACTGGAGTAGGGGTGGGCGATAGAAACGATATACGATAGAAACGATATAAATTTGGCCAACGATAAAGATTTTGACTACACCGCTCTATCGTGATAGCGCATGTTGATGACGTCATCAAGCAGCGCCTGTTTTGGTCGAAAGCATCGCAGCTATTGCATTTGTCCCTAACCACCAGAATCCCTCACGTTAACTTTTATCGAATGGAAAAAAGTTGGCGTTCATTCCCCAGCTTCACTGCGCTAATGTTATGCTAACATAGCTGTGTCGCTAGCAATCACGTAGCACAACATTATATACCAGGTAGTCCAACTTCAGTAACCCTGCAAACACCAATGCTGTTTAGTTTTCTGTCTTCATTTATGTTCGAAGTGGTAGCAGAGCTGTACGTTTGAATTAGTTTCAAAAATCTCTCAGTCAGAACATGGTATGTCATGTTTAGGTGGAAACTAGCGAGCTAACTTCCTGTTAACTTCTAACTCCGTTAAATTTAATAAATTCTGTTTTCATGGATGCCTGGATGTTAAACTTAATTGTTACACCTGGTAAAGCAGCATCGCTGATGATTTTATTAAAGATGAAAGAATTTAGACCGTTTTTAACTCTGTGTTCGTTTGACTTTGGGACCTGAAGTGGACGGAGTTTTGGACCCAGATTACTCCGCGAAGCTCCTCACTACGGCAGCCGTAATGCTCTGACAATCCATCAAGCAGTGTGGCTTACCAAAGTTGTACTAAAACATTTTTTAACAGATTTCTGCACGCCAAAATCGGTTCAAGGTCAGTAAGCACAACCAGAATTCATACATAAGGCACACTCTCGATTTTTGAGAAAATTAAAGGATTTTAAGTGTGCCTTATAGTGTGGAAAATACCTTATACAGAAGAAAATAATATATCGCAATATATATCGTTACCGCACGTGCTTCAAATTATACCGCGATAGGGATTTTAGGCCATATCGCCCAGCCCTACACTGGAGTATGTTTACATGTGAGCTAGTGTTATTAGTCAGGTACTGTGCAAAATGATTCATTCGTCACTTTGCAGAATGCTCAGATTTGCAGTTGATGTAAAAGGAGGTGTGATGAATATCACTTGACAGTGTCTTTTTGACTTTTTGGGAGAACACAGTGTTGCTTGTTTTGCTTGGGTGAGCAAGTGTCACCTGCAGAAGAGTTTCAGATTAAGGGCTTCATGCATGGCTGTCACAGCAGGGCCACATATTAAGGCATGTGCCACCACACATGCCGTACATGTACGAGAGCCACAGCAGACAAGTACACACATCAGCTGAGAGACGTCTTGCAGATTGTGGGCTTCACGCATGGCTGCTACAGACGTGCTTGCGGTGGCTGGAGCAGATGGTGGAGAGTCCTGTGGCGATGGCCTCGCTGCTCTGACACCGGCATCGCAGCGGAAATTAAGAGGGGAGAGGAAAAAAAAAAAGCAGACAACCTGACTGCGGCTGCCATCCACTTCAGTAGACCGAGAAGATGAGATGTAACCGATGTTTATATGATGCAAAAATTGAAAAGCAACCCAGATGGCTTTTCCAGGGTGTGGGAGGGGAGGGGCGAGGGTATAAACAGCAGCAGGGAAATTAAGTCAACTTGTAGATTGATATCGGTGACATCAGAATCTACGCAGGAGTCGCCATTCATCATCCTTGCTGGCTTCTGCCCAGCTACTTGCCAGATTGTATCCCCAGCCCCCCGCATCCATCTTGTATCTGAGATTCACTCTGCTGAGCCGTGATCTAACTGTATTTTGTGTATGTCTGTGCGCCTGTGTGACGTGTCCACCTCAGACAAGACAGTGAAGCTGTGGAAGATCAGTGAGAGGGATAAGCGCCCTGAAGGCTACAACCTGAAGGATGAGGACGGACGGATCCGAGACCCATCCACCATCACCACTCTACGGGTATGTGAAACTGTTGAGTGTCACAACACCCATGATGTCACATACACTGCGGTGAAAATAAGCTGCGACTAGATTACACTCACTTTATTAGACAGTGCACAACATTTGAATGGAATGAAAACATTGCATCGATGGCACTACTTTGAATTAGTCCACAATGAAATGGACTGCAATTTATGGACGTGAAAATTAGAGTCAGTGATGGCAGAGTTTTTATTCTCTGTCACTAAAAACCACAGATTTTCTATTTGAGGGGAGGCTGGATGACCCAACGAGACTGCGGTAAATCTGACAAAAATGAAATATTTGAAGCCATGCATCAGTGGTCCGGGTGGCTTAAGACTGAAAAAACTACTATAGAAAAAAGTAAAACATGACAATTTACTGCCACTATATCCATAAATAACAAAAATGAAGAATATTTGTGCTCTGTGGAGGCTGAGATAGGCTCCAGCGCCCCCATGACCCAGATAACAGAGGGTAGATGGATGGAGAACTATTTATTTATTTATGCATGGATATCAGAAATATTTAAGAATATTTGTGGTGCTCAGTTTAAAAACGAAATTAAAAGCATCACCTAGCAGTAGCATCTTTCATTTAACCTTTTGGTAGATTCCTGTTTTACAGATCCCACAACTGCTGCTTGTAACCCAGGCTCACGTATTTTGAATGAACCAGCGTTTCTGGAAAGACCTGCACATGGAATCCAAGCAAGAAGAGTTCAGATAAGCTGATTAAGTCAAAATTTAGCATTCAGCCTTTTATGCTATGATAGCCTTTAATCCAGCATAAACTTCTTAGTGACATATGCTGCACGCCTGTGTGTGTCACAGTTGTTTTTTCATTTGTGATCAGTTTCAGTCCCGATAAATGAGAGTCTGACACCAACAAAGCAACCTGCTATCTTTGGACTCTTTTGAACTTCTGGCAGAAGAAATTGAGAATGAGCGATCAATATGTGCGCTGAGATGAACACCGTGAAGGGATCATCCTCTCTCTCTCTCTCTCTCTCTCTCTCTCGTTTTTATCACTCCGCTACCTATTTAATTTTCACACAAAAGAGGGCACACACAGACACACAGGACTGTGTCTGTGTGTGTCTGCCATTGCAGATTAGTGCTGTGTTCAGCGTGTCTGTCCCTCTTTGTCTGGCTGGCCAGGGGATCATAGCAACCTGGAGGACAGGCCGGGACTGTGGCAATCCTGTTTAGAGGCTGTGAAATCTCAGCAGGGGGAGAAAGCAGAGGAGGAGAGGGAGGAATTCACTAATATTCATCCTAGAATTCATACAATGATTTAAAGTTTATCATTCAGTATCTCATAAAGACATATATAAAACATTATAACCTACTGATTTACTTTGAAGTATTATTTTTAAGGCAGAAATGTATAAATATATTATGTTACAAAGACAATCAGATCACAGCGAATCTGCAAGGGGCAAGCTGAACGGCACAACTGTCAGTGTTCGGGGGTTATGGGTTAATATGTTCTGTGTCTCTCTGGACAGCCAGTGAAAGACATGGAAATAAAGTGACATCCACGGAGATACAGCAGCCTGCTGGGCTGCCATGTCTCTGTCAGTGCCAGCAACGGACGAGAGAAAAAGGGAAGAAGCAGCCGATTTGTTCTCCTCGCTCCCTCCCCTCTCTTCTCTTTGTCTGGGTTTTATCTGGCCAACGGGGGGCTGCATGCAGACTGGTACTGGGCTTCTTTGAAGCCCGAGCAGCAATGTGCAACTCTGGGTTCTTGTGTGTCTGCGTGTGTGTGTCTGTGCAAGCTTGTCTTAATTCTGCAGAGTTCAGTTATCATTCCTCAGCAGGGCCTGCCGATGCCCTCGGGCCATGTCTTTTTTTCCACCTCCTTCGATTTCTCTCCATTTTCTCTTTCTCCATGACACACACACACACACACACAAACAAGAAAGCGGGAGTGACTTGGAGAAAGAGAAGGAGGCGTGATTACTGGGTAGCTGTGTAGCAGAGAGATATTTGCGGTCTGATTGAACCAACTCATCAAGCAGCCCTTGAGCTTCTGTGTCATTAAGATTTGCGGAGTAAATGTCAAATAAATCCCCGGAGTCATCCGATTGTGCCTCACACACAGACACACACAAAACTGCCCAAATGGTCCTCACTAAAATATCTGGACAATCACACACACCGACACAAGTATAGACACAGATACACTCACAGAAGGCCAGCCTAGTAATTACTACCCTCAAAAACCTCAAGCTGATTTTCCTATTCTTGCATATTTGTCTGCATTACTTTACATTTTCCCTTAAATGTTCACTCCAGGTGCCGGTGCTTCAGCCTATGGATTTGATGGTCGAGGCTACAGCCAGACGGGTGTTCAGCAACGCCCATACCTACCACATCAACTCCATCTCTGTCAACTCCGACCTTCAGACCTTCATCTCCACCGATGACCTTCGGATAAACCTGTGGAACCTGGAGATCACCGACCGCAGCTTCAGTATCCTCTTGTTCTGTTTTTTTTTTTTTTTTTTTTT
>NW_005187402.1:6984218-6987585 GCF_000239375.1 Pundamilia nyererei | reverse complement strand
AATAATGATAGGGTGATAAATAGATTTGAGGTTCTAAAAAAATCATTGTTAGTAACAGTTTGTACATAAAATATGTATTTTTTTCCAGGGCTGCATTTCAGTAGTGGCACGATTTTTCATTTTACTCTGTGGGTTACATGTCCACTGTAGTCTTCTGTTCCTTAGCGGTTCTCTCTCAGACATTGTGGACATCAAACCAGCCAACATGGAGGAGCTGACGGAAGTAATCACCTCTGCAGAGTTCCACCCGCAGGAGTGTAACACCTTTGCCTACAGTAGCAGCAAAGGTTCAATACGCCTCTGTGACATGAGACAAGCCGCACTCTGCGACAAGCACTGCAAATGTGAGTACCAGAGCATCATGGGAGCAGATTTAATAAGTGTCTTAGTGTTCAGGTAGACCTACCAGAAACGTGGCTGTTTTTATCTAGCCACAATTCTTTAAAGGTTCACTGAAATACTGAACACCTTTGTTCTATTGTATTAATTTATTCCTTTAAGGCAGACAAAATTTAGATACTGGAGAACTGCAAAATTCACGGGACACAAAACGGCAAAAATCAACAATTTCCATCGATGCCTTTATTGCCATTGAGGTGATGGTAGTCAACAAGGGAAATATAGCCCGATTCCAATATTCCACACCTTGGCTGTAAATTCACACTCGGCTCCACCTTTTTTTTCAGCTGTGACATGTGGGCTTCCCCTGCTCAATATGCCACGATTGATAACACACGAATAAATCTTGTAGCGCGTCTCAAACAATGAATGGCCTTCTCCAAAGCTTGACATCACATGGATACACTTTAGCTGAATGAATAATGAATACATTGACATTTTTGCTGGGAAATCAATGGCTTAAGAGCAATCGCATTAGTCCCTCATGGACACACCCTGTTGTTCAATAATGTCACTCATTTCCTCAGACGTATTGATGGATCCACTGGACCCAGCACCAACACGGCCTGTTGAATTTCACATGAGCATCACATGAGAGCTGGAAAAAAAATGTTTACATTTGGAGACATTGGGCAGTTGAAGTTGTCGGCTTCATACTCTGATTGTTTGGCATGTGTGTGCCATTCCTAGACAGGTGCTTGTAGCAAACACACACAGGCAAAGCAGGCAGGTGCTCTTGTTAGCCTCAGGAGACGTCTGTTAATACCAACCTACTGTCTCACTGCATTAACGTTTACGGCTCAGAGCGATGTAAAGCCTTCTCTCCTGCACTCACACACCACTCCTCCTTTTTGTGACACACACGCAACACAAACTCACAATCATAGTGTATCTCCTTCTATATAGAAGGCTATATATATATAAATATAAATTCTGGAGCACGCTGCTATCAGTCAGTTTTACAGGAAGGATGAATGGCCGCCGAGGATTGCCAGTGAGCTGAGCCCCAGGACAAATAGAGAGAGGGACCAAACAGCCCCCCTGCTGACTCCCCGGGGACCCTATTATCCACCCGTGGATCTGGATGGGAGGGAGGGCAGGGGCACACATAACACATGCATATATACATGCACACATTACACTTGCTCTTATTCGCACGCATTCGCTGGCGCGCACACATACAAATCCAGCAGGGCTCATATGGACCCAGCACTTTGACATTGATTTGTTTTTCTTATCCCTTCCTCATCCCCCCATTTTTTTTTTTTCATCTCTCACACTGGATCCCTAGTTGGACTCCCCACTGACACATCACAGAGCTATTCTCCAGGCCTCAGCTGAGGAGTGGGATTGAGTGGAAGTGGGGGGAGAATGGTGGGGGAATTTTTTTTTTTGGTTTTTTTTTAAAGAGAGAGAGAGAGAGGGTAGGAAGGGTGGGAGGAAAAGAGGAGGAGGAGGAGGAGGAACAATAACTTGACAGCTAACGATGGAATGCCTGTCTGTTATCCCCAGCGTGCTGGCCTACACACGGAACAGCAGCTGCCAAAATCAATATGAATCATAACCAATATTTACCCACCATGCTGACCCACAACTATCTCCCTAAACACACATGTAATTCTGTGAGGAGATGCAGCTGCTGCAGAAAACTCAGCATCCAGGCATTGTCGTGGCTGTCATTGTTTTCTAATAGCAGCCTCCACTGCCCAAACCGAATCTTCCTCCTTGAAGCGATTTAAAGTCTTTAAAGCAGCGAGCACCAACAGTGTAAAATCTTCTGTTGAAAGATAACTGCTTTATACATTTTCTTTTACATGTAGACTTTGAGGAGCCAGAGGATCCATCCACTCGCTCCTTCTTCTCTGAAATCATCTCATCCATCTCTGACGTGAAGTTCAGCCACAGCGGACGCTACCTGATGACAAGAGACTACCTCACTGTAAAGGTGTGGGACCTTCAAATGGAGAACAAGCCGCTCGAGACGTACCAGGTACGCTTTTCATTGTTCTCTCGTGTGCTTTTTGGATAGCTTGAGGGCTCCAAAGAAAATGTTCCGCTGCTGAAGTTAGTAAATAACCGCTGTGCCCAGATCAAATCAAAACTTATTGATTTCAGGCTTATCACTCAATATAATCCTGTTTCACTGTCACCCTGCCAATCTGTAACCGTGTCATGTGTAGCAATTACCCCAGGAGGGCTTATTGAGCTGAATGTCCGTAAGAAGACGGATAGTATAGGCGCTGATGGAACCCGGAGGGCAGAACCTCCCACTGTGTGGTCACGGCAGTCACGTCCACGCTGTCTGATCAGGGGAAGCCATCTTAGGGCAGATCATGATTGATAAGGCCATCAACCGGGCTCAAGGGATTCTCTGTCCAGTTCCACCTCAGCCTCCACCTGCTACCTAGCATCTTAGCACAGGTCACCAGGTCTTGAGGGATTACTGAAAGCAGAGCATATGGTGGTGCAGCTTATGGTTTCGGTGTGTTTGCCCACCAAAAGGCAATGCGAAGAACTCCAAAGGCCTATAAAGACTGATCCAAAAAGTACTGCAGATTGTCATGTTTTTGGTTTTGTTCTTCAGGTTCACGACTATTTACGGGGTAAGCTGTGTTCTCTGTATGAAAACGACTGCATCTTTGACAAGTTTGAGTGCGTCTGGAATGGATCAGACAGGTGAGACTTCTTTTCAGCGCCGCCATCGACCAGATCTACCAACCGCTCGGTCCATCCAGCCACCCCTCTCGATAACACCCCCTCTCTTCTTTTTTCCCTCCTCAGCGTCATAATGACCGGCTCTTACAACAATTTTTTCCGAATGTTCGACCGAAATACCAAACGCGATGTCACACTGGAAGCATCCAGAGAGAACAGCAAACCCAGAGCTATTCTGAAGCCTCGCAAGGTACCATCACCAACACAAGTTATCCTTTTTAAATTCAAAGACATCTGGTTTTAGTCTTATAAT
>NW_005187402.1:6981018-6983310 GCF_000239375.1 Pundamilia nyererei | reverse complement strand
CCCCTAAAAACAGTCAGTGATCACTGTCAGCTTCTCTCGGTTTTTATTACTGCTAATCACTTTAAAGCTCAGTTTTTAAACCCTTACGATGTAACTACAGCCCAGCCCGTGCAGCAGTATATTAATGACTAACCTTGTATTGTGAATGGATTATCTAGGTGGTTCTCCTGACTGACGTTTGGTCAGTTTACAGTAATGTCTTCTGCCATGCAATTGCATTTGCCCCTAACCATTGGGAACCCTTATGTTAACTTTTATCGTGTGGAAAAAAGTCCTCCGTTTGTTAGCGTTTGCCCTCCAGCTTTACTGTTTATGTTATGTTAACATAGCTTTGTCATGCTAGCGATCACGTAGCACATCATTATATACCAGCTAGCCCAACTTCAGTAACAAATGTCGTTGCTGTTTAGTTTTCTGTCTTCATTTATGTTGGAAGTGATAGCAGAGCTGTACGTTTGAATTTGTTTCATAAATCACTCAGTCAGAACATGGTATATTATATTTAGATGGAAGCTAGCAAACTAACTCCCTGCTAACTTCTAACTCTGTTAAATATCATAAATTCTGTTTTCATGGATGCCTGGACGTTAAACTTAATTGTTACACCTGGTAGAGCAGCCACATTGATCATTTTATTACAGATGAGAGAATTTAGACAGTTTTCAACTCTCAGTAATGCTGCAGTGATCATTTGACTTAGGGACTTGCAGCGGAGTTTGGGCCCAGACATGGCTAATGACGTCAGACTTAAAGACCGGATACATGTTTTCAGTGGAGAGAAGAATCTTTTGTATACACAAAGCTGTAAAGAACAGCTTTAGGTTTAGGTTTTGAAGCACTTTAGGTTTTGCTTGCTCTCATCAAGGTTCTGTTTTCTGCCCATGAAAGATAACTTTAGATTTATGTTCTTTCATGTGTAAATATGGGGCTAGCTAATTTGCTAACTCAATCTTATATCAACTTTGTAAAGTGACCAAACCTGAAACAAATGTTGGTAATAGCCCTTTTTAAGTCCTATTTTTAGCATTTTGGCTATCACCATTAGAGGTTTTTGAACCAAACTGACCATATCTGGAAGGGTGCAAAGCTATCAGCTAACACTAGCTTGGCTCGTTATCAAGATGCATCCATTTATATCTCGCAGACACAGATACCTAATAAATACAGCCAGACTTTTAACTCACCAAAACTGGAGCATGGGCCTCTTAACGCTTAGCACCAACACGGTTTAGAGGTCCAGCTCAGTGACTCCATTGACGCCAGCTACAAGCCTAGTCAGCACCCCACCCACCCCGTCATCTTTCAAATGACTGACATCAGTGAAACGTGCGAGCTGCCACACTCCCACTTCTTAATGCCTCTTCATTTTTGTTGTTGTCCTCCAGGTGTGTGTAGGTGGGAAGCGGCGTAAGGATGAGATCAGCGTCGACAGCCTTGACTTCAGCAAGAAGATCCTTCACACGACGTGGCACCCACATGAAAACATCATTGCTGTAGCAGCCACCAACAACCTATACATCTTTCAGGACAAGGTCAACTAAAGGGCAGCCTGCCCCCTGCTGACCCCTGACCCTGCACCTGTAAGGGGCTGCTGTCTTGAATTCCCCGACTCTGCTGATGACGACCAGGGTAAAAGTATCCAGTGACTAAAGTGGGGGAAGTGGACAGCACATGTTTTAGGAAGCAACAACTTGATTCCTTGAAATCAAGAATGAACTTCTTCAATTTGACTTATAATTTAATTTATTTAGCCATGCGGACACCCGAAGAATTGTTTCCCATGCGTTTATGCAACAAGAGGATTGCTACCATCACATTATGACGTAGCAGCACTCTGGACCCTAAGGACAGAGGCAGATGTGGGCACAATGAACAGAAAATAGAGCACACTGACAGAAACCAGGCCTACGTGATGGTGGCTCACTGTCATGTAGCAACAGTGCCCCCTGTCTTTTGGTCTTCTCATGCTGCAATGCATGTGATCAACCCTGCAGCCTCTACGTGAGGCAAAATTCCTGAACAGCGCAATGTGCTGCAGAAGAGGAAAAGACTGTTAATCTCTGACCCGCAGAAACTGAGTTCTCGCTGCCTGTGACACAACACAGACAGTCTTTCTAGTACCAATCTCGTGTCTCCTTGTGAGACTGCTGTAGTCTGTAATGTGAATGAAGCCCTTCCAGGCTGTGTCATTGGGTTTTATTTAACGCTTTTGTTTTTGTTGAGTCCTTCTCTCGGTCAATGAGTCTGTTTAGAAGCTGTGGTGCCTTCTTTTGGTATGTGGGGGTTCGATGT
>NW_005187402.1:6953260-6980998 GCF_000239375.1 Pundamilia nyererei | reverse complement strand
GTGGAAGGGAGGGGAGGGGAGGGTCGGGTGGGGAGGAGGGGTAATGGCTACAAGGAGGGAGTGTGTGAATGTTTCAAATGAAATGTTAACTTAGGATTTTTTTTTGTTCTTTTTCTTTCTTTCTTTCTCTCTAAATAAACAAACACACACAAAAAAAGCTCCACACAGGTCCCAAGTAGAAAAAGTGCTTGAATCAATGTAGTCACAATTCTACATTAGAGCACTGGTTTCATGCTTGTGAGCTCAGGGGAGAATGCTGTGATATGTACAAAGTAATTGTTGCTCTCACCTTGCAAGTCAGTCTGATGTTGTCAGTTTGCAAGAGACACAAACAAAGTCACATTCATTTCTAAATTTCTTGCCACATTTTCTCTTTATTTGGATAGTACTAAAAATGATCTGTAGACTGTAGATTGGTCGACTCATCGTGTTGACATATTGAATTTAAAACTTGAGATTTTCTTGGCCTAACAATGCTAGCATAGCTTTTTTTTTTTTCTTTGCATGCGTTGGATCTGATTCTGATGAAGCTGACAGCCTGCGTATAGCTATATTTGTACATCTGCAGATCATCTGGGGCACTATTCAGTTTTTTTAATATATATATTAGATTGCTGCAATGCCTTTCCATGTTTCTCATCAAGCTGAAAATGGGTAACATGGAACAGTAGCAGATTGTCTTTCAGCACTCTGCTCTTACCGGCCAACTCCCGTAAAGCAAAGCAGTCAAAGGTCTAAGTGAACTCTGTGAAATCAGGGAATAATTAAGTGTGATTCCTTTAAACAGTAATGTCTTCTAAACAACCTCCTTTGTGACACTCTAATTGAAAAAAAAAAAGACTTTTATAGCTCAGAATGTATTGAAATGCAATGAAATACCATGCAGTCTTTATGCTTACTGGACTTTCTTTTGAATAAAAAAAAGAATAAAGATGTGCAAGTTCAAATCATGCACTGGTGGACTTTCTCTGTTAACACCTGCTGAATCAATTATCAAACTTTATGTAAGATGTTTTATGGGCTAAGACAGTTTCTGCTTGTGGTGTTAGGGCGCCCTCATGTGGACAAAAATTAAGACAAATAAAGGCAGTCCAGCTGATGAAATGGGATTTTCCTCAACCTCCTAAGACCCGAACTCTTCCACAGCATGCATTTTTAATTTCTCTTTGAGATTTGGGCTGATTGGGGCCTGATGAATGTAAAAACAAAGAATTACCAGATTTATTTTTTTTTTACCTTATTTTTGTTTTTAAGAAAAATAAGAGCCACATATAAGGATATTTGTTTAAAATTTTGATAGAACAGTAGCAGTATAATGTCCTCGTAAGTGGATATCAGGCCTTAGGAGAGCAAAATTTTGGTCTTTGGTATTTTGGTCTAAATAACCCAAAATGTGATGTCCATATATGTGGATGCCAGGTCCTAGGATGTTAAGCAAAGTTACAGCTAGGTCCATAAGTACTTGTAATATTGTGCCTGTATATCACTATGTTGGATTTTAAATCAATCAAGATGCAATTTTCAGCTTTAATTCACTACACATGAATTTCTGGACCACACCTCATACTACATATTCCTACATTTTAGGCTGTTTGTTGTCATTTCATCAGTATTTGCTATGACCATCTTTATTTTTCACCACAGTCTGAACATCCTGAGGCAAGCTTTCTGTGATTTCTTTGAGTAGTATAGACATTCAAAGCTCTTCTTTGGATGTTGGCTACCTTTTGTCCTCAACTTGCCTATGAAGTTTTCCAGCTAATAGATCTTGTTGTTGCAAAACTATAATTTTATGCCTCTCAAACTTATCTTTGGTATGATTGTATGTCAAACTCTAACAAATTATGTGTTTTTGTGACAGGCTGATAGTAAGAAAATGCAACTAGAGCAACTAAAGGTGGCTGCAATGAAAGGTCTGGTAGGGAAACACAACATTTGGTGATAGACTTCAGGCACTCGTTTATTTAAAGGAATTTCACCCAAGTATTAAAACGTGTTAAAATTAAAATGATGTTAGTCTGTGAAGTTACATTTGAGTCGCTGAAAATGAGGGGCTGTATTTCTTAAACAATTAATGCCATGAGTGTTTAACTTCAAATTCACTGTGGTGGTTTACAAAGACAAAATTATAAAAACTGTTCATCTGAGCACATTTACAAGAGACTTCTTCTGATTGGTTCTGGTTGGTTTATTCATATTAATATCCATCCATCCATCTTCTTCTGCTTTATCCGGGGCCGGGTCACGGGTCAGCAGCCTAAGCAGAGAAGCCCAGACCTCCCTCTCCCTAGCCACCTCCTCCAGCTTATCTGGGGGAACACCAAGGCGTTCCCAGGCCAGCCGAGAGATATAATCTCTCCAGCGTGTCCTGGGTCTGCCCCGGGGCCTCCTCCCGGTGGGACATGCCCAGAACACCTCACCCAGGAGGCATCCTTGTCAGATGCCCGAACCACCTCAGCTGGCTCCTTTCGATGTGGAGGAGCAGCGGCTCTACTCTGAGCCCCTCCCAGATGGCTGAACTTCTCACCCTATCTCTAAGGGAGAGGCCAGCCACCCGTCGGAGGAAGCTCAATATTAATATCTATTGTTGTTTATATATGATGAAATTTTGAAAAAAACAAAACAAAAGAAACATTTTAAATGAAGCTTGTGATTATGTCCCAACCACCTCATTGATAAATCACATACTCTGTCAGGATGTCTAGTGAATGCAGGTCACAGTTTATGGTAGTGCCTTGGGTAGGCACTGTTACCTTTAACTCTTATTTAAGGAATCTGATTACTGTTAAGACCATAACTTTAATGAATCATTTGCACCAATCCAGTATATTCATCTGTGCTGAGATTTTCCTAATTGGCCCCATGTGGGTGTAGTCTACACACATTTTGCCAGCTGGGGACAGCAGCTGTCAATCAAACAGCATCTTTATAACTTGCTCGAGATGCTGCATCATCGCATCTCGGGATAAACCAGAGGACTGTCAGGTGCTCTGTACACTGCGAAGTCATTGCTTCTCTGGTGCTTAAATTTGAACAGGTGTAAACTCCAAGATATATTGTCACATTGTTTTTGGACATTTTTTCCTCCCAGGGCATTTTTCCCCTACATTTCCTGCCACAATGGATAAGCTTAGTGGGACCAATGGCACTGTGGTGAACAGCTCTGTAGACATGTGGTCATTTAGTGAACACGATTCCTTCCAGCACCTGGACACGACTGAGCTCAGAGTCCTGGTGCCAGCTATTCTGGGAGTCATTTGTATCCTGGGTGCGGCTTGCAATCTCACTGCGATGGTCATCCTGTTCTCTAATGCGCACAAAGGCAAACTGTCTCTCATCAACTCCCTCATTTTCAACCTGATGTTTGCAGATGGGCTGGTGCTGATGTTTACAGTGCCTTTCAGGGCTGCCTCATACTCCAAGACGAGCTGGAATCTAGGCTGGGTGGTGTGCAAGACAGCCGACTGGTTTCTCCAATCCTGCATGGTTGTGAAGAGCTTCACCGTGGCCATCATGGCCAAAGCCTGCTACCGCTACGTGTCAAATCCAAACAAGCAGGTGAGCATACACCTGGGCTCCATCCTAGTGGTGCTCTTCTTCATATGGCTGTCTGGCTGCACTGTCACCATCCCACACTGGCTGTTTGCTCGGCTGCAGAGAGAGATCCGTGGGCTGGTGTGCATAATGACGGTTCCTCCTGAAGCCCAGGATTTCATGTCTGTGTATGTGAAAGCGTATCCTCTGGGGGTCTACTGTGCACCTCTGAGCATTGCCCTTATGTATTTCTGGAAGGCTTATGGCCAGTGCCAGCGCCGTTCCAGTAAGAGTCAGAATCTGCGTACACAGATCAGATCCAGGAAGCTCACTTTAATGCTTTTCAGCCTCACTGTGGCCATGGCTGTCCTCTGGATTCCTCACTGGGTTGTGTGGCTTTGGGAGCGCCAGATTGCAGAAAAGGAAACTGAAGGAGCTCAGCCCCTTATTTCCTCTCCTCCCCTTCTCCTTATCCTTTCTGCTCAGCTGCTCACCTTCTCTCTGTCTTTGGTAAACCCTCTCATTGTCCTTTCTCTCTCCGAGGAGTTCAGAGAGGGTTACAGGGGGCTTTGGAGACGCCTCACCCTGCGCAAGCAGCTGCCACCTAAGCCTGGACCCCACAACCCCACCACTCTCCAGTCCCCTTGTCCTAGACCAGAGACCTCAGGTCAGCTGCGGGGGGAGAGAAGCCTTCAATCAGGCTGCAGCAAGGAAGCCACCAGGGAGGCTCAGCCTCAGCCGGAGCAAGTCGGAGCAGAAGGAGGAGGGAGGGAAGCGGACACCGTGAGTCTTAAAGATGGGAGCGTCTTGCCTGATGTGGAGCAGTTCTGGCACGAGAGGGAAGGTGGATCACTCACACAGGAAAACGACCCTGTGCCGTGGGAGAACCAAAGCATAGAGGAAAAAAAATAGCTACCACCTTTTCAGCCGATCATCACCCGACCGAAGCTGAGAGGACTGCAGAGTGCTGAACTGTAAATAACTGTAATTCTGTCAGGTGTGTTTATAGTATTATTCAAAGGTAAGAAGTGCAATCGGTGTGAATGTGGACTACATCTATATCTGTGTAAATGACCGAATTCACAATAATGTGTTAGCATTACTATATTTAGAGTAAGGTGATTTTTGGTGGCTGTACATAGAAACTTCTGGCAATAATGATTATGTAAATTACACAGTAGAACAGATCTGTATATCCTGTATGTCCTGGTGTTTCTGTGGAATATTTGCCAGCTTATATCATTTGGACTTCATGCTGCTCTTTGAACATATAAAAAATAATTTTTGCAGCTGTGCAATAACTGCGTGTAAATACTCTCTGAATGTTATAAAGTAATGCTAAAGTAGACCAGCTTTTTTGCACAAAAATGAAAAGATCTGTGGGGATTGTTTTGTGATCTAATAAAGAGTATTAAAATTTAACTCAAGTGTGGTTGTTTTTGTGGTGTCAAAAATATTCTTGTTATTGGTTTAATCAGTGGCACTCACGCACATACAGTAGCATCCTAAAGGGATGCATCAAGCATGTCTCAAGCTGATTGGGTCATTGAATGTATTTTCATAAGGGTATTCATTAGATTTGCTGAAGTTTTATAATTAGAGAGGAAGAGCTGTCGTCTGAACTCACATGCAGTTTTACTGGAATCTCACAAGGAATTCTCTCTTCACTGATTTAAACACACATAACAGGTATCACAGTAAAAGGGATAAACATCACGAGTGGAAACTCTGCTGATCTGTAATCAATTTGTCTGTCTGCTGCTGTGATTAACACTCAAGCCCATTCTGAATAATCTTCCTCCTCCTCCCTAATGAAAGACCTACATTCTTATTTTTTACGTGTAGTTAAATCTCAGGGTTTTACATCCTAAAATGAGGGTAAAAGGTTAAAAAAAAAAAAGAGAGAGCAGAGGAAAGTTTAGGTTCTAATCACCCTGTTTTCTCTTTCCCCTCCCTCATGACATTTTCCTCTCATTAATCATTTATATTGACCTTTTATTGCCAGAGGCAAAATACATCAATCAGAGCAACACTTAACTATACAACCCACCATCAGTCCCTGGGGTAGTGACCTGACCATAAACACTGAAGGCAACAAAAAGCTAGACCCTCATTAGTGGACTGAAGTTTTCACCTCTGCTGTTTCAGTGGTGAAATAATGCAATGTTATTGCAAAACAAAAACAAACAGTAACTGAACATTAATCGTGGCCGTTGTACTATCTTTAACAAAAGTACACGGATGTTATTTACAGCCATGGTTGTTGGCACCTCTGGCTGTAGCATTTAGTCTGGTAAATGAGCCAGTAAATCTGCAGTTGTGGGATTTTATCCAATTTCAACAGAAACCCCAGGAGCTGCTAATATCTGGCAGGCATCTCGCTTGCTCATTTGGCACAGTTACTGGCAGGTGAAGTGATTTCCAAAAAGCATGTGCACAACAATCAAACTCCAGGCTTGAACCCAAACCTTCAATTAAACTTCATAAGATTTTTTTTGTATTGTTCCAAGATTTGCATGCTACCATTAAATCATTTTATTTTCAGCCAAGAGGAGCCTGTGCACTTCCTCTACATGCTATAATGTAGACCGAATATGCAAAATATAGTATAGCTGTATATTTAATGGTGTCATGCACACGTTTTTTTAGTGCGTGCATTAGAGTTGGTTTTACTTATTGTGCCTGATCGGACTGCACCTGCCCCAAGTAACAACTCCCTCACACTTCTGTGTGATTGCTCAAGACCACAGAGCTTACATACATCACTTGTCATATTGGAAATCATGCCCCCAGTCGGGTGTTTACTTCATAATAATAAAATAATCAATAAAAAAAAATCTATGGAACAGATTAACTGATCTGTTTTTCTTCCATGAGAGAATGGAGACACTTACTGCATGCAATTAAGAGACTGGCTGTAAACGCGTGCTGATGTGAAGTTACTGCCATTGTCGTAGCACAAATTAGCCTCTTGGCGATAATAACCCACATTTCTGTCACACAATGGATAACCACAAAGAAACGGTTTGCGTTCACTCTGATATCAGTGTGCTGATCTACGGTCTTACACCGCATAAACCAAGAGGCAGCTCAACATTATGCTGCAGTGGGGGAAACTGCGATTGCCTCCCAGTGTCTGCTCCTTTATTTCACAAACTGTAATATTTGATAAACTCAGGTGTTACTAATGACATTAATAAAGATTCTTATCTAGGTATAGAGCCTTCATTAATTTGATTAGTAGTACCTGTGTTTGCCTGTTAGTGTATGCCATTTTTGGCATTAAATAGCTCATCCTGAATTCAGCTTATTTACTTTTGAAAGAAAGTAAGCAATAAAAAAGCATCGGTGTGTCAGTGTTGAATAATAAATGTGTGAAATAGCTTGATAACAGAGTCAGGACAAAGAGGAATTTTCAGGCCGACTGGCGAAAAGTGAATTTTTGTGTGTGTTAAATGATCAACATGACAAGTGGCAAAACAACTTGGGTTTAATGAGGTCATTATACAAGGCAGGGGAGCATCCAGCAGGAGAGATCCTCTCTTTACTGGCCTCCTGGCTGTGTCCCTCTCCCACTGTGAGGGGAGGCGGGGGTGTCACCCCCGCGTTTCATCCCACAGCCAATCATCATCTCTAATAAATGAACCTCCACAGGAAGTGACATGGTAGCGAACACTAATTACGCTCAGCAGGGGAGGCTGGCTGCAATTAAGCCACATGCTAAAACCTTTGCCTACCAATGCCTGTGGAAGATCACCTGGCTCTTCAGTCCACAGAGAGTCAACTACTGTGTATGTGTCTATATGTGTGTGCATGCGATAGGCTGTCTTTGTGTTGGAGATAGATTGGTTTGGGGGGTCTGGCCCTGGTATTTAACGGTCTTTTAATTAGAATAAATCAAAGCGCTTTCATCTCAGTGAATGATGCAGAGATCTAAAGGGCAGGTAGACACCTTTCAGCATTTCCAGCCCTACTAAGAGGGGATGCCATTTACACTTATACAAACACTGGTGACAGGTGAGTGACAGGAAAGCAGAGGGAAATGTACAAAAAACAGTTCAACTCCAATTTAGCACAGTGGATTGTCTCAGCACAGAACTGGTAAGGGAGACTGGGGTAAAAAGAGCCTTTTTCTTTTTTAACTCGTGATATCCAAGCTACGGGAAAATGAGTAAGTTGTACAATGAAAATGTACTGCTGTACAATGTAAACTGGACTGTTGACTCAATTTGCCCCACAGCATTTGCCTCAAATTATCTCTAAATAACAAACATTAAAAAATTTGAGACCTGGATACAGTTGCTTTGATGGAGCTGCCAAAAACAGTTAAAAAAAATAAGTTCATTATATTTCATGGCTGTCAGCGCACAGAACATGGATAAACGTAGCCACTGGCTCATCTTATTCCACTCTGCTCCTACTACCAAGTTGTTTTCAGGAAGAACAGGATGTGATAAATCAAATATGGACGACTATTTTTAGTGTAATATGTTCAAAAAACATCCTTCTATGAGGAGAACACGCCACGACAGCATTGAGATTAGACTAAATGAGTTAACTGGTAGTCTGGTGGTCATCAGCTCCCCAAAGAAATACTAATGATGATCCCTTCACTGTAAGACTATAAGCCTTGGCTGTGAAGTGTTTCTATTTTGGTCATGTGATGATGTGTCAGTGTTGATTCCAGCATGTTGTGCTGCCACCTGGTGGTCAAAGTATGAATGTAAAAGCTAAAATTAAGAGTTTATTTTTCTTCTGCAAATGCAGTCTGAACCACTTTAAGAGAATTGTGAACAGGGTAAAGGTGTTTCCAGTTTACTGGAAGAATGCACAGGAAAATAATTTACAATCCCTCAGAGTTGCTATTTATTCAAGTTGTCTATGATGCAGTCATGTTCAAATCTATGGTTTAAAAGTACCTCTAGAGCTGTTTTTGTACATAGCACTTACAATTAGGGCTGCCACGATTAGTCGACTAGTCACGATTATGTCGACTATTAAAATCGTCGACGACTAATTTAATAGTCGACGCATCGTTTGAAGCTTTGTAAGATCACAAAGGACGCAGGAATGAGTAGTAGGATTTAAGAGTGTAATAACGGACTGAAACAGAAGATGGCAGCACTGCATGTACAAGGATGCCAGCTGCCGTTAAACCCCGAAGAAGAAGAAGCTGTGTCCCAGAATTCATAGCGCAGCCCAGCGCAGCTGTCAACAATGGCGGCAGCTAGTTAGTTTTAACTTTACTCTTATTATTCTTTCTGGGTCTCAAAATAAACGTTTAACATATTTTCAGGCGAGAATGTGGCTGTGTAAACCTCAAATATCTGCTCAGTTTATCAAGACACCACATATTTTCAAAAGCGCTCCGACGTTTTCGGAGACGTCTGTTACCCACTAGCTCGTTAGCTAGGCGGGGGCAAGGCTAACTAGAGCCGTGAGAACACCGGACTCCCGGCAAATCGTTTTCAAACCCACTGCCGTCTTTCGCTAGTCAGGTTAAACATATATATAAGTCACTTAGATAACTTAAAAATGTTATTGTTTGGCTTTCTTTAGTATTTTATTTGTTCCTGAGTAAATCGGTTTGGCTGAGATTAAAGTTATAGTTTTTGCACAGCTAAAACTGTCAAGCAGACAGCTGATTATCAGAAGTTTGAGACGCTGGAGAATATACTCCGGTGTCCTGTTATATTTTAGAAAGGAGTTTATTAAACTTCACCAAAACAATCTGCAAATTTCATTAAAAATTAATAAACTACCATCTTGTCTTTATTTTTAGTTAGCACAAACACTTCAAGCTGTAAGCTAATGATAGTTATATAAGACCAGATGCTGCTGGTGCAATAAGCTGTACGTCCAATGGATGATGATCTGATTAGTCGACTAATCGCAAAAATAATCGGTGACTAGTCGACTATCAAAATAATCGTTTGTGGCAGCCCTACTTACAATGAAGGGGAAAAGTCAGATTATATGTTCATCACTGACACTTTTCACACACTTTTTGGTTTTATAAAAAAAAGCCATTTTTTTAATCTAACATAGCAAGTTTCTGAGCTCAAGAACTGCTGCTGGCAGCTGTATTGGCGAAAGCTAGGAAGAAAAAGCTGAAAAAACAACAACTTGTTAAAATGTTCAATATCTTTTTATTTACCCATGTGTTCATTTGAATTTCAGTTTCAGACACAGTGTTACACAAGCCCTGTGTTTGCATAGGTCTGATAATGAGGTAAAACATGGGAGTTGGCATTCTGCATTTCCCTTTTACAGATTACAATTCCCCAAGCAGTCACAATATGACACAATATTTAGAAGCACCTAACAGTAATGCCAAATTATTACTGCTCCAAAGCCTGCGGTTACACGACCACCTTTTAAACCCTTCAGGGCATGAGAACTCAAAAAGACAATTAAAAAAAATTAAATTAAAGAAATTAAAAACTAAAGAAATGGAAAAAAAAGTCCCTCACAGCTCCTGCTACATATCAGACATGCACTTTTCACCATAAGAATAAACTTACAGCACGCATGCAGGTCTTTCTCTGGTTACTATCAGTCCAGTTAAAACCCATTATTATTCACAGATAAGAACTTCATTACTGGCATCTTTTCTTAATATAAGACATCCCTTTATGGCTAATTCGCTTTGAGAGGCATCACGTTTGGTACAATGGTTTCTCTGTAAACATTCATTTCTCATTGATTTTGTGAATAAATACTTCTTCATTTATAATTCTACCAACATAAGTAAAAGAAACTAAACGCGGTTCAATTCAGAGCTCTAGCTTCAAAGTTGATAAAGCAGACACATGTAATACACAAAGCACTCATTGTTAAGCCTAAATCTTAGGCTTAAAACATCTCTACTTTATAACTTGCTGTAATTATATAATTTTCCACATATTGCACACCAGTGTACAGCGTCAAGTATTCCTCGCTTATCACCTGTTTTACGACCTGGCACCGCACTGAAAAGATATTCTGAGGCAGTCTGTCACTGGATGTAAGCAGTGGTCCCCAATGCCTCCCTGAGCTTGTAGATTAGGCTCTAGAGAGAAGAAGTGCAAGAAAATGTTAATAAAATATAGGACGGTATTAAGATCTGTTTATTCCTACAGAGAGACATTTGGGAACACAAGACCACTTACCTGTTTGGCATTTTCTGTCCAGCAGATGGAGCCAAACCAGGTTTTCCTCGTTGCAAGGCATTGGTGGTAACCTGTGGGCCTTTCACAGGGTCCTGCAAGACAAGCGAGACGTTCAGCATTTATTTCACTGTTGCAAAAGTACACACTTTACTTATTAATGCAGAAGAGAAGGATTTACCCCTGATTGTTTTTTGATAGGGCAAGGCGGTGGAGGTCTGTTTGGGGGGTTTGGTCTATTTTTGGGTACTGCTGAAAGCTGTGACGAGTTTTTGGCATCCAGGGAGCGTAAAGGTGGAGGTCTTGTAGGCAGTGCAGAAGCCTGGTTGGGTTTCTGTCCTGGAGGGACAGGGGGAGTGCGGCCCTGAGGAGAGATCACTCTCTGGGGCTGTGGTGTCTGCTTTCGCTGCTCTCCTGCACACATTGGTATGGGGGGAGGCTTCCCTGCAGGATATACAATACCATTCCTGGGTAGAGGTGGGGCAGACGGGCTCGGATGCGGAGAAGGCTTCCCATGTGGAAAAGCACAAAGATGACAAGTATTTTCAACATTTTTTATGGTATTACATGACAGACATTACTTAGGTGGTCAAAGAGTGGGCTCATTTACCGAATTCTTTAGCAAGAATGTTGGGTTGGCATGACCGTTGGCACGACTTTCCGGATTAAGAGGCTTGACGTCAGGTGGCTCGGAAGTGTGGATTTCATTCATTCTGGATGTTCGCACAACACAAAGGAAAAACGTTATCTGCAAAGTACGTTTTTAGTGTTTAGCAACTTCAGAACTACATACTTTGGCACTGGTGGTGGAGCTGGTGGTGGAGCAGAAGGCTTCAGCGAGGGGAGCTTATGTCTGCCGAAGCGCCAAAAAGCAAAAACAGCCAAACCCACCAAGAGAAGCAGAAAGGAAGTAAGGAGGGCTGTACCAACGCTTCCTGTTGGAATATAAAATAGACAAGAGTCAGAAAATAAACAAACACCAAAAAAACTGTTTTAACTTTAATTAACTGCACATGAATGATTGGTGCATGGGTCTCACTGCGGTTGATGACAGGCCCGCTGTCCACACTGCCCCCTGATCCTTTCTGGTCGCAGAGAGGAGGAGCCCAGCCTGGATCACAGTGGCAGTTACGGTTGTTGTTGCACAGCTGGTAAGAGAATAAGTCACATTTTTTATGACTGAAGGAGAATCAGGGACAGGAAGTCAATGTTTTGTAACAAAATGTAGTAAAAAGGCTCTGCCGAAAAAAATTCTATAGTTTATGGAACATTTTACAGAGGTGACCATATTGCTGCGTAATACAGTCGTGGTTTCCCATAAGTAAGATGCCTGAATGCCAAACCCTTACTTGTTTATGATATGTTTTTTTTATATTGTTGTGTTGCTACTTTTAATTAAGCAAAGGATCTGGACCGTTCCTGCAGCGCTGCTTAGGGCTGCCAGCTTTCAGTAATTGTAGGCTAGCTGCCAAATCTTTCTCAGAAGTCCAGAGAAATCCATCAAACCAGCATCTCTTCTGCGACACACTGAAACTTACTCCGTGTCCGTGGCACTTGGCGTTGCATTCCCCCGCTCTGAGAAAAGATGCATTGCGGCATAATCCGTTAAAGCAAATCTGTTCGAACAAAAGAAGCGTGAGGAGGAACATTAGAGAAGCGCTTCGAGACAAGTTGCTTATCCCCTTTTAGGTGAAAACTGAAATCACAGATGATCCATTTTCTCTGTCTGATCGAAACAGTTTTGTCTGCTTTGTTTGTGACTTAAGATCGGGTGAAAAAAAAGTAGTACTGGTACATGCTCTTTACTACTACTGCAAACTCTGCTTAGTACATTTTCATAACTCTCACCAAGTCTTCGCCGCACTTGGTGCCCGTCATGACCAGACCTGGATCCAAAGTGTCACCCTGTGCCTCCTTTTCCTCCTTGTCAAGTTTGTACACATGTGTCCCCTTGCACATGATTCTTTTGTAGCCCTCAGTAACCGTGGTTTCTATGACAACCGCATTTTGCTCAATAGGCTTGGAGGCTGAAGCCAAACACTGGATTTTCCCACATTTAGCATTCCTGTCATGTAAACAGAACCCCACACCCAAAACAACAAAGTTAGACTTCAGTTGAGGGAGAAGTAAATGAAAGTGTGATTAGTTTGTTGCTGAATGTTTTGGTTTTCACCTGTCACTACAGCTCCTGTAATTCCCAGATTCATCTTTGCCACAATTCCCATACATATTGCCAGCTTCATTTACCCTCTTAAAGCACAGGTCAGGGGCCGGACGACCATCTGTGGTTTAACAAAAAACAACAACAAAAAAATGCACAGAAACATATTTAGAAGTGTGAGCTCACCCAAACACAATAACACACATGCAGGCATACAGTCAGGTTGTGTTATTTGACCGTCTGATGAAGACCAGATGGCATCCCTTACTGTTCAATGTGGCTCCTATGGTACTACAAAGGCTCTGTCACCACATGAACATGGACACTGTCCAATAACAATCCCTAGTCCTGTGACCCATCAAGGACTCATCTTTAAATACACTGAGCCTGACTGGATATTTATCTCTTTAACATTCATTTCTTTAATTAAAAAAAGTCCAGAAACTTGGTATGACTCAAACCCCTCAAAGCCCTACAGATGAAAAGAAAAGAGATATTATTTGTGCAGTCACTTCCTTAAAAAGTAGTGAGCTATTGTTCCTGTGGTTTTGGTACTTAAAATAAAACCAAGACCATTTTAAAGTTCAAAGCATGAGTGCATGCACCTTCAAATCATGTACAGTTTGTAAAATTTGACTGTCTCAGTTTTATTTTTGTTCATTTATTGTTCACTAAAAATACTGATTTAAAGTTAGTCTATAAGATATATGTATATAAACTTTAATAATCCTTTAATAATAAAGACCATTTTTAGAAGCAAAACCACCTTTAGCAGAAATAAGTTGAAGTAGTTATTTTCAGTATGAGTTCATCAGTTTCAACATTTTGTGGAGGAGTTTTGGACGACTCTTTGTTACAATGTTGCTTCCGTTCACTGAGGTTTGTTTGAATTTGTTTATGCAAAATTCTCTTAAGTTCCCACCACATTTCATTCGGACTGAGTTCTGGACTTTGCCTGGACTATTCCAACACCTTGATTACTTTCTTGATTGTAGGATTATGTTAAAACACACCTGCATGTTCCAGACCAGCAAACTGCCAAAACCTCTGCTTTTATGAGGTGCTGAGACTTGTTGATGATCAATTAACCAAGTGCGTTTAAGTGAGGATAAACAGCAGTTAGCTATAGATGGAGAGTCCGCTTTACCCACCTTTTCCCCAAAGTGAGCGACACTGTTGCTCAAGGGTCAGACACATGCCGGTGTAACAATAGGCCTTCCCGCCTGCACATGATGTGCCATCCACTAAATAAAAATCTGCAGGACAAGACTCTGTTTTGCCGTCACAGAACTCAGGAAGATCACATGACCCCGAGAGAGCACGGCACAGCACACCCGGGCTCTTCAGCTTCACAGTGAAAGACAAAAGAGTAATGACATAAATAAAGTTAGAAGAGTAGAACATTTATTCTGTACTAGTGAGAATAAGGGTTGGTGATTTCCCATTTAAATAGTATGTACACTAATAAATGTACCTTGCAGTTCTGACAGCAGACTCCGTGGGCACACTCAGCTCCAGCTTTCAGGGTACAGTTGTTGGCATTACAGCATGGACTTGTGCACTCCTGGGCAAAACGTGTTGTAGAGTTATGAAGCCTGGCAAAACCATCAAAAGAAAAACCCGCAGTGCATACACAGAAACACCCACTGACCTCTTCTTCTCCACAGTCGCATTCTTCTCCGTCTTCCAGGTAACCGTTACCACAGCGATGCCCTCCATACATTGTCCTGGTGTTGGGCAGGTTAAAGAGACACTTTCCTCCTCCAGAGCTCAGGTAGCTCTTCAGCTCCTTTATGTTGCAATCATTAAACACTCGAGGAAAAGGATCCCTGAGCACGAGGTAAGGAAGAAATCAGGTTCAATTTTTTCTTTCATATTCTATCATTTATCCCCATTCTCCTGGTTTAATGAATGCAATTTTTTGTATTGTGGCAAGCTGAATTTCATACCCAGTAGCAGCAGCCATGATACAGCCTCCGTCTTCTGCTTGCTGGCAACAACCTGGAATGTCGTGGCTCATACCAAAGTTGTGTCCCATCTCGTGCGCCATCGTGGCAGCAACGCCGACTAATAAATCTGAGTGGTCCTGTTCGACACAGCACGAGAATTTTAAGATCAGCAGAAATCAACGTGTGATTCTTTGACTTGATGCATGCTGATGTAGCGTAGCAGCATCAAATTTAAATCTACACACACTCGTCCCTCACCATGTTTACTCCGCCGGACTGGTATTCGGAGCACATGGCTTTGAGAGGTGCCAGCCCGATGGTCGTGCCCCGGAATGACTTCCCCCTGGAGACAAAAGAGAGCACTTGAAATTAGTTCCAAGTCAAGAGCATCCCGCTGGACTGCAACTGGTGTTTATTACTGTCTTGCGCAATGATTATGGAATGTACTAGAGTGAATGAGAAACACTGACGTGACCAACTGAGCATTGTCGTTGGGGAGACTGCGTAGCTGTTTCTGTCTCCAAGACAGGAACGCTGCCAGGGTGCTGTGCGGGTTATCGGAGACGCTGATCATGTCCTGGCTGGTCCACACCTCCAGACCAATTAGTGCCACACGGATATTTAAAGCTTTGTAGTACTATCGGTGTCGGCATAAGGAATAAAAATAGGCATGTTAAACTCCAGTATCTGGGGGTTTTTCTTTTTTTTTCTGGTTTCAAATCAGATTTTACCTTGTCAACTAGGTTGGCTGCTTCCACTAATTTCTGTTTCGTCTTGTCAAGATCAGAGTTGTGCTTCTCAAACTGCAACGACCATAAACCACAATGAACACACAGAAATAGAAACTCAACGTCTACACATCTGTTAAAATATCTTTCCCATAAAGGGTACATCTCACACTTGAAATAAAACAGGAAGTGAACCTTTTTTTTTTTTTGCAAGCGTTCTCCACAATTGGGTTTACCTGCAACTGCATGAAGTGGGAAGCTATACATAATGCAAACTTTACAGGTCATAAATAATAATGATGGCACACACCTAATCCCACATACGAAAAGCCACACTCCCCGCTACCACATCTTAATGGTTCACTGCAAAAACCCCCAGTGTGGTTGCAAAAGTCACCCAATCTGAGTACACTGTTTTCTCACCTCAGTCTTGTCTGCAACTATGAGCAGCTCTACGTACTTCATATTCTGACTCACTTCCCTTTTTTCCTGACGAGAAAGACAACATAATCATGTTTTAGTAAATCTCAAAGAATGTCATCGATGAGGTTACTGCTACTGAGCTCACCCTCAAACCCTGTGGTGACATCATTCCCTTGATAAAGTCATTAAGCCCCTCCTCATGCTCCACTTTGCCATGGTGATGCTGGCAGTGACCCCCGGGGAGACGAACACTCTCGGCTCGGAACACAGCATGCCGATCAGCATCCGTAGAAACGGGAAGAGGCTCTATCAGGTAGCTGATGCTTGTGTTCAGGGAAATTAGTCCCCTAGGAGGGAAAAACAGTCATATTCAGAAAATCAGCGATGTCTTAATATTTGTGCGACAGAAGGTCACGCTTCTCTCTTTCTCCGTTGTTGTGTAAATAAAGATCAGCTGACATAAACAATCCTCTTCAAAAAGCCACTGATCATAACAGACACCTATACTCAAACACACACGAGTGCATGCAGAGCAGCGGGCCGTGCAGCTGCAGAAAACATCTGGAGAAGTCAGACGCCCACACGTCAACATCCCTTTATGCTGTATTTGCATTCCCTTGCAGAATCTACATTAGCAGGAAGATGTTATTCGCTCATCCTCCAGATGCAGAACATTAACCCAGAAAGAAATCACACACGCACGACTAAGATGTTTGTCAGCCCTCACTAGTTCCCCCTCTGCTGCCTGCCTCTCCTCTCTCTCTCTGAGTGTCTCCAGCAGGAAGCAGCAGCTGCTCTGGAGGTGCATCAGGAGAACACACAAGATCTCCAGTACCGAGCTGTACTCAATGAACCAGCACTGAAGCCAGTGACCTAATAAACTTGGAGACTACATCGGACAGTACACAGGGCTGTTTCCTGTAACATTATTTATTGAGGCACAGCTTGATCACAAGCTGAAGAAAGTCAAATTCATACATCTTTTACTCCCACTGCCCAGCTGTCGAATTCTCAGCACGTCTCTCAGCACGTATATAAAACAGAAATACGTACATGTTTTAGACAGGAAGTTTGAGAAACTTGTTTCTAGCAGGTTTTTTTTTAAAGCAAGCAACTTATTGCTACTATAGATAAGCAAATGAATGAGCTGAGCAACCAGCTGATCAATATAATCTCTGCACAATCTAGTCGGTATCAAACAATTTCCTGTTTGTATAAGCACAGCTCTTTCCCCTGCCATCACGTCTTTTAGCTCTTACCTCTGTTTTTTCAGAAAATGTTGACTTTACAGAAACATCCTCTTTTTTGTCCTTTCAGCTCTTTTCCTTGCCGGATAAATTTAAAGATTTTATCTATGGATGGAACATGTAGCTTTAAATGCTGTTTTTTCAAACAAACTTGAGAAACTTTTCTCTTACTCTGAGCCATCTACATCCATCCATACTTGAGTTGGACTTAAATATATGTTACTGTAAAGTTTTATTACTTTTTATATTCTAAATCTGTTCGGATGCATGGTTTCCCCTGTCTTAAATCAACTTAATTTGACTTATATGGCGCCAAATCAGAACAATAAACACCTCAAAAATGCTGCCTTAATACAGAGCAAATTCCAACAATCAGATGACACTGTACGAGCAAGCACTTGGTGACAGTGGGAAGGAAAAACTCCCTTTTAACAGGAAGAAACCTCTGCTCCAACCAGAATCAGAGAGGGGAAAACAGAGATTAATTATAAATAATGATACCTAATGATTAAATGCACACGGAGTAAAAAGAGGTGACTGAAGAAGAAACAGTGCATCATGGGAAGCCGAACAGCGCAGGCCTGTTGGAGCATAACTAAGCAAGGGTTTAAAGTCACATGTTCCAGCCCTAACTATATGCTTTGTAAAAATGAAAATGAAACTTTTAGGCCTAATCTTAAATATAGAGAGACTGTCTGTCTCCTGAATCCAAACTGGGAGCCAGTTCCACAGACAAGGGGCCTAAAAGCTGAAGGCTCTGGATCCCATTCTACTTTTTATTACCCTAAGAACCTCAAGTAAGCCTGCAGTCTGAGAGCAAAGTGCTCTAATTGGGTGATACGATACTATGAGTTCCTAAAGATAGGATGGGACTGATAATTCAAGACCAATGTAATTTAATGAAAGGCTTGCTCATTGGAGGGATTTAATGAATAATAAGAAATATTTTTTTATTACCTGAGCCCTGAACAAGTGCTGACAGCAACACTGGAGCCTTCCATGCCCTGAACCTCGCCATGGTAGAAACAGTGTCCCTGAAAAACAACATTTTCATTCATCACACACTGACCTTTTAATGTAAACAGAAGTAGTAGTATTTATGCCAAAACCTGTCACTAACTGTTTATTACCCTCCTCCCACTTGACTTGATCAACTACACTGATGTTTATCAGCTAAGACTCCCCTCCGCAGCCTAAGAGCATGAAACTATCTCGCAGACTCACAGTGCTGGGTCGAGAAGAGGACTTGCGCGCTCCATTGGGTGTGTACCATATTTCCTGATATCCAGGGGCCAACAGCTGCCTAGGTAAAAAAAAAACAAATTCAGGGACAACAAAATATTCTGCATTTTGTGACAGTAATACAGTCTATGGAAACAACAATATTGTGAAAAGACAGTGAAATACAAAACTGCAGGAAGCTGAGAGGTTAGCAGAGGACAGACTCTCTGCAACAGCCCACAGCTCGTAAAACATTCACTCTAACACAGGCGCTCCCCAAAAAAACAAAGTGCTTTAAAGATTTAAACAAAGAGCCTATTGGTGACAAGCGAGCGCACAGGAGAATGTGGGAAACTGTAATCAAAGCCATATGTACCGTCCCCCAGTGATCCTTTTTACTTCTTGGCGAGTACTAGTCTATTGCTGAAGCAAGAGATGATAACTTCCCTATGCTGACCGCTTCAGTTGTTGGCATGTCCTGACTGCATTTGTTTGACAGATGGATTATTTACAAGTGCTCTTGAGCTTCTTTGCTATCTTTCAGGCTGTGAAGCAGAAACATGCATATGCATGACACCGAAAGCTTTCTTTGGATAAAGTATCATAATCCTCTTCTTTTCTATTTATCTGTATCAGCACAATTAAGTCCAATGTTTATTGCAAACCATTCTTCCTGTTTTCAGTCAACTTTAAACTTTAAGTCATCTTCATCATCTTCTCCTCAGGCCAACTCAGCAACTGGCTGTAACTGCAGAGAAACTCAAGCACATCTACTGATGTTGTTTCCTGCAGCATTAAACTGCAGGAGTTTGACTCAAACAGACCAAAGATCTTAAAGATTTCCTTATTATCATTGCTTCTTCATTTATTTTTTAATCTGGTGGCTTTTAAGGGAAATAGAAAAATAAAAATGTAATCTTCTTGTAAATATGCCTCAGCCAAATTTGATTTCTTAAGTTAAATGAGAAGATCCTTATCACTGCCATATATTTCAATGAGGAACAAATGATTAAACTGCTGGAAATTATGTTCTGCCCAAAGGCAGGAAAAGACCATCTACCTCCCAATCCAAAACCTTGGATTGGTATTGTACCTAAGGGATGTTTCTGAGTCACTTGATTTAGCCCTAACTATACCTATAAGCTTTATCGAGGATAAGAATGGCTTCTAATCTGACTATCTGACCAGGAAGGCAAATTAGCACAGATCCACCAGTGTTAAACTCATTGAAAGGATGCAAATTTTCTTTTTCATCCCTGTTAGATGCCAAGAAGGAAACAAGCCTCTTAAGACAATGACAGCCTGCTGATGAGAATTGGAAATAAAACAAGCAAAGACACAAAATGACTACTTTTAACAGATTAGGACTCACAGGACTCTAAAGGAACTCTAAAGGGGGACCTCAAAACGATCGGTGGGACGTATGATGTCAGCATGAACAGGGTCATGTTGTGATTTGAGCTAAATGTCATTTATATCTGTAATTCCACAAGTTTTCCAGCTTCCCTAGCTTCCTGAAGACATTTCCCATCATCCTCTGTGTCAACTGTAGGCCAATTTTGTGGCAATTAATGACATTAGATGACTGAACTTTAGCCTGCTGCTGTTCCACAGTCATTTCTTCCATGATGGAACCACACAAGTACTCCACTTCTGTTCTCCCTTATCCTTAACTTGACAGTCAGCTGCAGTTTCTGAGCTGAATCTTGCTATTCCTTGGGGACTCATTTTAATGAAAGTTTTAATGAAAAGTCTAATCCCAGCAATGTATTTGTAAGTTACTTTGGTATCGTTGATGGTAGTCTATGCTTAAGAAATAGAAAAGACTTAAAACATGGCAAAATAACAACTAAAAATCTCACAATATGCTGCACGGTAGACAGATTTAGGACCCAATATTCGTGATGTTACATCTGATGTTGAAGCCCCGAGGCCTGTGTCGAGCAAAGGGGGCGTGTCCAAATGAAGCCTGTGTCGAGGCCCGTATCGTTCTGCAGCACGTGACCATTATGGGTCCACAAATTTGGGGGCATTTTACATAATATCTCCCAATAACAACATACATCTTCTCAAATCGATCTCAGAGCAGACGGTACAGAGGCTTCTGTGATATTACCTCTGCCTTTTGGTGAAGCAATTGGAAAGATTCAACACATTCATGGTGATTTATCACACCATGACTAACTACTGTGCAGGACTCCAGAGACAGTGGCTGAACTCAAAATAAGGAAATTTATCACTGGAATGCGCAAAAAAATTCAAAACAAAGCTGGGCTCCAGCCAAAAGGAAGTGAAATACACATGAGGTAATTAGGGAACCATTATACAGCTGAGGAAAATGAAACACGGGTGAACATAATCTAAGTAACAAGACAAGGGGACCCAAAACTGAACACAATACACACAAGACTGGGACTGGCAAAATAAGACAGGAAGTAACAAAACATGAATACGCCTACACTGACGGAAACTTAGCTGGACACATGAGCACAGGGGAGGCTGATAAAAATAACAGGTGACAAAACCAAAATGCCCAAAATACTAATCGATAATACACTAGACTAGAACTTAATCATAACCACAAACATAGAACTCCAGAAATCTATAATTACAAGAACACTGAAAAACTCTTAACTGGGGACAAAAAACAATGAACTCAAAAGACAGAGTCAATGACTGAGCAATCGTGACATAAACGTTGACTCTACAGCACTTCTAACTGTAAGATCTAAGGTGTGCATTAATGATGAGCGAGTTACAACCACAGAAACCAGAGAATAACAACCTCCGGGTGTGTCTGAGTTTCATTTCTAATCACCAACGTCTCCAGAAGTTGGAGCTCAGTGAGAGAAAGAAATGAAAATACTATACAGGGTTCAAGTAAATGGACAACCTGCATAACTGAAATAGAAAGATAAATATCACTTAGTTAGTCATTTGAAATTGAAATTAAATGAAATACTGCAGATAATTAAAAACTTTTACACCCTTTATTAAATCAGTAATAATTTGGCCAGATATGCAATTTAATGGCACCACAAAGCCCTGAGTCAACTGCCGTGAAACTCTCCAGCAACACTTTTGGAATACCCCAAAGCTTTATGTATTCTGCTGAATACTGTGACAGCTTTCAAGTAGAGACTGGAATAAAAAAAAAAAGCTTTGTCCAGTGGCGGTCAGCAGCAGCGACTGGATGTCATCCAGCACTTGGACAGATGCTGTGATTGAGGAGCCTGGCGATGCCTGAATCACGGCGGTCTGGCAGTGAAGCTGAGACAAAGGCCTGGTTCAGCCTCAAGAGGAGAAAGAAGGGATGGGGGAAGAGTAATGCTAATGTACTTGAGAGATAAAGAAGGGGGGAGCGAGAGGGAATTTGGGGTAATGCTTTAAGGGTCAGTGGGTCACATTCTCTCATAGTATCAGATGACATCACCACATAGAGCTGGAAGACGGGGAGGAGGGGGAAGGCTGATGCAAAGTCAAATTACCTCTCAGCAACAGATGATGAAGAGGCTTTTATTGCAGATGGAGGCTAACGTTCTGTGTGTGCGGAGCCTTGGTTGAACACACACACACAGGCTAACACAGAGGCCTAGATTAATGCATCTAAGCAAACAGGACGGCTGTGAAACTAAACATAGACACAAGGGAAACAAGGACAAGCAAATCCATGAACCCACTCTCTGTTCAACAGACCTGCAATCCATCAGATCTGCGCTTTCAAGTCATGTTTGTGTTCTTTTTGGGGGTGCACAAATGTGTCTGCGAGTGTCGTCTGTCTGCGTGTGGCCGCAGACGCCCAAGCCTGACCGCAGGGAACATGTGGGAATGTATATTTGGATTAAAGCCCCGGGGGGATATCAGACGAGGTGAGAGAAGGGGGGAGAGAAGGAGAAAGAACGGGGTGCACATTTTTTAAGTTGGCCAGTGGAAAGACATATAAGGTGTGGGCATGATGGCAAGGGACAAGAGGGGAAAGGAAGGAGAGGAGAAACAGTATAGTGTGATCTTCCCATGAGAGTGCTTAATTCAGATTAATGCACTTAAGGGTGTGCAGGAAGGACATTAAAGAGGAGAACAGAGAAAGTCAGGCGGAGGAGGAAGCAAGAGTGTCGGCACATTCTGAACCAGAACTGACCAGAGAATCTGCTTTCCTCTTCTCATGACTTTCAACACCTCAAGCTCATCGTTCAGTTTCTTACTGTTTCCTGCCTCGCTCACTCTGTTTTTGCATCCTTTTCCTGCTACCTGAGTCAGCACTCACTATGGCCCCTGCCTTGCTCTTAACTGAATTAACCCTCTGCTGGTGCACTACAGTCTTTCATTAAGATAAAAGCTCAGGCAGCCGCTTATACACAACCACACCAGTGAAGTATAAATGCTAAAGAGCCACACAGATACACACACATTCAAAAACATGACCAGGGAGGACAGAAATGGATTGAGTGTTGACTCGAGCCATGGGGAGGGGGCTGATGCCCACATAAACTCACAGTTATGCTTTCCCCTAAGATTTGAAGTGATTTAAGGAGGACAGCTGGAGCTCTCACATCGTTTGTTTTTTTTTAAATTGAATTGAATTCTTGTCCGGTTTTAGGTGCAATGAGGACATAAGGGAGTAACCAGGACACAGGGTGGACACTGGTAGCATTTTCTCTGGCTTGTCTCCAAAATCAGACATTAATCTCCCTTGGCATAAACTGCTTTCTGCCTTAGCCCTGACTCAAGTCTCACATTAGACCAGCAAAGGATAAACAGAAACAGGGTAGGCTAATCCAGAATAGCATTCTCTGTGGGGCAACAGAGTTGGTGGGCAACACTGCTGAGCCTCAGCTAAACAATGAATCTACAAAAGAAGCTGCAAGCTTTCTTTGAACCTGCAGCACCGCTCATGCAGTGCACTGTACAGGAAATATGAGCTGAGGTGAACTGAAGCCTCGTTTTTTGTTTGTTGTTTTAACGAATGTTAAACTGTCTTCTGACTTCAATACCTACATCCACATAAGCAAAAACAGCAGACAATGGTTGCCTGGATGCATGGATGGAATATTTGCATCATTTGTTCAGCTCAATATAACTCTCAGACACAGTACATTAAAGAATCAAAACATTCGGTTTTATACTAAAGTGTGTGCATCACAGGATACACTGCTTCAGTAACTAAATCCAGCTTTTCAGAAAAAAGTAAATATCTTTACAGAAATCTCCGTAACTCTGACTGCGGCAGAAAAAAACTGTTATGAGTTAATCCATTCTCACAGCTTTTCTGTTGCACAAAAAATGAGAAGTTTCACAAAAGAACACAAGTTTCACAATATTTTTTCCTGTCCTGAGTACCGAGCGGGGATTGTAGTTCCTCTTTCTTAGGAAAAAATTGTAACATATTTTATTTGCACCATTCAACACCTTGTTGAAGGGTTTTGTGGCGTATCTTCTTCAGTTACTCTCTTATCACACATGCGCAGGCGAAATACCTCACTCAGGAGGAAATGTAAGTGAGTGACCACCTGCTGGGTTTGGAGAACAGGGGGCAAGATCCCCTTAGGGGGCAGTCAGTCAGACACGGTGGAGTCGGGGCTTGTTAGTATTTGTGTGCCTACGAGTCAGTGAATGACAGAGACGGTATGCAATCGAGGCTAAAAACGGACTTCATTCCTAATATTCCTAAAAGCTTCCCGGTCCACTTGTGCGCTGGCTCGAATCCAAAAGTGATAAACCGCAGCTCCGTTGTTACCACTGATATCTCAATGTTGCAACCCCCCCCAAACTAGTACACAGTCTATTAAACAGATGAGACACCAAGCTCCCTTCCTATCACCAATCCATTGTTACTGGACAGGAACCGCTCCATCAGATTAGAGGGCGTTAGATGCAGAGGCACAGTCCTCACTTCCTGATTGCCTCATCATGCCCTGGTTGAACGGATCGGGTGTCATCCCTCCAGTGTCCAAAAACCATCAGCCTGCTTTCCTCTGCTCATCCCCCCTTCTCAGCACCCCCTCAAGGGGCGCTGACCTTATAAATGCGTCTATGTGACAGTTAACATCTGGCCAAATAAACAGAGGTATGGAAAGGGTACGTTGTGGAAGTCAAAGGAACAATGTCGATGAGTGATTTCATCGGCTCCTCTAAACTACTGCTTTACTGATTTTGCATGGAAAGATAAGGCTGGTGTTGAAAACTCAAGTTACTCACTCATTTTTCTCTAATAGTAGTCTGAGCTCCTGGCCCTCAGCTGTGATGAGAACCTGTGCCTCTGCTGGATGCTGGAAGCAAAACATTAAATGCATACTAATCAGTGAGAAGAAGTGACAGTGCCAAGGAAGTATTTCCCCTTTTCCTGATTTCTTAGTTGTTGGATTTTTGTTTTTTGCATATTTGTCACACTTGTATGTTTCAAATCATGAATTAATTGTGATTCAACACATGTTCTGGAAAGCTGAGTTCAATTTTATTAGCCACACTCTATAAGCCCCAATTACTGCTAGTACCTGTCTGAAAAAATGAAGTACCGGTAGGCTAAAAGATCTCAAAAAGCAACAAACTGTAATCTAAAGAAACAGAGTCACTGACATTTATCAGTCTGGAAAGGGTTGCAAAGCCATTTCTAAGGCTTTAGGACTCCAGTGAATCATGGTGAGAGACATTGTATGGATGAAATGGAGAAAACTTTGAAGTGGTGAACTTTCCCAGGAGTGACCAGCCTCCCGAATTTACCCCAAAAGCGCATACTTGACTCATCCAGGAGATCACAAAAGACCCCACAACAGCATCTAAAGAACTGCAAGCCTCATTTTCCACAGTTAAGGTCAGCGATTATGATTTAACAATAAGAACTGGATAAAACGGCACAATGGGGGAGTTCCAAATTGAAAACCACTGCCGACCACAAAGAACACAAAGGCTCGGCTCACTTTTGCCAAAGAATATTATAATGATCACCAAGACTTGTGGGAAAACATTCTGTGGACTGATGAGACAAAAGCAGAACTTTTTGGGAGGTTTGAGTCCAGTTACATCTGGTATGAAACTAACGCAGTACTTCATATTTCATAAAAAGAACATCACAGCAACCAGTCACCAGTGGTGGTAGTAGTGTGATGGTCTGGGGCTGCTTTGCTGCTTCGGGACGACTGCCCTCATTGATGGAACCATGAATTCTTTTCGCTACCAGAAAATCCTGAAGGAGGACGATCAGCCATCAGTTCGTGCCTTGAAGCTCAAACACACTCGAGTTATGCAGAAGGACAATGATCTATCTACAAAACACCAGCAAGTCCACCTCTGAATGCCTAAAACAGCTAAATGGTGGTTTTGGCGTGGGCTAGTTAAAGTCTGGACTTAAATTAGATGGATATGCTTTGACATGACCCTCCAATCTGGCTTAAATAAAACAATTCTGCAAAGTTGAGTGGGCAAAATTCCTCCACAGTGATGTTATTGCAAACGCTTGATTGCAGTTCTTGCAATCTGATGGTGCCACAACTAGTTATTAGTTTTAGGACCAGGTGGGCTTTGACAGCTTTTTCTCTCAATAAGCGATCGTTTAAAATCATTTTAAACCTGCTTTTTTATTTACTCTGGTTATCTTTGCCTGATCCCTTTGTTGGATCAGAAACATTTAAGAGTGAGAAATATGCAAAAAATATAAGAATTCAAGAAGGGGGCAAGCACTTTTTCACAGCAGTGGTTTACACAAAGGTTTTATATGAAAGCTGAATGTGTGTCAGTGCATCTAAAGCATTTTGTTAGTCAGAGGGACAAAGAGCGAGACAAATTCACCTCTTTGTTGTCAGACCTCTTGTGTCTGAGAGGATGCAGCCATATGGGATAAGTAATCTCATAACTCTCCACGTTCTCAAGGATGCTTTCCAGCGAAGCCTGTTTGGTTTCTCCTGATTAGAAACACATGAAACGGAGGGAAAAGGTTGAAATTACCACAGAATAAGAGTTAGCGTCTTTTCTTTGCTGCTAGTTAAGAAACAACACTGGAGATCCACGTTGTCGTCTACATAACCGACACACACCTGATGCAACCATTTAAACAGGAATGCATCCCTGCGCAAAACAACAGTCGTCTATTCAAAGCAGGCATCCAGATTCTAGTCGTGCCGGGGAACACTTGGACTCACCATTGTAAACAGCGGCTTCAGACACAGCAGCAGTGACGGCACAGTAGAGGACAACTATGAGGCACACACACACACAGCACCGCGCGGCATAGGGAGGTGGTGATGGTGGTGGTGGAGGACGCGCTCCTGGACGCATTCTAAAAACAAACGGCTCCGGGTGAAGTCGCTCAGCAGAGGCATAAATGTGCGGTGATCCGGCCCGGTTGCTTCACATCACAGAGGCAAACCGTGAGATGCTGGCACACCATTTTGCCTAACCACTCCCCTTCGACAGAAAGGGAGGACGATGAGCCGAGACGAGGCAGACTAGCAGTCAGGAACAAACGAGCGAGAAGGAAATCACGATCACAGCGCTTTTTTAAGTGAAAATCTATAAACGGGATTATTTAAAAAATATATCAATTTAGCGCATTTAATTTATTCTAGAAGTCTTGGAATGGTTATTTTAGCACTATTTGCACCACTTCAAAGGATATCCTACTGTACTTCCACAAATTTGAAAGACAAAGCAGTGGCAAAACTGACAGAAATACCAGATCATGTTTAATTCAACTCTGTTTGATTTATATAGCCCCAAATCACAATAACACTCGTTTTTATATTGTAAGGTTACCCTAAAATAGTACAGAAAAGACCCCGACAATCAGACGACCCCTACGAGTAAGCACTTGGCGACGGTGGGAAGGAAAAACCTCATTTTAACACGAAGAAACCTTTACCAGAACCACGCCAGCCATCTGCGCCACCAGTTAAAGGTAAAAGGAGGAAGACAGGACAAAAGACATTAATAAGAATGTACTTCCCATTATTTGACTACTATTTTCATTTCTCACTTTCTTTTCCACCAAAACAATTTTTAATGGAGGCTTTCTGTTGTTCTCTTTTTATAACATGCTTATCCATTGCAGTGTCTCTCAGAACAAGTTATGGACCTTTAATGCCACCATAGGCTAGACAATGGACTGTTGCATTCATGTTATACATTGAAAATATATAAATGAAAAGATAAGTGTACATTAGCTGTGCTATATATGTTTTTCATAATTATTTAGAATAATTATGAACAATTATTATGAAATAATTAAAATTGGTAATGTACTTAGACTCCAATTTAAGACATTCCTGATGACATCACTAGGACATCTGCAGAGTCATGTTAGTTTCAAATGTAAAGCTTTTTGACAGCTGCTAAAGA
>NW_005187402.1:6945066-6952508 GCF_000239375.1 Pundamilia nyererei | reverse complement strand
GTCTTTAAATAACTGCACCACTTGTTCTAACATGTTCTGCTATCTGAACTTTCTAGGCCACACGCTGAACCACTGGACGGACTGTTTGCCAATGACTCAGGCAGGCAGATTATATATGTTATTAAAGCAACATACAGTATAACATAGTATATGCTGATATTTTAATTACTATATAACTGTGTCTGTATATAATTGTTCATGAAGTCATTCTAGATAATGACCGCTGTATATTTGAAACAAAAAGGCCTCCGTATTAGAATTTGCTCCACATCTGTGCTTAGAAAGTTAAATTCTAATTACATAAAATACAGTACAGCTAAATGCTTTTAACAAGGTCACAGAACCAAAAATATCAACTGCAACCGAGTCCACCTAAAGTGACAACATACAGTAGGCTCCTACTAGTTTAGGCTTCCAGCAGCCATTCATACTGAGCCGGTCATTTATAAGTGTGATGATAACTACCCCGCAGCGCACATGTCAAGGATAAAGTGTATGCAGGGTGTGTGAGGTATTCTTAGCTCCGATGACAGTGCAGCCCATTCACGTCTCTAAATGGTAAGCTGGCTTCAAGACAAGGCCGTGAGTTCCTGTCAAGGTATTGATTTCTGCTTTACTCTGCTTATTTCTTTTCTTACTGGACACTGCAAGGGAATGCTTTGCAGAAGTAGTATTAAAACTCAAGGATTAGAATTTTAAGGTAAAATAGATTTGACACATGCTGAATACCCCTGAGTAATAAGAGCAGGAGGCCAAGAGAAAATATGTCAAACGTACTGAAAGATCAAGTGTTGGTAGTATTCTAAATGTCATTCATGGTATCAGATGAGGGCATATTTTAGGAAAGGCAACCTTAGGAGAGCCACATGCAGGAGTAAATAGATATCACACTATTAAAACACTCACATCTGCTTTTCTTTAAACATGACAGACATCATTATGCAGTCAAAGAAGGGAAGTTCCAATATCTTAGGAACATTTTTATATATGAAAGTAAGAATACATTGGATCTTCATGGGTAACATGTCATTTGACACAAAGTCAATATAAAGCTGTAGCTCTGGAGTGGCTGCTTAAAAGGGTCCGCTTCCACCTCCGAGGTCAGATGCGTTCAGAGTTGTTCTCCTTCAACAGGAAAGGTTCGGTTAGCAGTTGTCATCCTCCAGGATGTCTGGGTGCTCCTCCCAGAACTGCTCTCCTATAAGGTCACAATGGTAGGCCTCTACCCTCCTCCTGCTACGTGTGACGGGCATGTCCTTTTCCTCCCCATTTGGCAGCTTTGTGCGTTTAATGACAGTCTCATCTCGCTAGATAAGACAAATGAGAAAATTGATTAATATAAGTAGTAACATTTGGAGAATAGATAAGCAGTACATAATCAATCAGTCCGGTATCCAAACCCTGTAAAATTATTTTGTGGGATTTGGTTTTGAGTGCATTTAAAAAAAAAAAAAAAACCCTCAGAGGAGCTGGTGCAGTGTGATGCAACCTAACTTAAATTTCTATGAAACCAGCGTTTCCTGCAGTTAGTGTCAGGTCTACATCCGGTGCCACAGCAAGTGGCAGCCTGACACACTACACATTACAGTGATTTATACTTTGTTATTTATTTATACATTTGATCCTATGAAAATCTCTTCTTTCCTTTTCTTTGTTTTTGTGTGAGTTTAAATTTCCCTTTCACAACCAAGGAGCATCTAACTGCATAAATAAATGTCCTATTAAAGGAAATGCTACTATTACATGAAAAAGAAATTTCTAAAAATGGCTTCTTGTTATGTTAGTGGCAGAACTCTTTTTTTCTTACACTCCATCCACAATGTGAGGTCATGTGCAATAAAAAAAAGTGCATGCAGCTGCTGACATTTCTCTTTCATGTACAACAACAGAAATACCAATAAAAGGGGAAAAAAGGCAGTGTGGTGATTTTAATGTTTCAATCTCAGACTTCACTGCTTCTAACAAGAAGAAAAACAGACACCATTTGAAAAAGCGAGCCGTTAGTGTGCTTAAACATGCAAAAACAACCACAGACTATATAAATATGGTTACACCCATGGCCCACTGGTTTGTGGACTACTGTTTTGAGTTTGAGAGAGAGGCATTTTGACTGGTGTTATAAATCCTGATCTAACTAGCGAGGGGTGGATGTGACGGAGAAGAAAACTGATGTTGCACCATACAATAGCAATCTATCAACCATAAGGCAGCCATTCTAAAATGCATACCCTGCTTTAACATCTATTTCACAGGAAATTTGGGAATAACTTAAAAAAAATAAATAAAACAATGTGTTATGTTAAGGTAGGACTTTCAAAGTTTCAAAAGGTGCGACTTTTACTTTGAAGGCTAATCTTCCCCCTATCCAATTTGCGTCACACTTTCTCAAGTTATTACTGTTACGCTAGTAGTTAGCAAAAGCTTGTGGACAAACAGGAAGAACTGCAGGCAACCTTGGAAACCTGCTAGCAACCAAAGCAATCACTATGAGTTTTTGGGTGCACCATCTTCTTTGCAAATATTTCACCAAGGAAGATCCAGCAACCTCCAGGTACTCCACTGCCAACCAGTAGAAGAATACACATGTTTCCCTACTGGTCCAATATGGCAGACAAATCTTAAGCAATGTCTACGTGATGTGAATGAGAAACCTCATAACAAGGGAATTGATTTATGCAAGCACAAGAGTTGATCCTGCTGGCTATTTAAAAGAATTCAGGTTTTTAGGCATTTTTTTTAAACCTTGGACTCAATTTCTGGACAACAACAAACTTCTATGTACAGGTTCTGACGTCACCTCAAACGGTTAAAAGGTTTTGCCCTAACTTTTTGACACAGAATTTGGTGCATTGCCGCAGGTGGAGCAATTCGTCTGGTTAATTCCAACAAAAAACTCTGACATATTAACTAGGTACTGAACCCCCATGCAGACTGAGTCCAATTTCTTACAGGGACAAGTGGCGTTCATGCACATTAGATTAAGCAATAATAGATTTCGTGCCATGGATGTCCAGGGCTGCACGTGTACCGCACTGATTGGATCAGCGTGTCCCTGCACTTCACTGAGAGGCATACCTAACCTGATGAATGGAGGTGGGCGGACTGATCAAAATATCAATACTATTGACACAAATGCCTGTATCGGTATCGGACTGATAATTGCGTGATAGGATCTATACTTTGTTTCTATCCTTTGAGTTTAGTAGATAGCCCACGGAATAGGGGAATAGATTTAAAACCCTTCTTGAGCACCTCACCTTTTCCCAGATGAGGGTGGTACCTTTCTTGTGGACGGCAGATTCATTGTTGTAGTTGATACCAAATTCTGTGAAGAGGATCTCATTTTTATCTCCAGCCAATGTTCCCTGAAAAAGGCAGAAATACTGTGAGACAGCCAAACTTAGGTGTGTAGCTACACAATCCCTCACATGGTCTTTAGATAGTACAGTTTTATAAACAGCTACAACAAAAGCATGACAGGAACACCACCGCCCACCAAACCGCTGGTTATATATAGTGGCTGTTTCTTTTACTTCGGAATTAAAACTAGAAGAAAATCAACAAGAAATAAATAGTAAACCACTCTGTCATTTTTTTGTTATTATTTGTTGTTGTTATTATTACGTAGGAATTATGAACCATGAATGTTGGATAAGGTATAAATAAATAACTCATGCTGCCTAAACATCCACCCAAAACCCATCAGCTGGTTCCAGACAGCCCCCACAAGAATGAGGTGATTTCCAGAGAACAGCTGCGTCAGTCTGTAGCAGCTGTCATAGCTAGTGACAGACCTGTTCCTGTACACACTATTTTAATGCACAGTAATAAATTGTTCACAATGACGTAGCTGAAAGCTTACATCTTTTAAATAACCTCTTTGTTTACTCGGATGAAATATCAGAAATAGTACCTTGAAACTTATCAGCCCCTAAAGCCAAGTGTTGTGTAAGTATATAAGTGATATTATTAAATGGAGAAGATGTTTGTTTTGTTTTTAAACTGAAATTATACTGATAGATGAATTTTTACAATTAAGACATTCTTAGCTAACGAATCAACCAATTTATTCATTTTCACAGTCCGGGTAGGTAAACTTATATATTTGGGTTTATTACTTTTTGCCAGGTCATGTAAGTTTGTGTTGATGGATAGCTCTACTTGTTTGTTATTGTGGTCTTGGCTCACTCATTTTATACTCTGATTTTTGGGAAATCTGTTGTTCAATAAATATAACACTAATACATAACTAAGAAGTTGTTCTTATGGCTACTTGGGACTCAGGGGAAGGGGATGCTTTTTTCATATTGTGCCAACTGGGGGCTCATCGCCTGTTTCCTCGCTTTTTGGTGGTCTGGTGAGTTATTTGTTTCTGGTTGGCAGTTTTCTATAGCGTGTGGGGAAATAATGGAAATAATCCCTTTCCTAATATTTTTGGGACATCACCTTCCTTCTAGGAAATGTTAAAAGGGCAGATTTGCTTACTGTGGCTAATTCACAATATTCAATACCCTAAATTAACCTTTTAATTTACAAGTAATAGATAATACATAACTATATCAGCACCAGCCATCACTGCCACTAGCTTGTTCCTGATGCTGTTTAGGAGACCAGATACTCGTAGTTGAAAAGCTTTATACCTACCATAACATATCTGTAGCCAGAAAGAAAAAATCACCAAGTATGGCAATCAATTATCCTTTATATGGCACATTTTGAGAGATGTGAGCATTCACTGTTGTTTTTTTCTGACACATGATCAGCTGATATGGATCTACAAAACATGCTGCTGGAATCTATTGGTAGGTAGAAGCCAGTGTGTCATTTGGGACATGGTACACTTTGAATACTGTGTGGATGACCTTGACTATAAGCGACAGTCTTTAACATATCGATGCTTACAACCTTAAATATGTGGGCATTACCTTAATATGATTTTTTGATGATACCTTTTTCAAATACTTATATCTGTTAATAAGCACTTGCAGCTGCCAGTTTACACTCAAAAATACATTAATCAATTGTGTTTCACCTTTAAGCGATCCTCTGCCTGTGTTGTGCTGAGTCCTTTTCTTTGCACTAACATCCAAAACACTGTGTTGTACAAATTATTTATGTGACCTGAAAGAAACAGAGACACAATGTGACATATTTCCACCACACCAAATGTGTGATTTACCATTCAGAGCATCATTTGCACTTACAGTCTGCCTGCCTCCAGCTAAGGTAGTCTCTAAGGTTACGATTGCTAGGATATAGGACCACCCGTCCGTCAAATCCCGGAGGGTACAGGAGGGGCTGATTCTCAAAAAACTCCTTCCAGTAAAACACGTACGAGGAGGAGAACTGGGAGGCCACGTGGGTCATGAGCTTACTGTAAGGAAAAGAGGGGACAAAATGAAGTCAGATAAAATGCTAGAGGATGTCTGTGTGAAAATGATGTTATTCAACATTATGTAAAACATCAGCACCTGGCTCTTCTTTTGAACCAGGTAGAAGACCGGTTGAAAACAAAGCTGAACTCATCACTTTGCCCATAGGCAACAACAATATCCTCCAGTTCTTCCATGACAGAGCGTGCACTCCTTGTCATCAGCCCCAAGGCCCTGTCGTCATTGGGCTTTGCAAACTTGTGCTGCTCTGCAAACCTGAAACACATAATGCATTAAGACGCCAAAACAACAATTTGGATTCAAATAGCTCCTTCATTTGCGCTGGTGTGAAACTGCCCAGGCGGTTTCACACCAGCGCAAATGAAGAATACTCACTTGTGAAAATTGCGACCATCCAGTCTCACGACAATGTAGCAGTTCCGCAGACAGGTGTCATCTGTTTCGAAGTTGCGCACATACTCAAACTTACTTTTGGCCATGTTACTGGATCTGGAGAAAAGACGGACCGAAGGTGTAAGAGAACAGCACGAAACACCAAATCTGCTCGCTGTACTAATTAGCATTGGGATGATCCTGAAGAGAAAGCACAAGGAGCGAAAATTATATGTCAACAGTGGGAAAATATTCAGTCAAAACGGACAACTACTATGATATAAAAAACTAAATTCAATAACTTCAAATGATGGAAAGTGTTATTATTAAAATGATCTGTGTTATACGCATGTCAGTTCTCTATTTAGAGAATATATAAACTAAATATATCTAAATAATAAGAATAATTCTCTTCCGCACATTCAAACACGTTGGTTTGTATACGGTCCGCCCAAAAATTGTGTCGTAGCGGAACTACAATCACCCGGAACACAAATTTTCGGAGCAACGGTAGACTTAAAATAAAACGCAAATAATTTCCCGTTTCTTCAGCCACCTTAAAAATAATGCTTCAATTTTAAATTTTTTTGGATGCTTTGCGGAATTTTTTTTTTTTAAGTTTTAAAGATTTTACGAAAGTAATTTGCTTTCTAGCGCCATCTTGTGCCTAAATAGAAACTAAACTAGATACTGTACATCTAGGAGGCTATGGGACTTGTAGTCCAGTTGATAAACACGACAAAATACCCAGAATTCCTCGGTTGTTTTGAACATGGAGGAGAGGGAAAAAAGAAGTGTAAATTCAGACTGTAAGGAGACGTTGTCAGCACCCTGCTCCAGCCCGGCCTCAGTGCCGGAGGCTGGCAGTAAAGCCGAGGACGATGGCGCAGATGAACTGGACGTCTGCTCGGATAAATTTGATCCACTCTTGGCCTTGTACTCACCGACAGTGCAGCTTCCCATCCCAAACATCAAGTGCTTCAACAACGTGGCCGAGTACGAGAGCTTTCTGAAGGGCGGCCGCGGGAGAGCTAAACCGGAGAACGTGGAGAAAAGGCAGCGTAAGGCGATGAAAGGCGTGGTTGACCTGGAGCGCATCGAGAGGCTGAAGAAACTCATGGTGAACAACCCGGTATCTGAGTCAGAGGAGGGAGGAAGCAGCAGCGGCACGACGCGGAGGAAGAGGAGGCAGAAACCTGTGAAAAATGTCCTGACGAGAATGCCCCGTAGGTTCAACACTCATCATGTAATGTGTTGGAGACCTAGTCCCGCCTGGGCAGTTTCACTGAGCCGCTTTAAACTTTAAAGGAGACACTAGAATACGATATTTGTATTTATTAGAATACACTAAGAACTGACAGACTACCCCAAATAAACCGACAAATAAAATAAAATGTCCCAGTAAAATAGGACTACTGGAGTAATAAAAGACGCAGAATGGCTTCAGTATTGGTTGGCAGGTTCCTAGCTGTGGTTTACGTATACCCGGAACCCCTTTGCCCCCAATAAAATTATATATATATATAAATATAATATATATCAGAATCAGAATACTTTATTAATCCCTGGGGGAAATTATTTTTTGTTACAGTGCTCCATTTTAAACCAACATTAAGACAAGACAGACAATACACTAACTAAGAATAGTACAATATATACATATATACACATACATAC
>NW_005187402.1:6936300-6944247 GCF_000239375.1 Pundamilia nyererei | reverse complement strand
CTGACCTCTGTCATCATTTTAAGTGGGGGAACTTGCACAATCGGTGGCTGACTAAATACTTTTTTGCCCCACTGTATATATATATATATATATATATTATTCGTAATTTTAGCATTACTTGTTACTTTAAAGAAGCATCAGTTTTAGCTGAATTCCCTGTATCATTTATCATAATAGGCAGAAGCAGCTGTGCGACCTGCTTGTCTTGTGTTTTCAGTGTGTAAAGGCAGTCCTCTGGGGGAGCTGTACCGCTGCGTGGAGGAGAGGATAAGAGTCAAAGTTCACGTCAGGACTTTCAAAGGTCTGAGGGGAGTGTGCTCTGGCTTTGTCGTGGCCTTCGACAAGTTCTGGAACATGGTCAGTGATCTCATGTGGCATTCTTGAACTACGCAAATTTCGTATCTTAATCGTTGGTTATCTCTCGCTGTCAGGCGATGGTGGATGTGGATGAAACGTACAGAGAGCCTCTGTTTGGAGAGGCTTTCTATCATGAGAAAGCCCTCACCACTACACGGGTAATGGATGAGTTTTCATTCTATATGTGTATGTATATATATATATACACACACATGAGTAAAATTTTGTCCTTCGATTTTCTAAGGAAAGCTAGAAACATTTAGTTTCTAATGACTACTTCATAATAACAGCTATCTGTGCTTTGCTGATTAAATGCTTGCAAGCGAGCTGACAGTAGTATTGCTGGCTTAAATTGTAAAGGTCTTTTTACATATACATATAGAGCACACGGAGCGCTTTTATGTGGTTCAGTTGGATGAAAATCTTAAGAATGATCAAATCTTTGTATCTGCAGCTTTTTGAGAAGCTAAGTCTCCAGGAAACCTCTGAATGTGCTGAGTCGGTGAAGAAGCAGCCTGCAGATTCTCCCAAAGAGACTCCAGAAAGTCGTTCTTCTTCTCATGCCGTTGGTGTGAGAGGAGACAGCAGGACAGCAGACTCAGAGCTGTCAGGAGCTGCTGAAACCAAAAAGGATGCACACAAAACACTGCTCGTGGTCCAAAGTCCACAGGCTCGCCAGAAGAAAGAAACCAAGACGTACGGCAAGGTCCATACGCGCCACATCAACCAGCTGTTCATCCGTGGCGAGAATGTCATCCTGGTTAACCCCCAGCCGCTCTGATTTTCACTCTTACATTGATCCCGGGCAACAATGCAGGGTTTTTTGGAGCATTCTGCGCTAACTAGTACTGACAAATTCTAGAGATTCAGATGGATCACAGACTGATGATTTATATCATATTGATATGGAGGTTTGTCTTTGCCCACCAGAGAAATGATTTTGCTTTTGATAAATAAAAGCTTTCCAGTTGTAATTACAGAAAAGTGTGTTTGTGTGTGTTTTGTTTTTGCCTGTTTAGTTTATTTGACACCCTGTAAAGGAAACCCAGTGAAATGGCTGTCTCCCAGCAGGTGGCACCATAAACACACCAGAGCCATCGAACAGGCCATTGTCATCTCAAAGAGCTTGTCCCTTTATGTTGCATTTCCCCGCTAGTTTGAATGGGAATGACAGCGCAGTCTCAGCGGACTTCATAAATGCATTATGAATAATTGAGTTTGTGAAGCTCGAGATTGCAGATGGCACTCAAAAGCTGTCATTTGTCTTGACGTCTTAGATTGCTTTTACTCTTTAATGGGCACATTACCCATAAAAGCACGATTTACTGCATCTCTTAGAAGTTGTAAAGATGTTGCATTTTTTTTTTTTCCTTTTTAAATGACAGAGGTTAGTTTTGGATGATGAGTGGCACAGAACGACCGTCGCTGCAATGTTTCTGGGTCTGCGTCAGATTTCTTTCTGCATTTCAGCGTCTCTTAATTTGTTTAGAGACTGACCCTCTTTCCATATATTTTATGTCATAAGTGGGGCATGTTCTATGAGTAAGGTGAGCTTTTATTCATTTACTGTATATAATGTTACTTTTCATATAATGTATCAGAATATTATTAGTGTAGCCCATTTAAAAGGCCTCTCCAGAGAGGGAAAAAATGGGGTCAATTGTTTAATGCAAGCTGTGTTTGTCACAAAAGTGTGTTCCAACAATCCCTGATGCAGTGTGAGCAGAGCACAGTACTGATTGTGTGGTCTAATTGTGGCAACAACTGCAACATCTGTCTCTTGTGTGTGTTATACCAGAGTAATGAGGCCATCACTTGCACTGGGAGAGACTATAAATTTGACAAATAAAAGAATCCAGCGCTTCCTTAACTGTAACACCAAAAGGATTTTGTTGCATTCCTTAAGTCCCGATAGTCTGAAAGTGCAAAAGGTTCAAAGCATGTGTTGAGCTCAGGAGCTGCAGCTGGCTCGTTGCTTTCTTGATTTATTCTCTTGTGTTCTATAATCAGTGTTTTTTCAGCCTGGGCTACCTTTGCAGGACCCGGCGGGTAAATTGGAATTAGCTCAACTTATCAGAAAACACAGAAGTACAGTTAATTAAAGACCTACGTGGACCACAACTGGTTTCACAAGAAAAGTTACTTAATCAGCAATAATGGACAAGCTGAATGATCAAAAAGTGATAAACTCACTGGCTAAAATTAGAGCTAGAGTTATAACTGTTAAGTTTGGATTAACAATTGAAATACAGTCCTGTGCAAAAGTCTTGAGTCACCTCATTTCTTTATATATTGCTAAGAAACCTGGAAACAGGTTTATTCAAACGTGCAAACATACAGGGTTACAATATGCAAGGCAAATCAGAGTTTGCACAATTATAACAAGCGTTAAGGTAAATATTTGGTATGACCACTTCTACGCTTCAGAGGACTGCTTGCATAAGAGTTCAGACTTCTTTAGTTTTTAAGGACATGACTTTCAGATACTGTTAATCTATAGTTTAGTTCCACTCCTTTTGTCCTCCACTTGAGCAGTTTTCTCATTTTAAAATTTTTAAGGACACACTATGCTGCGATATGTCAGGTTTTCACCTATAGATCTGTGAAAATCACCTTGTTGGTGCAAAAAATAAATTCTCAAACTGTGTTTAAAAATTTAATTTTATACTGATTATTTGTGAAGTTGCTTGTTGACCACAAGAGGCAAAAATAACATTCCTCTGAAAATGGTCAGGTAACTTTGAAAGACCTTTTTAACATTATATCAGTGTTATAAGAGATCCATAATAAAGATTTGAAGTGGTACAAGAGTCCTTGTGACTGGCCGGCAAAAAGATAAAATGCTGGGGGAATCTACCTGAGCTATAATGCATCTGGCAGCGCATAACTTTTCTCTTTGATTTACAGACGGCCTTTTGAACACCGTCTCGTTACTGGCACAAATTAAACTCCCATCAAGTAAATGTAATTTCCAAGCCAAGTGCAGATGCTTCACTTTTGCTGCTTGAAGCAGTTTTGAATGAGGCTAATGACACAACACACCAAATAACACACACCATTAGCAAATTTCAATCAACTGTTTAATGTTGTAGATAAAGAATCTTGATGTGTAAATCAAATCAAAATGGGAATAATGCAAAATTTCATTTTCTAGAAGGATTTCCATGATCTTACATTTGCATATACTAGTGTTTCAACAATCCCATTTTTGAGAGGACCAAGAGGATTTAAAGTAGAAAAGAAAATGCGTAAAACAAACCTCTACGGATATATATATGTGTATATTATGGAGAAAAAAACCAAAACTAAAAACAGCAAACAGATTTTGGTCATTTTAATGCTTCAGACACCGATGCAAGGCTACTATGTGTTAGTGTGCTCAGCCTTATGAGCCCTTGAGAGGAGGGTTGAGAGTAGAAAAACACAACTTAAATCCTCCTGAGGCTGCAGAATCTACCGCCTTCTCCTGTGGTCAGTGAATTATTTATCTCAGCGTCGACACACCAAAAATGTCAGGCAGTCAAGATTCAATTTTGATTATCTATCAGTCATCACAAGGATCAGGAGGCAACCACCGGCAGGCACTTGAACCACTGAAGTGCAATGTTGTGTACATCTATAGCATAACGAAACTGGCATACAGCTGGATGGGACTGTTCATGATGTGCTACCCGATGACACAAATGCAATCCAACCAACATGCTGATCTGAAACATGGCAGGTTAGTGCTTCCTCTCACACAATCATCTGTACCTGATAAGTCACTAAACACACAGACTCGGACTGATGGTGGCTATGACAGAAAATCTTTTCAGGACTCCTGCTCCTGCTTTAATGTGCAACATTAATCAACATGGAAGGTGTCGTGTACCAAAATGCACTGATGAACATCTAACAGACAGCTGCATTTTACAATCTTAACAGTCTGAATCAACACTTGAGGTTTGAATGAATTTATCTTGGTGTCTTGTAGCTCTGAAGTTCTCACTGGCCTTAATAGATTGAAAACAAAAACAAACAAACAAGAAAAAAAAAAGTTGAATCAGATGAACAAACAGAACTAGTGAAACAACTGCATCCGCCATCTGTACAGACAGTACACTTGGCTTGAGGCACAGGCATATTTGTACCAAGCACAAAAACTCCATCCTCGCAGCTATTTTCAACACTGCAGTCACATTGTTGCCTTCAAAGAGGTTGACTGAAGAGAAAAGGCAAAGGTCTTTCAGGCACTCTACTCCTGTATAAGGCTTTTCTACCTACTGATTATCTCATTTGGATGCTAACTGATTATAATTATCAGAAGAAAAATATAGCTATATACCAATAAGAAAGGCAAATTCATGGTCTTGCAGGTGCAACTCCTCAAATTCAATTGATAGCGTTCACTGCAAATAATTAATTACTCCAGCTGCAGGCACATTTGAAGTCTGGATACTTATGTACAAAGAGAAGGTGTCAATGTGCTTTGTTATAGTTCTTAATTCATATCAGATTTGGTCTACATGATACAATTCTTCACATTGTCACTGCCTCTCATATATGAGCTTCATAACTTATTGTTAGGGCTTCAGATTTCTATTTACACGTTGAAGGAAGAACGATGACATTAAAGAAAGAAAAGAAAGAGGTAACCTGACATCCTTCAATGTTTGTTAGGAAGTTAAAATGGCAGATCAAGCTATCGAAATTCATGATTCATCAAGTTATCGACATTATATAGCAAAAGGAAAACAGGAAAACAAACGCAGCTAGTTGTGTTTTTTTGCAATTCTGGTGATTTCATTTGATTGAGGTTATAAAGCAAATCCCCCTGACATTCTCTCAGTGGCACTTTCTTCTTTCTGCTCACTGATATACAACTAACCTACAAGGCACACCATCATCAGAGTGCCTGACCATGAACCCAGACCTGACAGATCATTCGTTCAAACGCACGCACACACTCATTCACTTAGATCCAAATCATATTACTATAAAAAAGAGATTGCAGGGTGTTGGTATTATGATAGTTGACATTATTGACATTCAAGTACTCTTTGTTTGCAGCTCTTAACAATCCTTCACCAGTGGACGGAGAGGGAGACTGCCACTGCTCCTCTTATAATCTTTGCTCTCCAGTTCCATCACTTTCCAAAATTTCCAAAGTCAGCAAAAGCATCTTGTTTGGGCTGCTGGGCCATCGCAGGGTTCATCCCCATCCCCATCCCACCAGGCATCCCCATGGTCATACCTCCCTGTGGCATCCCCATGTTCATCCCACCTTGATGCATCCCCATGTTCATCCCACCTTGATGCATCCCCATGTTCACCCCACCTTGATGCATCCCCATGTTCATCCCCATTCCCATCATGCCCTGATTGGGGGCCATGCCCATTCCCATCCCCATCCCCATGCCAGCACCAGGGTGCATCATGGGATTAACAGGAGGTCGGGCAGCTGTAGGTCCCAGACTCATATTGGAAAATCCCTGGGAGAGCATGTTGCCGGGTGCCTGGTTGCCTGGAAATAACAAAAGAGAAATTCAAATTTTAAAAAGACTTAAGCCAGAACCTGGACTGTGAGGTTGTTGCCATTCATGTCAGATCTGAAGTACTAATCCTCTCACCTTGTTGGAGAGTGTTGAGACTGGGCTGGGCCTGTTTGGGGGGCTGCATTCCAGGGCCTAGGAAGTCCAGGCTGATATTAACAGAGTGATCTGACCAGGTGGATGGAAGGGATGCTTTGGCTCCTGCACCTTGAGATGACACTCCCTGCTGAACAGGCTGGAGAGACTGCATGGGCTGTGGTTGAAGAGGACCCCCCATTGTCTGGAGGGGCTGACACAGATAAACAAGCAGGCAAAATGTTAGAAAAAGAGCTCATTTGTGCCAAATTCATAAAAAAATTGAGATGCAGTTTTTACTTCATTATTCAAGCCTCTAAACCTTTAGCATGACCCACTTAACCTCGACAGAGGGAAATCTACCCGAGTCTCTTTCTTAACTCAATAAAAACATATCATTTAAAATAAATAGAGGAAATGGAAGAGGTGAATGTCTTCCCCCCTTTAAAGTAGGTCAACACCCTTTTTACATGAAGATACAGTCAACATATGTGAACTTTCCTTGGACTTTTAATGTTTTTGTGACTCAAATCTCATTTTTCTCATTCGGTGTCAGTAAAATGAGGAGTGGGTGGTTATGGAAAGGTCTCAGGGGAAGATGAGCATCTGGAGTGGCTGCACATTAACTCTCCACCATCCCGCTTGTCCTTTGTCGTTCAATCACATGAAGTATGTCTCCATCACACAAGGAGGTCAAGGTGCAATGTTAAAAAGTGGGAGTAAGAGGATAAATGGAAGTATTTGACCCTTAGTGATAATAGTTATCTAGCTTGTCACATCTGGAATTAATCTATTATAAACAGCATGTGAAAGAAATGTTGCACAGCATTTGAATTTGTAGGCCAAGAGCAAACAAGCATGTGGTATGATAAAAGGTACACATTTTGAATTCACAAAAACATGCTTAATTCAGATTCGGCATTGACAAGATCTAAAAATATTGCTGAGGAAAATCCAGATCTAATCACTCGAACTTACTATTGGAGCTAGCAATGTCTCATATCTCATGCTATGCTTTATATACCACACACTAATCCATATCTCTAGCTCTGTATCCATGAAGCCTAAGAGTCTGTGACCCAAGAGATTTTGATTCCACCTGTATTCTATTTACACCCGATAGGAGTCTTGTAATGATATGTAGAACAATCAATAATTTAACAAGGATGTGTGTATGAATGAGTGCAATCATGCATACCTGTGACTTAGACTGGGGTAGGACCGTGGTGCTCACACTCTGTGTGTTGCTCATGCTAAAGCTGAGGCTCTGAGAGGAGGTGAGAGACTGTGTTGGCCCCATCAAGTCAAACAGGTTTGCTGAGGCAAGACCAGAGCCTGAAGCTGGGGCCGGGGCAGCAGTTGGGGTGGCAACAGAAGGACCTGCATTCATGGGTGCAAAAAGGTCATTTCCACTCATGTTGCCAGTCTGAGCAGATGCTGGCATCTGACCTCCAGGAAAAGCATTCCATTCTCCAAAGTCTCCATTGGGGTTAGAGGGTTGTGCTGCTGCAACAAGAAAGGCAGAAAAACAACAAAAACAAAAAACAGACAGCTGCATGAGGGTCTTTATTTGCCATCGAAACAGTGATATTTGTACTGTGAGCCGTGCAAATATATGATTCAGCAAAATCACAAATCTGAGCCTGACAGTAAACAATAGAAAGCTAAATCTTAACTAAGAGGTTATATTTTTGAGGACATTCTCAGTGACCACTGATGGCTCTTTTTAAATTTTTATTGAACTGGCCTGGCCTAATGTCTCTCTCCCTCTCTCAGTCTCTCTCATCTTTCTCCACCCCCACCAACTTCTTCCTCTGTCCCCATCTCCTTGTCATCCATAACAGGAGTTGATGTGTGTCTGTTCTTATTATGCAGAGCAGGTAGCAGGCTCCATATGGCCAGGGCTCCCTCCCAGAATCCCTCTGAATATTCTAGTGGTATGGTTGCAACAGGACAGCATAGACATGCACACACACACACACAC
>NW_005187402.1:6913595-6936174 GCF_000239375.1 Pundamilia nyererei | reverse complement strand
CCAACACACACACACACACACACACACACACACACACACACCAAAAACTTTTAAAACCAACCCGAGGACAGTCCAGCAGAGGCAGCAGGTGAGGAGAAGTCGGCAAATCCACCGATCAGGCCTGCATTGAGAAACAGAAATAAATTTAAAACAAGTGAGCTCCAGGTGTCATTCCACCATAGTTAGCATTCCCTTAGTGTCAGAAGTGTAGGAGGGAGGGGAGGGGGAAGCAGTGAATAGGTGGAGGGGACCAAACATCTGTTCAGTGCTTCTGCCCTCTCCATTCCCTAGGGACTCCTCCAAAAACATCTGGTGCACTTAGTTCCTATACATCAACTCCCTCCTCCTGCTGTCCCCAAAAAATGGGAAGCTGCTATCAGCAGCTGGGCACCACACTTTCAGTAGAGTCTAGTGTGTTCGTGCAGCTACTCTGGAGTTTTTTTCTTTGTGGTATTGTAACGCTGAACTAAAACGGTTAGTCCTGGATTTACTGGTATGTCACAATTGCAGTGACTGGAAGGTATTTTTCATTTTGGGCAGAGACCATCAGTTTCTTTAAGGATCCTGTCCAATTTGTCTACTGGAAATTTTTTTTTTTTTTTTACTGATAATAGTCTCATCAATCTTCTCATAAGACAGGTTATAAGTGTGCTTCACAAAAGGTTTCTCAAACTTAGTGACATTATACCTGTGGCAGCAGGCTGACTAGGTGTTGTGTCCACCATCAGTAGATCAGCAAGGGCAGCATTGGTTGGCTGAGGGGCTGCGGCTGGCTGCATCTGGAATTAAAACAAACAACCAAAAAAATAAAATAAGAAAGCTAAAAACTCAAGATTCAGAGTAAACATAACCAGCCTCATATCAATAAAATCTTCTCTCATTTCATTTGTTGAAGAGCGCTATTGCTACCTGTTTGGCGGTGGTATCTGGGCTCTTGTCTCCTGTGTAATGGGCTGCGGCCCCAAGGTCTACTTTCTTGGATGGCCCTCCTCTCTTCCGTGTTGCTGTTGTCTCTGTTGCTTGGACAATCTGTAGACTTTTTGTGGTAACAGTCTCCTCTTCATCTTTGAACTCTTTTCTTTGCTGGCCATTGTGAGATGATCGACCCCTGTCCTCCTCGTTGTCACTAGGGACAAAAACAACATGAGAGGTAAGGTGACCAGACACAATCATTGTACACATTCTACCCATCAAGAAACACACAAAGCTCTGTGATCACATCTTCAAATGTCTTTGTCCTAAATAGCAACAAGAAACTTTCCTTTTGTGTTTAGTTTCCTTGCATCAGATCGGAGGCTGTATCCTACCTGAATCGATCTGGTGAGTCGTCTCTGTCCTTCTTTCTAAACTTGTTTATGGTGTCATCAATGGTGGTGCCAATTTTGTCACTGATTTCCCCCAGCTTATCACTGAAGGGGAATGGCCCTTTTTTCTCCCAGTCATCATCCCACTTTCTATCACCAGAGTCATACCTGTCCCCCGCTATTAGTGGAAAAAGAGAAGCAAACATGAGTTGGACATCATAGGATATCAGGTTATACTTCCGCACCAAAAAGTAATCACATCAGTTCCAGCTGCTCTTTTCCCAACACCTCTATTTACAAAATGTGCACATCTGTGGACTTACAGTAGCCTCTGTGTCCCATGCTGTCAGAGGATACACCAATGTATTTGTCTTTATTCTTCTTTGCCTTTTTCCGTTCTTCCCTAAGCCTGTCATCATCCTGAACAAACTCCACCATCTCCTTCACCTTCTGACGTACATTCACACCTTGGTCCTTCCCATTCTCATCTAAGGGTAGCAATTTAAGGAGAAAGAATAACAAAACTGATTAAATTACAACAGTAATACACAAAATCCAGATACAGACAAAGAATAATAATTATTGTGTCCTTCCTTCTAAACAAAGTCTAAAATACACACATGGTTTGGGCCACTGAAAGCAGCTTTACAGTAGTATGCTAAGAGTTTCTGGACTAAGCACTGCTTAGGGCCTCCTTCCTCCTTCCATTCATTGCAGCCCACATTAAAGCTGTTGTTGATACAGAACTTTTCACCTCATTACAACAACATTCAGCAAACAAAATAAAAAAAGAAGAAAAAAAAAAGACCAGAATGATACCTTACCTACAAAATGGTAGCTTTCTAGTGATCTCAAGTCATACAGATGTTCTCTGGCACTAGTCACAACCCTTTCAGACCCGTTCCTGATGAGATGGGCTAGCAGTAATAGAGACTGAAGGGAGGGGGGGGGGAAAGAAAAAAACAAAATGGGAAATTAAAAAAAAGATTTAAGATTTTATTTTTAACTTCAAGTTTGGAGTTAACCCAGTTTGTTCAAGTTGTGATTCTTGTGTCAGACTTTCGTTTACTCTCAATCACAGTGTTTCAAACAATGTGGTTTGTCTTCACATCTCTTGCTGAGTGAAATCCATCAGTAGGTTATTTGTAAAAAAGCTTAACCCAATCTTAAAGTTCTTGCTGATACCCGATTATTGCTAAAAGTAAGGAGAAAGGCCTTTAAAGTTAAATCAAATCTATTAATTTTAGTTTAGCAAGTCCAAAGTGTTCCACAGAATGAAAAATGTTCTCAGCACTTAGGTCTTCAAGCCTTGTTTCACAATTAATGCAAGAACATGCGTTTGTGTCATGTTACAACAGCACTGAGGCAGACCTTGTAGACTCTCCTCCAGTTCTTTTTGTTGTCCCGCAGCATGCGGGCCCACAGCATGTTCATCACCTCTGGGAACTGTTCATACATGAAGGTGGCTCTGTTTATAAAAAAAACGGAGGGGTGGGGGGGAATTAGACTTTTTACTTTCATGTTTAAAAAAAAAAAAGCATATCTGCAATTAAGCATATCTGTGTATGCATAGTTGCATAAGAAGAAAGCATGAACAGTAAAAGCCAGATGAACTCAAACACTGATGTCCACTTTGAATATGATAAATAATCAACAATGAACACTTGGGGGTTTAATATTCTCATTGTTTGCAGTTCTGTGCAGGAAAAGACTTGAGGTCAAACGGGACGCTTGAACATCAAAAACCATTTTATGTAAAAACAGCTTCTAAATGAGTCATTAGAAACTTCTGTGTCACTCATAACTTCGGGGCTCATACGTTTTTGACAAAGCTTTCTGCACTTAAAGAAAGTCACGTAAGACACATCAGAGGTAGTTCACGGGAGTTCTTAGACATTCAGATGCAGGTAATTTTCAGCTTAACTTTTAAACTATAATTGTTTATGGTTGTTTATTCAGAAACGTTCTGCTGACTTTCAAAGAAGCCTTGTTTCCTGTTTTGATGAGCGAGGAGGCTTAAAATTCAGTAAGAGCTGGATTTGTCATAGAAGCCTGATCTTTAAAAATAATGTTCATGGAAATGCAGATAAAGGGATGTAAGGTTTTCTTTTTATTTACAGTGGGTGCTTTTCAGTAAAACATAAATGAAATAAACAATAAACCTTACCTAGAAATTTCACTCATCAGCTGTCCTGATGGTCCCCAGGGGTCATCATTGGTGGCTTCTCTCACCTTAGACTCCACCTCGGAGTAGTTCATCACCACATTGGTTCTATAATAACAAACAAAAACAAACTTCAATTATAATACATTTTATTTGTCATTTCTGCTCAAAGTATGCACCTGCACCTCAGCCCAGCAAGACCAACATGAATGACAGTACAAAAATCATATAAAATCAGAGACTTAAAGATGCTTAAGCCAACCACAAGTGCCCTTTTAAAGGCTAAAAGAACAAAAGGATCACGTGTTTTCTATAACTCCTTGTCAAAACCTAAAACAGCTGACCACACAGGCAAATGCACAATGCGTTCAGTGTAAACACATACATGCAGGCTAAAATGGCGATGAATAAAACAAGAGTTGCTGACTGGTTTTGAGCTCTAGTTAGAAACTAGTACAACGGGAATCAGAGACTCAAATGGGAAGAAATCAAAACAATGAATCTCTAAGCATTTCAGGCTAAAATCTGTGTTCCAAATATATAGGACTTCGTATATTATAAAAGACTAAAGAAGTAAAAAACGCAATCACAATCAGTACAGAACTAACAAAGGCTAATCAAACTCTGCCTTATATTTATCCAGGATTAGAGTCTACAAATCTTGTTTCTACTTAAAAATATAGCCAGCATTCTGTAAGGGAAAGAAAAAAATATCACGTCTTAGCTTCAGTGTGTATAAGGGTTCCACCAAGATCTTGAAAAAAGCAAAGGACTTTATAAAGTTCTTCTTTACCTTTTTTTATAAAGTTCATTTCTGCTTCTGTAATTTCTATTTACATCACCTGCTGTGCATTATTTGACAATGGTGTCCTTGTGTTTTTTAATTGAGATTTTGCATCTTTATTTGACTAATCGCCGTTTGTGTAAGGGGATTTAATTTAACATGTCATTTGGCATCTATTCAGTCATAACTGGATAAACTGGTTATCCAGACAATTCCTACAGTGTTTGCATTAAGGGAAGCAGTATAGCCACTATCCCAAATTGTGTATGCAACGTAAAACTGAGCCACAACCTGAGACCTTATTCAGATTTAGAGTATTAACTTACATAAATTTGTTTGTTACAGAACCGCAGAACTATGATCAATAATCATACAGGCATCATCTTTAAAATAAGTAAGCAGGCCCTGCTGCAACTTTAGCAATAAAATGTGGCAAGGCAAATAAGCAATTGAAATTTCTACAACCTCCTCCTTCACTACTGCCACATCAGCAATAAACAGCACAGCGCCTGACAGAGCAACACTGATTTGATGCCATATTGTTAACAAGGATACACCCTCTCTGTGGTTTTCAGGCAGACTGCATTGCTAAAAGTTGCAGGGTATGGTTACAACTCTGACAACATACTCTCTTTTGTAAAATGTGGCTTAAGCCATGAAAAGTATTTGAAAATTACCACGCCAGAGTCCTTTCACAGCTAATTAAAATAAGCCTCTGGGCCCAACCATGGATCACAGTCAACATTTGCTGAAAAGTCCCAGACAGACATTCAAACATTCTATATCCAAGAGTTTTCAAAGGATTCTGGTTACTCCATGTGTAGTTATAACTTTATATATCCAGAATTTCTCTAGCTAGTTAGGGAAAATGCTAACCTGCCATGCATGAATGACAGACAAAAAATAAAAGGCACTGATGCAACTGCTTATCTTCACACAGAGGTTGCTGCTGTTCTAGATATCAGCTAGATAAAACGGAAGCTGTGATACTCTCAGTGACACACAATCACACATATTTCCGCTGCTATACTGCTGAAGCATTTCCCTTGCTCTTCATTGCAACTGCACTTTAGTTCTTATATTAATGTTAACTTTACTCATTACAAAAGTAAAAAAAAAAAGAAAGAAAAACAAATCAGCATTTTACTCATTATATTTAACAAAAAAAAAAAATGCACATAAAACCCTCTGATTAATCAGAGGAAGAATGCAACAATCAGTCTTAATGACTCAGCATTTATTGACACTTTATGAAAACAAGTCAACAAGTTCCCAATTTCAAAGGTCTCAAGACACGAGCTCTTACACCACCCAGTATTTCAAATAAAGCCAGATTAGAATGAAGGCGCACTCATTCAGGCATAAAAATAATCTCTCTTTTAGTCTGTCAATTCAAATTGCTTTATATTATAAGTTAAAATAAAAATGGTGCAGATGCATCAGAAAATAAATATATGCAACAATATACAGTATTTATACAATACTGCAGGATAGTGTGATCTATATAACATTAAGTTTAGTAAATAATTTACATGCTTCTGGGTGTGTGTGTGTGTGTGTAGATGAATGAATGTCTGGCACGTCATGACCATTGTTTTTACAAGTTGCGGCATCTTTATACATCTATGCCTCGTCTCCTTTATCTCAACTGAAACTTAAGTTCTTTCAAATGTGGAATTACTGAGTTAAATTTTGTAAAGTAAATATTTCCTTCTTTGTCTGACTCGCTCCAACAAAAGCAAAACATGCTGCAAAAGGTCACACACAGAGGGGAGTCAAGTGCATCCACAGGATTGCATTCTTGGATAGACTTAACACACTATTGTCTGACTGTGCACAATAAGCCACTAAGCCCTTGAAAGAACAAAAAATAAAAATACATTTTTAAGAAAATCGTGCAATAGCCTACAAAAGCTTCAGAGTACAGTCATCAGCTGAAAATAAACCAGCAGCCAAAGGAGAACAAATGTGCTGAACAAAGGTGTTGGCTTGCTCTTTGATAAAGCTAGGTAATAAATTACTGCCATGGAAGCTTTGACCAACACTCCCATCAAACTATGCAAAAATGCACCGGAAGCAAACAAAAGAGAGAGAGGGAGAAAGCTTGACATCCACCAACAAGTTACAAAACCCAGCAGATGACTGATCACTCATTAATAAATACTCTGTAGTGGCTCTTTTAAGTAGAAAAATAAATAAAAACATAAAGCACCCTCAATAACAGTAAAGCCAACTCAAATAACAACTGTCGTAAGTTGTGGTCAAACTTCTTAACACACACTTACGTTTACTGGGAACTAGTTGCCACCAACATGATTGTAAGCCAAAAGTGTAAAGGTAGTTGTTTTTTAAGGGTGTGTTTTTATTTTAAAACTAACACGATGTGTTAATTTATGTATTTATGTGTATGCTAGCGTGACGCTGGTGGAAAATCTACAACAATCTAGACAATTGTTGTATTGTAACTTAACGACGAACAATTTAACTTACAACTCAAGGGCTCTCGTGCAACTACCACAACGTCGTGTGTAACTTAGCTACAAGTGTCAAGACGATCGTAAAGCACTTCTACCTTAAATTAATTAATTAAAAATGTATTTCCAGGCAGTAGCAGCTAAACAGGGGTTGGACGACAAGTCTGTTTCACATAACTCCAAAAACACCCATTGTTTAATTATTCAGCCTGGGAGCTGTCAAACTAGCTTAGCTGGCTAGCCTGGTCAGCTAGCTACCCACCCAGTCAACAGGCTACATAATTAGCTTGTTAGCCAAGCAGGTTAGCATGCGCTTTCGGAGAAAACGAACAAATGTCAAGCGCAGTCACACCATATCCTTTTAGTTACAGTTTAGCTGAACGACAAGGCAAGAAGAACTGTAAGAAAAACAAGACACCCACACTTAAAACAAGAAGTATGGTGTTTGTAAAAGTCAGTTAACTAATTCGCTAGTAGCATACAGGCTAGCTAACTTGTAAAGAATGACGTGACGTCAAAGTTTTGGGTACGTGTCTCTTTCAAACAGGTAAACTACAAGCACAAATAACTCGTTACAGCCGTACTGTGATAAGAAGATACTCACGCTTTGTCAACCAACTCCCTAACTTTCCACATGTTCAGCATGTTGGCTCTGAGAAAGGGGGCTTAACGCCTCGGCAAAAGCCTTTACTCCAAACGAACACCGACACCAAACCTTGAACTCTGGAAAGTAAACTATTCTTCACCTCGCTTTCAAGACAGGAGGCGCAAACGCACCAGCAAGCAGGCAGGAAAGGTTACTATGGGAAATGCCCGTGCAACGTCATCAAAACTGCGTAAAGCAGGATTGGAGTTGTAGTTTATAGCATGTATTCGGACACCACCTTGATACATGATTACATTAACCTTTATATAAAGTTAGAGAAAGAGCTTTCGCAAATTATTCACATCTATTAATGACTATGGGGATATTTAAATAATGGAAAAAACGTTCTAGGACGTAGACATATTTTTAGAATAAGGACCTCTCACTGAATTTGAGAAATTGTTAAATTAAACAGTAAAGTTAAAAAACAAAACATAACAAGTAAAACATACTAAGACCCTATATAAAGTACTTATAGTAATTCTGATTTACGCAATAGATTAGTGATGTCAAACATAAGGTCCAGGGGCCAGAATTGGGCCAACAAATCAGCCAGAATTCTGCTGATATTCTCTTTGAAAAAAGAGAATATATATAGATATACATTTTAGACTTTTAACTGTATTTTCACAACTTTTACAGCTTTTTCTACTAATAAAGACCTACCCCATAATCACCATTCATACTACACCAAAGTAATTAAGTAACAGAAAAACAATTAAATAACAATTCTTACCCATCAGCTGTAACAAGCCTGACAGGGTATTGTTGTCAGCCAGGTGGGTGGAGTGGACGCCAAAATTTGTGAATGCGATAACTTGAGAACAAGGTGATGTAGAAATTCGTACCATAGGCGCATCTAATAAAGCTTGCGGACAAGTTTGACTCCCAGTGAAGGTCAGAGATCAGGTTTTCTGAAAAATTTCTGAATGCCATAACTCAAGAAGGAAGTCACCTAGGATTTTCACATTCACACCATAGGTGCATCTACTAAAAGTCTTCGGCAAATTTGAATCCTGGTGATCTTGAGCTCAAGGTCAAGGCCACTGGTAAAGTTTTCTGAAAATCTTGTGAATATGATAACTCAGTAAAAAAGTCACCTTTGATGTTCAAATTGATAACATATCTGCATCTACTAGGAGCCTGAGGGGTCGCACTGGAAGCCAGCAGTATTTTTCGATCTACTATAGAAATGTTTATGGGGGGGTTTTCTGAGTCACACACATTTTTTTTGTGAATTAAGAAAAACTTTAATAATTACAGGGCAGTCTGAGCAATGAGCTACCAGAACTTCTTTTTAAAAACACATTTATTTTTTACAGTTTAAGCCCAAAGAATCATGCTAACAGATTTCCTTGTTGCTACAGCAGCATTTCTTTATCATGTATAAGAACTGTCCAAACTGTATAGGTATACTTCTTTACATTGACTGAAAGTGGGCTGTATAAAATTAGTTTGACATTCCTGCTATAAAGATGTGTTCTTCTATATCACTTGTGCTTTCAGCTTATAGTCATTAAGGTTCACAGGAAATTGAGACAAGATGCATTATGCTGCATTAGGCCAGTGCTGCCATAGTAGTGACAAAAGGGTTTTTTTTCCTATTAGAGAGCACTGAGAACTAAACAATTTCAGTTCCTTAAAAAAACAAACTCAAAAACAAACATGAAGATAAAACTGGATGTAAGAGATCTTTGAATATATTGTTCAGCATTAGATATTTTATGCTATCACACATCTCCAAAATACAATGTTATACTGTCTAGAGTTACCATTTCTATAACACGTTTTCCTCAGTTTGTTATTTCTTAGCAAAATTCTTTGGCTTTGACTTCACACAGCTTCCTGCACTATTGGAATGGGTGCTCTTCTTTGTCCAGATGAACTCCAGCTTCCCCCAAACTATGGGCTGCATCACAGACAGCGGGTCACCACCCCATGTGTTCACCATCCCTCCTCATCTGGCATTCAGGCATGCTACAGTGACCCAGTGATGCTGTGTGACAGGCCAGGCAGGGCACTGGCTGTTTGTGTCAATCCAGATCAATCACTCCCTCTTCTGGACGGACAACGTCATCAACGTGCAGAAAGGTCACGGAGTGTACTCAAACCAGGCCTTATGTGGAGTGCAGGGAGGTCAGCATAGCAAGTGAACACCCTTGAAAGACTGTGTATTATATTTAATAGACACGGTTGGCTCATGAGTTACCCGTATATGTTTTCCAGAGGGTCATTTTTATTTGGGATGAATTAAATGATTGGCAGTAGTCATTTTATCTGAAACATCTTTTTTTTTCTTGATTCTCCAGTGACTGGGCGTGTGCAAAAAGTGTTAAGCCTCTTTGTCGTATTGATTGATATTCCACGGGGCAAGATAAACCCACTCATGCCCCCAATCGACAGGGCTTCTATTCTCTAATGATACATGTAAATATGGCCCACTGCTTACACTTCTATAGGAAAGCAGAAAGAAACAACACAATAGCCAAAATACAACCCATTTGAGAAAAAAAAACAAGAAACAGCACTTAACGGCCCAGAATGCACTGCACCCAAGGGAAAAACCTCAATTACTGTTACACGTCCGAAAAAGGAGAACTCTAGGAGAAGTGATTGCTGAGATGGAAATGGCTGTGTGTATGTTTGTGCATGTGTTGAGTGTGTTTTTGTTTGTGTGTGTGTGACTGCGTGTAGGGTGTGGTGGGAAAGGGATGGCTAGAAAGGCACTCAGTAAAAAGATCTTTCAGAAACACTTTGCCTTGGTGACGTTGACACGAGCTGTTGATTGACGTGCACTTCTCGACAGAAACCAGGGCTATCAAACTATCTGGCTCGCATTAGGAATGGCACGGTCCTCGGGGAGGGGCCTAAGTGGTAAATGATGTTGCTCGAGACATTCTCTGTCAACAACTGGTGTGTATTTGCGTTTGTGCGAGTGCTGAGGATGGCAAAGTATTCAATCAAAGCTTTGATTGAAAAAGCCCTGTGTCCTTAAAGATCAGAATCCCGTATGAAGGGGTGAATGTGAGTGTTTGAGAATTTTGTTGTGAAAACAGTGCAATGCTGTGCGGCACAGGGAGGGGAAAAGGTGCTGGCAGAAGACTTAATTGTAAAAGTATAATCTTGAGCATTATTCATGGATGAGAGGTGATGCCAAAGAAAGCTTTGCACAGACTCAAAGTTCAAAAAAGAAAGGAAAAAAAACATATTTTGCAAGAATCTGTGTAGATATTCTTTCTTTGGATATGTTAAAAAAAAAAGAAAGAAAGAAAGAAAGAAAGGAAACCCTTTCTTGATATTTCATATTTTGTAACCATGTCTTCTATTCATCATCTTGCTCCTCAGTTGATCATCAATTTGGTCTACTGAGACCAAGTTGTCACTAACGACTTGTGAGTTTTAGGAGATGAAATACTGGGGAAGACAAACACATGGTAATGGTAAAGCAAGCAGCACTAGGGGGCACTCTGACTTTTCTGGTACTGGAGAATGCTTGTGTGTTGCACACGGGTGAGTGTGCTCAGCGCTGTTCAAGTGTGTGTGTGCATATGTGTGTGTGTCAGTCGGTGCAACCACTGGGAGTCAAGGCTGTGTGTTTACATGGCTGAAGTTCCCATGACAAATGTGGTCAGAGCATCATCTTGAACTGGGAATGCGCGCAGAAAAACTTGCACAGCTCTGCCATTATTCTTCCTTCTCAAACATGTGCTTCCAATCTGCCGAAACACTTGGCGCTCTTTTTCTTTTGCTGTTTTACAGTGTCATTATAAAACAATGTTCTTTGTTTTGCACATTAGCAATGAATTAGTGATCCTGCCCATCTCTGTGCCCCGTGGAAGAGTTTCTGATCTGTGGAGTCGCTTGGCTTGGGGCCCGGCTTTCCTCCTGTCACTGCGAGGGTTCTTTTGCTGCTGTTATATTTCAGGCTGTTATTGTTGGCCCTCTTGCAGCCCCGGTAAGATCTTTAGTCCTTTTTCCCAAGCGATATAACCCCCACACACATCACACAGTATCTGACCCCTGTCTGCATGACACATGACAGGTCCACAGTGGTGTTCATGTGTGTGTGTGTGTGTGTGTGTGGGTATGTGAGCAAGGAATGATGGGTGTGCGCTTTTATGTGGGTCTTTGCTTTCATGTAAATGTGTTGTAAATATGTGTGCCCTTCATAGATATGTTATGCAAGTGCACAGAGCGTATCTGGCACAGTGTGTAGGTATTGAATATGCTTAAACAATGAGGCCGCTTGTCACATGTTCAAAGTCGTACAGACAACCCGCTGTGATCTCAAGCCACACTCGCAGATGTTCCTAATGGGACGAGAGTAGCATTCGCATTCCTGCGGATAACCAGTCTGTTTATTTTTCTCTCTAAACTGGAGTGGATTGCCACTTTCTCTGGTGAGAAAAAGGATGGAAGATGATAAAAAATAAATAAATACAAGGAGGCTGATGAGAAGGCTCCCACCGCAGTTTAGACCTCCAAAGCCAACTTGTCAGTCCTGCTAAACCAGCATAACCTCAGCAGTGGTGATTTAAGGGTGACAGTAATGCAGGGTGTAATGGAAGTTGATGCCAGTGTGCAATTGTGTGCGAGTTAAAACTGCTGTTGTCTTATTCTCCCTGCAAGAATAAGTGAGCTAGGCGTAATTGTGAGGGGGTTATGTTTATGAGTCAGGGGTGTTAGAGTCGATCGTGTTGCTTTAAACACGGGCAGGAAAGCATTCGCGCACACATACGCACGCAGACACACACAGAGTGAAACCCACACAGGTATGCTCGAGTCCTGAGAGCATCTGCTCCTTTACAGCCAGATTGAATTAGCAATTACAGAGAGTAAAAAACAGAACAAAACATCTGGAGCAGTAAGCAGCAGAGGTTATAAATCTGAGAGGGGAGGTGGGGTGGTGAGGTGTATGAAAATGAGCCAAAGTGAGAGTCTCAAGGACAGTGGCTCTGATTGGGCCATTAACATGCCAGTGGTGTCAAAAAGGACCCGAGGCAATGGGAGAAATGGGACAGAGCAGAGGGCTTTAGAGGGCATAAAGAACACCAGTGAAAGGAGAGGTAGAGCGTGCAGAGGAGAGCAAGAGGCAAGGCCTATTGTAGAGGATTGAGATACAGTAAAGACAGCATATCTGAGGTTGTTTTGCCTCTTGAACCTTTAACCAGGAATCGACTCGGACAAGGAGAGAGGAATCTGTGGAACTGATGGGGGAAGTTGTGGAAAAAACAGACCTAGGGGGAGTTTTGAAAGCTGTGTAAAAGTATAAAAGAATTAAGAAACGGGGGCTGGAGATCACCCCCTTTTTGCCAAACCATAATTAGACATGTTTGGGCAATGAAAATGTTGGGTGGGTGTTCATAAATGTATTTTAACAATTATATGCAGTTTGGTTTAAGTCCATATAAATGTGGGGTTGGAAAACTGCAGTGCCATTACCACATCTGTTTTTGCTATTATTGGCACAATAAATTACGTAGGCAATTTGTTTGCGCTGTTGTTAGAGTAATAGAATCAAATTATCCCATGTTAGGGAAATGATTATGTACGAAGCGGAACCCATCAGGGATTCACAAGGCAATCAGTGAGGTAAGACAGAGCTGAAATGTTGGCGCTCTGCACATCAACTCTTCCAGGTCCAATACGTCATTTGAAAGCCACAGTACCTGTAGTGCTCGCAGTAAATCTCCTGCACAGCATCAGTCCAGCGGAGCCACGCGAATCAGCGAGATAGAAGGCCAAGTCGAAGGAGCTTGACACACTTGAAACGAGGAGTGTTTGGGATGAAGGACAATATCAAACGAGCCTTATCAATTCATAAGCCGCGGGAGCAGTGTTTACATTCCCTCTCGGTTGGTGAAGCACTGGGTGGATGTTTCAAATAGGTCAAGGTTACAGCGAAAACAAAAGTTAGTCGATTAGCAGTCGAGGTGCAACATTCCTAATTTGTATGCTAATCTGGCGGATCATCATATCATGTAGGTACTGCCTGCGATTCTACATCTGCACGCACTCATTTAATTATCCAAACACAATTCACAAAAGTCATTGGAAACAAACCAAACCAAAATAAAATAATTTGCATATATTTAAAAGAGCAGATAAACTCCCTTGGGGTTGGTTAATATTTCAGAGGCATAATAATAATATGCAAAATCATTCACATTTCATCCAGCACCAAAACAAAGTGGCTTTGTCGATGTAATTAGGGTGTTTTAGAGTTGAATCACCCTGGCAAATGACCATGTTTTTCTCTCTGGGAGACCAGTGTGTGAATGTATCTAAGTCCCCCCCCCCCCCCCCCCCCCCCTTCCCAAATATATGTGTTTGTGTGCGAGTGTGCGTTTGCACGTTGTATTGTCAACGCTCCTCTGTGCGCACGCAGTCTTAGAAAAGGATTGATTAAAGAGAGAGTGTCTGTCTCAGAGCAGTTAATGAGGTTTAGTCCCATGAGCTGCGAGGTTTGGGTGTGTTTGAGTGCACGCACATGTGTGTTTGCGTGTGCACATGTAGACCTAGTGGAAGACGTTGTTAATTGGCTAAGACTTACTTTCAGCAGGGGGATAGTCAAGGGCACAGTGCCTCCACATTTGTGGAGTGCCATTTGTAGAACACAATGATACATTCTCTTTCTATATTCGCTTTTTTTTTTTTTTTGGAGGGAGTGATTAGTCAGGAGCATGAAAAATATGATTACAACGAAACCTGGAATTTTTTATGCTTGTATTTCGTTTAAATTTCCAGATTAAAAAAAAAAAATCTCTTTAAAAAAAGTAAAGAAAAGAAACTGACAGAAGAAATGATATTTGCTGTTTGATCTGAAGAAGGAAGAAGGAAATTCATTTACTTTACTCTCTGGGGACATGAAGAAGAAGAAGAAAAAGAAGAGGAGAGGAAGAAGGAGAAGAATAAAAGGAAGAAAAAAGAAGCAGAAGAGGACGAAAAAGAAGAAGGAAGAGGCAAATAAAAAATAAATAAAAAATATATAAAAAAGAAAAAAAAACAGACATGGAGAGAGGTAAAGGAAGAGAGATATTCCACAAAGCACAAGATGGATACAATCTCACCTGCTCTGGTCTCCACGCAGACCTGTCCGTCTACATGTATATACAGACCTGTATGTTCTTTTGCAGTGCTACACACAGCTCGTCTCAAACAGCAGGAAGCATCTATGCTTTCATGTGGAGCACAGCCCAAAGTAGAGCAAGATCACAATGTGTGTGCATTTCTGTGTATATGTGTGTGCGCATGCATGCATGCACGCATGTGTGTGTGTGTGTGTGAAATCCAGGCTTTTCCCCCCTTGGGACCTGCACAAACACACTTCCCATCTTCCCTTTGAGTTCCACATTCAAAGGTTCCACTCGTTCAACTGTCAATCATTCTCTCAGCCAATCAAGGCCCTTCGTTCTCAGTCTGTTTATAGATCAAGGGTGGTTTAAGCGTATGTATGTGATGTGACTGGAATTTTTACCATGACTAATACTAATACTGTAAATATTCATTTTTTTTCTGCACATCACCCGTGGTGTCAATCAAAATCAACGCTATTGTGCCTATACTGTGAGGGCACTGAAAGTCTACAACAATGTTTATGACTGCAAGGTCCTGGACCAGGTGCTGGTGCTAGAGTTAGTTTCGAAAATGCATAATGGTATCTGGACCAAAGAAGGAAAAGGTCCTAAAGTTGGATAAATGTAAGAAAATAAGTTCACTGATAGGTTTAGAAAGAAACAGACATTTCTTTTAAAAGTGTGTGTGCATATGCGTGTATTTGTGTTATCAAAAGAGATTCAGCATCGTATAGATGTGTTATAGGGTTATCGCAACCCAGATATGTCACGCCTAATTAAGTGGCTAAGAGTACAGGAGAAAAAAGGGGTGAAAAAAACCTACAAATTGCTGTGAAATGTACATTTAGAATAGATCTGTAAGTGTGAGTAGACTGCATCACACAGCATCTGGTCCTCATGCTATAAGAAACTGAGAAGAAAAGAGGATGAGACAAGCAAACAGACGGAGCATCAGGTGACAGCAGGCGTTATCAGACCTCACCTCTGATTACTGTCTATTATGAGGCAACAATAGTTTCCTGTGGGGCATGCTAACGACCTGAGTGTATCAGCAACGTGGGAAATTAACCCAGAGTCTGCTTTATGTCAGGAGGGAAACGGACAAAAGCGGAGTGTGAGAACAAAGAGTCATTCCCATACCTGTTATTTATTGACAGGCAGCTGCCATATGTCCATCTTCACCTACACTGTGTGTGAATGAATGGTGGTTAGGATTGAGATTAAGCCGCCAACAGAGGGCAGCAGAGGGCTTCAGAGCCAACATATCCCTCAGAGGCCAGGCCAAAGAAGCTCTGCTTCATGGTGAATCAGACTGTTTAGATCTGCATGCCATCTCCAAAATGTCCACTAAACAGTCATTTTACATGAAATGCAAATGATTTAGTTAGTATTTGCATGTAAAGCAACGATAAAACCACCTCAGAGCTGCCACGGTGAGATACTTGTTTGTTTTTGTCAACTTTTTTATTTTTTCCCCCAGCTGAAATAAGGTGGGAGTGAGGTTTGAACTGCGGGGCACTGATAATGGCGGAGCGAGTGTTCTACAGCACGTCTCAGCGAGAAACTAGCTCGATCTATTCACACTACATGCAGAGCCGTGGCCTCCAGGCTTGAGTTCCTGCTTCGGTAATGACTCTGTTCCCCTGTGGAATGTAGAACATTGTCTTTCCTCAAATGAGGGAAGCACACAGTCTCTTTGCACACATGCGCACACACAAACACGCACACAAGCATGCGCTTCAATATGCATGAAACACAAGCTTGTAAACATATACAGGCAAAACAGTGCAAACTTGCATGTAAGTATACATAAATATGCATACTTGCACCCACACATGCCCCCCACCCGCCTGTCTCCCTGTTTCCAGAAACATTGACTGGACCTCTTCTCTCAGGTTTGCTTGTCTCTTCCATGGTCAATCAGCGGGTTTATACACCACATTGTGTGGCAGCCTGTATTGCTCTTTCTCCCTCTTCGTTACCGATCAGAGAAAATCCCACTCTAAGCAGGCGCAATGCACATTCATACAATTTTAATGACTCTTAAATTAACCATCATATTTTTTTTGCTCCACTCCTTCACTGACTAAATCGCTTAATATGCATCAACGCTGGCCTCACTTGTGGGCTTGGCGTGACATTTTTATAATTCCTTAGCACAGGCATTGTGTTTATTTATGAGTGTGTAGGCTTTTTTGGCTGATAAATGGCACAATTAAACAGTGCTCAGACACTCGAGCAGGCGTTTCAGGCTGCTGACAGATTTTTAGTGTCCTCTTCTTTGGCTAACGATGAAAGTAAATAATGTCTTAACGAGGTTGCTGGAGCAGTTGTTTGAGGATTCATTTTATCTTTTACATTCGCTTTGAGCAGGAGTGGTTGAACACAACACAAAAGCAAGGTTCACAGCCTAGATTTTACGCTTTGAACATGATTTAGTAGCTTGTTAACAAATTCCTTTACAATTATTACCAAGGTTACAAATGGGAATTGAAATCATTTTTGGATTTTTTAGGACTGTTTTTGGAGTAAGCAGACTGATGACATTATTCATGCCGTCTTCCAGTGACTACAGACCCAACTACTATTTTTGCTGTATTTTTCAGCTTTAAATATCACTTTTTATTTGCATAAATGATAGGACAGCAGGGTCAAATAAGACATACAACAGCAATGTTAAGCTGCAGTACGCCAGGCGCCATGGAACTTGAATCTTCCGACTTCCTGTATGCATTATTCAAGGGCTTCTATTGGCTGCTGTGGGTTTAGTGATGAAAGCAGCCTGACGCAATAGTCGGCAACAGTGTTTTACAGTATTGTTTTACAAACTATTGTAAGGCAGGGTTAGAACAAGGGAGAATATTAGCCAGGCCCTGGGAGGAGGGAAGCTTTATGAGCCCTCTGAGGCTGGTTGGGGAGCGCCTGGGCTCCTGTGCAGTTAAGCAGTAGGCTACAGCTCTACAAGCTGCCCCTACATTTACAGAATGCCCTTGGACGGAGGATGTGTGCGAAAGGAAAAAAGTGTGGGGCATGCATGCTCATGGGCTAATGAGTGCATGTGTTAATGCCTGTGTGTGTTTGTGTGCACATGTGAATGTGCACGGATGAGATGTTGTTGGGTTGAGTCAGTCTCCAGAGGGAAAGAGAAGGACAAATGCTCCTTAAAAATAGCCCCTGGGCAGCTGGTGTACACAGTCTATCAGCAGTCCGTCCCTGGGGCCAAGGAGGGAGGGAGGGGGAGATGGAGAGAGAGAGAGTGAGAAAAAGAGAGAGAGATGGGATAGATGTAAGAGAGAGAGAGAAGAAATGTGGAAAATAGGGTTGAATATGAGTGGAATGCAAAAAGAGAAAGAAATATTTTTTTATTATATATATATATATAATGGTAAAAAAAATAAACTCTCCACTCAAAAAGGGAAGAAGATAGTAACCCCCCCCCCCAAAAAAAACAAACAAAAAACAAAAACAAGAAGTAAAAGTCAAGAAGAAAGAGGAAACACACTGATAGTCAGCAGAAAAGAGAAGGTAAAAGATGAAGAGTGGCTCCCAGTCCTAGTTGTGAATGCTCTAGAGGTCACAGTGGAGGGATAGGGTTTTACAGAGAGCAGATTTGTCCCCAGACGTCTTTAGTTACTAATATACCAGAGAGTGGTGCGCTAAATCGCTCCCAGTCGGCAGGAATAGAGATCTTTGAGACCCACTGAGACCCTTTATGGAAATAACTCTACCCCATTTGCTCTCAATAACTCGGCGTAGCAGTGTACGTGTGCACGCCGGTAGGTGTGGGTGGTGTGTATTTGAATCGAAGGTGCTCATTGAGCATTTGCGTGCGTAATTTTAATGGACATGCACATAATGGATAGATGGTTTTTACAACTGTTCAATCTACTGGGAGCAACAAAGTCATCAAGCCATTAGATATTTATGGCATTGGAATGGATTCTTTTGGCTGCACTGTGTGTGTTTTTTGTGATCGCAGATATGGCATTAGTGCATACCAGAAAAATTAGATTTAAACCCAGCAATAAGAAAAAGATTCTCAGAAGGAATTTTTGGGAGAATATAGTTTGCAGCATGTAACTGGAAGGGTTCGTGGGTGTATTTTTAACTTTAAATGAGAAATAAAGAGCTGGAAGTCATTCTATAGATGCCTGAAGGATCTCACACTCTCACAGTATCATCAACACACCAATTAGAGCCACAGACTGGGAAAGGATCAATGCGATTCCGAGTGTGTGTGTGTGTGTGTGTGGGTGGGTGGATGGTGTGTGTGTGTGCACAGATAGATGTGTTTCGTTAGTTCCTTCACTGAGCTAATTGAGCTGTTTCTCCTCAACAGTTGGGAGCTCTTAGGCTGCGGACAGATGCCCTTGGGCACAAGGTGTGTGTGTGTGTGTTTGTATGGGTTTGTGTGGATCTGTGTATTTGCCACAGTGAGCATGTGTTCCATCCTGCCATAGTGATTGCAAAAGTTTGTTGCTGCATGCCAAAATGAAAACTTGTGTGTGATATGTGTGTGTGTGTGTATGGCATGCAGGCTGTTGGTCTGTCAGTGGCGTATTTAGCGGTCTCCAGGCGTCATTAGTACTCTGACTGTCACATCAGCCAGTCTTAGTTGAGCTCTTTATAAACCTTTGTTTGGAATACTCCGGCCACATGTGCGCCACTGCGACTGATGAGCCCTGAGCGGGTGCTGATGGAGGGTGCGTGTGTGTGTGCGTGGAAGCGGGGTGGTGATGGAGCAAAGCCGTCCTTACAGAGATGTTACCCAGCAGTGGGATCCTGTGGCCCCCGCCCCCTCTCTTTGTACACATATACACACAGGAATTCTCACACATACTACCATCACCTACTCAAAAAACCTGGCTTCCAATGCCACCATTAGGGTCATGTTTAACTTGAAAGATAAGGATATACTTTGTTTATTCCAGGAAAAGGACAGTTGACCATTCCTCACATACAGGAAATACAGCTAATATGCAATCCGCACGGGGCAGCAATATTCAGGTTATGCCACAGCAGTGCTGGAAAAGTAATTTTATTTATATGTAATGGGCAAATTAATTTGGTATTTTTTCTATGTTTTTCTGAATATAGACATTTCAAGTTGCAGCACACTTTTAAATGCACTTTTAGATATCATCATAAAAGCATTACATTGAGGCTAACAATCTATTTGAAAATGTTAAAATTCACAAGTCAAAAGCCTCGGCGGGTCTCTGTTCATCAGCTTCTGCAGGTGGTGCCAGATCCAGCAATTTGAACAACTTTCTGAAACAGACGAGCCCACATCCGTTCTCACGTTACGGAGCAATTGACAGGGTATGAGGAGGCATGAAAGTAAAAGCAAGCATAGTATTTCTCTCTCATTCTTATTTTTTACAACTTACTTTTTGTGTGTGTGTCTGCAACTTCGTAAATTGCAGACACAGAGAGAGAGACTTCTTCACATCACCCATAACGAGCCGCACAAAGTCCCATCTTTGAATGTGGCTGCACGAAATAGGTACATTTTTGGCTCTGAGTGTTGTTGGAAAATACATTATAGTACATCTGAATTAGTTTCAAGAAAACCACATCGTTATTGTTGGCATTATTTTATATATATTTTTTCTTTTCCATGACAAGACTTTAATCTGTCTCTCAATACTTTCCATCACAACTTCTCTGCTTTGCCTATGGTTTTCAAAGCAAATTTCTTTCTTTCTAAGAGTTAAGATATTAATTTTTACTGTCATACAGCTGACTAATAGATTTTCTTATAAAGCAAACATGGCCACTGTAGCGTTTGCACGAGTTGTCTAAAATGGAGTTAAACAGTGCATTTGTTGAAGACTATTTTCATCTTTGGATAAGGCATCTTTGATCTTTTGTGTTGAGGTGGCTTCTTCTTTGACATATTTGGATATGGATAGAGGTTCTTATCCAGAAATATCACCTTTTATTTGTGCCAAGCAGATCCTCTGTTAGTGTGACCAAAAATCTTTGACCTTTATTCATAAATGTCTGTTCTTAGCCTGGATTCTTCATCTCATGTTCTTTTTCAGACAGTAAAAGTTTTCTCCTGGCTTTTGTGCTATGTAAAATAGATTAGTGTAATCTCTGTCTGACTGTAGCCACCTTCACAGTTGCAAAAGTTATCTGCTGTGGCTCCTGTGATGACATGCAGGCTCATTGGGCTTGAAATCTGTGTAGCTTTGTTCCCCATCATTTGATTGTGTATGCCAACTGCATACACGTATGTAATAGAATAAATTTTAAAAATCAGCAGAATTAAATCAAACAAATGTCTGTATTCGTCACAATAAAGAAAAAATGCCACCCAGTCCAACAGTGTGGCCCATTATTGTCTTATTGATCATTTCTGTTTGCGTGGGACAGCGGAATAAACAGTGTTGATTACACAGACCAATACTGTTACTACAGTTCATTGCAATGTGGAATTCAGTAGTGCATCACTTCAGTGTGAAAAGGACTTTAATGAGTGCTTTATTTTTAATACTCAATTGCATTTTGCTGCAACCACTTCTGCACTTTTATCAGCATGCTTTGAAAATGCAGGACTTTAAATTGTGTAGAGCAGAGCATTAAACTGTAGTGCTGCGAGCAATTAAAGGATCTGCCTTCTTGCGATAAAAATGTACGAGACATGTAAGCAGCCGTGGAATCAACAAGTAGCCGATGTTATTTCCACGGAAACTTCTCTGCCGCATAGCTGGTGCTAGTCGTCTCTCCTCACTGCGGCAGCTGCCTGTGATGGTTATCTCTCATTCATTTTTAAACAAACACAAACGCATACACACGCGCACACGCCCACACCCAACGCACGGTTGCACGGTTGCACACGTTCGCGCACACGAACGCGATTGTTCTTCTTCTCCCTCTTTCTTTTTTCGAGAACACAACTTCCAGCTTAACTTCCAGCAGAAGTGTGCCACTCCCTAGTCCTTCAGCACAAGTCATCACTTTGAGCTGCTCGGGAATACAGTCTAACTTTCTAGTACAAGACTAGTCGTTGAGTTTTTCTCCAGGGAGCACTGCTATATACCTTATACTCACTTTACAGGACTTCCATATCAGTGGAAGGCATCTCTCTGTGAAAGAACTGAGGTAGGAGTTGGGATAAAGCTATTTGATGTTTTGTAGCAAACGTATCTGAGGTAATGGATACTGTGTGAAAGGGTACGGCTGCGTGAGTGAAGTGACAAAGTTAGTTTGGGCATTACAGATTTTTTTAAAATCCCCCTGGATCGCTCAAACTGCCCCCTTGTACACTCACCGCTCTACTGATTGTGTGTGTTTATGTGTCAGATGATCGGTACCTGGGCTAACAGAGAGGAGTCCCTCCGGTCCTTCTGTGGAGCTTCTCGGGTCTGGTCAGTTAACCTCCATCTCTCTCTTTGATCGCTACGGCTCAGACGACCCTCAGGGAAAACACAGCACACTCAAACCTGGATCAGACTTGTGTTAGCAGAGACGCACACACACACACACACACATATCCACAGCAGACAAGCAGATTGACAGAAGAAAAACTTGTGCATATGCCAATGCATACACCCCCCCTCAACCAAACACACACACATACACTTTGCCGCACAGTCAGACCAAGGGGTAATGCTATACAGCCAGTGTCAGTGAGAGCAGGGTACTTAAGGTGCTATTACACTCCCATTACCTCTACTCTCATGTGCAATCAGAGAGAGGTGATGGCCTGTATTCTGGCAACACACACCCTGTTTCTCCTTCTGACAGCTGTGTGGACAGAAGCCGGAGGCGCTGGGCTGCAGGATCCTAAGTAAGGTAAAGTGAGAAGATTTAATCTGATGGGTGGGTGTCGAATCTAGTAGGTAGGAGAGAAGGAACGCACCGGGTAGCAGCGGGGCTAAAGTGGATAAAGCTGATACTCCGGTTTGCAGATGATCATGACGGATATGCAGAGTTTCATGTGTTTGTGAGTCTCTTGTAATGAAAGGCATGAAAAGAAAACATCTTCAACCCCACCACCCCCACCCGCCCCCATTTTATACCTGTTTTTTGTGCCCTCTCTCTCTATCTTTCTCACACACACACACACACACACACACACACACACACACACACACACACACACACACACACACACACACAC
>NW_005187402.1:6912391-6913508 GCF_000239375.1 Pundamilia nyererei | reverse complement strand
CCCCAACTCCTCTGGGACCTCTTCTCTGTGTCGTTAATCAGAGCTCCTCAGCTCAGCTTCTCTCTCTCTTTCCCTCTCCTTTTTTCTTTCTTTCCAACCAACACACACACTTGTTCGTGCACAGAGACACACACACATACACGCAGCCTTACAGTCTATCCCCCCACCCCTTCCCCCGTGCATCCTCAGCCCCATCCATCATAAAACAGCAGTGGGAAGGTGGGGTTGTGTGTAAGTGCAAGTGTGTGAAAGTATGCGCTTCAGGTTGTGCGTGCGTGTGTGTTGGCTCATACGTGTGCACACTATAGGCACACATCTCAGCAAAAATGAATTGAGACTTTACAAGAAGAAAAGCAATTAGGCCAGGGCTTTGCCCTATCATTCACTGGCTAATGTATCAGAAGCTGAGTGAATATTATTAACGGACGGGGAGGGTTAGGCTGTGTGGGTTTTACAGCCAGAAGGTAGGACAAGAAAAGACTAATGATTGTGATGAAGTAACCCTGAGTTGAAGGGTTTTAATCACTCGCAGGCTTTGTGGCTTCACAGTTGACATGCTCTTTATGATAACTGCACGGCTCCCAGCTCCCAGTCTCTGCCATCCACCAAACGCTAGTGGGAAAGAATCAAATGAGCCATTATCGAACACGGGCAAGGCATGGCTGAGTACAATGAAACAAGATTACTCATTCATCAGGACGTGTGACTGAGAGCCGTTGAGATGAGGGAGCATCGAGAAAACAATTCATGAGTTGGAAAAATGGCAAAAAGAAAAAAGTACCATGAACAGAGGACAAAGAGACAAGAGGAGGAAGAGGGCACGGGAGACAAAAAGTGCATATGAAGAGAGAGGGGTGAGTGAGGTGGAGCACTGATGGACAGAGTCAAGAAGGAGCAGGCAGAGGAGTGAGAGTAGGTGAAGGAGCAGCGTTGGGTCAATGATGCATAGAGGCAAACCATTTGCACCTCAGCAGCAACTGAGCAGAGTGCTCTTGACTTCTCTCTGTGTGTGTGTGTGTGTGTGTGTGTGTGTGTGTGTGTGTGTGTGTGTGTGTGTGTGTGTGTGTGTGTGTTTAGTGGGAGAGAGATGTTCTTACTTCTCTTTGTATAATCACAT
>NW_005187402.1:6889240-6911608 GCF_000239375.1 Pundamilia nyererei | reverse complement strand
CCTTTAAAAATATATTTGTATTTAAAAAGAAAACAGAGAGGCACAATGAGGGACTGCACAGAAATTACAGGGGGTCGGAAAAGTATCTTTTTGTACTTTGATGGAGACCAAGAGTCATAACTCTAAGGGATGTATGGGATCGTTTTTTTTTCTCATTCTACTTACATTTACTGTTTATTTTATCCTTGTCTTGGGAGAGTCTTCAAGAAGATACACATTAAATGGCCCTTGAGTGTATTTAGCCATATGCCATGACTAATCATAATTGTAACAGACATTTTTCATTGCACTCCTAGAACAATATGAGATCCATGATGGTTCAGTATGGAGTGCTAATTGTTTCCAAATATGCAGTGCTCCATATGCTGCATGATCACCATTTTGATTATGTAGCACAAGGGAAGTAGCTGTCAACTAATTTTCAGCCAGTGATGACAAGCAGGGTGCACTCAAATGCACAATTCTACAGACTAGGTTAGAATTTGCAATTTGTATGAAGTAAAAGCACATGGAAAGGGACATGGCTGATCAGTTTCATTTGGCAAGCAAAACCAAAAAGAGCAAGCAGAGGCAAAAACCAGGAGACAAAACAGGGGCAAGTACATGGAAAGATTAGATGATCTCACAGAGGACATGGGGGAAAAAACTGATATACATGGAGAAGACAATTAGATGAAGGTAAAGAACATCAGATGGATGCAAGTACTCCTGGTACTAGAATAAGAGACAAGAATGAGTAACCAAATAAATATAAACAAAATATGCAAGGACAATACACAAAGCAAGCCTTAACTTAAGAATTCTGATGGGTTCTCTCTTATGCCCTTTCCAATAGATACTTACCAGTTTTCAATTTTTTTTGCAGCACTGAGATCAACAAGTTTTTCTACTGCCTGCTTGAGTTTTTCTTTAAAAAACTTCACACATCCTTCTCCGTCATGATTCCTTCCACCTTGTTGAGATTTCCAGTTCCAGATGGACAGAAGCATCCCCACAGCATAATACTCCCACCACCGTGTTCCACGGTGGGGATGGTGTTTTTGGGTTGTACGTCACTCCCTTCTTTTTCCAAACATAAGCAGCAACTCTGTGGCACAAAAAGTTGTAGTTTTGTCTCATCTGACCAGAGGACACAATTCCAGCATCCATAATGATTCTCCGGGTTGTCCTTAGCATACTTCAATCGGCCTGAAAGTGTCTTTTCTGCAAAAGTTAAAATATTTATTAGGGTGCAACCTCTCAGTGCATTGGTGTGCACGCTTCTAGTAATTGCCTTCTTTGAGACAGTTCCCAGCTTGGCTAAGTCATTCACTAGTGCCTTGGCACTTGTTATGGAGTCTTTAGATATATCCTTCACTAGCTTTTGTTCCACAGTCTTTGAAATCTTTCACTTCCTACCTCAGGTTTGAGTGAGGAGTGAGAAGTGAGAAGCCACACAGTACAGAATACTGTGTGGCTTCTAACTCCAGTTCTTGACACTCGCTGCGATAACTTTGTACATCCATCTCCTGCTTGGAGAGCATCAACAATTCTTTTTCTGAAGTCTAATCTGATTTCTTGCTTTCTCATGTTACAGCTCAAACTCTTGCTGGAATTTTTACACTGTGTGTAAATTGGAAGATAAACCTCTGTTTTAACATGATTTTACAAGGTCTGAGCATTACAAAGTTAAAGCACATCACTGCTCATAGTATGTTTAGGAGTGTTATGTTGAAATTCCCTTGCGCTGTTAAAAAAAGCATTTGGAAAGATTTTTGACAGAAACTTTAAATTACATAAGGGGTGTAATAATTCTGTCCTTCTCTATACCTACGAAGAATTCAACCACCAACGGTTTAGTGTTTGATTTAGCTGTGTTAAGGCTAGGAACACCTAATTTAAGACATACGTGAAACGATTTTGGTGAAATATTGTGATAGTGACTTTTCCGGTGTGAAAAAGCCCCCCCCCCCCAAAAAAGAAAAATCTACAAGGTGTAATCAAGGGGATCAGTGATGTGTGAAGAGATTTAACTGATAAAGGTACACTACCCAGACAGCAGAGTGATGTAATGCTGAAATATAACTGCTGTGTGGGTAGTGGTAGCCGCTATGAGCAGAAATATGTGCTTACCAATTGAGAAGAGGTCGTTTCTTGTTTGCTTAGCAGTGCTCTATGTTCCAACTGTCTCTGGGTGACCCACACACACAGCGACTCTAGCATTAATGTAGCGTTCTCAGCAGTAAGACATCAGGGTAACGTCACTAATCACTGGTTGTTCTCTGTCTTAATGATCTGACATTAAGTAGCATGAACTTTGTTTTCTCGCTGAAAAGATGTACAGTAGCATCGATGTAGCTTACCGCTGCTTTAGCCACGTCCTACTGCACTCCAAGCAATGTTCGTAAGACGCACTTGTATCTCGCCTAAACCGTGGTCTATTGTATGTTTTAAAATGTATCAAGCATTTCTATTTCCTACTAAATAGAATAAAGTGACTCACCAGTGACCACCTGGTCGGCTGGTGGGTAACAGGCATCTCTGAAAACGTTAGAGCACTTATGTGATGTCTTGATGAATCAAGCAGATATTAGAAGTTTACACAGCACCACTCTCGCATGAAAATATCTGAAAAGTTTATTTTGTGACCCAGAAAGAGTAATATTTCAAACTCTGCCACTCTGTGTTCCTCCGCCACTGCCTTGTTTGAGTTTTGGACGAAATGGATTCTGGGATATTGCATTTCGTCATTTCGAGCTGATTGGAGACCAAAACAGCCAATCAGATTTTTCAGTCAGTCTGTGATTGGCTGGTTTTGTGGCACAAATATAACGGTGTACACAAAGAGTTGAGCGTGCATGGGCAGAAATGTTGAGAGCGCGAGCAACACATTGCGAGCGAGCGCAAATATAAAAACTGAGCGAGAGGGGCTGCTATTGTGTGTGTGTATGGATAATAGCAAACACTGAAATACATTTTCTGCACGCAGGAATGAATTTTGTTCACTCAAATTCAGCTTTTCTTCGGTCAAAATAAATTTCTCCTCAATATGCAACACTTACACCTGCAAACTTTTTTTTACGCGCGCTCAGAATAGTGGCACAAAAATAACACCATAGTTTTTGGCATTACGTTATCCACCTACACTACTCATGCCCCAAACAATCTCCAAGCTACCCCATTGCATCCTGGGTGGGGTCAGAAAAGCGGAGGCAAGCAACGCAGCCTTGACTTCTTGCCAACAAGCAAGCTACATTAGCACTACCGAATCTCTCGCTATGTGGGTCACACAAAGAGGTAGAACATAGGCAAAGCTAAATGACCTCTTCCCAGTGAACAAACACACGTCTCCGCTACATAGTGGCTACCTCAACCCACACAGTACATATATACAGCAAGTTGCTGCGCTGTGCTTTATTCTGTAACGCTGACATTATGGTGATGGAGGGTGCAGTCTGGGTAAGTAAAATAAATTTTCTATCTTAAAAAAACAAGTTTTAAAGTTGGTCGTAGTACCTGATACCAGTGCTGTTTGTCCATGTCTCAGGATAACTGTTTGTTTTAATATTTTAGTGGTAGCTGCATTTTTTTCTTTCTTTAAAAAAAGTTTTTATTTTAGAAAACTCTTTCCAACTTTACCAAAGACTGCAACTCCCTGTTTCAAACATTAGACAACTCCATTATTTATTTTGGTGTTTTAAAATCTTGCTCTTTAATCTTTGCTGTCTTTGCTGCAAGGAGAGAAAGTGGTGAAAATAAAAGCTAAGATTGCAAGCTATTTTGTTTTGAATCTAAACGGTCTGTTCATAATAGAGTTTGAGGGGTCATGCAAACTGAGCGAGTTTTCCAGAAGAACGAGCAAAATGAAAGGGCACTGGGAGATGTTCCCAAAACATGGAAGAAACCAGAGACGACGAGTGAGTGTTAACCGATCTGAATGTAGCCTCAAGGTGCTAGCTAAATCTGGTAAGCAGCCTTCTTTCTACACATCCCCTGATTTTTGATCTTTTCATTTTCACATTTGAGAAGCTTGGGAATTTATCAAAGTTTAAGCAGCTCTGTCAAAAAATACCAAATTATATATATATATATATATTTTTCCCAACCAATATTTAGAAGTATTCCACAAGACCTCTGAACACACATTAAAAATGGAAAAGCACCATTTTAACTTTTACATATACCTGTTGTAATCATTGCAAATAATGTTGCTATACAATTTCGAGATATTAGAAATAGTTAAGCATTTTTCTCTTAGAGGAGGAGGAGGATCCAAAAGAAAATTAAAAAGTAGCAGCAACAGTGGTGGGCCTGGGCTTTTCACAAAGTGAAACATAAAGATCACCCCTCTCCTGACTCGAGTCGTTTTTGAATTGTCTCAAAGTCAGTGAATGGAAGGGGGCAATTGTTTAAGTCATTTCTCGTTTTCCTCTTTTCCTCCATAACATGATCTTGTTGAAATGTCCTCTTTGTCCACAGCAGCTCCTTGGTAAAACAATCCACGGTAAAGTCAGAGCGTGTGGTCGTTAACTTCCCCTGGCATAGCAGCCTTGCTTTTATAGGTGGCAAAAGCTACTAATCCTTCAGTCCAATATTTACTTAGTCCAAGTTATGCTTTCCTGGACCCTAGCTATGCATCTCTCCTGCTCCCTGCTTATATATTCTTGGCCCTTGATGTATTCCTGGCTCAGGAAACAACTTTTAGTGCCCCGCAAGGGCTGAGTGAGAATTGACAGTGTGTGCCAGAGTGAGAGCGAGAGGTAGGGGGCCTGTTTTAGTTCCACTGTGTTTGTAAGGTCACTCAGAGTACATCTGTATGGAGTGGGAACTCACTCGCTTTCACTGTCACAACCACTCACAACAGCCATCTGTAATGCTGTTATGTGGAGCACTGTGTCCCTTTGTCCCTTAAACACGCGCACGCACACACATGCGGCACGCAATCGCGCAAGAGGGCACGCGCGTGTAAGCAGGCACACATTCGAACCCGAGCTCGCACTCTGGCGACGTAGCCTTTCACACGACAACAAATGAACCAGTGCAAACACACATTAACATAATGCTAAGCTGTAATTGCGAGAGCATGTGTTTCTAATGAATAAGTTGTTTTAGGGGTTTTATTCCGCTCAGGCTGTCAAACAATTCGCCCGTGTTTTGAAATATAATTGTGGGGACTGTAAGAGTTTCGAAACCAAACCAAAACATTGCCGCGATCCCGGTTTCTAATGTTTCTAATTTGTTAAAATATGCTGAGTGAATGACAAAAGTAGAAGTCGGACCTGCCAAGAAAAACATATCAGAGGCTGGGCCATGTGGAAATACAGAGACTCTTTTAGAAACATGATCAATGTAACCTTTGTTACAGGAAGGGGAGGGAGAGAGAGAGAGAAGTCGTGGAGAGGAGTGTGGGAGGCGAGGAGACAACATACAGAAACAGTAGGTTCACGCTTGTGTACATGTTTATTTATCACCATTGCCACAGTACTGTGCATTTAGTTGGGACAAGCTCAGAAATTAAAGTGGACAGTCTCGTTGTGCGTATGTGCCACATACTGATGCGAGCGCTTTGCTGTGGTGAACAGATGATTTTCCGTGTGGACAGGATATGTTAGAAGGTCGTTTTCACAATGCAGAGAGGAAGAAGAGAGAGGAATTTGAGTGTTTACAGATGGAAAGTATATCTTCTACTTCTCATTTATGCTTCTTCAGTTCCAGTCCGAGGAGGAGGAGGGGGAAAGGATGTGTATCCCTCCCTCCTCATCCCACACTTCTTACCCAAAACTAACATACAGCCTGGAAGTGGGCTGAAGAGTGGATGTATAAGTGTGTGTGTTGGTAAAGTGGGGAGAGCAAATTTCATATGGCTGCAGAGCATCTTTTTTTTTCTCTTTTTCCCCCCCCTGCTGCTCCCTGCCTCTCTTTCGCTCTCCTCTCCTCCTCACGTATCTGTTCCTCCGAAGAATAACATACAAACCCTCTGTGAAAGGATTCATGGTTTATTAAACCAGAGGTCCTTTTCCTGTTTCAACACTGAGAAGAAAAAATAAATACCACAGTTTGTTTTCTCTCCCTCTAGCTTAGTCCTCTATCTATCTCTCTATCTATTTTCATGCATTTTTTCCCCTTCTACCTTCCTGGTTGTGTCCATCAATCTTTAAACTTTGCTTTGAGAATATTTTACCCTGAACTTTCCGTGCTCTGGTGACGTGTCTACTTCTTGTTTCGAGTCTTTTTCATCTCCTGGGCACCAATCAGCCACACGGACCATTAAAGTGGAGTGTGTGACCGCTGAATGGGTCCCACTAGTTTACACCCCGTGTCTGCTCAGTCACTGTGGGTGTGTTACAATGAGGACAGACTAGGATAACTCAGGGTAATGTATTGTCCTGGCCGTGCACCCTGACAGTTCCCCCTGCCAGTGCCTGGTCATTCATTACTGCTAATTTGACATGTTTACGGACCCCCCTCCTAACATTACATACTTAAGGCAATCGACTGACCTTAAATGGAAACACCTACAGCCGCGCGGCGTATCAATACCAGATGAGGATGTTTGTATCTGTGTGCTGGGTGTGTGTGTGTGTGTGTGTGTGTACCTGTGATGCAGCCAGTGCATCAATACTGAGTTAGCGGTTAATCTCAAGGAGCAGGTAAGTTATGTCTGCAGAGACAGGCTCCAGCATTACCTGAGTAAGTGTCCTTAATGTAGCTAAGAGGTGAACAATTCAGAATAATGCAGGAAGTTTGTGTGTGTTTAAGGTAGGAGGGAAGGGAGGGAGGTGTGTGTTTGAGTGTGTGTGAAGGGAAAGGTGAGAGATTAGACCTCTAAGAGGCCATATCTGTTTTGATTTCAATCACACTCTCTCTAATTTCCCCTCTCTGTTTGTGTTTTTTTACACATTCAGCACTTAAATACAGTGTTTTGTCATTAAACGGCCAATCTTGCGTTCGTCTCTCACTGATACACAACATTAATCACCAATTAGCTTGTCCTGTGACTGGCCACCTCTCTCATTACAATATGATAGAATATAATGGTACTTAATGATGCTTAGGAAACATAATTAAATGAGTGAGCTGTAGAACATGTGGAAGAACCGCGGTGCATCAATCAAAGACGACCCTGTCAATCCAGCGCTCGCCGAATGTGTGCGCCTGGAAAAACAGAGGGGTGTGTGCGGTGTGCTGAAACCGCTGGCCTCTATCATGACCTCATTAGGGAGAAATGAAGGGTGGACGTGTCCCCATCACACGATACCATTGGTGCTTCAAAGTGTGAATGACATTAACGTGTGACTGTCTATGCGTGTGGGTGAATGTCAGCTGGTCTATCTATCTGACTGCACCGGAACAGATGAGGGGGGTGTACAAAAAAAAAAGGGCCATCTCTCTGAGGTATCTGTTTCTAGCTCTAATTAGCATGTGAATAAATGGAATAAATAATCTATATTATTTATGGATTTGCTTTTATCATTAATCAACATAACAAAAAGCTCGTCTAATGCGCTCGCTGTAGTCGCCACTGTACCGTCAGCTGGAGGGGGGAGAAAGAGGGAGAGGGAAAGCAGGAGGAGGAGGGTGGTGGTGGTGTTGGAGGGGCAAATAGCTTATCTTTTGTTTTGGTTTTTTTGGTTTTTGTTTTTTTTCGTTTTTTTTTTTTCATTTTAGTAGAACAATAAAGATAAGTGTTCTACATGCTTGCTTAACACACACAGTTCGCCGGCCTCCTCCCCTCTTCCCTCTCTGTGTGCCGCCAGTGGTGAAATCCATCTCTCTATCTCTATCTCTCTAACATCCATTACATACCCCAGCCCCTCACCTCCCTACTCATTAGGCCAACGCACAGTAAATTAGCAGCAGCAATTACAGGGAATATAAAGCACGGGCTCTGCTGGGCTCCCTCTGACAGGTACCACACAGATCATAGACAGACACCCACAGTCATCGGGATAATTACTGTGGGAAACGACCACACACCCTCGCAAGCGGGCGCGCAAAACCCGACTGTGAGTACACACTTGTTCGAGGTGTGCTCAAATATGCTCCGTCTAACTGGCAGGCGTGTTCGTGCGCATGCGGGAAGGTGCGCACGCGCTCAGTAAGTAAGGCCGGGGATGGCTCTCGCTTCCCGTTGCCTCTCTGCGTCTTTCAATGATGTCCATTGTGACTATTTTCCAACACAGAATATTATTAATATTCATCCCTCCTCTCCTTGTGTTTTGTTCACTGTCTAAGCCTTGCCTCCATTCTGAATATCCCCCTACACACACACTCACATCCTCTCTCCTTTCCATTTCTTTCCTTTCCTCTTCTTTATCCGAGATCCCCATGGGGACTCCTGTTTTTCTTTCAAATACATCTCTCCGCTCTTCCTCCCTTCATGTGTCCATGCAGGGAGGAGAATGAGAAAAAAGAAGGAGGTGGAGTAGGAGAGCGAGGAATGTGTGCATTAATATATTTCATTAGGGTACTAGTAGCACAGAAGCTCCTGAACAGCACCTCTCTTGATGTGCGAGGGCTCTGCCGGCTCTATCCAGTGGAGTAGTTCTCCAGGAATAGCGTCTTTAATGTTACGTCTCCAGAGGGCTGAGGTCTGCTGGCTCCACGCTGCCCTCGGCCTCCCACTCCTATTGTCCTCCTCCCACACTGACCAGTCTATCTGGGGCCTGAAAAGCAGCTGGAAATAAAGAGCAAAATGCGTTCACCTTTTGTCTATGTGTATTTATGATTTATGAGTGTGTGCGTGTTTCAGTGTGTGTAGGTGTGTATATGTGCTGCACTGCAAGCTACATTTAGGGGAAGCCGAATCCCTCGGTGCAACGCGGCATTGGTGCTCGGCTTGCTAATCAAAAACATTAGGCTCCAGGATTCATTTTCCTCGGGACTAAGTGTGCAACCTCCATAATTCAATATCCCACCTCTTACTGCTAAATCATGCACGCCGCCACCCACTTTACTGTTTGTCAGCAAACTATCAACTCTGTTATTAGACTTAGTAGAGAGAGGAAAAAAAGACTGTGTGTTGTTATGAACCTTTAGGCAATTAGGGAGGCAAACACACAGAAGCGCACGCAGTGTTTACGAGCCCTTATTTCATCAGTACTTCCAGGTCGTCTTGCTTTCCCCCCTCACCGCCCCTTGGTGTTGCGGAAGCCTCCAGTTACCGAGGAGACCCTGGAATACTTTGAGGTCAGCAGAATCCTGGGATCCGCTGTTTTCACGAGCTAATCCAATCGCAGCCTTCTAAATTAGATATGCAAAAAATAAAAAAGAAATTAATTTTCTGCTGATGACCGGGTATGCAAATGATGACTCAATTATGGTGGGCTGGTGCCTTTGCAATTAATAACCTTGGAATCATCATTAACTAATATGTTTAGGAGGAAACTTGTCAGGCTAACCATGTTCACCATGCCATCAGTAATGCATTAATGAATTAGATTCATTAGAGAAAGGAGCCGAGCAGGGGAAAGGATGCAGGCCTGTTTCTGACCTGTGGAATAAGCCGTAGCCATTCCTCCTCTACTCTTAGTCAGCTGCCTGTCAGCTAATTGGAGAAGGCCTTTTCAGTGAAAAAAAAAAAAGCCCAGAGAAAACCGGTAACATAAAATAAATCAGGAATGAGGCATATTTTGAAATAAAAGGACACCTGACAAAGTCACAGACAAGAGGTAACTTTAATTCAACATTGTGAGATTCCAAAAGTTATCTTACAGCTCAATTTTCATCAAAAACAATAACAATCTATACAGTAGATTTTTTTTCTTCCCTTATATCATAGAGCTGTTCAGTGTATTTGCAGTCAAAGACAAACAGAGGAAAAAATAGACACCAGCTATTTGGTTTGCATCTTCTTCTTTTTTTGTTGTTTGTTACCTAAATACAAAAACTTTGTCACCCATTACTGATACTCATATTTGGGATGGAACTTTTGCTTACAAAGATGCCATTGTATGACAACAGACCTCTGTAGTTCATTTGAAACAGATATGCTGCGGCCCCTCCCGCCCTGGCCCAGACCGGCACAGGCACACAAGTGCCTGAAAAACACTCGTCTGTCAGCAGGCGCCTCTGTTAAAACGGTCCTTTCTACCCCCTTAACAAAACCAGGCTCTAGAAAAGAAAAAGCAGAGAGAGAAAAAGCCCTATTCTCTGTCCAGCAACAGCTTGAAGACACACGGCAGACACGAAAAAAAAGAAAAAAAAAGACTACAGAAATGTCTGATGGGCCAAGGAGCTCCCTTTTGTGGTTCATCACATGTTCTTTTTAGTCTTGTTTAGCTTGAAATGAAGCTGTATTGTCCAAAGGCCAATACAGACGGTGAAGGACTGGGGGCTGGGTTGACTGTCGGATACTGGAGTCAGACCTACGACTCTGTGTAGAGATTAAAATTGTGCTGTGGCAGCGCTTGTCTTCACTGTGCGCCCCTCTGTACTACAATAAAAACAGCCATGTGTTGTCGTACTGTTGTGATCCTGTGGTTGATGAGAAATGTTACTATCATGCTGCCAAAATCATTAAAAAAAAGCTACATAATTGCTACAAAAAGTGTTTCTCCGAACGTGCAGGAAGCACAGCTGAGAAAGGCCGCTCCGACTTGTCCTTCAAAGCGTGCCATTGCTGCAGTATTATAGTACATCGGGGTGTGTGTGTGTGTGTGTGATTGTTGAATTATGGCTCTTTGTATTCTAGTCTGGCTTTACCACCAAACAGAGTGGGTTTGTGCTTTGTCCCCAAGTTCTCATGAATTCCTCTGTGGCAACAGACAATTGTGGTGAGGGTAGAAAAACTGTACACATGATTGAATGAAGAATGGGTTTGCATTGTTAAGGCATCTAGACTGCTGGTAAAGATTACAGTGACAGAAATAAAAGAAAGAGTATATAGATACAGTATGTAAGCAGGCATAAATAACATAGGGAAGAACAGAGGAGGAGGAGGAAGAGGAGGGAGGCAAAAAAGAGGAACACAAAGAAAGAAAAACAGAGCAATTTGTTTGTTCTCTTGGTTTTCCACACACATAAAGAAAGAGTCACTCAAGAGAAGAACCCATGCATATTATCAGTTCAAGAACAGTATCAATCTGAAAGCCTCAGAGTTCAAACAAAAAGATATAGATTTACAGTATATATTAATGTGTGTTTATATTCTTAAAAAATCTACTTCAACGAAATACTCTGAATAGGATGCTACTTTTTTGCCGTACAATAAACATTTTCATAAGGAAAAAAAAAGATTTTTTATTAACTTACAAATAATACAAAAATAGACAATGGCATGTTTTGAATCAACAAACAGAAGCATGGCATACTGATGCAAAACAACATACAAAAAACAAAAAGGAACAAAGATTAAAAAAAAAAGTCACATTTAAATAGTGAGAGACAACAGCAAATAATGAAACGAAACACTGCGAAAAGTGTTCACTTACTGTATTAAACTTACACAACACAACTAAACGAGGGTGAGAGTCAATGTACAAATACAAGGGATAAATACATTATTTATAGGGTATTTTACAGGGATCCCCTTTTTGTATCCAAACCCATGTTTCTCATGTTTAGCAAATGAGATATTGACAAGACGCAGTAAATCTATCTTCTGTACTGAGAAGCTGCCTTAAGACATTTAATGTTTACATTTCAAACTAGAGCTATCGCAAAAAAAAAAAGAGTAAAGAAGTGAAAAAAACCCAAAATGAACATTTTTTTTATATATACAAAAATATATCACATATATCACGCATTTATTCTAATTTGATATTTGCTAGGCTCCTTCAGTTACAGTGCTGGCTGGACGCACACACATCCTCTGGCTTTTCAAGTCTTCACTAAAAACCTCGTCAGTTTTGGCTAAATTCTCATCGTCACCTTGTCTTCACATGTCAAGCAGAAAAAGCATATTGCAAACAGCTCTATCCTCACAGTTTTATTAAAATTCAAACAAACCAACCAAAATGAGAGAGAGAGAGATTTAAAAAAATAAAATAAAATAAAAGCAAGGCGTGATGTTTAAACAGCTTGGGGCAGTTTTGCTAGACAATTTTTAAGATTTATTGGAAAATTAGCAGCAAAATCAATGGTTGATTTTCTATTTTTTTCTGTGTTGCTGAACTTTTTTTCCCTTCTCCATTTGGCCACTGTGTCGCTCTGCGGTTTTAGAGAGGCGGAAACGGTAAGGAAAGCTCCTTTGTTTGTGACTGAAGTTATTGTAAACTTCATGGCCAAACCAACACTTCGCTGTTGTTTGTGCGAGTTATGGATTGCAAGGCGGTGTGGGGGCCTCCAGTAATCAAACCCAAACCTTACAGGCATAAACACAAAGATAAATAAATGCTCTTTTCATGAGGTCAGTGTCACACTGTGGGCAAACTATCAGTCTCTATACACTCCATCCAACATGGTGTCAGAGAAGCTACACTATTTCAACCAAGAGGGAAATAACATCACAAAAGGTTCATATTGTCCCCTTTTTCTTTCTCTCCTATCGCCTTCAGATGAAATCCCAATGGAAAGGCCTGAGTTTAACAGAGTCCTGCGTCTTTATCTTGACTTCCTTCACTTTAGCTCTGCAGCATAACAGAGACTCACCAGACTCCGCTACTGTCTTTTTTTTTCCTCTCAACATTCCCAAATCTCCAGCTATCCCAGATCCTCTACATGGGTGGAACGATCATCCCGGGAATCGCTGCTTTGTGGGAAAAGAGGGGGAGGTAGAAGGAGTGAATGGGAGATTGAGGGGTAAAGAAAGAGAGAGAAAGGTCAGTCATGTGATTGCTGGGTTTCATCTGTCATCACAACAGTCACATAACAGCAATGTGCTCCAGCATCTGGCGAACAAAGACGACTCTCCCTCATTATCTCTTCATTCCGAGGCCCCAGGAATCAAAACATTTCCCTCCGCCGCTGCCGCTGACTTGGCCGCGCATCGACAACATTGTTCAGCTTCTCACAGGCCTCCTGAACAGCTTCATGCAAGAGCTGCCGCTGTTAATTGTTAACAGCTACATGGTGTAAGCCTATTATGTGCATTATGGAGAATGACTCAAACGAGAGGGTGGGGAGAGTATGAACTGATGCGGAATGACAGAGGTGATGAAAATTAGGCTCAAACATGGAAATGAAATCCATGAGATATACTCACATCTTTACCTCCCTATAGCACCAACTCTTGCACCTCCACCTCCCCACAAGCCACCTCCCCCCATCACTCCTGCCCTCTACCCTGTTTTTTTTCTTACACAGAAACCATCACAGATAGAAATTTTTCATATAACATATTGGCTCCTTATTGATTTCCCCCACTCTTCAATCCACTAATTCCCAGGTTATTTCCTAAGTGTCTCCCACTTGTTGGGATTAACAGAATGGTGTGTGCATGTGTGTGTGTGTGTGTGTGCGCGCGCGTGTCAGTGTGATCAGAGCATAGTGGCCATTGGCCCTTAGGTCACAGTGGTCAGAGCTCATCAACGCCGACGAAGGAAGTGAGGAAGTGCTTAGCTTGGGGCTCTGATAAAGATTCCCATCCATCATTTCTCTCTCTCAGGATCTCAGCACCATACAACATCCTGCCCAGACGAACAGACCCCGTGCCGCATTCGATGGAAATGAGAGAACAGAGTGACCCGTGGTGGCATAACGACCTCCCTTCACACCCTCCCCCCGCAGACGCACCAACTAGAGGACGGGCAGGAAGCAGGAAGTGAAAACAGGAAATATAACACATATGGGGTAGCATGATGACTATCTGACAAGTCAAGAGTGACAAATAAAAACAGAAACGAGAAGGAAGGGCAGGGCAGGATGGTGCAAATGAGCGGTCTGGGATAGCGTGGAGTGGAAAGCCAAAACAGAGAAAGAGAAAAATGAAAGCGAGGAGTAACATACTTCAGGAGAAGGCCAGGCCCTGCAGAGAGCTGGCTGATGAGTACTTGCTAGAGTCCACAAAAGACTGATCTACGGTGAGGAAGGAGAGTGGAGGGAGGGCCAAGAAAGGGGGGGAAAAAAGGAGTGGAGGAAGAAAAAGGAAAATCGAAGGAGTAAAAGTGAGACGTTATCATAGGAGGTGAGGAAAAGCAGGATTAAAGCTTGAGGGTGAACAATTCCTAGCAAATAATTTTACTAAAACTTTTTACTGTGCTCATACTGCAAATTTCAAATTCATCAGCAAGTTAGCGTGAGGCTATTTAGCGGCTTACCTTGCAGGCTGTTAGCATTAGCGCTGGTGCACGTGGGAGGAGGGGAATTCTGGGGTCGGACAACGGGGGCAAATGCGCTCTTCTGCTTGACGGCTGCAGACACCATGTTAGCTGGAGAGAAGGAGAAGATGCCAGAGGAGCTGCTGCAGTTGGAGGGCAGGCTGGTCGACGACGCCATTGTTGGGCTGGACGGGACGACTGAGGGAAAGAGAGAGAGACGGGTAGGAGAGGGTGTTTTAGGAAGGGGCGTCATAGGTGTATGTCAGGGAAGAAGGACAGGAAGGGACGACGATGGCAGAAAGGGGGTTAGAGAGAGGGCCGAGGGCAGAGGACAGGCAGATGGGACGAACAGAAGGGGACTGGTCAATGGATGATGGCAGGAGGGGTGACATGTTGTTTTCAGATCAACTGGCTCAGACTTGTTTTGCTACCTGTTGTGCTGTTAAGCAATTATTTGGCAAAGAGATTTTCCATATCTTACACAAAAATGTGTTTAGTTGGAAAATGCTGAAAATGGCCTGAGGTCGTTTTTCCCCCCTTCTGATCAATCTGTTTTGATGACTCATCCTGTGCTCAGGGGATGATAAACATCTCCTCAGCAACTTTAGGTACTGTAACCTGTAATTTGTTTTCAGGGCAACTTACAAACAAAGCTCCCACACATCTACTTTATCACAGATATTTATGCTAGAGGTTTTAACCAACAAGGTTTAAAAAATTAGAATACATAAGCAATATGCTTGCCCACTGGCTCTTTGCATTTTAACTGCACATTAGGCATCATTCACCACCTTAAAAGCACTCTAAACAGTTGTTAACCATATGTCATGTAATTTAAGGGCTAGATGTGGATTTGTACTTTTGGGACATCCCCTCTGGAACGGTGGATTGAAGATTTCAAATGCAAGATAGAGAAACTTTTTGAACATATTCATATCTAAAAGAGCTTCTCAGTGCTTCTGAAATGAAATCAAAAGCTTTGTACAAGATAGCCGTTAGATGGATTTACTGTGGCCACTGTAATTCACCCTCATGAGAGGCACACACAGCCAAATGACCCAACTCTTCACAATCCAAATCATGTCCTCTGACATCATCCCATCCATCCACTTCTCCCGGGTTTGCCTTTTGTCTGCTAATACACTAAGAGCATTTCCCCCTTCAGTGATTTTACAATCAGCTGAGCCGTATTTCACCTGCCCTGTGATATCTGCCTCTGCCTTTATTGTTGTTATTATCCAACACTTAGCTTTTATGGCTCTTCCTGACAAATCCTTGCAATAAAGTCATAATCCATTTATGAAGGGGCCTAACTAATCAATTAATGAAAATTGGACCTACAAAGGCAGGCCGAGGGGCCATTGATTGAAAGTGTCTGTGTGGGGCCGATGAGCCTGTTAAAATACTTGTTAACACCCAGGAATCAAAGAGCTGAAATGGAATTGCTTCTCTAGCAATTAGTTTATTGATTTAATCAAGAGTCTTTAATGTAGAGGGTGAGTGTGTGTGAGCAGAGGTGGTATGTGTGTGTGTGTGTGCGCGTGTGTGTCGAGGAGGTGTTGGGACGTGCTAGGTGATCTCCTCCCCTGGCCAATAAAGCGGGGATTTGTGTTTGACTCTGCTCTTAAAGAAACAGATGAGCCAGCTGAACTGAAATACTTTCTCCTGTCGTGTCGATTCTTGTTTCCTGCCGTGCTTCTCAGTTCCTCTCAGAGATGTCTTCTGTCATTTACAAAATGCTGATCCCCACCCAAACTTTCAGCTCTAGTATGCACTGTATTTACTCACTAGCATAGGGCGAGTTGCCTGCAGATCCATTGAGGAAGTTGGGCGAGGTGCCCAAGGTTGCCATGCCAGAGTTAGCGTAGCCATTCATGCTAGTGGAGACAGAGCTGTAGCTACTCTGCTGGGGAGTAGAGCTGGGGACATAACCATGAGGGGACACACTGCTTGTACTCCTACTGAAACCTAAAGACAGAGAAAGAAAGGGGGATGGAGAGTGTTAGAGGTATAGCAGATGGCAGACATACCAAAACAAGAAAGCCTACATGCAGCTGCTGCCAAATGCTCCTTTTTTCATACTAATGGACATAGCATTACAAGCCAGAAGAAATGTTTTGCTTTTTCTTAGAAAAATCTTAGACAGCATATGGGAGAGAAAAAAAGCAATGAACAGAGTGGAGGAAGAATGATATGAGAGGGATCTAGCTGCAGCCCCCCCCCCCAACGCCTGAAACAAGAGGACTATCACCCTGCTGGCTCCTCTTCAGAATTAGATATATTGATAAGGCAATCAACGGTAAAAGGCCTTGGCGGCTCTCTTGTAATTTACAAAGAATGAAGCTAGTATTTCTGACAGGACCTTTCATGCTTTACAGGGGCAGTGAACAGAAGGAGAACAATGTAAAATGGAAGACTATAAATACACACTGATCAGCTACAACACTAAAACCGCTGACGGGCAAAGTGAAAATCATTGTTTCACTGCAGTGTTTTGCTGTGAAGCCTCGGGTACTGCCATTCATGTGACGTGGTAACGCCCACCTGCACATTGCCCTGCACGACGGTGTGCCCTGCCTGCACATGAATGGTGCCCAATCTGTTCACCCGGCCTTCAAACTCTACAGGATTCAGGAACATCCCTCATACACATCCCTCATACACGGATGCATCACTCCACATCACAAACTGCCAACATCCCAGTACCAGACACTACAGGGCACCCATGGGTCAGAGCTGCTTTGAAGACACAAAGTGAGCCTACACAATATCTATACAATATACAACATGATAACATAGGTGGGGGAAAAATGGCTGGAACTGAACATCTGGAATTTCCACTCTCTAGTGTGGGGATGTCAAAACGGATTTTACTGAGGTGATTCTGGCTCCCGGGCTTTATGTTTGACACCCCTGCTCTAGTGTAACAAAGGCTACTCATCACAAGTATTGTCTCACTTCTTCATCACTCTGCTCCTCCCTGATTAAGTTTACATTTTCATCTAATATGAGGGTGAAACAAACGATAGGTTAAAAATGTTTCCGGATGAAAATGAAGGGCAGAGGAAGCTCATTGGAATTATTGAGATGCATCCAGAGGCTGGTCCATCCACTCTCCTCTGGTTCCCCCGATACATGTGATGAATCACCACTGACTGCACCCACATCTCTCTCTGTCAGACAGGGGCTGACCCCAGTCTAATATACACACCCCTAGGACCCATTCATATTTCTCCATCGTACTCCATCCACGGCTTTCTTTTTCTCCATTCTTCACTCTCTCACCATCTTTCTTTCAAGTTTTCCCCGTTTCTTACTGTCACCTCTCCTCCTGCTGTCCTCCTTTTTCACACTTTCTTATTTGCTCCATGCTCTTAAATCACTATCTCTAAATTTCCCACATGAAAAATAAAATGCCCCCCCCCCCACACCCTGCTGTCATCCCTAAATGGACAACAGCAAATAAACATTTTTTCCTTTTCCCATGACAATAGGCCAGAATTGTTTCCTGGTGTGTTTGCTCACCCTGATTGGCTGTTTGTGCCACCTCTGACCCGGTGAAAGAGTTTACTGCCATCATGCCAGCATGAACAGAGCTGCTGCCAAGACTGGCTAGCTGGTTGTGCCCTCTTGGGACTGTTGTATAGAGGGCCTCCGCGATATCCGCTGCTCGTTTCAGAATCATCTCCTGACGATGAGGAAGGAACAAAAAAAAAAGAAAAAGAGTGGTGGTCAGTAACAGAGAAGAAAAGAGAAGAGAAGAGGGAAAATATACCCTTGATGTTGGCTTTATAGCCTGATAAGAATGCTAGATCTCCACTCAAGATACTGCACATGTAAATCTAGCAGAGCTGAGTGGTTTTTATCAGTTGTCGCTGGGAGTGGTGGGATTGGTTCAGTAAATGGAGGAAAGGCTCATTAAACAGACACATCAGATCTTTAGCCTGCCTCTTCCTCCCTGTTTTGGGTTTCCATTCTTCCTCCTTCAGACTCAAGCCTTAATGCCACTCCTCCTCTTTAACTGCCTTCTGCATTCCCTCTAATCTCATCTCCACCCTCTGCATTGATAAAAAGCTCTAACATAGTCTAGCGTGCATGTTTGTGGGTCCCAGATCTTGCGCGAACACGGCAGGGTGCTACATCGCCAGCAGAGATAAGTGCCTTTGATGCTGCCACTTGGCCCGAACCACAAACAAATAATAATGTCTAATAAGAGATATTGCTGTTTGTGTTTTTGTCTGTGTGTGTGTGTGTAAGAGAGAGTTTACCTGGTTATTGTGAGGCATCCCGTACAAGGCCTCCACCAGATCTGCCGCTCTCTTTAAAATCACCTCCTGCAATCAAGCGCAGACAGAGGAAGGGGGATTGATCACAAGTGTGGCGGCTCAAAGAGTTCAGTCACTTTTATTACATTTCACTCCTTGCATTATGCTGTGAATGCAGAACAGAGAGAGTGTGAGGGAGAGGAAAGGGGTAGACAGAGGAAGGGAGAGGAAGAGAAATGGGCCCATCCCAGCACTTTGTTACTAGCTGGGCAGTTTGGGAGAGCAGAGGGAAGATACTGTTATCTGTGAATAAAACATGAGCCTATATCTCTCTATCAGTCAACTATCTTCCACATCTTCTCACTCTCTCTCTCTCCTCTGTCGCTGATGGATCACGAACCCGCCGCACATGATCACGCATCAATCTCATTTAACACAACATATCATCAGGTTGACGGCTATACAACTCTCCTCGTCAGCCGGGACACACCCGTCTCCTGCCCTGTATTAACCCTGGTAATGATCCGAGTGAATAGCCCTGTATCCACTTTGTGTGATAAATGTAGAACATCATTGCTCAGGTGAAAACCGCCGAGTGGAATTTCCCACATCAAACATTTATCCTAACGCAGCTTCTCCGCACTCATTTTCCACCGCTTACAACCCTTTCCCTCCTCTCTCTGTCTCTATTCTTTTTTCCTCCCTGAGTGTATGAGTGTGTGACTCCAGGCAGTCTTTATATATATATATGTGTGTGTGTGTGTGTGTGTGTGTGTGATGTCGACACCTACAGTCCTACAAAACCCTTTTTAAAAGTTAATGTGCCGGGGCCAGGATATATGCTGGAGGCGCGACAACCAGAAAATTGCAGCCCCCTCCCCTCCAACCTTCTCCTCGTTTCTTTCTCTTCCACTCGCGCACACTCACGCTGTGCGTTATACTCTCCTGAGTGTATCCCTCGCTGTGAACAAGCCCCGGAGCATGTGTGCTCTCTGTTCCGTGACACGCCGCCTTTCAATCAGACCTCATATTGCACACACACGCAAACACACACGAGTGTAACCGCACACGCAGCCATGCACATGTGGAGGCTGTCGAGCACGCCCAGGACATGACGAGAGGGTCAGCAAAGCAATAAAGATTGTAGAGCGCTGTCCGAGGTGCTAAATTCACTCAATAATGGGAGCGCTGCCTCTGTGTTAACCTCCCATTACTAGCACTATCTGGGGGAGGCAGAAAAGGAGGCGAGGGGAGGAGGAGGGTGAGAGCTGGGAAGAGGGGAGACCAGAAAGGAGGCCTGTTTGAGGTGATTGAGAGATGTAGAGGCCCTAGGAAGGTAAGTGGTTCTTTAGTATGTATGCACTGCTCCTCGCTTCCTTCTCTCTGCTTTTCCTCGACGCCCCATGCCTCCCAGGGATTGCTAGATAGTTAGATGGATGGATGAAGGAAAAGGAGAGGAGGAGGAGGAGGAAAAGAAAGCGGGGGAGGAGGGGAAATGAAGGAAGTGCGAGGCATTAGGACACGAACAGATCTGCAGTTGGAGTGTAACGGTGTTCCGGGAGCACTCGTGCAACATCAGTCTCTTTATTTAATTTTTTTTTTGCCCCTCTCTGCACCAGCCATTCTGCTCGTTCTCCTTAGGTCTATTATGTGCGTGCATCTCCTCATTTATAATTCACTCTCCCCTCACCTGAGCCTCCGAACTACTTTCACTTGCCCCCCCCCTTTAATCACTCTCTCATGCTCCTGTGCCCTGTCTGTACCTATCAGTCTCTCGTTAGCGAAGGGATCTGTCCAGTAGCTAAACGCGATTAGGCAGCGCTCCAGAGTCATTCTGATAAACAGATAAATGTGGTTAGCGCCATGCTGCCTCCCTAGCCCTGCTGCTGTAAGGGGAGACCATTTCCTGGGCGCAGGGTCTCTTCCCGTAAAGTCAGGCCCACAGAGACGTCAACAGGAAGGGGAACCTGATCCAGAGCAGAGCCTGGCCTCGTCTGGCAGGGCGGTCACTCATTAGCCAGCCCCAGACCCCCAGCCACACCGCAGCCTTAGCTAAACACCCTGCAGTCTGGCTACCCAGCAGTCCCCGCTCAGTCTGACTGCCTGACTATTCTACAGCACAGTATGGGGCTGTTTTCAGCTGGATCACTGGATCATTATCGCAACATACAGAGATAGAACAGGGGTTGGTATATATCCTGCCTATTCTCTGCACGCTGTATGTGTATTGTGGGTGGGGCGGGTTCGTCAAAGTGCCAATATATTGGAATATGTTATAGTCCCAGTCAGTTGAATCTAGTTTAAAGACCCACCAAAGAACAGCCACACAGAGGCTTGTGCCAAGGTAGCTTTGAATGGACATTTGTAGCTCAAGAAGTTGCCAGCATATGCCCCTCTCCTGCCCCTCTCTAATGATTGAGGCCAACAGTTGAGAGAGAAGCGTGGTCAACAAACTGTTATTACCTCAATAAAGGCACAAATCAATAGAGCTGAAATGAACAACCAGGCCTGCCAGCTACCGCTGTTCATTTAGAAGTGAAAGAGACACCGCCAAGCGAGGGAGAAAGAGGAGGAGAGGAAAAGAGATGGATGGATACAAAGATATTTGGAGAGATACGGGGGGTTGATAGGCTAAAGACCAGAACTCACCGGGACAACTCTTGTATCCACCAGACATGACACACGGTGAGGACAAGTGATTTCTCTATCTTCCTTCTGCATCTACCTGTGCTCTCCATCTCTGCCTGGTGGTGACTTCCCTCCACTGAGTGTGTGTGTGCGTGCACATGAAGGCATAGAGAAGTCTGTGTGCATTTCTGTGTGTGTGTGTGTGTGTGTGTGTGTGCTGCATTGTGGATAAGTGTGTGTGTTGGAAGTAATAAAGTCCACCCGGGGTTGACTTCGATCCACTGACCCAGCAGGAGGTAAGACTGGACAGCTATGATGGATCACCTAACCTGCTTCTGCCTCTCTCTTCCTCTCTCTCTCCCCTCAACCTCCTTTCCTCTCTCTCTCTCTCTCCCTCTCTTTTCCTCTCTCCATCTATCCCCTTTCCTCTTCCCACTTTGCCAGTCCAAATGACCTTATACTCAGTGGAAGGATGAATAGAGTCGCTTGTGCATTTATTGCACAAATAAAGTGTTTGTTTGAACAGAAAATGACCATGAACATGTGGTTAAATGTTTATGTGCATAGTGCATAGTGTCATGTATGGCCTACTGTCTATAGCGCATGGTTTGTTCCTCTGTCTAAGAGGTCATGCTGTCCTTGTGCCATGTATATCCTACGTACTATGAAACTCAAGAGGTTTTCAATACATCTTTGTACCAGTGTTACCAAGACAGATTCTTGTGAATTTATTGTGCTTGGCAACTAGTGTGAGCAGACACATGAGAGGAGCAGAGGCACTGTACCTTAGGTAATCTCTCTTGATCTCCAGGGTGTCTGGGAATGACCTTCTGTAACCTCTGGAAGCCGTAGTCTATGGTTGGCTCGTTCAGCGCTGAGCAGGAAGTGGAGGGAAGCAGGCAGAGAGAGAAAAAAAAAACATTTACAGCTTGATCCTTAATGATGAAAACACCTAATGTTCAAAAGCACCAGAGAAGGTACGGCGGGAGAAGCAAGTGACAGCAGACATAACTGAATCCATGAATATTTCAACATTAAACTAACCACGCTGAAAAATGTGGGTTTTCTCTATTAGGTCTGGTGTGTGTCTTTGTTTGCCTGTGATGTAATGAATCTCTCTCTGTCGCCCGCTTTGGTGGTTAATAAAAAGACTGTCAGGAATCAGGGAAAGTGAATGTGTGTGTGTGTCCTGTGGTCTTGCGTTGATCAGCGACTAATATAAGCAATTACAGAGCTTGGTTCCAATATAACAAAGGCTTGATCGCTCCAGGGAACAAGCTAAACACACACATGCGCGC
>NW_005187402.1:6863222-6889214 GCF_000239375.1 Pundamilia nyererei | reverse complement strand
ACACACACACACACACACACACACACACACACACACACACAGTCAGATCATCCAGGCAGCAGGGAGAAAGCACTCTCTGCATGCTGTGGTCGTGCTTCGGTAATTGAATATGAGAAGGTTTACCATGAATATTTAAACATTAGAATAAATACAATGAAGATCTGAGGCTTATAGTACAAACACTTCAGAGGAGGATTGTTGGATAAGTGCTCTCTCCACATAATTCATTCCTAATGTACTGTCTCTCCCTCTCCTGTCTTTGCGGGCTGCCTCGGGGAGTCAGGGCACAGTCTTGACAACTTTCCTGCGCTACAGCCTTTAAGATGCTGCTTCCGGACAGAGTTTGAAACAGTAAATGTGCGCTTGTATGGAAGAAAAAGAAAAGGCGCCATTACACGTGAAAATCGCCTGTATGCGTCTGTGCCGTCCGTCTGTTTCCCCTGTGGGTCGCAGCTTGGACGTTTCCTGGGGGCTGATGCCCTGCTCGCCTCACATCTGAGCAGCCAGGCTGACTAGGCGGCCCCCAGAAAAAAGGCCCCTAGAGGCTATGAGTACAAGCTGTCCTGCTGGACCTCCAGTGACTTCACCACGGCTCCTCCTGAGCCCGCCCGCTCAAACACACGGACCGAAAAAAACAGCGTGCGGGAGCGAGAATGGGTGATGCTCTGTTTTGGCAACACAAATGTATTTGGACAGCTCTCCCAGTGGAGTGTTCCAGCGATCCATAAGAGTGAATGAAAGGAAAGGTGAATAGCTAGAAGCAAAGACAGCAAAGAGATGGAAAAGTCGAAGTAGAGATGCCAGAGGCTGGTTCAGCTTACAGAGAATGACACACATTACAGGGCCAGCTGGTTTGCTGATAAAATAAGCCAAAACAATGAGGCGATCACATGCAACAAATAAAGTATGAATTATTTCCGAGGACAAATATTTGACATTACTTCCCTATTCTCTGATCTCTCTAAAGCTTTAAGGAGGATTTGCCCTGGATTAGGCCTTCAGTCTGAGGAAGGGATTGTTCCGACAACATCCTCTCTTTCGTCTCAGAGGCTTTTGTTTTTATGATGAATTTTTTATCAGTTCCCCACAATGTGCCAAATGAGCCTCGAGTGAACAATAGCATAAAAACCCAAGACATACATAGATACCCCTATTACAAATAAAGAGACAATTTTGGTAATTGAGAGAGGAAGTGATATTGTCTCTGCTCGTTTTCAAGGACCATAAACCAGAAGACGAGTATGTGGGGGACAACGCACATCACTAACTATCTGCCTGTGCCTCTTTGGGGATTGTCTTATTTTTTTATGCCCTTATATCCATGCTCAATATCTCACATTTTACACCAAGAATTAATGCTAGAAGAAGAAAAAAAAAGAAAAAACAACTTTCCAAGTTGGAAAGAGGAGTGGTGCGCTGCTGCCCTCCAGGATTCCAAGCACACTCTCCTATTCAGGTATATTTATAATCCTTAGCTGTCGCTCTCCAGAAGAGCAAATCAAAGCCAGTAAAACATAACTGCCATAAATAAATGAATAGATGAGCAACAGCTCTGGACTGGAGGGATTCACCTAGCAATCACCCACATCAGATCAGATCAATGCTCATGGAAATTTCATGAAGCCTAGAATCCACATCGCTTCATATTTCACTATAATAACCCACAGAGCCGCAGGGGGAGTGTGTACGAAGGGGTGGGGTGAATGGGGGAGGGGGGGGGGTTTCGGATGGATGTTTGGGGTGCAAAGAGTAGAAGGTCGAGTGGGGAGGGGGGGGATCAGGGATAATTGAGAGGTCAGAAGAGTGGAGTTGTCCTGGAAACACAGAGCAGGAGGAGGGGAGAACAACAGCCAGCGTCCAGTTGCCCTGTCTTCTTCTCCTTCTGTGTCACAACACTGTGAGTGTGAGGAGGTGAGTGGGTAGTGTACTTGCAGGGTTAGGTAATTGGCTCTGAGGCTTGATGTTAACACCTTAACAGGCCCTCAGACAGCGGGTAAGGAGCTGATCATATCACAACCTTCTGTTTCTCTCTCTCTCCTCCTCGCTCCTTACTCCTTCGTCTCCCCCTTCCCTCGTCTCCCCCCACCCCTGCCCGCACAGCTCCCCCCCGTCCTTCCCTCCCCTCTGCAGTCTCCAGTGCTCAGGTGTGATCTCATAACCGCTGCCTGGCGATCGATGCCGCCAGTGGCAGGGGGTTCAATAGCCCTGAATTACGGCTTCATTTCTGCTCACCCCCACCACGCCCCACCCTCTTCACACACACACACACACACACACACACATGAGAGCTCCCCGTCCCCCCACCTCCAACACCACCTCTCTCACACATACACGCACAGCACCCCCACCAACTACTCACAATCCAGATCAATACCTTACAATCTAATTTTTATCCATTTTTCCATAAACCCTGAGATTGCGTTTATTTGCAGAATCCGACAAGCTAAATAAAGCATCGCTTGAACATGTCAGGGAGACTAATGCATGGCTGGAAATTCATACACAGAAAACAGATGAGTAGAGCTTTTTGCTCCTAAAGGAGAGGAGAGGCTGAGCCTGAGAGAGGGCTGGAAGGAGGGAAAGAATGTGTGTGTGTTTGTGTGTGTGTGTGCAGAGAGATTCTACAAATCAATGGAGGTGTGGATACTACTACAACCTAAGCTCTAATTATCTGTTGCAAAAAAAAAAAAAGAAGTGCATGTCGACAGTTAACAATACCTGACAGCATGGCTTCTCGCTGGGAGAATGCAAATTCTGAAAAATCCAGATGAAAAGTGTGCGCTTGAATTAAGATATAAGAAAACACGAGAAATCATTTCCTCCGGTGAGCGCCGCTCATTTCGGCGGGGAACAAAATAATCTACATTCGAAATTCATTTACATCATCATCATGGAGCAGATGCTCCCGTAATAAGAACGGAGCATGCTAAAGAGGCAAGACAAGCCACATGGTGCAGAAAATTAATCTCAATCTCAAATAGAGGTGTGAATTTCCTCGCAGTTAAGACTGCGTGCCGTAAACGGGAATGTATGCAGCTATCTCAGCTGGCCTTGTCTCCAGCTGTAGACCAGCCGTTTTAATCAACAGCAGGCATCCCGCCCAGGCTCAATAAAAGACAGCATTCACAAACAGGAGCAAGACAAGTAATTGACCAGCTCGTGGCTGCACCCCACTTTTATTGCCAGATGACTTCGTGCCACATTCGTGCATCTGTGTGATGTGCGAACGTGCTCATGCGTGCGGCGATCCACGTGTGTATATGAATGTAGACTACGTCTGTCTATGTTAATGTTAAGTTTGTTTATGCAGCAACATGTGCGGGAGATTTTCCCGCTGATTATCATGCATGCGTCTCCAAAATTATGATATCAACACAACCAGGATCACATATACTTAGGAATTTAAAGCACTCTGGTGATTTGTAATTAAAGCAGTGCTTCTCAGTGTGCATCACCAGCAGATTTCACCACAGTTCGGGACAGTTTAATTAGAGCTAGCACTAACTTTAAACTGCAGACTCTTGTTTGCAGCACTTACCTGTGTCACACTTTTACAATACAGTGTCTGCACTGTATAAAATGAGAGACAACTGACAGTCCTAAAACTAATTTGGAACACACAGGCAGGCGTGCAGAGACGGAGAGAGATGTCAGCAGCAGCTGGTTTAAATTCTGCTCTTGACTTTTGTCTTTTCTCCCCCCCCTCACTGTTCCCGTGCCTCTTTTGCCGCAACTGAGTGATGTTTCCTACACACCTAATCTGCACTGAGCGCTGAAAAACTACCCCTAATGTTTGTGCGTGCGCGGATGCGTGTCACCGTGCGCGGTGCCAGCCTTAATGTGAGCCAGCAGAGCCTTTTAATATCAGCAGAAGCTGTAGTGGAAGCACTAAGCAGACAAGGCTGCATACTGAGGAGGGAGGGATTGCCTTTTGAACGACAAGGGTGATTCATCAACTCCCCCAATCTATGGCCGGCATCCTTGTGTCGCACAAACACACACACATGAGTACAGGTACACACACATAGGCTGCACTGGTTGGGTATTATCATTTTATGTTGCATGGCAAAAAGAAAAGAGAGAGCTTCCTTGATGAATGTTACAAAGACAGCAATCTAGTAAAAGGTGATACACAACCAAACATGGAGATGCATTTGTACAGGGGGGGTGGGGGGGTTGACCTGATAATGAGAGAGAGGGAGAGAGAGCAGAGGAAAGTGAGGGAGATTAGGGAAAGCTCTCAGCCCCAAAGGTGGGTAAGGCAGAGGGCAGAGAGAGGAACAGAAGGGGGATAAGGGGATAAAAAGACAGAGGAAGAGCAGGGAATTAAAAAAAACATTCTTCTATTCTTATCAGTGGATAGCTTAATTGCCTTTGATGAGTCTAATTGGAGCTTTCTGAAGTCTAATGGCACAGGAGTCCTCAGAGACGGCAGAGGACACATTACTGTAATAGCTTCTCTTCGAATTTTCTCTGCACCAAAAGTTCTCGTCTCTTCTTTTTTTTTCATTTTGGTGGCGGCTGGTTCTAGAGTATCGATAATGATGCAGAGAAGGGCGGAGGGGATAAACCTATAGGTAGGGCTATGTGGGTAGGTTTGTGTGTGTGTGTCGGGTATGTTTGCAAAGCAGCAGTAGCAGCAGTATCGGGTATGTGTTGACTTAATTAGGTCTGTGAGCTGCTCGCTTTCCTCTCCTCAGCAGAAGTTGATTAGCAATGCCAGCTGTCCCCAATGTAATTCAGAGCGTGCATGTGTGTGTGATCGCGCATGCACATGTAATATAGGAGTATATGCATGTCTGTGAGTGTGGGGATGTGTTGATGTGTGTGTATGTGCCGGCTGCCAGCTGCCACGCAGCGCTGCCAATCCTCCATGATTAGTACCCACTGGCAACTGGGCTCAAACTGGTGCCAAACAGACCCAGGAGGGCAACATGGCCCATGGTAATCCTCCATCCCTCGCTCCCATCTTTCTCCTCTCTCCTCTTTCTCATCCACCTCTCTCTCTCTCCACTCACATCGATTGCTTTTCTGCTCCAAATGCCCTGCTCATCCTCCCCTTCTTTTTTTTTCTTTTTTCCCGCCGCTAAATGTGAGCAGGTTTCCTCCTCACTGAGAGAAAGTAAAATGACAAAAACCTATATTTGAGACGTACAATTGCCCACGGGGGTGGCTGGAATGAAGTGTGTGAAAAGTAGAACTGGGGTCTGTGCCTCGACACACTTGACTCTGTCACTGCCAGCTCTTGGCACGCGGCACCGTGGCGCATGCGCTCGGCACCCAGCGGATGACCTCTTGCTACCTCTCACCTGTTGAGATTCTTCTATGCGCCCCCACGGAAGCCGAGCATGGAGGGACAGAAAGCGGGGAAAGAATGAATTTGTTCAAAGAAGCCGAGTTTTGAATAAGTGAATGTGACAAGGTGAAAGATTGGAGGACTAGGAAGCGATAGGGCGTTTATGCATGCGGTTGCCACATGTCTGGCACATTAAAAGGCTGCGTATACACATATGCACACCTACACACACTTATACAAACACACACACGCATAGCTCTATGGGTTTGGCAGAGTGTGGGCTGTTGGACAGCTCTGGCATGGCAAAGGCTGCCCACCCATCTGCCCTGTGTCTTAGTAATGCAGTTACTTGTCAGCGTGCATGTGTGTGCTTGGACTATGTTCACACTTACGTGCAAACAGACACAGGCATCCTATTGCAGTCTTCCCCACAAAAACACAAAACACAGTCATAGCTGTGACGCATAGGAACACACAAGATGCAGGAAACGCTAGCAATGTGACGCACGCGCGCTTTCTCTCAATTGTGATTTTGTCAAATGTTGGTAATTCCAGCCGGGGCTTATGGCCTAAGTCTATCAGTGGTTGAGATTACAGACAGATTTATGTGATTCACAGTCTCCCAGAGGACCTGTGGCCTTGCATTGGTTAATCACAGCTTCACATTCACTCTCTCTGTGCCGCTCTTCTCGCACTCTGCACCAACGTGCTCTGATGTAACACTCGAGCTATTCATGCCCCTGTGCTGACCATCAAAAAAATAAAGTAAATAAATAAATAAATAAATAAATATCACACACTCCACACGGGCCTCTTCCTTTCTGAATCGCGTCTTCGACAGGGTCAATTCTCAATAATCCCACCAATCAAAAGGTTAATCCTCCTCCTGACCTTCACCTGCTTCATAAAAGAGGGCAAATGCTTTTCCTCCTCTGATCAGCAGGCTTTTTCCACTGAATTATTGAGTTCTGTTATTGAATTTTAAGTTGCTTAGCATGCACATTTTTCACCAGAAACCGTCCAGAGAAATGACAGCTTATAAACTGAAAGACAAAACTTTAGGAATACAGATATATATATATATATATATATATAACAATAAAGTGAGATCTTTATAAAACTTAAAGTCAGCGTGTGAAGATTTTGATGTGCTTATAGCTGTCAATTTATTCTACATGAGTTGTATGTAGAATTGAGAGAAACTGGGAGAAAAGCCAGCAGATTGGTAAATGTTAGTGTAAAGGTACCTGTGTAGATGAAGCGTCCAGGTGTGCCTTTGCAGAACTGTTTGGATTTGTAGGAGAGTGTGACTTCCACCACCCCGGGGATGTGTCTGGGTGGAGTCTGGACGCGGATGGCATGGGGGGTGATGAGCTACAGGAAAAGTAGAAAGGCCAGGCAGATTAATGTGATGATACTTCATATCTAAACATGTGCACCGGTGGGGGTGGGTGTATTCTCGGCTCATCTCGGACCTTTCCTCTGCAGCTTTGACTTTTTTTCTTTGTATAATCGGCCTGAAAATGATGCGCTTGGCTACGAGCCCTCAGGTGGCCTCGTAGCCTAAGGCAATGTCACTGTGAGGCTTGGGATGGTTATCGGTGCTGACATGGACTCTGTAAGAGGGGTTCAAAAGCAGTTATCTGTTTATGAATAAAACACACTTTTCCTCTGCGTACGCCTATTGAACAATGCGAGTTAATGTATAATGCGCCTGCCCCTGTCTCCGTGTCTGTCAGCTGAAGCTGCCGTTAGTCACATTAAAGCACAATTGTGTCTTAAACAGGCTCACTTAGTGCAGCTGATGAGCCCGCTCGCCACGCACGTGTGTTCACGCTGAAGGGTCTTTGAAGGAAAACGGTAACAAGACAAAACACAGATGAGACCTCGCTGAGTGCTTGTTTCCTGCACGCTGTAGTGAACGAGCACTCAAAACTAGCAGTGCTCAAAAGCTATCACTGCTGCTGCCAGCGCTTTGTGTATGTGCGCATGTATGTGTGCATCTGTGTGTGTGTTGTTCTAGCTGTCCTTTTCATTGCTCACTTAGCTAGGCTTTCATTCTAGCATTGTTTGGCCCCACTCACCTCTCAGCGAGATAATATAGGAGCTTTTTATAGAATTATTCCTTTACTAAAGAGAAAGCTGTTTAGCTGCGCTGCTCACTGACCTTCAATTTCACACATAGACTCCATTTACATTTTAGTCATGTAGCAGATGCTCCTTACAAAGGGATTCATACTGTACGATGTGAATATATTTCAAGACGGAAGATAGCACCGTATTAAAAGACAGGAAGAGAGGTGAATAGCAATATGACAGAAGTGAGAGCTGACAGAGAGAAATGCAACAATAGGCTTCTATTGAGATTGTTAAGTATTTCTAATATGCATTTATAGCCCTGCAAACAGTTATTTCGTATAGTATCATTTATTAATCATGACTGCTATTTCAATTAAAAAGCATTTCCAAAAATGCTGGTACTTTGTGTGAAATGCAAACAAAAACAGAATGCTGTGCTTTCCCATTCATTTAAACCCTATAATAATGTAGGAATTGCATAAACATGTGATATGATTTGTTGGAACTAAAAGGATTTACTTTGCTTTGTTGAAAAAAAATCTCAAATTTTAGATTTTTTTAACACCAGCAACACGTTTTAGAAAAGTTGGGACAGGGACATGTTTACCAATGTGTTGCATCACCTTTTCTTTTAACAACACGATGCAAGTGTTTGGGAACCGAGTAGTTGTGAAAGCCAAATGTTGTCCTGTTCTCGCTTGATGCGGGACTTCAGATGATCAGCACTGCTGAACATGACTCAACAACGACATATGCTTTGTTCTGTTCAAATAAAGGAAAATCGTTTTTTAAGGGTTCTGGTTTTTATCCGACAACAGCGTCACACACTGATCCATGTTTTCCTCCAGGTGATTTTTATTTATGTATTTGCCCAGCTTTTCCATATGCTGGAAACAACTTAACATGCCTCATTTTCAACATTTGATGTAGTTTTGGTGGAATTTAAATAAGGCTATTTGCAGATGGTTGCTCTCTGTTTAGTAATAGTGATTTCATGCAGTGTGGGTAACAAGGGTTTATCTGATTATATTATTTGTCCATAAAATAATTACAACATTATCAAAAGTGTGATGCTACAGTGTTACAAGTTTTTTTTTGGCACTTTTAAATCACAATTATGTATTTAATCTAATGTAAAAATAATGGTTCCCAAATGAAGCATTTAAAAGACTGTTTGCCCACACTGGCTATATAAGAAGTGTACCAAGCCAATAAAAATAAAACAAACAAAACAACACAAATATGACTAAATTGTGACTAACCTCACTCCAGACCAGCATTGTCCCAAAGATGACCTGTAGGCCGTCAAAGAAGTTGTCCCCGATGATGATGACTGTTGCGCCCCCTGTGGTCCAGCCTTCACTAGGGCTGATGGCTTTGATGCTGGGGGTTGCTGGAAAAGAAAAAATATATATATAACAGATTAGCTGCTATCCTAATGAAAGCCTAGAAGGTCTTTTGCTATTGGCAGCATGCATAGTCCTCTCTACTTTCCATCTCTCCCTCTCTTTAACACACATGTGCACACACATACACATATATCACCTATCGCCTCTCTCCCAGGGGTCGGGGGGCGAGTGAGGAATACTAATCAGAGTGATTATATTCGCCCCGTTATTAAACATCACCCCTGCCCCGTGTGTGAGGGCAGCGGCGGTGCACTTGTTTTATGACACGTGGCAAAGCGTGCGGGCGTGTAAATGTCAGGTGTGCTCAGTGTCTGATCAAAGGCCATGCGACCGGGGAACACAGCAGAGCCAACAGTAGCTCTGCCCTCTGAATACACTGCCTTCATTAGCCAAACACTTAGCTCTTGCTCAGCTGCCTGTTTCATATATCTGTGTAGTAGCCTGTGTCTCAGAGCACGACCACATGGACTCCTTCCAGCTTCTGCCCGGTACATTTGTAATGGGTTTTTCTAAGCTCCCAGTGTTTTCCTTCTAAGCATATTCTTCGCATCTTATGGGACAAAGTACGTGGGACCACAACAATAAACAGCATTTTCAATAACTGCCATTCAGTGTGCTTTTTGACCTTATCTCTTGGTGTTATGATTGCTGGGTGTGATTGAAGAAAAGAACAGCATTGGGAAAATACATGTTTATACAAGCTGAATCTCCTCTCCTTAACAGATATGCAGCTTGTCAGACATGCTGTAATTCTGTAAAGCGGCATAATCCACTTTAGACTAGGCTGACTTTTTTCCCTGCAGCCTAGCCTTTGCTCTTTGCCTGACTCCCTGTTCTGTTGATCCTCCCCAACAAGCTGGAATGATATTTAGCCCCCCGATACGCCTGCAGAGATCAGCGTTCACCAAGCAGCAATCTGTGGCCGTAATCATGGCCTAAGATGCCTCCTTTTCACAGCCGCTGATATTATGTGCGCTCGATGTGCATGTGTGTGTTTATGTGTGTATCTGTGTGTGTGTGTGGATTAACCAGATGGTGGAACGTGAATCCATGTGATAGGATTATACTTTGGGGTGTTCCTCGGTGCCATCTGTTCAACTCTATGCACTGCTCATCTATTACCGCCTGAAATGGGCCCCAAAGTTGCGCATCCTGCACACAAACTGAACCCACACCAGAAAGGGGGTGGGGGGAATGGGAAACTACTGTCCTCTTTTTAATGAAAAAAATTATTTCTCTATTCTTTACACTGTTGGGCACTTTCCCCCCATTCTTTCATCACATTTACATTTCTCCCTGTAACCTGTTCTGTTCCTTTTACTCCTCTTGTTCCTCCTTTTTAACTCCCATCACCGGGAAAACTGAAAATCAGAGGGGAAGAAATTCCCAAACAAATCTCTACGACACGAGAAACATCTGTTGGTGTCCTGTGTGGACTCTTCTTTATGTGCAAGATCCAAGCCTCGCTGACGTCTCCAATATGTCTCATCTTTGTGAACTTTTCTAATCATCTGTGAGACCAGTCGCAGGGACAAGTGGTCCACCTTGCCTCTGGAGAATAGTCATTAGAAAGACTTAACCATAACATTCAATCTTAATGCAATCTACTATAGGCCATCATGTAAATCCCCGCTTATTTTTTTGTCATTATCATCCCTGAGGTTGACTTTCCTCAAAGAAAAAAAAATATGTTTCTCTTATTCAATGTCTGGGAAATCGAAATGAGAAAATAACTGGATTAGGGACTTGGGAATCAGTGCAGGCTCCTAAATCATGTGCACATGTCATTATGAAGTATTAAAGGTTTGGGTTTGACTGTGCATGCGGGGGTGTGTATGTATGTGTGTGCAAGGGGCTTTTCAGTATGTGTATGGGTGTGTTTGAAAACCTGAGGGATGGGGAGTGATGGAGGGCTGGAGGATAAAAGCAGGTCTCCGAGGAAATAAAGCCAGTGTTGGCTTTAAGCAGAACAGACCTCATAAGACACATAGTGCTTATGCGAGGCAGAGTAGAAGGCCCAGAGGCAGAGACCTGAGGGGAGCAAGCCACAAGGGAGAGACAAGAGACTCACTAGCTACCACTCACTCCTCTCTTAGCTCGAGTTAGAAACCCTACAAGAGAGGAAAGTGAGAATCCAGGAGGAAACAGGAGAGAGATAAGAAAGAAAGGAGGTTGGAGGGGAGTGGAGTGGGAGACAGAGGAAGGGTTGAGTGTGGAGCCAGACAGGGGGGAAGGGGTTGAGAGAGGGAGGGAGAGGAGTGGAGTCATAGAGAGAGAAATAAAGTGAAGGAGACAAAGAAAGATGGGGAAGAGAGCCGAGGTGTTTTGTTCTCGCTTTAAATACCGTGTTCCAGGTAGGATGGCGTTCCTTCTGACGGGTCCAGCCTCCGAGCTCGGCGCCCGTGTTTTGAGTTATTGTGCACAAACATGTTGTCGGAGACGGCCAGAACGTGACCCTCCACGCTCACCGTAGTCGACACAACCACCTGAAAAGGAAAACCAAAAGAAAGTGAGAAACAAGGTGTTGAAAACAACAACCAGCACCCTGTTGTGGCTGCTTACAAATCTTCAGTAATTGAATGCTGTCGTGATTACGCCGGACAAGCATTAGGAGTTCTTGCAAAATGCTATGTGGATTAACTTACTTTCACACTGAAGTAAACATGTTTATACTTCTTTTGTTATATCTACAATTTACCAAACACTTCATGAAGACTGGTTGATATATTTTCTAGGAATAAATGGGTTTTAACATATGAATCACTATTTTTGTAAAGTATATACATTTATTTTAAACATGTAAAAGAATAAAGCACAACTGACATGTATGGATATTAAAAAACCCAAATATATTAATCATCTGTATATAAGTAAGTCAAGTTTTATGCTTGAACGTGAGTAGGAAGAAGTATAAACTTATATGACCCTACTGCTCCTTCCTGTCTAATGAATGACAGCAATATCTTACTTTCACATGACCTGCCAGTCACCTGCGCTATACATACGTGTACCCTGAGATTCACTCCCACCCACACACACACACGCTTACACACATTACATAATCTTTAACCCACGTTTAACAAATACTCCTGTTTACATTATAATATTTATTCGTATAGTCTCACACGTTCATGGCTTTTAGGACTTGTTTTCTTTTAATGAACAGTATGTTTTACACTTTTTAAGTTTTACTTCCATTATTTGTTGTCCCAGAGGGGTTAATTTGACATTATTTTGCTTGCTTTACCATATCTGTGGTGCTTGTTTAGTAAAAAAAAAAACCCCACTTTGGTCACTTAAGAAAATAGCTGGGAACACACAGTATGTGTTGGTGATGTATTAGCAAACCATAGCCTACATTTGCCTACTTACACATCCTGTAGATGTGGAGCACTCTCCTTTTAGCTATGGTTTGGTCTCCACCAACCTCTGAGAGAAATGGCGTGCTCTTTAGCTGCTAAATACCTCTCTACCTTTGCCAGCAGCTCTCTGCACTGGACACATGACACCAATGATCCGTAATAGAAATTCATAGGAGAATTCCTTGAATGCATATATGGGGGTTGTTCACATCTGGACATCTATTAGCCAGTTTAGATGCACAAATGCACGTGCAAAGTATTTTGTATTTTTATTATAACATGAAGAGTTAAAGTGTAACTTGTTAGGAAAACTTTTAAAAATCGATTCTGATTCACTGGTGATTCTACACATGCAACACTTATGTCCCTTTGAAATTAAAGTTATTGCTATTTCCTCATTCACTTAGAGAGGGGCTTCAAAATAACCACCAAATTTGTTGCCAAGATGGCTGCCAGTGGCGAGCCTTTCTTCCAGAAGGAACAGGAAGTGTGTGCACAGTGGATTCTCAGAGCTTTTTCCCTTAAAGGAGCCAGTGGCTGCCACCAAAAACAAAGCTGTGAGAGCAGTAGGAGTCATCCAAACCTGTAGAGTTGTCAAAGCAAAGAGCAGAAAGATGCTTTGAAGAGCTTTCAAATAGAAAGCTGGGTTTATCATTCCTAACGGGTTCACATCTACTTATCGTTTCATGAGGCATTTTGCAGCTTTGTTTGTGGCGTTTTCATATGTGGGTTTAGAACTGAACGTTCTTTTGTTGTGATGCTTTTCTCTGAGTCCTCAGGACATTTGTTTATTAATTCTTTTGTAACTTTCGAACATTTATGCTCTGTGGCTTCTGGACATTTTTACTAGAAAGAGATCTTTTGAATTCTTTCTGTTATTCTTTGAAGGGAAGGAGATTCTGCTGTGGTTGTGTGTGTAGCCTTAAAAGAAAGAAGAAGAAGAAGAAACAGACAGAAGTGTTACTCCTGTCCACTATAAACACTGAGCTAGGCATTCAGACAGTTATGTATCACCTGAAAACGCCTCATGTCTCGAGGGTTCCCTGCATTCTTCAGGCAGTTCTGGTTACACTTCAGGAAGAACTTGAGGAAGAACCTGCACGTGCAAGAGAAACAAACAGCAAGAGAACCGAATGAGCTGTTGCAACAGCACCTGTGAGTCACTGAAACAGTGCGAGCTCCCTTCAATAAAACACACAACACAAATAAAACAAATAAAAGAGCAGTGGCAGACAAGGCTCATACACTATCCCACCATCATCCATCAGTTGTTTATGACAAAGGCACTTTTCTATGTAAAAACAGCTCCGGGATATTGAGTAAGATGCTACCTTGTATATCCATCTCTTGGAGCTGCTGTCACAGCTTGCCATAAACTCACCAGGGCAGACGCAGACCCCCCCCCCCACAGCTGCACAGCCGTGTGACGGAGGTTGTGCTGTAGCTACTCTGCAGCATAGTGTTGTCATTCCTGCCTCTCTCAATCTCAGTGTGAGAGACCACATCAACAGCACCTGCCATGCATTATTAATAGGCTGAGATGGCAAGTATGGCTACCCGCATCAATACTTAATGAAGGAGGGAGGGAGGGGAAGGAGAACGGGGGAGAGAGGGAGGGTCGGAGGAGTAAAGGGGAGAGTTGTGGGGGTGGGCTGAAAAGCAGGAAGGGGGACGGCTGACAATTTATTCCCTAGCCCCACCTCAAGGCTCGAAGCCTGACAACTTCTTCTTTAACTGAACCTACACCACTGTACGTCTCGTCACTCTCCCTTCTGCGCTGTCTGTCTGTCTTAAAAAACAACAACAACAACGAAAACACACAAAAAACACCGAAATCAAATGAGCCGCGAAAATAAACAGCGCCGTGTACAAATAAACAGGAACCCTCAAAAGGGGAAAAATGAAACTACAACACACGCCACCACCACCGACCCCCCCCCGCCCCCAATCCCCCCCCACTTCCCTTTGAGGTAGCTCAAAGAAGTGCTGACAGCTGAAACTGCTTACAATACAGATCTCGACCAGCCAGTGAGAGAATCACTCCTTTGCTCAGCTTTTCTTTCATATGTCTTATTTTCTCCCCTCTGTTCATTTGTTATGGCTAGGATTCTGCACTGGGCAGCGCGTTTGGAGCCAACCGCCTCAGATATAATCATGCACGAGTGAGCGCATCACACACACACACACACACACGCGCGGGCACACACAGACACACATACAGAAACATGTCAAGAGAAACACTGTAAGTAGCAGCGTGCCTTGGACAATTGCTTCATCTAGGGATACGAGAAAAAAAGAGAGAGAGAAAGGAGCAAAGAAGATAAATGGACAAGCTGGAGTTATGTCTCATTCCAAGGGCCAGCCTACTGCTGTGTGCATTATAAGCATCTGATGTAACACAAGAACTCGTGAATTTATCCCTGACAACTTTTAAATGCGTGACAGCTGGTTAGTGGTAGATGCTCCTCTTGAAGCAAAAGAAGAAGAAGAAAAAAAGACTCTTATATGCTCTCAATAACAAACTGTCTTTCTCTGATGCTCTGTTTTATTCTTTGGCTTTGTTTGTGCTCTGATTTACAGTCTCGCTGGCTCGAGCGGCCAAATCGAAATGAGAAGGGGAGGGGAGAAAAAGAGGGGAAAAAACAGAGGAGGCAGAAAGTGAGAGGAGAAACTGATAGAAACATAGACAGAGAGACGAGGTAGACAGTATGTGAAATCTGAAAGGAGAGACAGACCACCCTCCTGTATATTTTAGAAGCTGTAGGCCAATATCTCAATAATTCATGAAGCAGAGAGATGGAGTCCCCCCCCCCCCTTTTTTTTTTTACAGTGGCTGTTAGACCCCACAGACTGAGGGTCTCCCAACTTTCTTGTCTCCTCGAGGTCAGGGAGCAGCCTCGCAGACAGCTGTGGCCTACCTCCACTTGTCCAACATACTCCACCTTCCTAGCTGCGCCTCCTGTTTAATTCATCGATTCTACGCTTTATTCAACTGCCCTCCTCCTCCTCTTGCTCCGCTATTCATGACAGATAGATGATGGATAAGTGGAAGGAGAAAAGTTAGGGTCAGCCGAGTCAGAGGTGACCAAATCAGAGGGTTAAATATTAGAGTTTGGAGGAGGGGGTTGGGTTGCTCCTGAAACACAGCGAGAGAAAGTCAGCACGCCTCATATGCTGCTCTATATGTCAGCATGCGGATCTCCCACAATCGCGCATCATCTGATTCATTATTTACATGACTTAAGGTGTCTCGAGTCAGCCGTGTGGAAACATTACAAAACTGCAGCGAGCTGGTTCCTCTGTGCTCCATCTCGTCTCCCAGGGAGCGCCGAGGGGACTGGAATCACCACTGGCACACATTTACATGGATCAACAGAGTGTGGGTGTGTGTTGTAGGAGTGGGGGGTGGATATGCATTAGCAAGGAGATTACCATACGGATTTATGGATAATCTGATTGACAGCTGACCGGTAAATATGGACAGATAGCCTGTAATTCTCTCATTTGCTCGATTCAGCTCCCTATTATACTGTTTTCTTTGCTTTTGATCAATAGGGGACCCATTTGATGTCTAACAATTGTTGCTTCTCACTCTCTCCATGCACACGGCGGCGTGTGAGAGTAGTTTGGTCCAAGAAAATGGGAACACCAAGCAAAATAATCATGGTCACATTACATCTTATCAGGCTCAGGACCTACAGAGTCAGTCCTACCAAAGTCAGTATCTTTAATTCTTTACTTTTTTTTTTACTATAGGGAGACGTAGGGGAATGTAGTTGTATAAGATTTATAGAAAATAATGAAACGAATAAGCTGAACGCCGAAAAGCACTTGGATAACCTGACAACTTATTTGTGTGTGTGTTTGGGGATTTTGCCTCCTTACTTCTGTATTTATATTCCTCAGGCCAGCATATGATGTTTTTTAAGTCTTACACATAGTAAATGTAAAAATAAAACAGCATCTTCTCTGAAGACATCAATTTTCAGTTGCTTTACACGCACCCTTGTCTCCCGCGCACGGTCGTGCTTCGATTACAGCCTCCCTCTACCTTGTTTGTATTTGAAACTCTTGTGGTTTTCAGCTGTTTTACTGTGCAGACTCCACAGCTACAAATATTACCAGTGCAAATTGCTGCGCCGGCTGGATTAAATGAAATAAAACCATTTTGCTTTCACGTAATTACCCCCCCTCCAAATCTAGAAATGGCTGTGGAAGTGAATTTGTGAAAATAACTGCTTGGCCTCTTGAAGCCTCATGGCATAAATTTGTAAAAGCAGAAAAAAAAAAACCCTGAACGAATAAACACACGCAGCCAGTCGGCGTAGTAATTTAATGATCTCACACTTTCATCATATCATAAGGGGCATTATTTGTCACTTTGGAGCAATTAAACACAAACTCACCCTCTGCCCATAAAAAACAAAACAAGGAAAAGCAATTATAACACAACTTTTAAGTAATCCCTGTAGCATCTAAATATTATTACTGTGGTGATAAAGATTGTCTAAGTGATTAGCTAACAGCAATGAAGCCTCCGAGGGACAATGCTGTTATATTTTCTAATAATTTTGCCACATTAGCCACAAATGAGGTAAAGAGTTGTTTTCCTTGTCAAATCTAACACAGATAACTTTGGAACTCTGGGTTTTTTATCTTCCTCCGCAGCTTTGGTTTATTTATCTTTTCCACCTTTTGTTGGACATCTCTCTGCCATTTCTTTCTCCCTCGCTCCTCCTCATGCTGCTCTCTCGCTCTCTCTCTCTGTTTTGTTCTGATGCTGATGCGCTGTAAAAATGGCTGCGGGTGATACCATAACTCAGCCCTCTCCTCTCCCTCCATCCATTTCTGCTGTACAGATCATCTCCAGAAGAAAAGCCCCTGTGTCTGGCTCCTAATATGCTTCATGAGGTGTGTAATTCACTGTGCTCCGGAGGGGAGCCATTTGTCTCCGGGGTTAACTAAGTGACACAACAGCACTTCCCCATGCCTGTTACCACCGTGGGACATGTTGAACTAATCTAGGCAGGTAGAAGGATGGAAGTTCCTGCACTTCAGCAATTAAGCATTAAGATTTGCTCAGGAAATCAATCCTAATGAAGTCAGAGGCAGATTCAAATTAAGTGTAAATATTTGTAAGCAAATATAATGTTACAGCACAAAAAAACAAGAAAAAAATATTAAAGGAGCAATAAATAGGCGACCAAACTAAAAGCGAAGTCCGGCGCTCTCACGGAATCAAATATCTTCTTCAACTCCTGTTTTGTATATTTTCTTTTCCTCCCCTCGTGTTTCATTTCTCATTTTCTTTCTTTCCTCTGCAACTCTTTCTTGCACTCTTTCCGCCATGCATCACTGACACTTCAACCGAGAGCCTGACTGGCTTGTTTTTGTGGTGACCTGTCTCCCTGCCTGCAGTATATGTTTAAGCATGGAGGCACACACACGCGCGCGCGTGCACACATACACACACTAATTTAGGGAGATTTATGAGGGGGGCCTTGCACCAGGAGCCATGCAGGCTGACCCCAGGGGTGTAGTGCAGAGGAAGGGGGGGTGGCACTGGGTGGAGGAGGCGGCCTGGCTCCACGGGGTTGGGGGGACATTAATAATCCAGAACCAGGTCTGTCTCTGGGCCTGGCCTTCAGTCTCGGACACCAGCCTGTAATAGTCTGCAATGGCCCACTTTAGATAGACAGTGACAGAAACACCGGTGCAAGATAAAGTGATGTGACTTGACTAAAAAGAGAAAATATTTAACTAAATATGTAAAAAAAATAATACTGAACACAAAAACTTTGAAGTAAATGGACAAAGAGAGGCCATTTTTCTCTGTCTCGTTCCCAAACACGCACACGCACTTCATTCCTTTGGAGTGCTACTCCTCAAAGTAGTGGTGGGCACCTCTATACTGCCCTCATGTCTATCTTAAGTGTCATGATTTATTCAAATAGAACATCTCACTGCGCTGAAAAATTCATTTCGAGCTCACTCCACGCACCGTCCCATCCTCCTCTTTATCTGCTCGATGTGTGTGCACGTCATGCCGGTTGAATTTGCCCTGTCGTTAAATATTTCTCAGAACAAATGGACCCAGGAGGAGGGAGACGACGGGTCAGGGAGCGTGGGGGGATCCACGCTGTGCCTTTGCCGCTCGGGGAGAGGCTATGCTTGGGGAAAGATCTCTCCTCGCTTCCCCCTGGATCCGGAGCTCAAGTCCCAGCTTGGGGACAGAAGTCCCAGAGACACTTAACCAATTGTGTTTCATCCATTTCATCCGAAAAAGATCATTCAAAATTCAGCTGAGAAGTTGTGCGCCGAGCGCTTTGACACAAGGAAATGAGAGCCTTCCTGATGACGGAGAAAAGAGCGCCCGGTTCGACAACTTGTAGTCGGATAAGATCGCTACCTGTGGGCTGGCTTCACGCCACAACCACCCACAGAAAAATGCAACCAAATAAACATCTGTGCATGTGTGTGTGTATGTGCGTCTGTGTATCAAAGCCATGATGAATAGCAGGCTGTCTAGGTGATGGACAATCTTGGCAGGCGGCACTGATTGAAACACTTCCTCTGTCGGGCCTGGCCCATTAATCTGATGGAGACAGAGACAAAGAGAGAAAGAGAGGCTCCAGGCCCCCAACCACGGGAGTAATGAAGGGTCCTGGTCCCTCTCACCTCACCGCTGTCCTGCCATGCTGGGACGCGCTGCTACGCTGTCCAGCCCAAACCTTGCCCTCGTGGGACTGACCAGTGAATAATGGCCCTGTCATCAGCCTGGGTTGACACCGCCACACAGCCGAAGGGTGTGTGTGACCGCATGCATGCATGCGCGCACGTGTGTGTGTGTGTGCGTGTGTGTGAGACCGGGCCCTTCAGCCTGCTTTGTGTACCTCCCCGTGCAGTCATTTACCTTAACTGTTCTCCCCTCTGCCTTACTTAAAGACTGATGCATTCATATTGAATACTGTTGATTTAAGCACATGTTAAACTTAATGCATAATGCATCGACTATATATAGCTTGATAAAGAGCACTGTGTCAACCCTGGACCGGCCCCATACATTGTGGGGATGAATGTGCCGCTCGCAAAAGTTCTTTCTTTTTGTTCCATTTAAACACCACATTAAATCATAACTGTGACTGTGACTGTACACAGGCTCAAGGTTATGTTTCTAAATGCAGCAGGATCAGAAATCAGAAACATAATTAGTGTGCCATGTTTGTTCTCGGGTGAAAAGTTGTTTCCTCCAATGGGTCTTGAGGGAGGAATGTGGAAACAGGGAGCGGGGTGAGACCGAGAAAATGCAAGACAGAGAAAGAGTGTGTGACGGAGGGAGACTGATACTGAACACAGATGTGTGTGTGTGTGTGTGTGCAAATACGTGTGCACGTGTATGTTTTGGCCTTGCATCCTTCTGTGTTTATCAAACATATTACAGCTCCTTCTAGACTCCTCACCTGCACACCCCCAGCCTGCTACATATGGCCCACCAATCACAAAATAAGGAATCATGCATACATTAGCATAGCTAATCGCCTACCCTCTCCATTTAATATGCAAATTTCCTGAAACATTACTGAATGCCGTCTGTTCTAAATGAATAAATTTGAATCGCAATTAGAATAATCCTTTATAATTAATGAAAACTGTCAATTTTGGTTCATAAGTAATTTGATTAAAGTGGTGATGGGACACTTATGAAGTTCACCGGGCTGCAAGGGGTGCGAGCATACGTTCACACGTGCGCGCAAACACACGTACATACACATGCGAAGTATAAGATGACCAATGTTAGGGCTGTGTTATTGATGAAGATGATTAATAAAGTTTTAAGAAGGTGGATGCCACACACAAACACACACGCTGAAAGAAGAGCGACTTCTTTCTTTTATCATGGTGGTGATGAAACAACAGATCAATCACGTCTTTCTGCTGCCTGACAGAGAAGGAAAAGTGAGGGAGTGATTGAAGAGGTTTCCTGGCCTTGTGGTGCTGTGTCAGTGGCCTGTCTGTCCGGTGGGAGACACTGATGGACTGTCGAAGCAGAGAGAGAGAGAGAGAGAGAGCTGCACACACACTCTCTCTCACACACACATACATGCCAAGTCATTACAGAGGGCTGAAAAGCTTTCCTTATGTTTCTAACAGTAGGATGGGCTTTTGCCAGTATCAGTACCATGTTATGAAGACCATATAGCTAACGATGAGGGCAATGTGCGTGTTTGTGTGTGTGTGTGTGTCTGCCTCTTCATCAAACCATTCTTCAGCTGAAACTCTTTCATGCTGTCCCGCAAGCAAATAATGATGCCACTTAAATTAGTCTCAACTGTGCTTCCAGTTGTAAGGTACATGGTGAGTACGCTCGTGTTTGTGCACCAACTTGAACGCGGGCGTGCACGCGAGTGTGCTTGCATGGCTTCAGCCCAATAATAATGGTCCAGATAGTGTAGAGCCTCGCAGACTAATTAGCCAAATCACTGAGAAAATAGCAGCCTGCTAATTAATGGGTATTATGGCATTTCAGAAGTCACTACTCTAATTGGGAGGGGAACTGAGCCTCAGATTTCCATACTGCAGTAATACCGACTTTATCCATCGATCTATCTGTCCGTCTGTCTACCTACTTGGCATGCTTGCTTTTAAACACAATCCTCCACGTGCATACAGGAAAAATAATTATCCTGCACGGGCTCAGATTTTCAGATGTACATGTGCACATCATGTGTGTGCACACAGTTGAGTTTTTTCAGTTCTGCTATAACATCAAGGAGGCGATGATGACTACATGGCCCATTTGTGTGACCTCTGACCTTTTTACCTTTTGAATTTATTCTATTAAATATCTGTATATCACTTTGAGAGCAGACAGGGGATTGCTTGATGCAGGCAAAATGGTCAGTAATATAATCCATCTGAATAATTCTCTTTTTTATATTGTGCATGTGAATGTCTCCAGCCGGCCCTCTGATACACATGCACGCATGCATATCCCCTATAGATTCCTTTTAACCCTATCAGACGGTGAGACAATCAAAATAGATTTGCATTCAAATGCCACATGCTCGGTATCAAATATCAAATCAAGCTTGAGTCACTGAGACAGGCAGACAGTCACCTCCTCCCTGCTGCCTCCGCCCTCCCTCCAGCACCTGCTCCTTTCTCCTCTCGGGGTCCCAGGGACTCCCATTCTCCCCCGGATGAGCTCTATCGAGGAGTGACAAGCTGTGGCTAGGGCTTGATTGACAGCCTGTTGATGCTTCTTTTTTTTTTTTCATCACACACCCTTCTTTCTCTACACAAACACTGATGCACACACACACACACACACACGCAATTTCGATTCGCCTCCATCACCTCCCCCTGCTGGTGTACTGGTCTGGGTGTCTGTGATAGCCCCTGGGCTAGTGCCCTGCAGGCTGCACACCACTATACATACAAATCACAGCATGTCAGCCTTGTGAATGGGCCCATTTTGACTTTGTCCTTGTAAAGTCAGGCCCCCCTTGAAGCAGGCTGTATCTGTATCCTGCCTCTTTCTTTACTTTCTCTCTCACTCTTACACGCACACAGGCAGATGAATGATGGAAGTTGCACAAAAAGGAGCGAGCGGGAGCTTAGTGCATGCACGCATAAGCACAGGCATGCACAGAAATGCGCACAGAGTCGGGGAAAGGCACATCTAAATGCGGTGGTAATGGGCGGCACCGCACAGGAGTAGGATATAAATACATCAACAACAACACAACCTCACAGACAGGCCAACACTCCATAACAGCCAAGTCCCGGGGCCTAATCTCACACACTCAGCTAGTACACCTGGTTAATGTTAAGAGGGCAGTTATAGTCAATTACATTCCCATATAATACATAAACCTCCACCCTGCCAGTGCCAGGAGAATAATTGAAAACAGGCGCAGAATGCAACTGGGCCCAGTCAAAAAGTCAACTTCCCACCCCCCTGACTTTGCTGACTTTGACTAGTGCTATATGTGCTGTCTTCCTATGCCATATTTTGGGGTCCTAGGGGGGCAAATAAGGGGAATAAAGGGGTGGGGTTGCCATTTGGATATGTGCAATGAAAGACCAAGAGGATATGGAGTCATATGAGGTAGTGGAGAAGAGGACAAAAGGAGCAGGAAAAGGAAGATGGTGAGGGCTTTGTACCCCAGGTGAGGTCCAGGGAAGGGGCAGTTAGGGTCACAGTGAGAAGGTGGTGTACGGGTGGTGAAGTTCCATGCGGATGGAGTGGGGGGAGAGTTGAGGAGGGGTGGGGGACAGCGGTTGTAAGTAGGAGTTTGAGACTGACAGGTGACATTACCCTGCGTCATGGCTGGACGGACAGAGGGACAGAGGGCGCGATGGTTATCCAAGCAGAGAAATGTCACTGTCCAGACACCGCTGTGACACGCAGACACACACACACATACACACACACACACACGAGCACACAAAGATCCAGGACAAAGGAGTCTGGAGTCTTTGAGAGTGAAAAAAAGGCTGGCTACAGTGGGCAAAGATGAAGAGATTACATCCTCTCCATTTAAAAAAGGAGATTAGAAAAAAAAGAGACAAAACGGGAGAAAAGGCTAAGAGTTACTGACTATAATATTACAACGATCATGCATTTATTCCAGTTGTTTGCTTTCTAACACAAACTTCCCTTCCTTTTGTGAAGCTGGTTCTTCACATTTTTTTGTCCCTTTTCAATCTGTTCTCTCCTGTTTTTCATTAAAGCCTAACCTAATTTTTTGGCAAAGCTTATAAAGTGTCCATATTGCTGCTCATTCGACCTCATTGATTTAGTGTTTGGTTAAATATTCACGACTGTGGATGCAATTAACATGCTGTTAATGAATAATTGATCGCATCTTAAGCGGCCATAAAACTCATGCATATTAATTATTGAAACAGGAAATATGGAAAAAAAACAGCCTTTCTTGTTTTGCCTCAATCAAGCTTCTTTCATTTTTTTTAAAGTCAGGAAGGCGTATTGAGAGTGTTTGTGGTAGAGAAGTGCCTCTTAGGAGTGTGTGCTTGCGCCTGTGTGTGTATGGGAAACAGAACGCGCTGTGAACACTATGCAAATGCCTCCCATAAACACAGCTTTAACAGCCCTTATATGCATTTAAGCTGCCTCTGAGTACATCTATTTCGCTCATACATACAGTACATCTCGCATGCATGTGTGTGTGTGTATCTGTATGCTGTGCAGCTCAGTGTGATGTGGATTACGGTGCAGGTTGAATGTTGTGTTGACAGCCTCGGTGTGACAGAGGCAGTAGCTGCCTGTTACAAGAGGTGAGTGTTTACCACGAGCAAACAGAACAAAAAAAACCCCAATAAAACAAATCTAGTGAACATGTGAGGCCTTGTCAATGAAACGCCGGAGATCAGTCGACCAGCAGTGAGCTTCCCGCACCCTCAATGTCTCTGATAGTTTGCCATTACAGCCTGATGTTACCCCTGGCGCCTCCCCTTGGATCCCGGTGGGTGGAGAACAGTTGTGTGGAGAGGAAGACGTGGGTGGCAATCAGCCGCCTGGTACGTGGCTCACCTGTGGTCAGGTAAATGGTTGACTCCCTTCCCAGTGAGCATGTGCGCATGAGAGCGAAACTGTGCATTTGTGTGAGTTTACACTCAGTTTCGGGGGGTTAAATTCATTAGTTGTACATGCTGCGCTCCGAAACCACTCTAAAATGCCTCGACATGAAAAATACTTCCCGGGAGCAGCCGCACACTACAGGAAACACCAATTTACATCAGTGGTTGTTATTTATTTAACACACAAAAAGCTCTTGGAGGTGTATATGTGAGTGTATGTGTGTGTTACCCCCTCTCTATCTTACTCTCTCTAACTAACTACTTGGCGATGTTGGTGCCTGGGAGCTAAAAAGTGACAAGCCGTCAATTGTGTTCCAATATTAACCCCCCTCTCAATGTCTTTATGCCCATCTCCTTCTCTGTGATGTCGGCTTGATCAAAGCAGCAGCACTTTGGTAAAAATAACTGGGGAGAGTGAGATGGAGGACACCACGCTGCTCGCAGACTGATGAACGACGGCCAGTCTTGCAGCAAAACAATGTCACGTCCTCTTTTTCTTTGTCTCTCCTCCCCAGTCTACCTCATTATCCCATTCGCTCTCTGTTTCTGTAAGACAAACATGAGGCTCTTCAGTCCCCCTCTTTATGCAGCTGAGCGGCTTGGCGGTATTTCGCGTGTTGTGGAGAGGGTGAAGCGCACGATAAAGCTTTTTATATGACGAGGAACGGGCAGCAGTCACTGACGTTCTTGCTATTCGAAAAGAGAGATTGAAAGACGGGTTGGGTGCGGGATACAAGAAAGAGGCAGACCACCGGTGAGACAGAATGTGATCGAAAGATGCTCCGCGTCTGCGTTTCATCTCATCTTAGCAGGTTCAGCTAGCGGTGAGATTCCTCAAACGTACCTTCACTCATCAGCAATGGGGAATGGGGGAGGGGGTGGAGGGGAGGGGTGGGGTTGGTAGGATAAGGGACGGAGACAGAAAGAAGAAGAAAAGGGAAAAAGTATAAGCATACACACACACATGCATACAAAGAGAGAGAGTGAGTGAGAAGGAGAAATACGAGGTGGATCTCTGTGTGGCTAATTCTCTGGGTGTGGGAAAGCAGAGCACCTAACACAGGTTGGCCTGGTTTCAGTAATGAGTTTGATTCTTCTCTCTGCCTCCTCAGTCTCACTAGGGACCAAGACTGCATAATAACATCCTTCACACACACACTCACACACACACAGACTCCCTCCCTCTCTCTCTCACTCTCTCTCTCTCTCACACACACACACACACACACAGCAGCCACAAACAGGTCTATGGGGAGCTAATTATTCTCACCTGTGTTAATTATTGCTGTAAGCCAATCAGTGGACTCTGTGCTAATTAGGCAGTGTTAGGTCTGATTAGTGTTTTGCAGAAGGCCCACTCAAACTGTTATCTACCACACTAGTCCCCTCAGGCGAGACAGGGGAGAGGAGAACAGGTGGATGCTTGCCCTATGTGTATACGAGAGTGTGTGTGTGTCTGTGTGTGTTCATCCTTAATGATAAATAACTGAAGGACATCTTAAATTCACAATAAAAGAAAGTCTTATCAGTTTCTTTTTTTTTTCAAAACCAAACTTCTGTTAAACAAAACAAGGCGTGCCATCAATTCAACTAGTCTCAGCATTCTCGGTTAATTGGCCTTGGTTTGGGTGGGGGTGTCATTTCTTTTATCTGGACAGTTTGCGTACTCTTTTAGTTAATGAGGGCTGATCCAGGATCAGTTCTCTCACTAATGGCTCAGTTTTAGCTAGGTTAACCTCTTGAATTGATCCGTATGTCACACATGCATGACACGGGGAGTGCTGTGTAGAAAAACAGTCTCCAAAAAAAAAAAAGTGAGAGAGAAAAAAGGGTGTGATAAAGGTATAAATGGAGCAGTGGGTGGATGACCTCTCAGATGAGGAGAATGAAAAGGAGAAAAAGGGAGAAAAGAGGAGAAAGGATGAGAAGAGGAGAGAGAAAAAAGAGGAGGAGGGAAGAAAGAGGGAGAAGGAGGCTGGAGGAAACCTTCCTCTTATGACACGATTGATTTTCTTTCAGAGGCTTGAGCCTGTCACTACTGAACACTTGGTCCCCCAGTCCTCCATGCACACTCAAACACACACACACACACACACACACACACACACACAGAGGTTTCTGGACTGGCTTGCAGTGGACAACCCTGGTGAAATCGGTCAGAGCTTTTTTATTTTTTAGAAATTTGACTCTTTTTGCGTAAGACTATATGGAAAAAGTCATACCGGTATTTGGTTAACAATGT
>NW_005187402.1:6857979-6863202 GCF_000239375.1 Pundamilia nyererei | reverse complement strand
ACACACACACACACACACGCACACACACAGACACACACACACAGACATGCACTTATGCACAAACTCTGTGCCCTGACCTCCACGTGTGCCTGCTGGTCCATACTGGGTCTAATGACACCGTGGCCTCCCACAGATCAATAGTAAGCTGTCACTCAGCTGGCAAGCACACACATACACGCACACACATGCACACACACACAACGACGCACACACCTATACACACACACAAAAGCAGCCGGACAGATGCAGACGCACATACACTCATGCAGCTTGGGGTGTGCGTTTGCACATTTGTGTATGCTGGAAGCCATGTTTTCTACAACCTCAGCAGATGCCCTCCTTCCCCCCTTTACCAACACCCCCAAGCCCACCATACACACACACACACACACACACACACACACACACTGGACCAAAGCCATATTCTCTCTCCTCAGCTGTTTTCTCACCCTCCTACTCCCTAACACAGAGAGTCTGAGTCCTGATGTAATATTGATGAATGAGTATGGAGGCTGTATAAAAACTGATAGTCCCTGTGATTGTTAAATTATAAATTGTCATCGATTTCCCGTCCCTGCCCACATATGCACACATGCATATGTGTCCACGCAAAAACACACGTATTAAAACAGTCACACAATTGCATTTGCCCATGCAGGGAGGGAAGAAAGAAAGTGCCCCCCACCTCCTCTTGACTTACTACATGTCATTCACCACGATCTCTTCCTGTTTCTTTTCTCCATTCCACCCCCTCCACCACCCCCCTTCATTCTCTCTCTCTTCTTCTCCTCAACAATCTCAAGCACCCATCCGCCTCTCTCCATACACATCTCAAGTGCCACTTAGAAAACCAGACTGGGGTTTGAGCCAAACTCTCCTCTTGGTGGTTCAGTGTTTGTATGGCTCTGTGTGTGCGCATGTATGTGTGTGTGTGTGTGTGTGTGTGAGACTTTTAGTGTCTTGGAGTCAAGAGGAGCGCAGAATAAAGACCTTCATTTCCCTTTAATTTCAGCACAAACTCGATAATTTATGCCTGACTAAAAATCTGTTAAAGCTGCGACGAACTCTGGTTAAAAAACATTTGTTTGTCTCTGTTAAATCACTAATTATAGCCTGGCACAACACGGGGCAGATGCGGGCTAATTCACCATTAGGCCGTTTGGTGTTTATTAAACTTTTATAATGTGATCACTCTGATAACGGCACAATTGTTTCCCTGGGCGTGTGTGATTATAGTGTACCCCTCTGTCCCCTTGTAATGTCTCCCATTGAGCGTGCGTGTGTCCGTGTATATGTGTGAATGAGTGTGTGTGTGTGTGTACGTGTCTTGGAGCTCGCGGAGCGGTGTTTTCCATTTCTCATTAGAGTGGCACAGACTCCTGCTGCAGGGTCAATGGAGAGGGGGGAGAGAATGGTGTGTGGATGTGTGTGTGTGTATCTGTTTGAAGGGGAGTGGGGTGGTAATGAGTGCAGGAACATAATACTACGGCGTCCATTAATGCTCTGAGGCAGTGACATTAGGCATACTTAACTAATAGAGCCAGTCTCTGCAATTACCCACTGTTATCTCTGCAGCTTTAGAGGGGAACCGGCTTTAATAAATGTTTGTAGTAATGTGATAAATGCCAGGTTTGCTCATTTGTAATCTACACTGCGGGACAAGGGGAAGCGGGTGGATCTAATTGTTTTCCTCCAGATTTGAGAATGAGGTTGAGTTCAGAGAAGTCCTCTGCATTGGAAGAAGAAGAAGAAGAAAAGTCTTCCCTTTTTCAGAATATATTTCTCCAGGTATACGCCTCCCTCTCTGTTGTCTGTCTATCTGTCTCACTCTCAGCCTCTCAGTGGGGTACTATTACAACCGTCCTCCTGTCAAACAGAGAAAAGCATCCCATACCTGACGCTCACCGTCGCGTCCCTGCCTCTTCTTTTCTCTCTCCTCTTATCTCTCTTTGATCTGGGCCCACATCAGAGGTGCTGGCGTGATCGTGTGTGTAAACATCTTGTCATGCTAACATGGGCGTCATGACAGAAGAGAGATGCGCTTCATTAACGGCACGCTTGTAAGTTTGTCTTTGTGTTTGAACGTGCCTGTGTAGGCTATACGTCTCTTCATAGGTGTGTGCGTGTGAGGGAGCGTGTGTCATATTTACTCAGGTCAATGGAGGAAATACAGACGAATCTGATAAAGTGCTTTTATTTTATCTTTTTCTTTCTTTTTGTAAAAACGTGACCTAATTTAAGTCCGCTTCGGCTCTACAAAACTAAACTTGGCGCCTTATCTGTTTCTCTCGAAGGCTCCTCCAAACTCCTCTCTGAAAAGCTACCTCGACAGAATAGCTGTAAATTAACAAGCAAGTAATTGCCTGCTAAGACAAAAAAATATAAAAAAAAAAAAAATACACCAGCAATTTTGCCAGTCACACCTCACACACCCCTTCATTCTTTTGGCAGTAAATCTTGTCTGTTTGTGCGAAGACAATAGCCAGAGGAAGAGGGAGGCAGGGAGGGAGCGGTGTCGCGCGAGGGGAAAAAAGAGAAGGTACGGCAAAGAGAGAGAGAGGCAGAAGAGAAAGCGGCACTGTTAATTGTTTTCCAGAGAAAAAGGTTGCAAAGGTCTGTGTGTTTGAACTGAATGTCACCTCATGTAAATCACAGCTCCTGTGTTTGGGGAAGCCAATAACTGGGGGGATAATTAGCGCGCAGTCTCTCCTGCAGCTGAGGAGCAGATCGAGGAGGAACGCGTTTGCCGAGGAAGAAGCGTTCAAAAAGCGAGGAAGATTCCAAGTGTGATTAACCGAAAAGCTTCCAGAGTTAAATCTGGAGTTCTGAGTGGGAGGACCAAAGAGAAAAAGACACATAGGCAGAGGGGCAGACAGACAGGGAGAGAGATGGAAGATAGGGGAGACACATGGATGGAGAAGAGCAGAGGGAGCAACACAGATTGCAGAAGGAGACGCAGAAGCAAAGGAAACAAGTGAACATTTCTCCGAGTGAGGTCAAGCCACTCAGTAAACAAGCAAACAACGATAGAGGCGCGCACAGAAGAGAGGGGGGGTGAGGGCGGTGTAAAACAACAAAGTGCCTCAGTCGATTGCCTACGCCTTACTTTGTCTCCCCACATGAGTTACATAAACACAAACAAAGGCCTTTAAATCCAGCTCTGCTTTTTGAGGTGGAACAGTGACATGTGCTTAGGTCTCATTTGTTGTTGATTAATGCAAAGTTAAAAAGAAAAGAATATATTAGGAATGTAAGAATATATCATCCCTTTGATCGAACTGAGCTGTTGACCATAATTGTCTGCACACTGACGTCCACTGCTTTACATTTAATTATGGCAGAGATGCTACTTTGAAGATTTCCTTTTGTCTCTTAACATCGCAGCTCAAATTAGTCAAGCTCAGTGTCACAGAACTCATATATAAGAGCAGATATGAAGAGGTTTAACTGGGAGAGGATGACATAGTAACTAAATAGCCTTTGGTTGCTTTTTCTTCTTCTTCTTTTTATGGTTTTGAAAACGCTGGACCTAAAAGCAAATCTTGCGCAGAATAATCAGAAGATGACTTTTAATATTGTAACTTTGTCGCAGGATCCCAAGGCCAATATCACAGAGCACATCCCCCCCCCCCCCCAATCTCCCACATGGCGTGCAGATTTTCCTTCCATTGTGACAGGTGAAACTGAGAGCACCGCTCGCAGCGCCTGGCCAGCGATCCATTCTTCCTGGAAAACAATCAACAGAATATACATCTTGCTCGGGCACAGCGTGTCACAAGCGCTCATCCTGGACACCTGGACTTACATCCTGGGCAACGGCGCTGAGGTAAAACACCAGAGGAGGGACTACTGGCTGATAGGAAGTGAAACATCAGGAGGGTTGGGGAGGTGTATGGAGCTGGCATGAGACATACTGTCTGTGTCCTCACTTAGCATAAACAATCAGTAAACAATGAATCATCAGTGAGGGCTGCGATCGGGGCAGCTTGAAGCTACACTGCTTGATGACACACTGGCTCAGCCTGCTACGAAAGGATGCCCGAGTATCCTTCACTGAGAGGAGCTGGTGTGTCTATTCAATTAAGAGCAGCAACACGGGCAGCTGTGTATCACATTGGCTGTGAGAGAGCACTTAGTGGGTTGCGCACATCAGAGCACGGGGAAAACAAAGCCTCTCACACACTAACACACACAGCTTTGCACGTCCAAATGTATAGCATCACACTTGGAGGGGCACGCGCACACACATGCTCTTCACGCCTCATTTGAAAAGCAAATTGAGCGCATCTTCTAGGGCGAATCATGGACTAAATCCTGGAAAACGTTACTCTTTCCTCACTTGCAGTACACCACACACACACTCGCACATGAGGTCCTTTGCATGTGCAAATATATCTTCCTTCTATTTCACTCCCGTTCTATCCCTATCTCTCTAACCTGCAATTTCCAACACCAAAATATGTCTTAAATAGCTCTCAGAGAAGTAGGACGCTACTCATTTGGGTCAGTTCTGGCCAGCCAAACCCCTCCATTCTGGGACAGAACAAACACTGACACAAAGGCAGAGGGAACAGCCAAGGAGAGCAGCCAGGTCAAGCGGGGAATGTCAAGCAGTAATGACAAAGCAGTTTGGAGAGAAAATAGAGCTTACAACGGTGCTATGTGGCTCCGGCCAAAAATCAAACAAAAAAATCCCAAAACCCTGGTGTTGTGAAACTATGAACTTTTCACTGTTATGACATTTGTAAATGATGTTTTATATGGACTAATAAACTGGCTGTTACCTTCATTCAGCAGGGGGGAGAGAATCAGCTTAAATACCTATAAAGTGGGATTGCAGCTCAGTTTTAGTTTATTGGGGGAAAGAATTAAGCAAACAAAAACACACAAACACACACATGCCCACAAAAAGCATTAATAAAATAATATGTTCAACATGTACCTAATTGTTTCCTTTCCACAAAACGAACTTATCCAGGGTTAATTTGATATGAAGTAACTCACCCCCCCAGAACAATTCCCAGGCATAAACTCTGAGAATTGCGTGGTAATTTATCGCAAATAAAAGTGAGACAGCTTTTGGGGGGAGGTTGTAGGTTTGGATGAGAGAGAAAGTGGCAGCGCTGTTTTAGAGGCTCCTCGACCTCCAAACTCCCTGCTGTCAATCAGCGTAGCTGCCCGTACCCTGGGGACATGCTTTCCTCCAATGCAAGGGGGGGGGGG
>NW_005187402.1:6850768-6857655 GCF_000239375.1 Pundamilia nyererei | reverse complement strand
AAAAAAAAAAAGAAAAAAAAGAAAGGCAACAAATCAAGCCAGGGTGAGATCATAAAAGTTATGAAGGAAACAAAAAAAGTCGCTGGGGAGACAGTGCAAGACAACTTGAACGTGCAAGTGTCACTCCCGGGGTGTTTCTAGTTTCTCTTTCCCTCCTAGAGAAATGCCAAACTACTGATAGGTGGTGAGATGTACAACAGAAAACCAGCTGTGAGAAAAAAAAGGGAAAGAAAAAAAGAATCACAATCTTGCATAAAATAAAACTGACCCAAGATGTGGAAAAGAAAAGCAAATGATAAAGACCTTCAGGTGTCAGCGTGTACAGTGAGAGGATCACTGCGGTGCAAGTGTGAGCCTTCACCTTCTCACTAACACAGTCATGGATATGAAAATGAAACTAAGCTACGGGGACGGAAGGCACTGCCAGTAAACCGCATTAGCATCAAATGCAAATGAGAAGGGGGCTAATGGCTGGACAGGTGCAGACTGGGCCTCTAAATGACACACACACACACACACACACATATTTGCAGGCACACGCACACACACACACACACACACACACACAAATGAGATGGATGAATTAAACATGGGTGGGCTCTGCTTGGGGGGCTGGCAGGGCTGACATAAAGTCAATGACATACATTATTCACTAGTGCACGTTAGCCCAGCCAAGGCAACACATGACCTCTCACCCCAGGAAGTGCATCCAAACATAACAACCAAAACAATAAGGGGGTTCCCTGCTTGCAAGAGAGGGACCTGAGATAAACTAGCCATACATGAGCCTGGAAAAATGATGTGTTTAAAAAAACGCTGACCCGATGTTTATTTGTGGTTTATTTTAAGCAAAGGTGTAGACCCGACACAGCTGATAGGTGAACCAAAACCTGGTTCACAAGTGCTAACTACCCACCGTGAAGCTGAGGAGTCAGCCTGTTCCACTGGCTCAGAGAACAGGAAGCTGTCGGCCATGACATCACCCTCCCCGGGAGGAGCACTTCCTGCCCGACATTCTTCACTCAAGACACACACACACTTGTCAGGAAATGGCCTCTATCAAAACACACACTCGCTCCTGGGGAAATAACCAACACTGATGCGGATACACAAGCACAGACACGCATGCGAGGAAATGGGCCACATCAACAGCGGGCTGCAGGAGTGTGTGCAAAGGCAAACACACCAACACACCCTCAAAAAAAGAAAAGAAAAAACAGCAATAAACCTGAAATAACATTGTCTGTACATGTAAACTTGACACCGCTTTGTGCCCCTCCTGGCATTGCAAACGGAAGAGGGATTGCGGGCTACGCATGATAACCAGTGGATTCTTATCGCTGGTCACAGAGTGTTTCTATCCCACCCCTCCAGAGAGGCTCTCCCAGCCTCGGGGACACCCTGCAGCAGGCCTATGGGAGCTGGATGAGCAGGAAAGGGCTACAGGACACAGGTGGTAAGAGGCAGGAGAGGACACATGGTGCTGGAGGGATTGCCATACCCCCTCCACTGCAAATAGGGCTGACACATTTGTCCACAATTATACCAAGTGCATATACTAAAATAGTTCAGTGAGAAGACAAACATAAGACTCAGAGAGAGGGAGGGAGAGAAAAAAAGCTTTACATGGGTGAGAGGGAAATGTGTTTGTGATTTGGGGCCCATCAGGGCACGTGATAGAGCGATCATACACTGTGGCTGAATACGATTAACCCCATGCTAACCGAGAGTGATGGGGAGAAGTGGAAGTGGAGGTTTAGGGGTTAAGGGCTCCCCCTCATATTATCCTGCTTCTGTAAGAGGCTAAAGTGGACCACACATGTTTCCCTGGGGAGCAGAAGCACAGGAGCATCACACCTTTCAAATGCTTCTCCTGCCCAGTGTCAAGCACAGACTCAATGTGTCATGTCAAGGTCTGACTGAATTTCCAAGAACTCGCTGCTACTGAGGTTAAATACATGAAATATGGCACGAGTTGCTTTCTTCTTCTTCTTCTCCTTCCTCAGCGCTGATCCACATCAGACAGCAGAGAGAGAGATGACAACGCGAGCCACGATAGTCCTAAATCAAAACAGCCAAGAAAGCGGTACAGATTGGCGTCGCGTTAAAGCGACTCCTGCCTAAACAAATACGCTTCTTAACAAAAAATCTGAAGCATATTGCTCCTCGTAGATGCTTTAAAGCCCAAACAAATTCTCTTTTCAACAGAGGGGGTGGGTGGGGACGAGATAAAGAAAGGGCTGAGACTCTCCCGGTGAGCGGGTACAGTACCCAAAAGCGTTGCCAATCTACACTGTACCAGATTTGTTCTCCTAACAATCAAATAAGTTTCTCATTAGCTGACTTTATTTTTCCTCATTCCCGTGGTTTTGCTGCAGTGGCCTGTTTCTCCAATCTTAACGAGAGAGAGCTAATTAGGCAATCAGACCCATTACTCTTCCAGAAGAGTTAGAGCTAGCCCAGCTAATTAGGGCTGTAAAATCTAATCATCTCTGAGAAACAGCAGAGGGCTAACGAGCCCTTATTTAACGAACTAAATAACTTCAAGGGTGGAGAGGGGCTGCTGATGGTATTTCTTTATGAATTTGAAGGAGGGGAGCTCATGGTAATTGAGTCAGTTTCAGCCTCACAGTTGTTTGTTTGTTTATGAATCCCTGATTATTACAATTGCCAAGAATATATTGGTACTAAATGAGCAAACGCATAAACCCTCCTCTGCTTAATCCCCTTTGCCCCCCCCCCCCCTTTTAAAAACTAGCTACCCCCCCCAACCTTTCCTAACTGCTCTCCTCTCACCTGACCTATTTTGCTGTCCAGAAAGAGTGCTCGCTGGAGAGGAAAACAGAGATATTGCTGTTGTTTTCTCTCCCCCTGTTCTAATTTGTTGTTCGTTAATGCTGCCCTCACACCTGAGCCATCAGGCGTCGGGGGAATACCGCCAGCGAGCGACCACAACACATGCTCAGTGTTGGAAAAGCTGTTGGCGGGAGGATCAGGCCGCTTCACTTAAGGCTGGTCGTGCTCAAACCGCGGCAAACCCAAAGAAAAAGTTTTCACATGGCGTCCGTGAAGACGGAGCAACGGAGCGTGCAGATGAGAAATTCAACAAGTATGCACACATGAAAAACAAAAATCAGAAATATGGCACAGAGTGATGGGCAGGCGTGTTGTCTGAGGCCACGTGGTGGGGTGCAGCTGTCTCAGGGAGCGCTGAGGTGAGGCCTTCTGCTTCAGTGGAGCGGAACAAGGGTGGCGCATGCACACACACAAACTTGAACACACATAAATATATATATTTATATATATATTTATGTACACACACACTCGCACAGGTAAAAAAGTAGCTTTCCACAGAGCAGCAGTGAGAACGGGACAGCTGTGTTCATCAGATAGCACAGGTCACTGCCTCATTAACACTCACACAAATACACTCAAATGTGACAAATTCAAATCAGACATCAGATAGACTACAATCTGCCTCATTTTACCCAATGACGCAGTGGCTAGGACATAGTTGAATATCAGAAAATACATTCCAAATTCCTTCATGGAAAGTCTCTTCAGCTCTCTTTAAGTCCTGATCAGAACCGCCTTAAATCTGCACGAACAAGAACAGCTCGAGTACGAGCAAAATACCTTCCCTCGTCCTCCCGCGTGCCACACGCACACACATGGCAGAGGCCGGACAGTAAATCTCTCTGACTATAAATCCTGCAAGCTGCTGCATCAGTCAGAGGTAGTTTATGACAGCAGAAGAAAGGCAAAAGACTGTGAGTGTGTAAAAAAAAACAACCCAGCTAACAATAGCCATCCACGAGTGAGATTTATACACAGAAATACACACACCAGAGCGTATAGTAGCTGTAACCCTAACTGCTCATCAGCTAAGTCATCAGCACGACCACACAAACGCTGTTTGACCACACTTGAAGCCGAGCTCGACTGCTCCGTGATTGCTCCTCCACTTCACGCACGCAAACACACTAACACAAACACACAGCTGGAATATAATTTACTGCCGTTTCACACTTTCTGCTTACACAGACAATTATGGCTGCTCAAAAAACCCCAGAAAACAACCTGTGGCTGCTTTATTAGGCCTGCAGGTTGCAATTTCTCAGCCAAATCACATGTCAAAGACCCCTTCCAACTGCTTTCTTTCGCTAAAAATTGAAATGGCTTCTCGTCATGCTTTGTATGTTCTGCCATTATTTACTGCTCCTGTACTTGGCCCACAGCGCTTGTTTCACACACCCCTCCACAGTTATACCTGCTGCACTTGTGTTTGCGGTGACAGCGCATCATCGTGCCGGGGTCAAAGGGCAAAGTTTGCTTACCTGTCGATGATGACAGGGTCTGATGGGGTCTCGTTCCTGTTGCCACAACTCTTCTTATCGCAGCATCGACTGCAGGGGATGGAGATGAGACAAAAAAAGGATGGGGGGTTAGTCACCTGGATGCAAACAGCAGCGAGAGCAAGATAAGGTGCAGCATTAAGGGGAGAAGAAAGCAGATGAGCATATAGGAGAGGGATGTGGGAGTAAAGGGGGCGTGAGACTTTTGTGGAGTTCAAGAGGAAGCATGGGTTGGATTTCTGTTTAGCTTGTCAAGGTAAGACTGGGGCTTTTGCACTACAGTAGGTGAGATCAGCCGGGCGATTTTTAGGCAAAGTTTGGAGGAGAATGGGAAAAGCGGCGAGCTTGAATGGGACTGGATAAAAACTTGAATTAGCCTCCAGGGCTCAGGTTAGCTCCATTTCTGTCAGACATCACAAAACCAGACATCTTATGTTCTCTATTTTTCCTCAGTGCTCGTCCCCTCCCTCTATCCCGCCTCTCTCCCTCTCTCTCTCGCTTGTTCTTTCTCTCTCTCAGAAGTGGGTCACAGAGTGGTCCCACTGGACCTGGAGAGTAGTGCATGCCGGGTAGAAGGGGGTTGCATACTGATGTGACGACTCCTTTCTGAATCATTTGACTGCACCGCTATGTAACAGCGTGTTGTGTGTCGTCGACACCCCCCCTTCTGTATTCCCCCCCAAAAAGTATCATTGCGTCTACCTTTCCCTCTCTTGTCTGCTCACCTGAGCCTTTGCATGTCTGTGTGTACCTGTGTCTGACTACATGCGTGCATCTACTGTATGTGTGTGTGTGTGTGTGGGAGGAGATGAAGAAAGACATCGAAGCAAGTGAGAGAAGGCTGGAGAGAGACTGACCCTCCCCCTGCTTTCTCAAGTCCCCCAGGACAAGAGGACTGGAGAGCCAGATCAGATTTCTGATCTCGACCGTTTCCTGCAGCATATGAAAACAAGTGGTCTAAATTGCCTTGTGTGATAACCAGGAAGTGTCTACACTTTGCCACTAGCCATTTTTCTCCATGCAACTCTTACATGTTCTTCTAGATGGCTGGTTTTGTAAGAGACAATCGCACGCTGTGTGATGCCTTTATTGATTGTGAATGCATGCAACGGGACTGTGAGAGTCCTCCCAGCTTACTACTTTTGACTGAGTGTGTGTGTGTCTGTATTTTATGTGTAATTTGAGTCTGTCTCCCTCTGCACATAGCTCACTGTCAGGACACAGCAAACTGCATGTATTACACAAACTGAGGAGGATGGGTTTGAGTAATGAGCTTTTCCTTGTCCTAATTAGCTGAACATGAGAGGGATGCACACGCGCACATACACACCGACACATACACGCACAACAGAAATAGGCCAGGGCCCGTCTCCCCAACCCACTTTGAGGAAAATGATAAGATTTCTATTGCAATTTAGCAGCGCTCCTCATGTCCTTGCCCCCTCTTTACACCAACAAAGACATCTTCGGAGTGAGAAATGTGGTATAAAATGCTTTGCGTTTTACCTGCACATGATCTCATGGGTCAGCAGCACCCGACACATCTCTGGATTTTTGTCCTGGCCCTCATAAACAATGGCCTAAAGAAAGGGGAGGGGGAAAGATAACAGAAAGTTAAAATGATTGTAGTTTACATTTTTTTTCAGTGGTGTATTAAGAGAAAAAAAAAGTCAAACTACGATGCAGGGGGCAAGTAAAAAACAGAAAGATGTGTGTGCATGTGTGTGTGTCTTTCATCTGGGAGTAGTGTTTGTCTATCTGGCAAATCTGTGTATCGTGGGAATCCAGTCCTCCTGAACAGGAACTCTCTGTTCTGACAGAGACAGTAAGAGCAAAATTGTTGGTGTGTGTGTGTGTGTGTGTACTACTGCTCGTGCATATGTGTTTGTGCATGCACGTATGTTTATACGTGGTGTACAGTGAGCAGTTGGACTGCCAGACTGGAGTATAGTGCACCATCTGGTCCATACAGCACAGCGTCCAAAAATCTAGTCTGGTTACCCCTCCAACCCCACTCAACATGCTCTCCAGGGCTGTGATCGCCCTGCACACACACACACACACACACACACAAACACAATCTCACACACACACACACACCCACAAACACAATCTCACACACACTCACACACGCGTGCGGGCGCCGATAAACATGCAAACACACACGCTCTCGCACAAACAACATCTCCTCCTACTCTTTTCAATCTCAGACAAACTCTCTTCAAGCCTAATGGCACCAGAGGAAGAATTGGCAAAACAAAAGACCTGATATCAAAACAGCGCTGAAGAGGCTCACTTTCTTCGTTGTCTAATTCATCCGAGCGGTGAAATCCCTCAGTAGTGCGCCAGCCCACATGAGCTGCTCTGTATTTCTTTGTGCGATTGAATTGGCAATAACACACTCTGGGATAGTTTGTTCTGTTTCACATTGAGGAAATGAGGGTCAAGGTCCTCAAAGAGTGAGCTGGCATGCATCACTGTCTCTCTCAAACACTAACACATCGCCACAACCGAGAGATTCACACACTCACA
>NW_005187402.1:6849419-6850448 GCF_000239375.1 Pundamilia nyererei | reverse complement strand
GGGTGGCTGGGTGGGGGGGCAACAGTCAGATCAACAGAGCAAGCAAACCATTGTAGAGTTCATTTTTTGTTGTTTTTTAGTCTAAGGAAGCACGTCTTACCTGTTTAGTCATAGAGTCAATGAGACGAACATACAAGTCCTGCTCCGTCCTGATCCCTGCACACACACACGTTAAAAAGTCAAAGCGTTTACGGGCTGGGGAATCTCTCTGAGCACAAAATGTATTATTTCTGGTTTCCCCTGCGAGCCACTTCATGGAAACGATGAGTCTAAACTGTTAATAATGACTTTCAGTATTTGTTGCACGCTGTCAGTTTGGTTGGAACTTGAAAATTCAATTTGCTGTCTTTACTGTGTTGATTTTATCTGCATAAATATTTAGTATCAACTTAAGACTGAAAATAAGCACAGCAGGAGTCTACTAAAATATAATCAATACAACTTAATTGTTCAACGAAGGAAGGAAGACTTTTAAAAAAAAAAAAAGTTTAAAAGGAAGACGTTTTATTTTGCAGCTTGGAGTTTTTTACTCCTAAAGAGAAATACACTGCGTTTATTGGTAGAAGCAACAGAAACAGCAATAAGTAAATACATAAATAATACAAATAATAATTAAAAAACATGCTTTTGTTTTTTCATTTATGAGTAATAATGCAATAATTTAAAAATATCTGAAGTTATCATCTTTCATGTTGGCTGAAAGCTAATAAATCCATAGAAGAAAACTATAAAACCTCTAAACCGAAGCTCAACCAAGTGACCACCTAAAACATTTATTTCCAGAGTTTTCTCACTTGCGTTTGACGTTTCATTGACACGCTGCTTCTGTTATTGCTCCATAAAAATTATGGAAACCAAACTCACCGTTACTGTAGAGGAGCTGAAGTCTATAATGGATCCCATTGTTGGTCTTTTCCCCCGTCATTTCCTATGAAAATTAAACCAGACCCGGTAAAAGCAAGCAGACAAGCGAGCCACCTCGTCCTGGTACTTCGACTGCATGTCTACAACTTGATATGTATATATATA
>NW_005187402.1:6843237-6848407 GCF_000239375.1 Pundamilia nyererei | reverse complement strand
TGTATGTATGTGTATGTGTGTGTTTGTATATTTAATTTGCAAACTCACCTTTTCCTTCTCTACAAAGTCGACGAAAGTGGTTCTCTCTATTTCCACAGGCTGACCCTGTCTGTCGTACAAAGCCAAGACGAAGTGGAAGAAGTTGGACTTGCGGAGGTTGGAGGGCGGCTGTTTCTCGAAGTGTGCCCGAGCGAGACCCACTCCGCTGCGGACACAAGCACAGACCAACTAGCATCCAAAACGACGGGCATTGAAAAATATATATATACATTAAAAAAAAGAATAAAATGAAGAAAATAGAATCACAGCACGACAGAAACCTGCCCTCAGATTCAACCTCATCGGTGGCAAAATTCGTCTCTGTGCACTTGAATAAAAAAGCTGCAGTTTCATCAACAATAATTACAGAAATATGGCTAAATGTTAAAGCGTAAAGTTAAATTGCTTCGACGTACTATTTAATATTAACGTCATAATTTGGACACATCAGTTGCTCTCTCGATGGTAGGCCTGTCGTCCATGTTAGCGTCATTACTTTCTACTGCAGCTTTAATGAAATCAAATTCACTTTCTTTTATTTTGTGGGAAAACTGCGAAATTGTAGACCTGAAAAATATAATTCTATATGCACATAAGCTACTCGGTTTTATCACAACAAAATCACAACTACTACTAATAATATGAATAATAAAGGAGGAGTAAACAACAAAGTGAGCTGAAAAGTCTAAGCAAAACTCAGCGCTCACTTTTTCAAACTAAAGTTATGCTGAGGGAACATTTAAACCCCGCTCGCCCTGGAGTTTTAGTCACTGTTACAGCCCCTTCTTCCTGAAACCCGTTAAATAAAAAACTTCGAGGCACATACAATATTTTAGTAAGTCGGACTTTGAGCTAAAAAAAAGAAAAAAGAAAGAGAAAAATGAGGGGAAAAGGGCTTGAAATGCCTGGAGGGGGAGCGGTGATTATCCCACAACTGCGTCCTCTGGGGACTCGTGCTGCCCCAAGTGATGCAGCCGCTCTCCCGTCTTTAACACCGCAGATCTGAGCGGCTTTTCTCCCCCCCATATCCCCGGTCTCCACGCCCCGCAGTCAGCGCACCGCCAAGGCCGCCTCGGGCTCACCTCTGGGCGGCTGTGTTGGCGTCCAGCACCCCGGCGCCCTGCATCCATGTCCGAACCGCGTTCATCCCGGCCACCATGGGCTCTTCTTTCATACTACTCCCACTCCTCTGGATGCTCTCGTGGATGCCAAACATCAAAACGCACCTTCACACTGTCTCTATCTCTCACTCACTCTCTCCCCCCTCTCTCTCTCCTCCTCTCCTCGGCTCCCTCCTTCACTCTCTCTCTTCTTCTTCTTCTTTTCCCCTCCTGCCTCCCCTCCTCTTGCGTGTCTGTTTGATCGCGCTGTCAGAACGAGCAAAGTGGCGTGGTCTGTTTCACTCGGCGTTTAGTTGCGGCGTGTTTCTCAAAGTAAACAAAAGATGCGACATGTGGAATGGAAAAAAAGAAAGAAAGAAAGAATAAAGGGAGGCCGGGAGCTGTCAGCATCCGAGGTTAGCTGCACCTCGTGTCAGCGACTCCAGAAGGAAAACGGAGTGGGGAAGCAGCAGCTGTGTGAAGATGAACAGCGTGAGAAACGATGAAAGAGGGGGGAAGCGCAGGATGAGAGGCTGCACTGAGTTGGCGACAGTCCCCGGGATCAAGGTGCAGCTGACATAAACGCGAGCAAAAATGTCAGTTTCCCCCTCTTTCTCTCTCTTTTCTTTTTTTTCTTTGCAAACAAACAGTCCAAAGAGAAAACGAAAAACGAGGAGATGAAAACGCGTTTCGCTTTCCTTAGCTCCGTTTCCTTATTTACAAAGTCTTCCCCTCCTCTCTCTCTCAGCTCAGATGAATGAAACGGAAGATTACGCGCAATTAAGCGGCAGTCCCGGGCAGCAGCGGCTCAACTCCTCCTCATCTCCCGCTCGGGTGATTTGCGCTCTTTTTCCTTCCCTGAGGAATCACTTTGGACCATCTCTGGGATGCCAAACAGGAGAGAGGACTAGTAGGTGAAGGAGGCGTGGTCTGCACGCAAAGGGGAGGACTAGTAGGTGAAGGAGGCGTGGTCTGCACGCCTCAAACATAGTTAATAACGCGGACAATCATCTGTCCACCAACCCGACCACCACGTTGCCCGCCCGCCTGCCTTCTGTCCCCGCCTCGCTCCGCGCACTGTCCCGCCCCAGTCACTTAGCCTGAAGCTTTGCGCGCGCTCTCCCTCTCTCTCTGTGCGTGCGTGATGTGTGCGTGTTAAATCTTTTTTGTGTTTAGTGTTTAGAGCTGACAGTTAATATGTTCATGGCAATCAAATACCAGCTCCAGGGAGGAAGTTAGTTTGATCCATATAGTTTTCCGTCTGTGAGCAAAGAGAAGAGCAAGAGAAACTGCACGCCACGAAATATCCCCGCATCCGTCTGCAAAAAGCCCAAACAGATTCTGATTAAATGTTCTAATGAGGATCATATACAAACATTTTTTTCGTTTTTGTCTCGTTATTATGTGACAAAGCATGCACTAGTGGAGTGAAACAATCCGAGAAGCACTCACCATCTGCGCGCAGATTTATGCGTATATGTCTCAGATTAATTCAACATCAAACAACCAAAAAACCAATATTTTAATTGTCCACATTCTGCACGCGTGTGCTGTGGAGAAAAAGGACTTTATTCAAACATTTATTTGTATTTTTTTTTTAACTGAAGCTCCGTCTTGTTGTTTTCACACGAGATTCGGAATCAACTGCACGGAGAAGTCCAAGTGTTCATTCAGAGTATCAACTCCGGCAGATTATGGGCTTAACAAAGTTTCAGCGCACCAAAGGAAAAAAAGAAAAAAGAAAAAACAGAGCCTGGCAGCCGCTGCGCACAATTTTGTGTTACAGCCCGGTGGTTTGAAATTAGCTTTGATTAGATGCATTACATAAATCTTGCGGGACTAAATGCTGAATCCAACATAAATATGAGGATTACAGCTAAACTGTTCTGCGTCCTGCTGCCCAAAAAGAAATTTGCAGTCACTCAAAAGCAACTGCTCACAAACAATAACAGCACAAAAAAAGAGATGAAGAAAAAAAGTGTGACAAAAAATTTGCATGGTTGCTCACGGAGCCATGAAACTGCGCGGTGAGCCCACATGCATGAAGACCGGACGAACAAATCCAGCAGCTCTAGCAGGAAATGAGGATGCTGCTGCAGCTCTCCCCACTTTGCTCGCCAGTCCTGGTTTTCCTCCGATCATTAGAGTCATTTCTAAATTGTCAAATTGAATTGTCCGGGGGAGGCATCTGCTCACTAAGTACTGTTTGCTTAATTATAATGAAATGGAAAGGATGAAAGAGTCGTTTGGTTTTGTTGTTTTTATCAGGAGGCTATATCTGAAAATTAAGATTTTATCAAAAAACGGCTCAAATGAAAGAGTCTGACACGTTGATGCTGGCGGTTGCGGGCTCAGGGAAAAAAGCTCACGTATAATTAAAACAAAATACAGACTATTTGGAATTATGAGGTTATATATTTTGGCACTCTAATAACCCCAAACAAGTTTTACTTTGTTTTTAACTATTACTTTTTGAGTGACATTTCGGCATAATAAGCGACCAGCAAACCGCCGAGAAATGCCATAAACGGTCAAGGTTAGACACCAAACCCGCGGCAATCATCTCATCATTTTCTGTAGCTGTTTATTTATGTCTCCTGCTGTGGGAGGAGAAATATGAGCACCCTACCACGTGAGTACACGACACAATAAATAGTGATAAAAAGTCTCTCAGGATTTTTTTTTGCGCGCACACGCACACACACACACACGCACACACACACACACACACACACACACAAGTTCATATCTATCCTTCAGCACATTTGTTTGATTGTGGCTCCCTCAAAGTGATCTGTCTGCCTTGGTCAGCATGCAGGCCCGCGCGAACACCGGAGGCCTCCGGGGTGGCGTATATTTATATCCCCAAACACCAACGCACACGGTTACCCCAAATATCACTGTCCCAGTATCCAAAAACAGGCATGTCAGTCTGGGCCCCGATCTCCCAGCCATGCTAATACCGCGATTTACTAACTCCTTGGCACCCGGACGTAAGGTTTGCAAAATATCTCAGGTCATTACTCGCAAACAGGAATGCGCACGCCATTTAAATGATGTAAAGGTGCGTCTGCATATGTGTGTGCGTATAGGACACTTGACGAGGACTCATGTTCAAGTGTCCACATATGGGAAGGCTATTAAAATTCCCTGCGTGATTTAGACGTTTTGAAGTAACTGATGAGAAAGGAGTTGTAGGCGCTGCAGTCCGTCTCTTGTACAGCCAGATGTTCCTGTAAATCAAAAAGGTTGGGCTGATGATAATAATGGCCTGATTGAACGGAAGACTCGTAAAAATCACTAGTTGTAAAATCAGGGCATATGCTTATGAGAGCGGAGCGTATGTCTTACAATATGCTCTCCAGTCGACATAAAGTGGACAAATATAGGTGTTTGCCTTTTAAAACGTGTCAAGCCACCAGCAGACTCGATCCATTTTAATATCAGCATAAAACATGAAAGGAAAAAACAAGTATAATTGTTGTTCCTAAAGTGCTTTTATAGCGTCAGCAAATATTGACTAGAAATTTAATAAACTGCTGTGATGAAAAATGAGTGCTGTACATTTTTCAGTCCTTTAGGCTACATATCTCTAGCAATCCCCAGTCTCGTTTCATTTCAGGTCAAGACCTATGAAAAGCACACGTATCAGGTGCAATGTTGCCATCTAGTGGGGTAAAAAAGACATCACACGACGCAAGAGGGCCATCAAGTCTCTGCAGCACTTGCATAGCATGTCCATGTGGCTGCATTTCTGTACCATGATTGTCATAGTCAGGAAATGAGTGGATAAGGTCAGTAAGACAGCAGCGATGAATGAAAGCAATTCTAATCTAATCTAATCTAATCTAATCTAATCTAATCTAATCTAATCTAATCTAATCTAATCTAATCTAATCCCGTTGTGTATTTAAACCAAGTGTTTAAAAGTTAAACTGTTCAAAATATAGAAAGAAACAATATTTTTATGTGCACACAATATACACTCAGTGTATCAAAACATGACCTTGGCCTTGAAATATCCCCCCCCC
>NW_005187402.1:6841711-6843217 GCF_000239375.1 Pundamilia nyererei | reverse complement strand
AGTCATAATCATTCCTCATTTTGCTTATAAAAACCCATTTCCGTGGATATGTTGGCCACAGTGTAAACTCCACAGAGACAATTAAAGCAATTTTTAATTTTTTTTAAAGACTAAGCGTAAGTGACACATCGCATCACACATCACATGTATACACATAAATACATGTATATAAAAATGTCAAAAGTAGAACTAAGTGGAAGCAAAGAACAGTGACTCTGTAGTGGGTATCAGGCTGTGCCCTTCATGTTTTCCGACAGGTGAGACAATTATTTAAACTGCATATAAATCAAACTCTACCAGCTCTGCACAAGAATCCATCCATACACTGAAATTGAGACAGAAACTATCTTTACTTGGTTTAGAAGAAACTGTAAGAAACTGACTATGTCAGAACCAAGTATTCTATTTGTCTTTAGTCACAACCAACAGTATTGTATTTACCGTACTGACAGCTGTGAAACATACAAATTGATTTCATTCATGCCCTTTGACCTACATTAATCAGAGACACACTGTATGCTGTTCCAGTCAGACCACGTGGCTAATGTAACACGTGATGCATTCAGCATTGTGGTTAGATTGGAGCTGAGGTCATGTTCGCTGCAAATGTTATAATTCCTCACAGACGTCTCCTTTAAATTACACCTACTATAAACTAAAGCTGAAAACACAAGATTGTTTCGATGATATATTGAAGTCCAGTGTGCAGATTTGATATTTTGTTCTTTATGCAAGTCAATTAAAATCTTTGGTTTGTGGTCTGACTAGATTAGAAAGATGTCAGTGGTAAGATGTCAGCGTTAGCGTGGGTAAATCACAATTAGCCTTTGTTTTTAATAATTTTCTGATGGTTTACATCAATCAAAGAATAACTAATGGATTAACTGCCAGTAAAAATGTTATTGCAACCAGTGAGGATCTAATTTAATCACTTATCAAACGATCATGTCATAGCATTCATAAAGTCTCATTTGACCTCAGAGGCCTATCTACTATAACCCTAAGATACCGATTTAGTGTTTTTAAAGAAGCTTTTTAAAGAAGATTTCCACTTTTAAAAATGAACATTTTAAGATAAATCATAGTATTCTTTTACTTTTTCATAAGCATGAAAGTTGAAACATTTCTCAAAAATGTAACAAATACTCTCTGTCACATGCAGACAACTAAAACGTAGATCAGGACTGTCATATCTTTTATTTTTTGTTTGGTAGTCATTATGTCACTTAACCTCTTCTGCTTTTTTAAGATGGGGGAAGTGAACAGAGCAGCCACCACAGCCTCGCGACAGCTACCACGGCCTCGCGACAAACAACCATAACCTACAGACCAATGCACACAAGAGTCGCTTATGATTCACTAGGTCTGATGTTGTTTATTTGGACTTTTCTTGCATGTGACATGGAAATTTGGTCCTAAATGATACTTCATTAACAATTAGACTGGAGTTTCAGGTTGTTAGGACCCTTTACACACACACACACACACACACACACACACACACAC
>NW_005187402.1:6839679-6841173 GCF_000239375.1 Pundamilia nyererei | reverse complement strand
CACACACACACACACACCAATACCAGTAAACATTAATTTAGTGAACTGCTGAACTGAACTTTTTAGAGCCACAAGACACTAAAGTGTGTTTGCGTGCCCTTTTCATTGTATAACGGGGATTAAATAAGCTAAAAGCTATTTTTTTAACATCAACATTTGACATACAAATATATTTAAATAATGTTTGAGAATATTTTTTTTTATCAATATATTTGCCAAGAAAGTCCTAGTGGGCATCAGTGACTGGGTACTGGTATTGCAAACTATTATAACTGCATAATATAGTTTCATAGGAGAGGTTATAACTACAGGTGAACATTACACAGTATTAAACACAGAATTCTTTATAGCTATATTGCTTTGGAAAAGTCTTGAACCATCTCTCATTTCTTTCTATTTTGCTTGGAAAATGGGAAGTAGTTTCAACAATTTATTCAGACATTTGGACACATAAATGGAAACACAGCATATCGGGCAATAATATATTTTGTGGAATTCTAACGAGCTTGATATTTGGTATGGACACCTTTATTCTTCAACACAGCCTGAACTCTCTTAGGCAACCTTTTGTGTCATTGAAGTAGTTTTTAGGAAGAGTTCTCCATGCTTCTTGAAGGACATTCAAAGATCTTTATTGGATGTTGGCTGCCTTTTATGCTGTTTGTCCAGTTTATCTTACACTGTTTCAATAAATTTGAGATCCAGGCTCTGAGGAGGCCAATCCATGACTGATAGTGCTCCACTGCATGCTTTTCAGTTCAATACTTGTGTAATTTGGCATACCTCAGCCTTTTACTCCTTGTTTCTCTTCATTAAGAATGACTTTTTGGCAGTCACCCTTCCACTGAGACCATTTCCGATGAGTCTCATTTGAAACTTAAGGACCACATGCATGTCCCCCCCCCTTTTCTTAAGGACATGGCTTTCAGATACTGCTCATCTACTGTGGATGATTCTTTTTTCAGGCCTGGCACTGTTTTTGTCCTCAACTATATAAAAAAAAGTGTGTAGGGTAAACATTACTGCCACCAGCGCTAGGCTGTTAACCAGTCATGCTTGTAGCGATGTGCCAATGTCACTGTGAAGAAGAGTTACTGGCAAAGGAAAATGCCAGATTGTGTTGACTAATAGTTTTAATCACATTGACAATTCCTTTGTTTAAAAGGTCACTGCCGAGCTGTTTGACTAAGCTTACATTATATCACATGTGCGCTTCCTCTTATAGGGGTGTTCGAAACCAAGCATGCTGAGGAACTCTGAGCTCAGTTTTGATATTACTGTATTTAGCTAAGGGAAAATGCTGCTCTATTAATATATCAATACTGGCAGAAATTGTTTATATATTGACCTTACAGAAAAGTATTGTCCTTTAGAGAATCCCATGGAAAAGTCAGAGCTGTCAGCTAGTTCAGTATAAAGCAGATGCGTGATGATTTAATCTGAAATTATAATTTTGTAATATAACCATGGAGAAGGCAATTGATAGAAAAAAAA
>NW_005187402.1:6801339-6839659 GCF_000239375.1 Pundamilia nyererei | reverse complement strand
AAAAAAAAAAAAAAAAAAAAAAAAAAAAAAAGTGTCCTTGCAAGAAGCACATATAGGAAACCACAGGTGCCAGATCTTGACTAATAACAATTGTTTTAATGAAACTTCTGTTTTTTGTCCCAGAGCAAAGAGGAGTTTCTACCGAAAACTACACTCTCACCTAACTGGTTAGGGAAAGGACAGAAATTCTGTGCACCTGATTTCCATCTACATGTGTTATTCAAACATTGTTCTCTGCAAAATGGGATTTAATATTACATCACTGACCTTTCTGAAAGCTGATAGGAAAACAGTGCTACAGTCATTTCTTGAATGACTTCTATAGTGTCTCCTGATTATGTCTGAAATCTGGGTGATGTGTTAATTTGATTGGTAGCTTATATTTGGTTTCACCAATATTATGCAGACAGGTGACAAAAAGTCCAAGCTTAGCAAAACTCAACTTTATTTACTTGCACAATTAGAAATTACAAAAAAAATAAAAGAAAAGAAAAAATTATTCTGTAAAATAAATATATAAAGCGCCACAATTCTCCTCTTTTATATTCGTTTGTTCAGGTGCTTGTTCCTCTTCTTCCTGTGGTTCCTCAGCCTGTAAACAGAAAAGAAATAAAAGAATCATTTGGCACCGTGACAGACTGAAGTTTAAGGCTCAAAAACACACCACAGCCATCGGTGAGTTGTGTAAAAAGTGGAAATGACAAGGCCAAGAGACAACACGCAGTCGGCACTCTGACATGTGATCACAACCTATGGGGAAAAACGTGTGGCTTGCAAGATTTACAGAAGAAACGGATGCCAAGTGTCCCATGTTACAGTACTGAGTGGCACCAACCTTTTATGGCTCCACTCGCTCCATTGTGAGAAAGAGAAAGCATCTTTTGCTCTGACACACACAGCCTTAGCCCTTTGCTTCACTTTGAACTGAAAAGCGTCTGTAGAGTGGAGTGTCAAAGCCTGAAATTAAAAAACAAACAAAAAACCCCAACGCATTTATACATGTACCCTTCATGTACTGTATCATATCAATTAACACATATGGTGTATCATTATATTCATTTCTTCCTCTGGAAATATTTACAGTCTGTAAATGGCACTTACTTGATAGTTGTTGCAAGGGTTGTCACAGCTCTCACAACCATCCTTGAGCTGTGCAATCTGGAAGGTGAGAGGGAAGTAGGAGTAGGGGCTGCTCCAGGAGCTCGGGTAACTCCACTGTATCACTGTGGTGTTGACTTGAGCAATCTCCACCTTGTCAGGTTTCACTGTTTAAGACGGAAGCAAAACACCAGAGTAAGACCAAAACAATGAAAAGCCATAAAAGAGGAAGCTTCCTCCAAAGAATTCTCACCAATCTCTGACAAGTAAAAGCGCTGAAAATATTCCTCCAACAGAAAGTGCTGGCTCAACACGAACACAGTGACGTAGATCTGCTTGCTCTCCTCGGCGTAAGGGCAATGCTGTTTGTCCAGGCAGGAGATCCTGTTGTCGCTCAAGGTACAGCTGAAGTTGCCGTAACCTGAGGAGCACGTCCACTGGCCGCTGGTATCGACAGAGCACTTTGCGTTGCTGTCAGGAACACTGTAGAAATGCATGTTTTTTTTACTTTTCTAGTCAAGTGGTTGTACAAGATTCTCATGGACAAACATTTGCAGCTGTATTATTATTATCATTTTTTTTTAAACATGGAATACGGTTCCCTGTACATGACCTTTAAAAATCACAAACATGTTTCCTTTCATAACTGGGCGTTTATGGACGTCTTTCTGCAATCTCAGCTCCTACATGATGACTTATTGTTGTTATTGGTGAGCAGAACCAAAAGTGTTTCAGCAGTACAACGTGCGCTTACCGATGAGCTTTGATAAATGCTACTCTGCCACTGCGGCTGCTGTGCCAGGTCCAGGAGCAGTAGAACTCGCCGCTGTAATTTTGAGCCGTGCACTTGAGATAATCTAACAAGACGATTCAGAGAGCACAAGACAAATACTTTAAACTGTATCCAGTTTTCTCAGCTGTATAATTTGTGTCAAATTTGCACACCTTCGTCAGTTTTCACTAGTATCTTCCGCCTTTTGCTCTTATCTTCTTTGATGAGAACAATAGTATGATTGAGAAGAGATCCATCCTCACTGTGGCAGGTGTAGTTGCCCCCTCCTAAGCTTTCCTCTAGCTGCACTCGATATGAGTTTCCCCTCTGAGCTTGATCTATTCCATTCTTCTTCCAAAAGATTTCTTGGCTCTGGTTGGCACTCCCAATGAGCTCCTCTGGCGACTCCATACACAACAGGTTCTGCTCAGCCAAAGTGCCATCCACCTCCAAAACCAGAACTATCGGGAGACGGGAGACAGATTCACATTCAAGGGATTGAAAAGAATCAATCATTTAAACTTAGGGTGACAGATTCTCCCAACTATCAAACTTACTGTTGGGCAACAGAGTCCAGTGCTTTGGATTCTGGTAACTGATTTGGAAAACTGCACAGATGATGCTGAAAGCAAACCACTTCATCTGAGTGAAAAAAAAGACAGAACAGGGAGGTAATCATGAAAAATCAATAAAAATTGGAAGAAGAGGGCACAAAGGAAGTCAGTAAAAATGCAATAAAAGTAGTACAGGCTCTTGGATGCACATGCTTAAAGACATTACACCTGTATTTACAAATGGCAGTAAAGCTGCACTTGTAATAACCCACTGCAATAGCAGAAATGCACTGCCATCAACTCTGATCAGTGTCCAACTGCCTGAATAAATAAATAATAAAATTAGATAAATAAAGTCATAACACACTCTGTGGAAAGAGAAGTTGATATTAACGGCAGCATTTGTGATGCTAAAAGGAATCAGTCAACTCAAAGAGCTTAAATATTAAACAAGCCACACCTACTTCTATAATACTTGTGCAATTTATAACCACTCTTATTTTGTATTATAACGTCATTATTTAACATTAACCTTTTTTGTTTTTAAGATATATATCAACAGATTTGTAAAGAACAACCTTACCTTGTCAGTACCTTCCACGCTTAACGAAGATCCTGTTATTTTGGGTGCCTTTTATCGCTGATGGCCAAATTTCCCCTCGTCGTGCTGATGGAGGGGAAAAAGTCCAGAGGAAATTCGCTTTCCCTGCGTCCAAATAAACAAACCTATATACCCATTCATTACTCACTCCCAGTCGTGTCTCATTGAACAAAGCAGTAACAGGTACGATGCACCTTAAACATCAATCAGTGAATGTGACGGTAGTTGTAAGCGTGTGTAACCTTTATTTATCATCATCTTGTCTTTGCTGGCACCATTAATCGTAGCTCCTGCTCGTTTGCTGCTCGCGAAAGTTTCACTTTCAGTTTTGGCGCCTCATCTGCGGCATTAAAACACTTCCCAGCACCCCCCGCTTGACCTTTATAATAAAACCAAATTTGAACCCTAACTTTTTCACTTTTTAAAAACAAAACAAAAAAACCCTCCTTAGTCACATACAAATACACAATTGTAGTTTTATTAGCTATTCTATGAATTAACGCAAGCAGAAGTACATAAGCTGCATGATGACAAAATGTCATTGTCACAGGGAGCCTGTGATCTCCAATCATCCCGCAGTGCCTTTAATCTAACTGCTGTATATTTCGCAAACAGACTATTTTAAAATCCATGGAAAAAGTTGCATACTTTGTTTCTCACCTCCCCTCCAGACTACACCTGACCTCCAGCTAGCAAAAGCCATTTCTGGCCTCCTTTTATGGTAAAGCTCCTGGGAGGGAATGTGCCAAGTGTAGGATGAAGGAGGGGTGGCATTTGGTGAGGTTAAAGAATCTGTTGGTTTTAAACGTTTGCAGAATTGAGGCATTTTCTAAAAATATTTTTGCTAATGTTCCAACTGTTAACTTATCATCATTATATTTGAATGACAGATTGAGCGTTATTAATTTATTTAATCCTTAAGTGGTATTTAACTGCTATTTCAACGAGTGGGAGGCCACTCTCTTGGAGGGGCAGTATGGTAGGTCATGATGTAGGTGGCCCATAGTGTCAGAGGCCCTTGTTAAAGGGGGTTTGCCCATGAAGTACAATGCTGTTTCAATTTTGTTAGGATGATCTTTAAATGGAAATGTTATCTTTTTCCTTTAAATTTTTCTAATTTATTTTGCTTTAGTTGGCTGCACTGTATATATAACAATGTGAAAGAACTAATAAAAAGACCTCATTATCAACCTTCTGAACAACTTTTTTCTGCCTCCACCCTAACAGTCGTCTTATGTCACCTTGACGACAAATACAAAAGTTAGGTTTATAGGGGGAAGAAAAAGCTGCTCTCATGTCTGACAAATACTCATCCTAAAGTGGGCTTCTGTTCTCCCTCATGTTTGTGTCCTCCCTTGCAGTCTGTTCTTGTGTCAAAGATGTGATTTTCATGGGTTTGTTATTCATGTTATTTTTGTGCTTTAGTTTACTTTAATAAAACCAACTAATAGTTTATTCCTCGTGTTTTGGGTCCTGCATTTGCAAGACACACAGCCACTGTGACACTATGCCAGTTTTGAAGAAATGCATTGAAAGTATTATTATTTTAAATATTGAAGCTGTGATAAGGGAAAAAGACTGAATGAACTCAAATGTGGGACTTAGAATATAAGTTAAGTTTATTTACAAGCAGGAAATGTGCAAAACTCTTTGTTTAGTGCAAGCTTAGCTCCACAAAACAACAATCTAATGAAGATAATTGCTGTCACCAAACTCTCTCCCAAAGTGCACCAGGATTTCCTGTACAGGAGTTGGAAGATGGACAAAAACAAAGCCAAATGTTCAGACAGGAGCTGATTATGGGGTGTTAGTTCAGCAATCATGTCCTGAATGAAAGTCTTCCCTCCTTTTGAGCAGAGGCAGTGTAATTTGAAGATGACGCACAAGTGTGCTTAGTAATGCCAGACAAATGGTGGGAATCCCAAAATGACTGGAGTCTCCTCCCATGTCTCCTCTGACATCCATGATCCTTCTTACAATAGACAGGCCCACTTTCAATGAGGTCAGAAGGCAACAAGAACTCAATCTCCTATGTAAGAGAAGCAAAATCAGAGGATGAAAACTGACAGGTCTGGTCTTATATTCTAGGATCAGGATCTGTAAGTGATAACTAAGTTAAAAAGGGTAAAGAACAGAGTCCACCCAGTTTGCCAGACATTGAGGTGTTTGGCTGCTTTGAGGTAGGTGAGGTTTTTATGATCTGTCCAAAGAATGAAAGGATGCTCAGTGCCCACCAACCTGTGTATCCACTTTTCCAGGGCCAGTTCAGTTTCCCGATAAAGAGCTGTTGGTCACAGACATCACAGTTATGTTCTGCTGGGGAGAAACAATGAGAAAAGGAAATTTGGATGAGGTGATGAGGTGAAACGAGTGTAAGGAAGGTGATAAAAGTTAGCAAAACTTATTGAAGCTGTTTCTGGGTGGACCGATCGGGCCAGTCGACTACTGCCTGCACCTTGGCCAGGTCAGTGTTGATTCAATGATGTCAATGATGTGGCGTAGGAAAGAAACGGGATAAACATAAAATTCACATTTCTTTCCCTTAATAAAGAATTTGTTCTGAAGGATTTTTGGTGGACCTAACAGAGCTATTGTAAACAAAACAATTTAAGTAGAATTGGAAGACTGTAGGTGTGTTATTGAGGCCACATGGCATTACTGGAAACTTGAAACTGAGCTAGGTGAATGTCGAAAGCAGCCTTCCAGTTCACTCTTTGATTGGGACAAAGTGATAGGTGTTGTACAGGTCAGGTTTTAGTGAACACGGTAGCAACAGCTTGAAAGGAAGGACAATATAGGGTGTGGGAGTGAGATGGGTTAGGCCAAGTTGCATGGGTTGGCCTCATTCATTGTCTTATTTGCGGCATAGCATAGTTTGCTTCTCTGTGGAAACTCCACCAGAGCTGGGAACTCTCCAATGCAATGCTCCCTGAGAATTGTGACCCATGGGCATATGTAATCATCAATCGTAATACACATCAAAATAAGTAATTCCAAAGAGGCAGAGAGTTCTTATGATGCAAACTCAGTCCCCATATTGTGTCATAAACCTTGCAAAAATCCAACCTGAAAGGATTTTCCTCACATCTGAGGTAAGGCTGCTATTTAACATGGTTAAACATCCTGCTTCCACTGCAAGAATCTAAAAATCAGTGGATCAATCTGCAAAACTTCTCTTATCTTGGTGAAGTGAAAACAGTCTATGCCTTGTTGAAAAAACTTCTGAACTTGGAAAGAAAATCCACATATGACAGGTCAGGGTGAGAATTTAGGACCACCTGTGCCCACTGCAGCATGCGTTCTTGTAATAGTTCTACAAGAAAATGCGAGCTTAGCACTGTCAGATGAATAGGCATGGCTCTGCTACCTAAATGCCAGAAAACACTGAGTGAAGACGCCACCACTTTTCTCCAACTCACCAGAGAAGACTTGTCGTAAGCTGAGGTGGAGAAACAGTAGCAACAGAGGAAGAACTGGGATTTGATTGGGGTGAAACTGGGTTAGACATTGGTGAACTCGGCCTTTGGAGCATGGCATCCTGTTATCCAGAGATGTGTTGCAGTATTTGTTCATGTCTTTCCAATTGAGCTTCATGTTGAACAAAAGAACTTTGGACAACTGAATCCACTTCTGTGGCCCGATCGTTCTGTCAGGGGCATGGACTCTTAGAGAAAAGTTCAGTTTACTTACAAGCAGGAAATGTGCAACAATATCTGCGTTTAGTGCTTTCTTGGGTCCACAAAAAACAACAGTCATGCAAACAGGTCTTCCCTCTGTTTAAGTAGAGTCAGAGGAAACAGACATAATGTTTCTCTTGATCACCCTGTGATGTCTTGCACTTAGATGTGCTTATGAAGTGTTTTCATATTACCGGTATAAAAAGACTAAGAGCTCAGTCACCAGTTATCTAGAATATAGGTGACTAGAACAGCCATCAGTGCCATTGGTTTAAATGACAGGTACCTGGTTTTTTACAGTGAGCCTTTGAGAATTCTTCCTGGGAAGTGTGGTTTCAATGTAAGTGAATAGGGCTAAAATCCAAAGCACTTTTTCTGTGCAATAAAGCATCAGAGCTTCCACAGTGGTCCCCTTACACTCATATACAGGACCGTAATACACTAAGGAGCATTTTTATTAAGTTATCAAAGTTGGCCTATCCAGGATTAATTTTAAGTATAGTTTGGAACATGTCATGGCTCAGAACAGATTTCCTCTATCATGTCTAAGGTTACAGTAGAAACATATAAAGAAGGAACCTCTTTCTGTCATGTGAACTTATATTGGCCAATACTGGATCTTTTTGGAGAAAAAATTCAAAACAGTACAAGAAGTGAACAATAAGGGAATCTGGTTACATTCTTCCTCTGCAAAACAATAATGAACATTAAACATATTTTGAATGGCTGTTGCTACTGCCAGGCTAATCCCTGCAATTTATAGCCTCATCATCAGTACTTCCAAATTCCCCTTCCTTTGGCCACACTATTTCCTCATACCAAGTGAATCGAACTGCAACTTTGTATTCTCTGCTGTTAACGTGTCTGTACACTCTTGTCTTTACATTTGTCAGATAATTGTACTGTATTATTAATGTGGCTTAACAGCTAAAACTTAATCTGCATTAAACCTAGCTGAAGTAAATGGTAAGAAAAATAGAACCAGAAATTTTGAACCACTAAGCAAATAGTTTTTAAATAGCTTCTTCATATAGTAAACTGCATGCCAAAAATCAGATGCACTAATCCTTTTAACCTTGTGTAACCACAGGCCAATTCAGCAAGCAATATTAGGGTTATTTATTTATTTATTGCAGTAATCAAAGATAAGTAACTTATTTTAGATTTGATTTCTATGTTCTGAAATAACTGTGCATGCTTACGTTTTTCTGAAACCAGCAGCATGCATGTTTTAGCACACTGAGACCAAGCTACAAAAACGATCCACTTGCCTGAACCTGATGGCGTCATAGTTTTAGCACAGGATGGAGCATAGGTCATCATTTTGGAGGCCCAAGCAAACCATGGCACACCTGGATCACAAAATGATTTTCAACGGTCCACAAGCCTTCTTACTCAAATCACTTTGATTTCTATTTCCTTGGAAACAAGGAATAATTTGGATCCATTTCTCCTTTGAGATGTAATTTTTCAATGATGGTCCATATATGGATAGACGTTGGTGCTTCTTGGCACTTTCAGGCATCAGGGGAGGCATCTACTGTACTCACATTTCTTCCCAAGGCCTCAGACAAAAAGACTTAGGTAGCCTCAAGCACTGTGTCGCTGACATTCATATTATTAAACCCAGTCCTTGCACTTTTCCATTGAAGACATGATTCGTCATTTGCTCTCAGCTGTAGTTGTTTTGGATCATACTTGTAGCTGGAATATTTTTGACATGACAGGCTGCTCTGCTATGTGCGTGTATGTCAGGTGACAAAACATTTGATGTTTGTGCATTCCGATGGTGAAAGAGTTGAACCACAGCAACTTTTCAGTAAGAAGCAATTGTGTATGTAGATTTATTTTTTAACAAATGTAATGCAACAAAAGCGAAATACACTAAATCTGGAGAACTTATTCATTAGTATTTCCAGGACCAAACAATACATTAGCTCACCATTTATTGTTATGTCACTGTGATGTCATGACTTGCTAACCTGTTGGGCATGCCCAACCTGTTTTCCTAATAGGTTAGGTATCCCACTTCTATGCGAGACTTATTTGTGGTACAGAAATTTCTCTCAGACGTCACAGAGAGCAGTCAAGTAATGACATAATATCTACTGTAACAAAATCTTCAAATGGAAACTGAAACAAATTAAAAGACACTTCCTGGTTTCAGGGGGAAACCAGGGAGTCAGAATGAAACCGGGTAGCTGGGGATTAAAAAAGAGGAGAACAAAAAAATGAACAGCCCCCAACACACATGCACACACATGCACATTCACTCACACACACATACACACACACAGTATTAGTTTTAAAACAACTACCTTCTTTCTTTAGCAATTGAGAAGTTGGACTTGTCCAAATTGTGATTTACCCATCTCTTGGTCTGTGACCTGTGTAAATCAGGTCCTGAAGAATAACAGTTTTATTGTACTTGATGGGGTTTCAATAGCTCTCCCTGTACTTTCCTGTGGAGAATCTGTACATTCTTGCTTTGTTTACATTCATCATAGCCATCATGATTTGTTTAGTCACCGGGAGGGACCCAGCCGCTGACTGACTTGACAAAACGAAACCCCAATCAGAGAAAATAGGCAGCAACCTAATTCAAACATTTCTATGGAAACAAGTCTACAGTTTCAGTAGCTGTAACTGCAGACATTGTATGATGGCATTATTAAGATGTTCTGTTCACATAGTGTCTGGCTGTAAGACATGTTGGCTTAGTGAGATTTCATTACAGCTAAATCAGGAAAAAATGCTGCCTGATCATTTCCTAATCTGGAACAATGGGAGCTTGACAGCTTTATGATGTTGTAAATGTTTCCTGAAGACAGCATTTACAACATCTTTACAATATTCACTTCTCTAACCCATTCATCTAACTCGTAAACAGCCAACACAACAATCACAGCATGAATGTGATGACAAGGGTTAGTGACGTATGTTATTGGGCAAGGAAGGCCTGCGTGACTGAAAATTCAGTGGTTTCAATGGTTTGGCAGACAGAATAGCCCAGGTTGAACAGCCTCGTCTTGATGTAACCTTCTGTTTAGTGTCAGGGAGAAACGTGCAGACAATAACTGTTGGTGGTTGAATTTACTTTAAAAAGTTCTCTTTTGTGTATGATATACAAAGAATTCTGAAATCAAACCGACAGGGTTAAAAAAAATCATCTCGGTCAATGAAATTTTTTTGTGTGTGTAGTTTAGTGAGAAAATCTGCCAAAGAAAATCTGCCAGAGAATAATCTGCGATGGGTGTGATTCATATAGAGAAACTGCATTAAACTATTTTTTTTACTGTGGCTTCTATTCTTTTGTAAATGTTAAAAGAGGAATCTGGTTATAAACTTACCATAAAAATAACCCTTTTTGTGTACTATTTATTTGCAACCACTAGATGTCCCCAGAGGGCCACAGGCGTTCAGCCTCCAAATTTAAACTTGTTTAAGAAGTTAAAGCAACCTAACATTCAGAAAAGCCACATATTAAATCTCTGTGGTTTGATCAGTTATGCCCTCAATACAATGCAAGCAACATTAGTCCATCACTAATACTGTGGCTCAACGTTTTTCCACCATGGATTGGGATTTAATTGAGTAAGACTGGTGTTCTTGCTCAAATCTCATAACTTGCGCTGCAGCTGTTAAGAATTACACAGCTGGGAGAGACTCTCTGTATAAGCCTGTGATCTGTGGCTGTGTGCTGGAATGTGGCCTCAGCCCATAACAGCTGGAATGAAATCAGTGCAATGATCTCATTTGCGAGGGATGGAAAGTAGGAAAACAAAGGGGGAAAGGAGAAGACCGTAATGACCTAATCTGTGTGGTAGAAAAACGCGAGGAACACAGCGGACAGACGTATAGAGAAGCCACCTTATTTAAACCGCTTTCTTTTTGCCCAGAGTTCTTTGTATTTCTGAGTACAAACAACTGCCTTGGTGGCGATCAATTCGTTTAGGTACGTTTTCTGGAAATGAAAGCAAATTTTCTATTTTTCTATTAGTAGGAAGATGGATCTGTGCACACATTCATGGGGTCAAGGAGCTCAGTGACTGAAAATGTCAAGTTGCTCTTTAAAACAGAAAAACACTCATTACCAAAATTTATGCAGTTAGAAAAAGTCAAACTTTAAAATCAAGACATTCCAACACGGAGATAGTATTAAAGTGATTAAAGACAGCAAGCTTACTTTAATCTCTCAAACTGTACCGTACTTGACTCTTTGCATTCTGTTCACTCCTACTGTTGTTTGATCCTGAGGATATACAAAAGGTCAAATTTTTTTAACGTGTCAAGTATCTACATAACCTTTAGTGGGCCATTACGCTGTACCAGAGGTATGTCGTCATGTATTTGGATTGTCCATCATCTGCATGAACAGTGAGGCCAAAGAAAAACTACCTTTAGATTACGGAAAAAAGTGAAGTGTGAATGGAGCATGTGCTGATGTTTCTGACGATGTATCCAGGCTACCTTGTACCAGTAGTAATTGGTATAACTGGGATTGATGGACTGTTAAGATACCCCACTCTTTGTGACATTGTGATCCTCCTTCTTAGATCTTCTCAGATCTGTTATCATCCACTGCTTGCGGTAAAAATCATTTCCGCTTCTGTTTTAATATCCGTGTTGACAAAACTCCCACTCATTTGCCACAGAGTTTCTAAACATATTTAATTAATCTGTTTTACAACACCACATGTTCTTCAGTCTACACTTAATCACAGGCATATTTTGGACCAAGCATTTACCAAGGGCATGTGTATTGGCCTCATAAATTTTGTTGACTTCTGCATATCTGATCACTGTTTTTATTTGATAGTAATTTCCAAAGGGTAAACAAGGGTTTCAAAATGTGCTTGCGCTTTTGAAAGCATGGAAGTGGGTTGAAATTTTAACCTAATTTTGGTAGCAACAGCATACTAAGTGTTTTCAGCTTAGTTTCTGCATCCACTTTAGATTCGGTTGCACATTTTAAAGTGTAGGATACTCTGGGCACTCTGGATCAATTATGACATTTGCACTCATAGAAAAGAATGACGAGTGAAACTGAGGTGGGGGAAGATTAGGCTTTAGGCACATTATCAATGTCAATTTGTTTGTTTTTTTTATATAATAAGTGCTGTGAAACTTCAGCTTCATACATCATAGTAGTTTTCAAGATATATATTCTTTGAAAACTGATCTGTTGACCTAGTTTCATTTTCATTGAAAACTGAGGCAATGTTTGAACATGAATATCCTGAAGACTATTAAAGATAAACGCCTGAAATCTTCACTGGTTTTTCTTATCATAAAAAAAAGTTCAACAGTCATGTAAATGACCATAATTGAGCAATGTTAATAAAAAACAACTACAGATAATTTCTGAATGGTATAAAGTTGATTTATAAAATGAAGATGGTACCTAATTATAACCTAGAAAATAATTTTGTTTAATATGTGAATATTTTTCCTTTTCGAAACCTACGTAACTCCATCTAAAACAATTTGCATTTTTGATAACTTTTGATGTATCCATTCCAAATTACAGAATCTGGTTCGGTTTGATGATATAAAAAAAGACCAGGGAAATTTTCAGGCTTTTATCTTTAATAATCTCTGAGAACATTCAATGTGCCAAACTAAGGGACTGAAAGTGCCATTGATGGACCAGTTAAAAAAAACATCTTTATGTTCTGACATACAATTTTTATGCAACTCGGAGATGGTCAAGCAGAAAGTTTGGTTAATTTGACATGAAATGACCCAAGTGAGAAGTGCAAACTTCAGTGCATGCTTCATCTCTGTTTTAATTCAGACTTATTAACACAGTTTTGCACTCTTTTGTTTTTACACTAAAGTCTTTCAAATCTTTCATATTTCAATCAGTGTAAGCTATCTGTTGAGGAATATTCAAAATATTTTTTAATATATTGAGTTTTAAACCAGTCTCCTTGAATGAGCCCAAACAGCCCTTAAGCCCTGTGAAGGCTTGCCATATTTTTGTGTGAAGTAATGGATAATTAACGGTTCTTTATCCTTTGGCTGTGTCCCAAGATTTTTCAAGACTGTGTAATCACTCATTCAAGAAACTGGCCTCGAGCCATCTGAATGTAACAACTCATAGTTATAAAACTTTTTTTTATCAGACTTTAGTCATGTTATAGACAGCAGCTGCAAAGTGTTTTTGTCCTTATATGACAATATAAAAGTTGTGTTTTTTTCCACTCATGAGTCCACGCTACCTCTCACTGATTTCTGGAGTTCCTCAGGGTTTATGGTAAGGACTCATTTTATTTTAACCATATATGGCACCACTTTACACTTTATACCATCAAATTACATTAAACAGGCAGTTAAAAGTTATATTTATATGTATGTATAATACATCTTCTTATGTTATTATTGTCAAAAAATGACAATGAATATGTGCCCCCTAGTATTTCTTTCCCTGCCCCTTATTATTTGATGTTAATCAAAGAAAAAAACACTAAGAAGGTTGCCATGTCATGTTGCTACCATGTCTCCAACCTCATATCCAAACAATGTGTTTTAGTGACACATAACTTTCATTCTTGCTTTTATTTCTTCATTTCTGGGCTTTTATAATAGCTATAATTTCATTTCTGTTTTTTAGAATCCTGTAGCAAAAAAACATCAACCAAGAAAAGTGAATATCAAATTTCAGTTTTTGCTAGAGGTTTCTTCCTGTTAATAAGGAGTTTTTCCTTCCCACTGTCACCAAGTGCTTGCTCATAGCTGGGTCATCTCTCTGTATTATTGGGGTCTTTACCCTAATACTAGGGTAAAAGGGCAGGGTATTTACCTTATAATATAAAGGGCCTTGAGGCAATCACTGTTGTGATTTTGCGCTGTATAAATAAAACTGGACAGAATTTAATTGAATGGCCCTAGACCTGCTCAAGATTCATTTCAGTCCTGATTTAAATATTAGACTAAAACATTTAAAGCCATAGGATCTTTAACAAATGTGCTGTTATTTTTCTATGAGTGTACAGTCCCAGATCATCAGGCAGGAATCTGTTGAAGGTCCTCAACTTACCAGGGGTGTCGAACTCCAGGCCTCGAGGGCCGGTGTCCTGCAGGTTTTAGATCTCACCCTGGGTCAACACACCTGAATCAAATGGTTAGTTCAGTAGCAGGCATCTGGAGAACTTCAAGACATGTTGAGGAGGTAATTTAGCCATTTGAATTAGCTGTGTTGGATCAAGGACACATCTAAAACCTGCAGGACACCGGCCCTCGAGGCCTGGAGTTCGACACCTGTGACTTAGACTAAAAGACTGCAAAAAGATGCACACCCTGATTTCACAAATTGGTTCACTGACAAAAAACATTCTCTGAATCCACAATGCAATCAGAAAACTTTTGACTCAATAAGTTTTACTTATTTTAAAGGGGAATAAATGCCAACACCCCTCCCTTCACCACAGTTAATAAAAGTTCAGAGAGTTCATCTTTTGGTACAGATGAAACTGTATTAATGAAACGAACGTTCCACGGTCGTACAATCTCTATAGTCCTCTCTCAGGAAAATGGGTTGTGCTGCACCGTTTATCACCTTCTCTCAGAAGAACACAGTCAGTGAGGGGTAGCCTGCTGGAGAGCAGGGGTAGGTGGGGGATTTTCTCGACATTATATCACCTTTTGCCAGACTGCATATAAACCATCTCTTTAAACACAACAGTAAGTCACTTTATTAAAGTTTTGGATGGATTTTGACATAAAAAACTTGTTAGAGAATAAAATGTCTATCAAATAGCCCTATGGTTTGGTTTTACAAAGAGGCCTTTTGTGTGTTTTCTTTTCTTTTTTTCTTTTTTTAGTCCTAAGATTCAAGCAATGATTATCTCAACAGACAAGAGAGGAGGAAGGGGACAATCAATTTGAAGAATACAGTAATTCCACAAAATGTTTGGGACATTGATTTTTTTCCCCATTGTGTATTTTTTGAAGCAAGACATAATTATGGGGAACATCACATTGACATCTTTGTCACAAAGGCAGGAGGAAGAGGTGTTCATTATCCCAAGATTGATATCTTATAAAATACTTAATTGATATTTCTGAATTGCCACGAGGAACCGGCCAGGAAATGAAATGGCTCCTTCCTCCCGTTTCACACAATAGTGTTAATTAAAATTTGGAGGATTTTAATATTTCTAGAAAATCATATGTCGGGTTGAAACAATTAGAGCTGCATTCTGAAATGGTGACACTTGGATTATTCCAATACTGCCAAGACTTTATAGGCAGTTTCTACAAAGACTCCCTATACTGGAACATACAGGATTAATTTAAGTGTATCATGCAAGGCTATTTAATTTCAACTTTAAATGTCTTTTATTCCCAGGGAGGATGGCTTTTCCTTTCTAAGAGCTCATGGTGTGTGGGACAGAGCTTTGGCCTTTTTTTGCCTGAATCTGTGGGTGGTACTGTAGGATTAAAAGGAGCTGCTGGCTCACGCACAAGATGTTGTTGTTTTTGTCTGACAACTTTATCAGGCTGTCTCATGAGGTCATTTACTGTCTGTGTTTGTGTGTTCGCATAAAGTGCGCACTCTTAAAATCAGCTAGGATAAATAAGTGTAATCGCTTCCCCTTTCTGTGTGTTTTCCAGTATCTGCCCGTATCAGAGACATCATCTGCACAAAAGGACTTGCCAAATCTGCTCCGAATGATTCAACCTTTGACCCAGCAAAGAATGAATATCTCTTTTTCATTTTTCCCCCAATTCATATTTCTTGTAATGAATCTAATTCTTTCTATCTTGGCATCCTAATAGTGGCACAGGACAAACGTCTGAACTCTCCTCGGGGATCCTGGCATTCTGCCTGGGAGCGTTTCTAGTCAGAAGTAAAGCCAAAGAAATCGGAGACAAAAAGGGCTAAGTCGTCCGGCTGTGTGTACTGTAGAACCTCCCAACCATAGCAACGTCAAATGTTTTTTTGCCTGTCCGGTCATGATAATGAAAGGATGACAAAGAGACAAAGGGAGCTTGAATGACCTGTCATTTCTTTAGTGGCCCCAACACTTAAGAGATTTCCATTTGAAGCCTATGACAAGGGTGATGTTACTATAGAGATAAACTTTTCTGCAGCTTCACTTTTATTTGTTTACGAATCCATAAGCATTTATATAGACATGGGGAAAAATACATTTTCTTCAAATATTTTTAAACCTGCAAAATACTAAACATGGCTATTGCATGCCCAAACAAAGTTCTTCCTGTTACTGGCCACCACAGTGCATCATCCATTTCCAGCTCTTCCTGTCCTCTGCATCTTCCTCTGCCACACCTACCATCTGCATGTGCTCTCTCACCACATCCATAAACCACCTCTTTGAGCTTCTTCCTAAGAGGGAACAAGGGAAGGCCATCTTCAACGACCTGCCTCTGTGCTCTTCTTCACTTCTCTTCCACATGCCCTGATTGGCTTGGATAGTTGACCCCAAGTATTTAAAAACCCATCCGCCTTGGCCATCCTAACTATTCCACTGTCCTCCCTCTCATCCATGCTGAGATCACTATGCCATTTGCAGACATCATAGTCCAAGGAGTTGTTCCCCTGATCTCATCTGTTGTCTGATCAAGTAAGAATAATATACATAAATGGAAGAGTTTGGAAATGTTTTGAGTGAAAACATAGTGTATGTTGCATTCAGCTGCCATTTTTGGTTGAAGGACTACAGAAGGAAGACAGAAAACTGCTGACATATTGTTGGGCCTTGTTGAGCCTTACAAATTTAGCTTTGTATTTATTTTTGACCAAAAAAAGCTCTGGCTGATGTATATTTGTGTCTATGATTGTAATTGGGTTTGAAAGAAGGTGTGCTAGTTAAACATCAACCTTCGGAAATATAAACAGGAATGACTCTTCCGTGAAATGTTGTGTGTTATTCCTGTCATTCAGAGGTGTTGAGTGATACTGAGCAGCTTCCTTGTACAGGCAGTTGTGTATGACAGACAGAAAGTACTCGTACATTCTTTGGTCTGAGGCATTTGTTTGTCTGTACATTTGATTAAAGGTGGTACGTCATATCTCAGAAGCATTAAAGGGTAATTTTGGATCAAAGAGGGTGATTCACAATTAGTGGTAGTGCAGCTAACAGCGGTCCAATGTAATGGTCTATTTTGGTCTGGTTACATTGTATTATCTGGGCTGCACAAGCTGATATGTGGAGAAGTAGACCTGTGATGCTGTGCCAGTGGAATGTCAAATGTCCAACAAGGCAGCCTCTTCAAGCGCAGTCATGCCAAAACTTTGCTTTCTCTTTCGTCACTCAATGAACAGCTTGAGCAAGTGTGAGAAAGACGTTCAGGAAATGGAGAAGCTGGTGGATCACGTCCAACTGTCAAACTGCCTTCCAGGAACGTAAAGAAAATCATAACATAGTTACTTCAGTGACTAACTGCACCTGACATGTTTACATGTATAGTTTACTCGTCTGATTTGCAATGTACTCTAGAAAAAATACTTAGATAAAGTACAGATCAATAGTGGAGATAAAAATGCAAAAACTTGGTGCATGTTTAAAAAAAAAAAAACTACAAACAACATGCAACAAGAGATCAGCTCAATAGTCAAGTAAGCATTTCTGATTTGTATATGCTTACATTCTCAAACCAAACATTACAGGCTATAGTATCACATGTAATTCCACAATAGGTACAAGTGAGAAACAAACAAAAAAGTTTGTGATTATTGGGGTTTATGTCAGCACTATGCCAGTGGATACAGAGGTTTCTTGTGTGATGTCACGCACATGATGCTCAAGAGTTGTCTACCATATTGGATTTGATACAACCACCAGTTAAAAGGGAAAAATGGAAAAAAATGTTGGGTGTCGCTAAGAGGTGCTGCACCATCAGCTACTATAATAGCAGACTGCCACAGTCAACTGTAATTTTCATGGAATGCACCAACTTGTATGCAAACTCTCACCAACAACCTTCTAGGCATTAGTGAAACTGTGCCCCATAAACCGGAAACTGAGAACATCTGCCTTCAAAGTTAAAGTTAAGCTCAAAAGGCACAACGTTTACTTTGAAGACAAGATTTCTCAGTATCTGGTTTATGTGCCACATGTCTGCTATTGTGGATCTGTGGCAATATAAGAGGCAGCACGTTGGCAGCACTTTTACTACAACCAGACACATTGGTGTCTTACATGAAAACTACAGGTGACCATGACAGCTACACACCAACACAATCACAAACTGGTTTTTGGTGTAGCACCCATTAGCAACAGCTAGCAATTTTTTCCCCTGCAACCGATGTTTGTATCACATCCAATATGGCGGATAACTCACAAGCAACGTGTGCACATGTGTGTACACATCTGTACCAATGGCATGGCACTGAGAGGACCATTAGAACTAAGTACACAGTGTTGGATGGAACTCAAGAACATAGCAGAACTTAGCACAATTATGAAAGATAAGGGATAATGTCCATTTGATATATTGTGTGGCTGAATATAATGAGAACACTAAAAAAAGAAGGAAAAAAAAAACTACATGCACAGTGTGTGTGTTTGTTTACTTGACCTGGTTATAGATAGAAGAAGATTTGTCATAAATAAACATTAAGTTAATGACCTTTTTAACTCAACTGGAATGCACAAGATGTGGATAATCTAGTAGCCTTCATAATACAGCAACACACTGGAATTAGATTAAGTACATTCTGTGCGTGCAAACACACGCACAAAACTCATCTGAATTTGGGAATAATGTGGAGGGTGAAAAAGTAAATATTTCATTGTAATGAGATGTTTTTCCCCGCAATTAGGACGTTTAAGTCAAGTGAAAACAAAGAAAAAATGTTCCCATGGTCATAACTCATGCAAGTTCTGGTGAACTTATTTTCTTCCCTTACGTAACTCTGCTGTTTGCTGTTTCAGTCGATTTCCATGTCATTTCTTTCTTTCTTTCTTTTTTTTTCTTACCGCTTCCCTGTCCTTTTTAAACATTTTTTTTTAAATTTACCACCATTCATCGGTGCAAGTAACTTCACACAGAGCTAGAATATCTTGGGAAACTTGTAACACACACTCTGATGATTGGTAGAATTCTGCAGTGGGTTCTAATGATGTTTTGTCTCAGCTCAATGCACTCATCGGCTTTCCCTAGAGAAAGAACAGCTGCACTTATTCCCTTAAGTACACACATGCTACGAATGTGTAGTGGTGGCTACAACGCAGCATCAGAGGTACAAATGTGTCTCTGTGTGATTAATTCCAGATGAGCAATCATTTTTAAATGCACGTAAGACTAAACTGGTTTCTAGTGTTCTATAAGCTACACAACCACATTGTCTTCGCAAACACATGACCTAGTTTTGTTTTTGGATCTGTTCCAAAACCTGTTTGGGAGCACAACTGGTCCGCAGGTGTTTACATCCAGGTTCTGGGAATTTAATGGACAGGGTGTGAGACAGTCTGGATAATTAAATGCTTAAATATCAGCTCACGGTTCGGAAAGAGTTACATACCAGGTCTGGCAGAGTGCTTGCTGGTATGGTGTAGTGTTTTATGTCAAAGTCACAGTTTCTACACCTGCACAGTGACAAGGGACTATGCTTAGATGTCGCCATCTGCGCTTGACGGCTAATGTCCTTGCAGACCAGCAGCCCATGATCTATAGCAGTGCTGACAGCACATATTTAATGGGTAATGAACTGTGGATTTATGTACTGTATTATGTAGCCTCAGCCCTATTCCTGTTGTGTAGTCCTACACACTGTAGTTGTTGCTGTTTTACAGGTTAATGTCAAGCTCAAACCAACCATCCAATCTTCTTGCCATTAAAAAGGTGTCACAGTGCTCTCTAGTGTGAGAGGTATGCTATAAAGGAAATTCAACACAACCAGGTTTCTTTGCGTTTTTCTTGCTTTTTCTTTGCAAAATCTAAAACCCCAGCCAGTGATAATGGGTATCATGACAGTTGTTATCTGCTTGCTGTTAAACCAGTCTTCCTGCTTTGGGCTCTGTGCATGCTCACGTAAAAAAAGGAGTCATGTGGCTCTTCTGACAGCACTGTCAGTGAATATAAAATGGTAATAAAAACCTATAAAGAAGAACATAAAAGCAGTTGAAATTCCAGGAATGTAAAAGAGAATTTGCAGCCGATTAGAATCAAGAATAAAAACATATTTATATATTTTCACCATCAGCAACTGAACACATGCAATTTACAGCTGCAATGTCACATACTGCTTGCACTCACGTGACTTCTTTGGGTGGTTTTGCTTAACAAATTGCATGAATAATATTTATTTGTGGAGCAGAATCTGTATTGCACTTAAAACCATGTGCAATACAGATTCAATAAAGGAACCAGAGAAAAATGCTACTTTCTTTCTAATTTTAAACTAAAACTCTGAACAAAACCTGGTTTTGATGAGCTGTGTGCTCACTCAGCATAAGTAACCACCAAGCTTTTTTTCCCTGACACAACTAAACTGACTTTTAGCTCGTTATGGCTCAGTAATCCATTAATCTGGCGTTGTAGTACGCCCCCGTGATCTAGTGCCTTCACCCACCGATGTTTTCATTCTAGGATGTAAAGCTTCACTTATTATGTGGGTGTTGATTCTTATTTTACATTATTTTCTTCTCATTCCTACTACTCTTATCTTTCAATAGTTTTCATATGTGTTTTACTGGAACAGAGTTTCTTCAGTTCCCTCAGCTGTTCCCTTGCCACTGTTTTCATGTTAGTGAGAAGTCTTTTCTCTTCTGTAGGCCAGTTTCTTTTATCTCCTGTATTAGTTTTACTTCCTGTCTGCTTTCCTTTGATTCCCTGACTCTTTTCACCTGTTGTTACTTTCACCTGCGTCTCATCTCCGAGCCGTTTGTCCTCCCTTGGAGTCAGCCCTTAGAGTGTTTGTAGCTTGTCTCTCCTCTCCTGCTTTGTCAAGATGTCTGTTCATGTTCCCTGATGTGTAGCCCCGATTTCTCTTTGTGCCCTTGTTTTGCCTGGCTTCTCTTGTGGATTTTAGTTTTACTTTGCATTTTTGGACATATTTGTGGACTTTTTGTACCAGCCTAAATAAAGCTCTGTTTTTCCATTTCATTCCATTATTTCTGTGTCTTGCATTTGGGGCCTCAGCTCAGCAAAATCAAAATGCATCCTAAAGAAAAACCTATGACTCAAGCATCCTAAATCTATCAGTGGAGGATGTTATTATTATTTATTTTTATTATTTGCAATGTCTCGAACACACTAAAAAGACCTTTTATTACTTGTTCAAACCTATTCCGGGTGCTTGGACATGGCATTTTTGGTCATAATCATTCAATTTATCTTTTTTACCTTTAAGAACAGTGTCAACCTGACCAATCTCATGGAGATAGAAATGTTTTATTTTGATTACCGAGAACAACATTGTAACATTTTGCATTTGATTTATAACCATTACCTCTATGGAGACAAGTGGACCAAGTCATAAAAAAGCCCTCCACAGCAAAACAGAGCAACCACTTGCAACCACTAGAGTTGTGCTTTCTTTCAATTTGATGCTAATCTGTACACAGCAAAATCCTCACAAAGAAAGAATGTGAAAATTTACATAATAAAATGATTAAAAATATATGTTTTTTTTTAAAAATTGGGACTCAGAATGAATACTTGTTGCTTGTTTTGATGTTTTTCCCGTTTTCATTTGCTTCCTATTACTGGATGGATTATCGCTGCTGTGCTCCCTGACTATTGTCTGGCGAGAGGACACAAAACAGCCTTTTTTCCCAACCAGGACTTAAAATGCAGGTGAAAATAAGTTTTCATCATCCTTTTGTGTGCATGTCACATTTTTAAGATGACAAAACCACATCTTTTGATGTGAGAATTAACTGTGGTCTACAGAGGCTGTTCATTCATTATATTTTCTTCACCCAGCACACAATCTAAACCAGCTTGAACAAGGCCCACAACATTAACAAGACCTACACAGAACAGCCACAAACATTAAAGCAGCCTTCCAGTCATTGTGTGTAACTGATAGATGGAGGTTAAACATCCATTCTTTTGACACTGATTTCACAAAGAAAGAAAATTGTATAAAAGTCTATCAGAAAATGATTCTACTCCAACCATGAATTTTGACCTCGGAAGATTCGCTTTAATGAACTTCAAGTCTTATTTCAGCCAATGTGTTTGTTTTGTATATTATTGACATCATTAGTGTCCAAAAGGAGGATAAAGCAGGTTGTGCTTTACGGCTAACCTGTCGTTCTGTAGTGTTTTCAGGCTGTGCCAAAGTATCGGGATCCTTCTTGTGTTCCTCCAAAGCACTTCTTGTAGCTTAGCAGGCCACATTGCTATGGAGGGTGGTACAAAACCATAACATCAACATAAATAAAAACCATTGCAGTGCATTGTAACAAGATGATCAATGCTATTCTTCTGATTGTAAAATGTGTATAGGTTTTAGTCACGCACCAGATGTCCTACAACTGGTATCACCACCAAGTCGAGTAAGAGTAAGGGTCTGTTTTTAAGAATCCTTGATGTTACACAGTCTGCTTTCATTTCTGTTTAGTTTGCCTGGTTTTATAGGGGTTTTTGCGAGTTTTAGTTTTCTTATATACAAAACGTTCTCAGTGGGTACATCTGCAATCTTGCTGCTATAGCAACCGCTGTCAGGAAGAGGCCAATATCCTGTATAATCTGTGTTTAAAAAAACACAATAAAACATCAGACAAACTCTGGAGTAATTTACCATAATATTTGCAGCAGCCCCACCTCGCACACAGTTTCTTATCTCTGTGTGCCGTAAGTTACAAAGAATATTAGTAGCAAAAGCATCATCCAAAGCCAGAAATACTGGACTTAACATTTGGCTTCTTCTTCTTCTTTTTTTTCTTTTTTAAAAAAAAGGTTCAAAACCTGTTAAGAATGAACATTTTCCAGTTCATTGGTTATAATTAGATGGTTTGTGGGAATAAAAAAGATGAAGAAAAATGAAGAAAAAAGGAGGTCCTGGAACATCCTGCCTCTTTGTTCTTGTTCTCACTCACAGGTTCTTTGGGATTCAGTTCTGCTCTTGCTAAATATTCCCATTTATATGCAGGTGAGTGATCAGGTGCATGCCAGTCTATTATGCCTTTGATTCGTATTTCGTAAACAACACGTCAGAGATGATGGCGAAGATGGAGCGCAATCAGATTCTATAATTATATCCACTCTCCTCCGGAACACAACACTAATATAAGAGATTGTGCTAATGCATCTTTTAGTTAAATTCTGAATTAAAAAGATACATTATTCATCACTCCCAATCTTGGAACAGAACCTGGGTAGAAAACCCAAAGCCTATCATGCATTGGTTAATAGCAGCCATTTGTCTGTGCTTCAGATAAACTGATAACTCAGTGCCCCTCTTTTATATGTATAACTGGAAAATTAAAAGGAAAAAAAAACAGCAACAAAAAAACAAAGAAAAAATCATTTTGGAGACAAATAAACCAGGTCTCTGAATTGTTAGACGATAAATAGTGCGCCTTCAAAACAACTTTCCCAGTTTAAAACTAGCACTGAAGATAAGCAAGTGCTCTTAAAAAATTTCCAGGCATAATCTTAGGAACAATTATGTGTAAAACAACACAAGTAAAGTTATCTAAACTATACAGTGCAATCACTGATGTTAAAAAGTTGTGTGCAAACGACACAAATGGCAAGTTAATTACAGGGTTTAGAGTAAAGAGGGCAGATGTCATTAGCTAAGCTAGCACGATGGGCACATGGAATGAAGGCACATACAAAAAGAACCTCTGTTATGAAAGACGTGTTTAGTTATTCTCTGTCTGCCCATTTAATCAGGGGTGATGTTTTAGTATAAACAGTGTACATGGGCAAGCTTAAAATATTTATTCCTTACCGCCTTTGGTGAAGTATTTAGCTCTTAACTGATGCAGTATAATAAATGTGTATTTGCATATGTAATAAATCCAAGATTTGTGTTTATTAACTGGCATCAAATATGAGAAAACCCATTAGTGAACAGTGTAAGTGAGCTTAGACTGGAAAAGTGAGGCTTCTTTCTGAAACCTTTTGTCAAAACGAGTGTGGAATGTGGAAAAGTTTCTAATTTTGTTCAAGTCCCAGCAGAGCTTTGATATAAACTTTGATGGGGTTAACATCAAATAAACACTTTATTTAGCCGTGTTAGTGTCATGGCACAAGTAGAGCACTGCACTTTTGAGAGGTTTAAAATGTTTCCATCGGCATGCCGATACTTTCTCTACTTCAAACTAACACATATTTTCTCTATTATACTCTCTGCTTTACAACACAAAGCACCTTGATGTGACCGGCTCCTGTCGCATTCTACTGTCTCCCTCATCCACGTACGCTTATGTCTCATAGAAGTACACTGTGGCCAGTCATGCTAATTTTACTATGTCGTTGCTACAAAACAAGTTCAAGAGCAAAGCCAAATGATTTTATGATTTAACAACTTTTGCCCTGATGATCTTGAGTCATAATCTGTGAATGAATAGGCTGGAATCTGCTGGTAAAGTTAACACTGCATGTCCTGTCCTCAAGCAAGACTGGAAAGTTCATCAAAGTGATCCTCGTTTCGGTCCACTGTTATCACAGCTGGCTTTATTTAAAATTACAGACAGGCACAAAGTGCATGTAAGGGCTTCGATTGCTATCTACTGTATTATATGTGGACAATAAGAGTAACACTTCATAATTATTTCAGTACAATCGAGCAATGTTTTTTTCTGTAGGTGGTGCTGCTGTATGAAATGTTACTATTACTCCTACCTACCAGTACTTACAATTCATCAGCTAGATAGGGGCATGGGTTGGGTGATAAGGTCCTATTTTTCATGCTTAGTCAGGGCTCTAATGACGTCTCTTCTGTGTGTGTTATGCAATTATTTTAAGTGGCACTAGACTGCACAAAAAATGTATAAATCCAGACGTAAACCAGGCTTTTACAGAAAAATTTGTACGCCAGTGACTAAACATTTAACTTTCCAAAAGCTGCAAATCCTCTCAGCAACATTTCCTGTCTTCATTTTATCCATTTTCCTAGTGTGTGCTGTCTGACTTTGGTTTATATCACAAGAAATGTAAGTGTTTGTTTTATTATTATAGTTGCAGCAGCGTCTGTATTCTTACAAGACACTCTGGTTTTTCTGTTGGATTTTTTTTCGGTATTACTTCTCAAATACAACAGGGCTCTAAAGGAGTGTGAATACTATTCCTCAAGAAAAAATGTTCTTTAATTTGTTGTTTTGATTACGGTGTTAGAAAGTATTAGCTAGCACAGTGGTTCCCAAAGTGTGTGTGTGTGTGTGGGGGGGGGGGGGCGCCCCAGAGCCATTGCGAGGGGGCAATAAAAAAAAGGAAAGCCAAATATGTTTCCAAACCAACTTCTTTCCAAGCGAAAGACTACAAAATGTGATGAAACATATCTTCCCTTTGGCTTCACCTGCACAAGTGCCAAGGTAGGTATCCCCAGGAGAATTTGTTTTCCCTGCGTGGGGAGCACGCGCTGGGCTGTGCAAATTACGGACAAACAGTATCCCATATTCTTGATTTTACTTCACAAACACTGAAATTTTGGCGATGTTACCTCTTTATGCAGTCAGGTTACAGTGAGATACAAATAATAACTGTTTGGGAAACAAACAGTATCCCACAGGTTTTTTTTTATGTTTTTGAACCCATTTTGCACAGAGAGGCATTTTTTGAAAAATATATTGATAGCGATGTTGAATATTATTACACAGGAAAAAGACAACTACAGTACATGTAAAATTATTACACTGACGCCTCTGCCTTTCTAAATGGAGAGACAGTAACTACGTGTGAATATGTAAGCGTGTAAAACCTGCAGATAGTAAATTTAACAGCAACAGTATTTTGTCTTCAAAATACTTTGGTTTCCAAAATCTCCACCCCAGCAGGAGTTTTTAAAATCCCCGTTTTCGGTTATCCAAAACGCCATTTATTGTGGACGAAAGGTCCAAACGCATAGAAAACGCTGGGTTTTCAAAAATACTCGTGTACGTAAAAGAGTTAGTGGTTCATTTTGTTGCTACTTGTAATTTATTGCAGTTTACTTTTATTTGTTTAATTATTCACTAAATGTTTGAGGAGTGAAATAAACTGCAATAGAGTTTGAAAAAAAAGAATGGTGAAGATTTTCTTGTAAAACAAAGGGGGGCCTAGCGAAAAAAGTTTGGGAACCACTGAGCTAGCATGTCTAAAATATACCAGGTTGAGATGTGTTGACTATGAAGGCTATAGCATATGATCCACATTGTTTTCATGCTCTAGCCATTCAGTGACCAATCAATGTAAGCGTAACAGAGAAGAGACAATGTCTGTGATGCTGTATAAACTAAAAACATCTGTCAGGAAATTATACACCAAGTCTAGTCAGTACATTTGTTCTTAGTGCTGTGGAAATACAAAAAAAATAAAACAGTGTTAGTTTCAAAATGTCAGAGGTTGTGCTAACTTTGTTTTTTTTAACCACTGACTGGGAATGCAACCTAATGATCTCAATAATTTGTTTTTTTCCTCCTCTCACTTCCAACTGGTCACAGCAGATCGCTGAGCCTGGTTCTGCTGGAGATTACTTCCTTTTAAAAGGGAGCTTTTCCTTCCCACTGTTGCCAAGTGTTTGCTCATTGTTGGGGATTTCTCTATTACTGTAGGTTCTGTACCTTACGAAATAAATCATGCTGAGGTGACTGCTTTTGTGATTTTGTATTATATGAATAATTGTTGAATAGAATAAATGTTTAAAGATGTAGCCCAGACATTGTTTATTTTAATTAAAAAATAAAACAACAACAGAGGAACTTCTTGATTTAGAAAGATGCAATTCTGAATTATTTAGACACTAGTAATGCCTGCCATTTTGTGTATCAAGGCTATGACATATAATCCGCATTGTTTTCATGCTCGAACCTTTCAGTGACCAATCAATAAAAGCGTAACAGAGAACAGAAAATGTCTGTGATACTATATAAACTAAAAACACGTGTTTGGTAATTATACACCAAATCTAGGCACTACAGTTGCTCTTAGATTTTTGGAAATATGAAAAAAGGTTTCTTCCTGTTAAAAATTATTCCCCCCCTCTGGTTATAAAGTAAGGAACCTAAAAAATGGAAAGAAAACTCCAACAATATAACACAACTTGAGGCGTAAATAAAAGACACAACATAAAGAGAACATAGTCTATTTGGTAGCACCATTTGAGTACATCACCGGCTATACTTACTATGAAGTTATTTAGGTAAATGTCATTGTTAAAGGATTAGTACTTTGATAATATGATCATGCACTGAAAAAAACCCTATTAACAAGTGGTTTATAACTGATTTTAAAAGGTTACACTGGGCTAATATACACGATAATAAGCCCCTATTTAATGCTGCATGTATTATAATATAAATATCTTGTAAAAATGCAAAAGAAGAAGCCAGTGCTTATCACAAAAAATAAATACGTAAATAAAGCAAAAGCAAATTTACACTAAAAATATATCAGCATTAAAAGAAGGGTAAAATAACCATTGTTCAGTATTATTTTACTTTTGTGTGGAGTTCTTACTTTATTCTTTTATATAATTTTTGAAAAATTGAATTAAGTTATTCACACTCTTATTGCTTGCCATTTTGTATTTCTTTAAATACCCATCTAAATAACATTATTTGCTTAATAAGATATTTCAAATGTGCTATCTCTTTATAGCACATATAAACAGAAGCACACAATAAAATATATTTCATAATAGTCAGACAGCTCAAGTACATCACCTCCTGTACTATCAATGCACAGTCAGGCACAGGTTATTGAGGTAAAAGCTATACTTAAACGATTAGTACTATAAAAATATGATGATGCAGAAAAAACTAAATAAATTACAATAAATTTATTTATTACAAATTTATTACAATAAAATAAATAATTTACTGTGAAAATATACAAATATTGAAAGAAGAACATCTAAAATGAACTCTAAGACATATTTTCTCATTTCTGTGAAGAGTTCTTACTTCAACTGGAGTCAAATGTTATGTTGACTTTATGGTTTGTGAAGTTTTGTTTAAAGGGGGAAAAAGTCACTGACTGATGATTTTAACCACTCATTTAGAAACTCAGTAGGTGTTTCCGTCTTTGGGTCAAAAGGGATTATATTAAAGATTTTGTATCGAAAATAACAAAAAGTGCGTTCCCAGTTGATATAATGTGTCAGTGTGAGCACTAAGTCTCAGGATCTGAGTTCTCTGTCAGAAACATATTTTGGCAGCATATCAAAGCTGGGGAAAACTGCTTGACTTAAAGACAGAAAACAAGGTCTTTAACTATATTCTTACTTTAGGCCAATTATCCAACCAGTTTCAGCACCACTGCTAAACTGCCCCTCACAGGCAGCTCCTTCACGCAAAGCCGGCTGCCACACGAAACCTCCAGACAGCAGCTCCTGTCTCACCAGGTTGCGGAAGCTCCATCAAACAGCCACAGCAGGTTGTGGTTGTTTGATTGTTGCTACAGTTTGATCTCGCTGTTTTCAGTATTGACAAACGGTTAATATGATTGAAGTTAGTTTTTCGCTTCCATCGACATACCTGCTGCATCAAACAACAAAACCCAACTATGGCTCTTATAAAGAAAGGGTTGGATGAAATGTTATAGGACACCAATTAATAACCATCCATCCATCCATTCGCTTCCGCTTATCCTTTTCAGAGTCGCGGGGGCGCTGGAGCCTATCCCAGCTGTCATAGGGCGAGAGGCGGGGTACACCCTGGACAGGTCGCCAGTCTGTCGCAGGGCCCAATTAATAACTTCTAATAAATTATGTTCCACATTGAAAAATGACTGATTGGGATGTAAAAGCAAATGAACAGACAGGTGAGCTGTTCCACAGAGTCACAGTTCCTAAGGTGCAGATTAAAAATTCACTGATTAAAGTGTATGGATACATTTCCATGGTGCAGTAAGCAGCTTCTATAAAAATCTAAATATAGCTGCCAAATGAAAAAAACTCTAACCTCACGCATTAGATGTCAGTTGATGTAATGTCAAATCTTGAACACAGTACAAGGAATTCTGTTCCCAAGCTTGTTTTTTTTTTTTTTTTGTAAAATGTCAAGGTTAGATACTGTAGGCCAACTGCAATCCTTTACTTATTGCAGTGCCACTATCTGTTTGCCCTATATGATGACATTAAAAAAATACAAACTTATAACACTTATAACATCAAAACATGTTACTGTCATTATTTTAACCTGTGTAACTCAACTGACAGATGGAAGACTTCAGGGCAGAACGACCCAGTTTAAAGCCCTGATCAGAATGAGCCAAACAGAGGCCTGTACCAGAAAGCAAGTTCAGCATATCCTGGGTTTGAAGCTACTTTGTGGGAAATATAAGAAAAGGTTAAGCACATAAAACAGACTGAAAGAGAGGTAAAGCACTGTAGAGTAATATAGCATGAAGCGTCAGCTTTAAGTGCTTTGGTCAGTAAAACTGGAAAAGTGCGGCTACATTAATGAAGTTTAGCCGGTTGGAAGCCAGGAAAGAACGCTGGTGTTGGACCAAAAAGTGATCATCTGCCAAAAAGTGATTGCTGGTATTTAAACTGTTGTAAATGACTTGTTGACCTATAATCTGCCAAACACATCTCTCATGCATGATATGAAGCCATTTGGAAACCAGAAAGAACATTTCCATCACAAGGTAGAATCTGCAATCAGCTTTTGGCAGAGGGATTTTTTAGATCCTTGTAAAATGCCCCATTGAGATTAAAAATCTCCTTATAACACAGACCAGGCCAAAAAAGGAGCAGACATTGCAACAAACACAAAATACCAGCTGTATAAATATATTTGAAGTGGCAAAGAAGGGCAAGATCGATAATAATGTAGAGTAGAGAGTAGGGACAATAAAGCAGTCATAAGGATAGCTGACAAAACAGATCATTTCTGCATTTTATGTATAAATGCTGTTGACTACAACTTATTAAGAAAACAGGGCTATAAGCATAAAGATCATTGATGTGATCCAATACTTTGGTACTATATCTTCATGGAGCTGTTTTTATAGTGTATATAATATTTATTATTGCTACTACTACTCTGACACAGTGTCAGTGTTACTTTTAATGTTTTTTAACTTAATTTTTACTTTTCTTTGTTTATTACTGTTGTATATATGCTTTTTTTTTTCTCTTTGATCTCATAGTACAAAGCCCTTATTAGACACTGCTGGCACTTTTTAATGTGTTTTTGCTGTTTATTGTACACAGTACTATTTTTAAAATTGATCATGTTTGTGGGATCAACAAAGTGTTGATCTATCTACAGTATCTCGGACACTGAAAATACATTCAGGAACATCAAGAATAACCTTTTGGCAGATGATCACTTATCAATTTTGAAACTGGAAAAGGAAAGAAAACATGAAGTCTCAAGGAAATCACTCAATGCAGGGCAAGAGAGGGCATGAGGAGGAACACAAAGGCCTGATTAGCCAGCCTGAGACAGGTTGCACAGCCCCCCCAAAAAATCAGTGCAGGTGAAGACTTTTAGGGTGGGGCTGAATCACATTATACTGCTGACACAACTTCAGCTCTTTGCAATCATGTGCACAGAAACCATGCTAACACAAAACTAACCAAGAACACACAGTGATGATAAACCTGTGTCAGCCCCAGCCCAGTACTCAGACCTGTAATAAAGGCAGTGATGAGCAATCATGCTTGCAGCCTCCATTTCTACCTGTTCACAGTCGCTGTGAAGTCTTTAGTGTGGTTTCATCATTGTGTTGTGCTGTCAGCTTAGTGATTTGTCTTAGTGTGTGGAAATGTAGCCCGAGGTTGATATTGTTAACTGGTAAGCATGAGAAAATGTGATTCAGTTCATTTATTGGAGTAATGAGGTGGTAATGTAATGATTAGTGTATCACATTACTTTCAAATAATTAGGTAAAGTGCTGTGTTACTTTTAAGGACATTAACGAGTATTTGTTAATACTGAGTAATGACCCGAACACTGGTTAAAAGAAGAAATCTTTATTTCACATTTTAGCATAAAGAAAGAATAAAAAAGTAGACATGTTTGATCAATAAGGGCCTGTGAGAGATAGCCAAAGATTAGCTTATAAATGCTACACAAACTGTAACTCAGAGGTTTTAAATGTGTTTAGCAGTGATGACACAGTGAGATACGAGATCAGTAGATTTTTATCTCCTCTAGTCGAGTGAGGTAGTGGTGTGTTTTGATGTGGAACTCTTTCAAGTCGCACCCCACACCAAGTTCTTGGCCTTAATCTCCGCATGGGTCTGATTGGCTTGAGTTGGAGGACCGAGGCTGCGTATGTACTCACAAGGTAGCCAATGTTCTGTGTCTGCTCCCAAAATAGGGCATCTGCTAATTGCCACTCTACTGGGATATGACTTGAAAATGAAAATCATTATTGCCTTTGATTACAGTTTGGTTAGAAAAAAGAAGTCCACTAACTGGTTGTGCAGCTTACAGAGTGGTGTTTCAATAATAATAATAAACATCAAAACATTTCAGAAGCAGTTAGCAACCAGGAAGATGAGATATATTGTGCTCCTAATGGCACCATTAAAAAAAAAAAATTTCCTTATTTTTAAGAAATGCTATGTTCTTTTCAAGCCTTTCACTGAGTGTCTTCTCTGCCCGGGAAGCCTTTAATTGTGGCTCTTTTGTCGTTTTGCTTTTAGGTTTTCTACTAAGTAAAGGATGACAAGGCCAGATCGTGTCTTTTCCTAACCCTTTGCTCTCTGTGTGCATTTATGTGGGCATAGCAACCAGGCAGAACAGCAATAAAGGTGAGTGAAAAAGAGCAGAGTGAGTCATCCTCATCCACAACTGAATTCACAAATCAATTGAAAGGGGGAAAAAAGGGGATGTAGGGGATGCTTTTTACTACCAAATCAAGCTAAATCCCAAACCGGTCCAAACACACTCATTTAGGACACTTTCCATATGTAATGAGCGGATATAGTGCTTCTAATGTGCACGTGAGAGAATGTAAAAGTATAAGCAAGCGTTGATATGATGTTTGCACTGTGGCAATAATGATGCCTTCAGGAAAAATAGAATTGCAAAAGGCTGGTTGCCATCATTAAAGATTAAAGTTAAGACTTTATGACTCATATCTGTACAAATGAACACATCTATTAGTGTAACTTGCTCTAAGTTTTAATGTCGATGCTGTTCTCATTTGGCGAACTCCTTGGCTCAGGTTGTTAGTGAAAGAGAAGTTGTATAATAGAAATGTGAGCAATTTAAGGCTGCCTTGACACCTGCGGGAAGAAAGAGTATGTGGTAAAAGAGCATCTCGGTAACACAATTACCAGAGCACTCTCCAGTTAAAGAGTGTTGCTCAGGCACATGTTCACTTGGCTTCGTTACATTCAGCTTTCCAGTGCAACCTTACCTTTAAATTCAGAGTTGTAAGTTAGAGCTGCAGCTGCCTCTTTTCCTTTTGAATGTTTAAAGTAATTTAAATTTCCCCGGGTTTCGGAAATGATATACACTGTGCATGCTAAGCCCCAACACATGGCCTACATACGGCTGCCACGTGCGCAGATAGTAGAATTTTTTGGAGGTGTCAGGTATGGAAATCTGTGTTGTACTACTTCACAGATTGGTTTCCGACTACAGGAGCCACTCAGCAGACCAGCCAGACCTGTTGACACCTTTCTATTGGTTCCTGTTGGCTCGTGCTAGGTCATAAATACTGGAAGAGGTGGTGACTGACAGATGTATTTTTGCCAGTTTAAACACTGATAAAACTGCTAAAGACAGGGAACTTTTGTTGTGGAAAAGCACATTAAAAAACTCCATAAGCTTGAGAAAAATGAGTAAAATAGCACCTCGAAGAAAAATAAGCAGTAAAAATGTGATATTGACATGCTGAAGAGACAAACAAACTAGGCCCTGTGACATTGCTTTGCCACACACTGCTAAACTTTGCTTTTCCTTTTTTCCCCTCCAGGACTTTTCGATTTTTTATTCCATAGCTTTCCTTTTTTCTTTTTTTTGCTTTTGTTGTCAGTTGATGAATAAGACCCTTGAGTGAGTGAATAGCTTTTAGAAATCTCTAGCAGACGGCCTAGCTCTTAACTCCTTTTTTTTCACCATTATTCTAAACCTGACATGGTCAACCTGAAATGCACCAACACTAGCATAAATGTTACATTTTACAACAACATTTGCTTTTATTTATAGGAAAAGTACAACATTAAACATTTTTAATGCAAAGTATTGTAAAACAAGATCTCCATAACCTGAGTATCGTATGACCACACTTAAAACTAAGTGATTGTAATTTCTCAAGTTCTGCCATGTGATAAGAAATAGCTTATGGTATAAATAGTCTCCCTCTGGCCCAGAATAATTTTGGCCCCGTGCTGTCCTGGTCTGAACTGCCAGCTATCAGGAACACTCAGGCGTACACGGTTTCATTTGGTGGAAATGCATATGGTGTCTGCTTGTAACTAAGAGGTATCATGTGCCCTATGGAACAGGGAGATAAAGTGCTATACGCGGCACAAATGCAGGCATAAGACACAGAGATGCCGACACCTGACCAGGACCCAAGTACACCTTCATGCGCACAAATGTATGTTGTGACCCCCCCAAAAAAACCAAAACAATTGTGACACAGTTCAGTCAGCGCCTTAAATGCAGCACCTTGCATCACATGTGAAATCCTCCCCTGAGCACCGCCTTCTATCAGAAAAATATACATTTTTGTTTGATGCAGTTCTTGGAAGGATCCACGATCAAGTCATGTGGCAACGGCGTGGGTCATGGTTGCAAACAAGCTTCCACTGACTTTATACAGAGAGAAAGCTAACCAAGACGTGAAGTGTTCTATCATATTTGATGTTTGATTTTTTTAAATTTTTATTTTTTATTTTTGCATGACCTTAATTCGCCTGTAAAATTTGCAACTCCTGAAGCATCAGTCAACAGTTAGCATTGAAACACCGCCTGTGCTGTATCTGGTCATTAACTGTTTTGCGTCAGCTGGCCTTGTACTAGGAAAGAACTGAGCTAAATCCACACAAATTCCTGCACACAAGGAATTCCCCTTCCTTTTTAAATAGTCAGTAGGACACATCACATCCAATCTGCTTGTAGGGAATGAACAAACTGCATTTGCCCCCTGCATCTCTGTTCCTCACTCATTCTTTCACTTAACAGTGTTTCTTTCTGTTCACAGCTTGAGAACTTTCTGAGACCAAAGAGGTCTGTTCATTGCTCAGTCAGACTCACTATCCATGAATTCCCTGAACAAAGCTTATTTAAACACCCTGGGACCAGAAGGAAGATTCAAACTTCCCATCCGTTTGACTGCATCTTTTTAAATGCTTGTCATGCCTCACACTAGCTGCTTGGCACATAGTTGTCATCAGTAGTTCATCCCCTGGTTAGGCTGCAGCAGCAGTGTAACTTTTTAGCTGTATTTAGACTTTTATGTCAGTCTCCCACTCTCTGCATTCAGCATAGAAACACCAGTGTGATTCTGAGCCACAGCAGTAAATCAGCATAACCAAACTGAACTAGGAGAGCAGAGTTATTCAGTACTTTGATCAGACTCTAATCAGTTGCAGACCTTGTACTTTTGGCATCATGTAGGCTGACAGATATGACCTGTGCTCACTTACTGTGCATTTATGACTGGGAGCCATGTTTCTTTTCATTCCTGTTCAAGGTTTCTGTGTTCCTGTAATGATGAGCGACCACTGGAAACCAGTGTCACAGAGGGACCTGGCAAGGTATTGAGCGGCCAGTTGAACACTTCCACTAACAGCCAAGGCGGCTGTGATAATTATATCTCCTGCGGGGCAATCTGGAAAGGTCATTTCCATCTGCTGAAAGGCTTGTGGGTGGGCTTCCTCTTGGCCCTTGTGGAAAAATGGTTTGGGGAGAGAGTGGCAGACATTAAGGAAAGACTCTGATGTACATCTAATATTTCTACACTGAGTAATCAGCTATAGTGAGATTGGGGTATTTAAGGCATTTCTGGAGATCTGTTATTACATAATAGGCTTTTAGATTTATTCAGTTGACTTAAGGAACCTGTTAGGCTCATTTTCATCCACTAGAATGCCTTTACTTGAATCAAAGAACAACAGACAGTGAATGTCTTAAAAACAAACTGTTTCAGCTTATGTCTATTTAGAGCTCCCTTGTTAAACACTCAGTTACTTCTGATTGGTTAAACTTGGCTGATTGATTGTAAGGACCACCTCCTCTACCTCCTGCCACTGCGGGAGATCCAAAGGAAAAACCTGTTAAACTGAAAGTACTATAAGTGAAAAGTCTCTTCTTAAAAAGTCTTCCTTTGATGCACACATGTCATTCCTGTATCTGTTAGCAATCCATCTGTTTATATATGTTTATTCCACTGGATCGATCAGTGAAATAAATGTCTACATTACATGTCACACAAGCTTATGTAATGCCTTTAGCCTACTGTTACGGTATAATATTTTTTACCTATATAACAACAGGTAAAAGTTACAATTATATAAAACAAACCACAAGCGTTCCACTCTGGTTGCATCTTGTGACCTTAGTCATTTGAAAATATTATCCTATGTTGTCATAAAAACAAAATACAAAGTTATGAAGTCCTTACCAAAAACTGTGTTCCATTTTGATGCGATGTAGTAAGAGCTGCTAAAATCAGGGAACTGAAAAACCTGTTTTTGTGTACATGTTTTAAATCAATACCCACATAACTACTGTTTCTAGTAATTTTCAGAGTATCACTATAATAGTAGGACAGATTTGGTGTCATTCTACAATACATCAAGACTGAAACAGCTGCTGTAAGAAAATGGGTGTTTGTCAAGGGTGAGTTGATAACGCCCACAGCACAGAGTGAATGCACTGTGTATGTAACCATGTAACTGCAGTAGTAACACTGCAAGCTTTTAATTGCAGTTTTGCCCTGTTACTCAAACTTCACTATCACTTTACTGATAATGAGGTTTAAATCATTGATAGTGACTTAAACAATAAACTTTATGTAATAATTAGTAGATATTGAAACGAATACGCCCAATAGGGTGAGTACGTTATGCAACACATCCTGTTCTGTCATGGCTAACAGGCCAAATATAAGAAAATGTCACCTGATGAATCTGTAAGAATCCATTTCATAACAATTAAGAAATTTACCACGAAACAAGCCACACCTTGTTTAAACATCTTAAAATGCTTTAACTTAAATAATAATTGATTGTTTTGTGTTTGGTTTTTGGTTTTAAACATAACATTATAATACTAGGTATACACTTCATAACTGCACATTTCCAACCCCAAAATTGTTAGTGTCACTGCATACTTTTTACAACTTTTCTAAGGGCACTAATAAACCCTTATAGGTTGACTGTCCTATGGAGGAAGGTTCAGGTGCTATTAATCTTCACGTGTATTGACCAAGTGTTTCCTGCATCATTGTGAATCTCTGTGCTGTGGCATTTGGTGTTCAACTAGTGAAAAGGTTAACGATATATAAAACTAATTGTACTGTACTTGAGGAGGCTATGGCATTTGATCGGCTGTTTTTCTGATCCCCCAACACAATTAGTATTTTTGATTCATAAAGTTGACTTGAAAATACCAAGAATGACTTATATGGGCAGATAATGAAATGTCAGGATATGCTGAAAATCCTTGAGCACCGCAGCCACACCTACATGACACCCTCTAACCTTAGATGTTCGACGCAACACCTTACCATGTATTTCTCATTCACCCATATGAACACACACACCAATGGTAGCAGAGCTACCATGCAAGGTACTTGCTTAACATCAGGGGTAATAGCTCCTTGAGGCAACTCTTGCTGTGAATCGGTGCTATATATATATATAAAATTAAATTGGAATTGAATTAACTTGGGTATCAGTGTCTTGCCTGAGAACACGTAGACATGGGGAGGGGCTGAGCATCTTGACAACTAATGTGGAAATTAGTGCACAGCTTTGACTTCAGCCACAGCCAGCACAGGGAGATGCTCATTACATAAAAAAAATGTGTGTTGCCTGTTTTTGCGTTAAAAAAAGAAAACTGATTATGTCCTCCACTTGAATTAATCATGTTTACTGGCAGTTTAATTTTCTTCCTCCAGCGTTGTTCTCTTACTTGCTTCCTCTCAAGTGTGACATTGTCTACACAATAGCTCCTCTTGTAATTAAATATATCCGACGCAATGCTACGCAGAGTGGATAATTGATTATAATCAGCTGTTTTAGGTTTCCAATGAACTAGGAAGAGCTTTGTTTGCCTCGGTACATCTTGGAATTCTAATCATTCAGTCAGGGACTATAAAACCTGTAGGAGCAACACAACTTCTGACCCTTGCCTTCAAGGAAATAGGGTCATGAAAAAGTTATGAGAAAATGGTGGCGCTATCAACAGGGTGAACACATTACAAGTTCACAATAGCACATTGTATTCTTGCCCTTTGAATTTCTGACCCTGGGAGATTTAAACGTTATCACTGATACATGTTCCCCCTTTGGCCGAAGCATCCCATATGGGTTGAGTTTTTTGTACTTTTGCAAAAATAAATCACTTAACAAATGTAAAAAAAAAAAAAAAAAGCTGAAATGCAAAAATGAACAAATACAAATATATCACAAATGATAAGTCTATTGTTGGTTGCAGGCACATGCAGTCCACACACAAAGTGAAATTGTCAGGAACAAACGCTTTACAAAATGATGTGATAGCTTGAAATGTCACTTTGTAACACATGTTGGATACCACTTTTTCATAATCACTCCATGTTTATGAAGTAGTGGTTCTATTAGTTGACTCCCACCTTAGGAAGGTGTGGTTCAGGCCTTCCAGTCACCATTATGCTGGTATCTGGAATATGGTTTATGTTATGACATCCGGCTGTTTTTCACATATGTTCATGCATTATATGGATATGGTTACTGTTGACCATATAGTCATAAAACTCATTTAACACTTTCACAAACACTTTCATTCAGTGGTGAAGGAGAGCATATGTCGTATTTTACCTTCCTGATAATATTGTATACAAATTGAGGTTACAGTGAATGTGCAAAATACACAGCATAATTTACAAATGATGTACACATTCATATTTCTACTGCCTGATGTGTCATGAGTTTGGGCTGGAGGTAAAAAGCTTGACCAGAAAGATAAAGCCTAACAGGATGAGAATCCCTCTGAAGTTTGGTCAGGAGAGCAGCAGTGATGGCAAATTCTTGAAAATTTGCCATCACCACATGCTTTACATTGAAAGGTAGACCCTATAAGAATACATGCAGAGAAAAGCCTAACAGTTGTGACTCCATATGAGCAAGCACTTTGATGACAGTGGGATGGAAAAACTCCCTTTTAGCAGGAAGAAACCTCCAGCAGAACCAGGCTCAGGGAGTGGTGGCCATCTGCTGCAACCGGTTGGGGTGAGGAGAGGAAGACAGTACAAGAACATGTTGTGGAAGAGAGCCAGAGAATAATAACAGGTAATCATTCAATGCAGAGAGGTCTATTAACACGTAATGAGTGAGAAAGATAACTGAAGAAGAAATACTCACTGCATC
>NW_005187402.1:6790862-6801167 GCF_000239375.1 Pundamilia nyererei | reverse complement strand
AAGCCCACATTGTTTTTTTTAGACACCACTCAGACAGCCTGTAATTTAAGGAGAACATGAGGCTTAACATGTCACTCCTGGTCCATTTGGGAGGGGACCAGAGAAAACTTTCAGACAGACAAAAGACAGGACAGAAACATTCCCGAAGGAGGATGAGGGATGAATAGAAGGCAGAAAATCAAAGCAGCTGGACTCCAACTGAATCAAGTGAGGAGCCATTAAACAACTCTGATATTTTGTCAACTTACTCAGGAAAAGGTGAACAGCCTATGTAAAGAGTCAGGAATATAAGCATATGGGTGCCATCAGTAGACACAGATTAAGTTAGTATTGTGTCTGTAAACTGAAACTAAAATACTGTAGACTCATTACAGTCTTAGTGTTGGCCTAAAGAGAAAGAAGCTTGGGCTTGCTGACCACCACAGGTGCAGAGTGGTGTCAAAGTCCTAAGCTAATGTGGATACTGGAGCATGATTGTGAGAGACAAGGGTGTCAATTTCCACCTCCCTCTGGCAAAAACATGCTGTCTAACTCCTCACAAAGGTGTTTTCACTGAAATCAAAGTCCCTGAAATAAAAAGGCAAATTGACCAGGAATTTGCCAATTGGGCCTTTGCTGTACTGTTAGAAATTAGGGTAAAGTTTAAAAAATTGACCCACATGCATGATACAAAAGAGACAATCGGGCTGGAAAAGTAACAAAACTGAGGACACAAGAAAATCCAAAAGAAATGATCCAACTAAGAGAATCCAAAAACGTAAACATAATGAAGTCCAAAAAGGTAATGAACTAAAAACCATAACTCAGGGAAGACAGGCAGACTGTGAGACATGAGAAAGTCTCACAGTCTTCAAAAATAGAGAACAGGACATGGACGACTTGACAAACTGACAAAGGGATAAAACACACAAATTAAATACTCACATGGAAGAGTGGGGTAACAAGGAAGAAGTAAACACAATCAGGCTGGAGCAGGCAATAACAAGGGCAGGAAAAGCAAAAACACGCATGAAGTAAAAACACATGTCAAGCAAAGTAAATAACCTTCAGAGTACGAAAGGAAGCAAGTAAAAGACAGACATGGAACACACACATACACAGGAAGATGTGGAATAGGAGGCACAAAAGGCATTGAGAGAAGGCAAAAAAGAAGTCTTTCATTACTTTCCTTCCTTTTTCTCAAATTCTCATGTGTGAAGATAATTGTTTTAGCGTTTACGGTAACTTACACAAACACATCTGACTGTTATTGTTCATAAATCTTAAAGAATACCTGCTCATTTGTAAAACAGCTCTTGCAGTCATCTAATGTTTGATTAACGGCAACGCTATAACCAATGAGCGAAAAGGCCCAACTATCGCAGGCAGTTTTTGTAATGAGGAGAGATGAGTTTTGTAACAGAAGAAGGGAGGACAAAATGCCAAGCCATCACAAGCACATATTTGTATTAAAGCTGTGTCTCATAGAGCAGCATTGATCACGTCAACACGGTGTGACCATAAGGCTTCTCTGTTCCTCACAAGACCAGGCTGAACTTTAGTCCTGATCTCTTCAAACCAAGGTCAGACAGATCAAACAATGTGTAAAACAAGTCAAAACAGAGCAATGTGTAATTAGTTTCTCAGTTTGTTTGGCCTTGCCCATAGTAACTGCACATTTATCTTCATGCAAATTAGTTTCTCATTGTAATACCAAAATATAGAGGGCACACATCTCCCCTGGCAACAGTAGTGGTTACTTGAAGAGCCGGGATTTGAAGCCCAAGTAGAACACGTTGCCTTTAAATGAAAGTGCTGTAGCAATTGCATAACTCTTATAGTGCACATACATTCCAGTACATGTGGCTGAACAGCCTTTAAGCAATCTCTCCTGAAGCTTCTCCAACAGAACTGGTTTACCTTTTGTCCTTTATCTATCTGTCCCTTTATGAGTGGGTTTGCAACACTACAAATGCCTCAGAGAAGAAACTACATGAAAGTGCGCACCATTACCATCAAATTGCCTATCTCGTCCAGAAGAGCTGGCTTTTCAACTCAACTTTGAGTGCCTTGGAACACGCTCCAGGACAGTTATAAAACCAGTTACCTTTCATCATCATTGGAAAGTATCGTGATTAGTCATTCTTTTGGGGACAAATAAACCTAAGGCACCTAAGGCCAAGTTGCATACACACATTACAGTTTGTGCCTGTCGTTCATTAGGCAGTACATTTTATGAGTCCTGTTTGTTAGGTATTTTTCCACTGTCATCTCACACTATTGCAAATAATTGGGTGTTATTTAGGACAAGATTGGCTGTGACATGATGTAAAGGACTATTGATATTTTCATGTGATATATTTCCAGGAAATTAGTCTCATGCAAACAAACCCATGCATCAAAACTGAAATGGTTGAGGGTTTTGATGGATGTAGAACTTTTACAAAAGAAGAAATTACCTCATTTTAAATCACCTCTCAAACACGACCCTGTATGAGGTCCAGTAGTAATAATTCAACCACTGTAGAAAATTATATCTGTTGGGCACATTGCATCTGGAATGAAGTAAACATGCACACCAGTTTTGCTGCCTTCTTTACTCTTCATGAGCGTGGTCAACAAGACCACAGCTCTTTTTGCTTGATATATACACGAAGACATTTTAAAACCCTGTCTAAGGTTCTTATAAATGCATTGCTCCAATGCCATTCTCCTCACCAGAGCTAACATTAGTAGCTAACTGTGATCCTTGGGGAGGATTTACAACATTTGTCTTGGCAGATGCATGCCCATGTGTTAATATTTACAACTCCTAGCCACGTGACTGTTGTGCATCACTTTCCAGCTAAATGAGGTTTCCAATTACCAAGGATACTGGCTACAGTTAGAGTTTGCCTCTGAGTGTACTCTGTCTCTCCCCAAACAAGGAAAATGCTGTGGTCACTGGGCAAGAAGATGAGATTCTATGACAGAGGGGGAAAAATCTGAATAAAATCAAATCAATAAAACGATTAAATAAGATCTGAAGTGGTACGACAGTTCTTCAGCTCTTTCTCCAAAGAATAATGAACAAACATCGCTTTGTCTGTCTGCTCATACCTAACATGAGGGTTAAGTCTCTTCAATCATCTCTCCCCATCTGTCTCTGTATTTTTGACATGCACAAATGTGGCACCACCCCGGAGTCCAAATCCACCTCAGTTCCAAGATCTTCATTTCTGTTTTCTAATGCCAGGGCACATCAGACTGACTAGTTTCCTGTTCAGAGAGTAAACAGTCAGGGAAAATTGTAAGGTTGGAGAGATAAATAACTGAGACTTATACAAAGGAATTGATGACACAGTTTATCAATACTGAAGTGGTGATGTTCTCCCTTCAAAAGAACACACTGAAGAAATGATTCTGATGATAATAAAGCATGAACTTTTTATTCCATTCTTGTTTTTGAGGACTTGTTTCCTCCAACTTGTGGGAAAGCTATAAATTTCTGCAAATCGTGGGATGTATGCTCAGACACATTTTTGTTTTGAATACAGAATCAGCCTTGTTAACATGTGCATTTATAAGGCCCTGTGTCCATTTAGTTTTGCCAGATGTCCTTGTGTAACACTTTAAATTATCATCAGCCATGCAGACCCAGTTCTCTCTTTGACTGGGGTTGTGACAGTGAAAGTCACATAATGAGTATAATAATAAGCATGACAGGTATAACAAGTGAGTGTTTTAAATGCTACATGAGTATGGTATTAAATATTGTTGACCTTGCTGCAATTTATTACACATTCAACGAGCTCATTAATGACTTAAACACATTAATGAATTAAGCATGGCTCAGTTTAATAATGACTATCTGGATGATGTCTGGGGAATGCTCTTTGTTCCCAATAAAAATCTCATCAAAAAACTCATACACACTGTGTTATTTATAACAGAACCAACTTTTGAATTTAGATTCACAATGTTCAGCAAAACATGTCTGACTGACACCAGCCGAGATATACCAGCAAGTCACTGGCCTCATTCGTTTCTCTTCATTGGTTACGCAACTTAAATTTGCTTCTTCCTCTGATAAGTGTTGAGCGCTGTGTTTTCTGGCAGCAGAAAAGAGGAACCAGAAGTGAAGGTAATACAGAAAGGACACCTCCCTCTGGTATGGTTTACCAAGCTAAGATTAGCAGTCAATACTTCCTTTCTTACCCTTTAGAAAGAAGAAATGTTCAAGTACTGTTTTCTTTTTGGGAGAAAAGAAATCAATACTACAGTCTCCTTTACCAGGCATATTAAAAAAAAAAATAGTGAACATAGTGTCATAGGTAAGATCACACTGTTCACTACACTGAACTTTGATATGAGGTGTTATGTATTTAGTAAAAGCAATATGTTGTTTAGTGGTACTACTTTGAGTTGTAAAGTAGAGAACACCAAGTGTGGTGAATGTGCGCATTGATATGCATGTGTCCTTCCACAACATCTTTAATAATGTAAGTTACTTTCCACAAAAAGGTGTTGTTGCTTAAGTGGCTAAGTTATAAGAGAGAACATAACATGAGGGTTAAAGAAAAAATTAAAGGATTGCAGGATTGCAAATGATGACTATCAAAGCAGCAGCTCAACACACCATGTTTTGGCATGAGTAGCTGTACTTACAAGCATGAACACTACTTGTCTGCTTAAAGAAGAAGCTCTGTTTTTTGCAAATTGCATTGCATTTGAGCTAGTTTACATTTTCATGAACTGTAAGCCTGCATGGTGAGTCTGTGGGTGATCTTTGCACTAGCTGTAATGTTTCAGCTATCTTATAAAATGCAAAGTGTTCTGTATCCACAGGGTTAAATTTTAAACGACTTTGGTTTATGATACCAGCACGCCAGATACGAATGGTGTAACTGAAAAGATTAAAGACATTTCCACCATTCTGAGCTAATGCTAATTATCTCATTTCTATCTGTACTAGCAGACACTCTGGCCACACTACCGCTCATTATCACAAATTATCATTGGTCTTATCAGCCAATTATATTGAAGTAACTCAGTGCATTCACACAGGCAGAAATGGTCAAAAGGACCTGCTGAATTTCACATCAAGGATCAGAATGGGGAAGAAAAGGAGATTTAGGTGACTTTAAACATGACATGGCTTTTGGTGCCAGATGTGCTTGTCTGACTATTAAAAACACACAACCATCTCTAGGTTTTACAGAGTGCGGTCTGAAAAAGAGAACATATCCAGTGAGTGGCAGTTCTCTGGGCAAAATGGCTTTTTTGATGTCAGAGATCAGAGAAGAATGATCAGCCTGGTTCTAACTTATAAGAGGGCAACAGTAACTCAAGTAAAGAACGGTTACAAACAAGGTATACAGAAGACTATCTCTGAATACATCGCTTGTCAACTTTTGAAGCAGCACACCACAGTAAATGCCACAGCCTACCTGAGCATTGTTGCTGACTGTGGTCATCCCTTTTTGACCAAGTGTACTCATCTTCTGATGGCTGTGCCAGTGACACCTTGAAAAAAAAACACCATCCCTGGATCTCAAACCAACAGAGCACCTTTGGGATATGGTGGAGCTGATATAAATGTAGCAACTGAATGATACTGTCATGTTAACATGGACCAGCATCTCTGAGCAAGGTTTCCAACATGTTGTTGAATCTGCGCCATGGAGAATTAAGGAAGTTCTGAGAGGAAAAAACAGATTCCAATGCAATACTATCAACGTGTACCTGATGAACTTGTCGGTGAGCGAATGTTTACACTGAGTGTGTCGGCATGGTAACATTAATGTTTACTGTAAATACTGGTTATCTGTTTGCAACACTTTATAACAATAATCATTAAAAATTTTATAGTTTATTAAACTTCAGGCAGTATTTTTGGACTTTTAACAAACAGTAAAATAATTAATAATGCAAAATAATAATGTTGAAAGTACTGCTTTTATTTTGTGAAATACAAACTATTCACTGTTTGTTTTTTGCGTTGTTGGTTTTTTAAATTTTTGATATAGTAATAATGTATCATTTTCAAACTAAGGTAAGACAGCACTACTTTAAGTGCACAGACGTTTCCCTGCTTTCTACTATGCTTGTAAGATTTATCTTCTCCTTTTATCTTTTTCATCATGAACTGGGTCACAGGTACAACTTTTACTGTACTTGCCTGTGTTTTGACATTTTTACAAAAACATCAAAATTTTTATCAGTTTTGCCCTTAATGTTGGCTGAAACCTCAGTGACAAAATGGTCTGACCTGAATCATTTGACAATGGTGGCCATCAGCTTGTATGTCACTAATAAAGCATCACTTTGAAAACCCCTGTATCTACCACTGTGGTCCAGACTGTCTTTTTTGGGTCAGGCGACTGAAAAAATAAACTCACCAACTTTCTTTTATCTAAATCTGTGTATGTGTTGGAATCTGTGTGTCTGTTATCTAATGCAATCTGCCAAACATTAAACGATGGCACGTGAAGATATGGAATTCTTATTTAAGATTGAGAAGTAAGCCGACAAGGAAATTAAAAAGCAATGTAACCGGTAGTATAAAATTATCAGCAGTGCAGTTGCACTTTATGTTAAAAAATGCAATGAGCGAACTCTCTCTCTACTTCAACCTGTGATTTTGTACAATTGCAGGCCTGGTTTTGTGCCACACAGTCATTACAGTGATAATGGCTCCAAATTAGCTTCATCCTGCAAGCTTGCCCCATCCGTCTTGGGCCTAGATAACAGAGGTTCATCTTTGGGAAGAGCAGATAAGTTACATTTATATCAGTTATGTTACCATGCCAGAATAGTTGAAGTGAGACCAGATTTACTGGCTGCTCTACAGTATCCCATGGGGCAATCTTACGAGCACAGAAATGAAGCCATCTGGGAAATGCCAAAAACTGCAGTTCTTCAAGTGGCCACTTGAGATTGGATAATTTGCATGTTTGGAGCCTGGTACACAAGCAGGTTTTTGTTCTTTCTAGCTAAATCCCCCCTCCCGGCCTTAACCTAACTACAGGATGAGATACATGGATTCCAGTACAGGCAGCTGTAGCCGGCAGCTGTCTGGAAAGCTTCACCTCTGCACATCTGAGTCACCAAACTGGACCTTTTGTGCCTTTTGGAAAGGTTAATTGATGGATGTAGTGAATTGCACTAACAACATGTCCAAGAAGCCGGTGTTTAGTGAGTGATGTTCTGTTCTGCAGTTTTGTTTGTATATTATGTAGTACTATTTAGCAGGTATCTGTAACTAAGCAGTGCACCTATACAGTCTATGGAGCTGATAACATCGCACTCCATCATCACTTCCAAATTTGGTTACTTCTGGCTGCAATCCAAGATGGGGATGGCTACCAAGCTAAAATTCAGGTTTTAAAATAGGACTTCACAAACCATCTTTTAACATCTTCTATATGCAGTCTGTACAACATCCTCAAAGGCTGTAAGAGGATTTTGGCCTACAATGTTGAGGATATTGTGCATGCTCATGCATATCAGCTGCTCAGTAACGTCTGATTCTTTCTCATGGCTACACTGAGCGAGAAAGTAGCCTGTTTACCTTTATCAGAGCATCGAACATCTAATTTTCCATCGGTAAAGCACAGCTAGCTCTGCAAAAACAATATCAAGATGGCATTCTCACTCAAATTTACTGAATAAACAATGTAAGAAGCTCAAACAGCAAAAGCAGATGTGTTGTGACAACAGCACTTTTTTGTCTTGCATCATATTACTTGAATGCATACAGCCTTTACCCGCATTGATTATTCTGACCACACACAGAAAACCGAAAAACCTTTCACCTAGAAAAAATTAAGTACTTCGTGGTGTAATGACTGTGTTCAATTGATAGTTTTGAGTAAAAGTATGTCTCTTCATGCAACCCCCCCCCCCAATAAATTCCAGAGAATTTGTTTTTCAGAAGATTTTTTGTATTTGATTGCCATGTAATCTTATGTTTTCAGTCACTAGTCTAAGGGATTCACCTGTGCTTTATTGACAAAGGTCAGTTATGTAATTCAATATTTTGGTTAGGGCTGATGGTCGGAAAAAAGTTTTTTTCCGTTTTTGTTTATGATAGTGTCATAAACTTTTGCCGCTTTGTATTGTAAAGTGTGCAGTGACAGTGACATCTGCAGCATATTTAGTAGTCAGGAAATCCCCTTAAAGGCAGCAGGAAACAGTAAAACTGATCTTAATCTGTACCAGTGGAGTGAGCTTTAAATTTTTGAATTAAGAAAAAAAAAAAACCAAATCTAGTCCTGTTTTTTTCATTAATTTTATTTAATTGCCAGACAGGAGTGGAAACAGTCCCGTATAGGCAAAACTTAGTGACAGTTGATCAATCAGACTCCCTCAGATGCCTTATAGTAATATTCTTCTTGCCGGAAATTAAGTTTTTCAATTAACATTAATGAAAATGTCTGCAATATCAAACAAGGAAAGAAAAGCACTGCAGTGAGCACGCTGCAGTGTCTTTGTGCAGACCCTGTGGGTACATCTGTTTATCAGTTTGTGCATGTGCATGCGTTTCAGCTCTCAAGAGGAAGGTGTAGTTTTCCCATCAACAATGTAACATGTGTGCATGACGTCTCTGCATGTTTTCTATTATGTCTTCCTATGCAAAACATATTTCAACAGTGTCACCATCCAACAGTAAATACAAGGAAGTAAATACTTTCCCATCATGTGTCTAGCCTCTGTTACTATAGTCAAGCTCTAAACAAATTTTAATGAATAATTTTTCGGCCCATTTAGATTTGTGGAGACTAAACTAAGAGCACATGTCATAAAACAGCATTCTGACCCCCATAGTCATTTTTATTGACTGCTGTTGGCATGCTGTCTTTTGATATGCATATTTCAGCTTTCGGAGATTGGAACGTGAAGATTAAGTTATCTATGAACTGTTTTAGTGCGACATCTTAAATCTGATTAGCAAATCGAATTTAGATTTGATGGATGTTCTTAAAATGAGCAGTTTCAGTACACATAGCACTGTGGCTAATCCACAACAGCTGTGTTTGCATGTCCAAATCTCCCACTACTGCAGCTGGCTTTATCTATTAACACAAGAAGGCTTCAGTCAGGCTGCTGGAGGAGTTTGTGTGGAGTCTGTACAGTATGTTCTCCAGTTTTTTCAAGGCACTGAGCATTCCTCCCAGTAGTGAAAAAAATGCAGGTTTAGGGTTAACTGGTTTGACCATGTAATGCCTGGAGGTGTGAATATGAGCTTGAGTGGTTGTTTCTGTGACGTGGGATGTGCTTCAGCACCTCACGGCAGAGATAAGAGGGTATGGATGGAATGATGTTGAACGGGTTAAACAGATGTTTGTTTTTTTCCTTAACAGACGAGATTTTATTACACCTTAAATACTCTTTCATTCTTCACATGAATAGTAATCTTTTATGGGAAATCTTTTCTTATCCTTTTCAGTGATTTCATTATTAGTAATGACAGACACGTTACACTAAAGATGTTTTAATTCTATTACAGAGTTTCCCATTCTATTAATGTCATGTTTGTTATGAATATCAGGCTTCTTTTCACACATTTGTCTTTGAATGAAATAAGTGAGTTGCCTGGAGTGTGTGGCTATTGTGCAAAGTTATACAGGATACTGCTGTCAAGGCTGGCAGAGTAGGATGCAATGCAGGACTTGGAACAGGAGTAAATTAAAAAGCTGTTTTGTTAAACAAAAACTAATTTAAAAAAATAAAGCAGGTCAAAAAACAAGTAGAAACCAAATCTGCATATCAACACGGATACTATGCTGCCAGGGAGGGAGGATTAACCCAGAGGGAGAATGCAATGAAAACCAGAGGGAAACTTAGGACTAAGAGAGAGAGGAAACAGTTGGGCAAAACAAGACACAGGTGAACAGAATCAAACTAACATGGCAAGGGGAGGGGAGGCAAAACTGAAGACAACACACAAGATGCTGGAATATCAAAATAAAACAGGAAGTTTTACCAGCACTAAGACATATGAACTTGACAGAATTAAAGGAGACAAGAGTTAATACTACAGGTGACACTGAGGAAAAGACGCAGAAACAAGAATAGGACATGAAAGGCAAATAACATAATCAAACAAAAAACAATACAAAATGGAAATACAAAACTTCATTGAAACTTCATTCTGAAAAAGAGCAGATTCCTTTTTTCATTTATCAAGTGTGACCCAGGCTCCATCTGGGCTGTAATTGATTCCAGAAAAGTAGAACACTGAAATAACTTACAGTAGCTTGCAAAAGTATTCGGCCCCCTTGAACTTTTCCACATTTTGTCACATTACAGCCACAAACATGAATCAATTTTATTGGAATTCCA
>NW_005187402.1:6782792-6784556 GCF_000239375.1 Pundamilia nyererei | reverse complement strand
CAATCTTTATCCTGGTGGGCCGGTCTCTAGTCAAAATGCCCGGGCCGATTTTTTGTCCCAGTCCAGCCTTGGTGATCCTGATAGCGAGCCCTGGTGACACGCAGGCCTCAGATTCAGTATATCTTGCTGACAAAGAAGCAGCCCCCATCATTGTGACAAAGAGCTAACCTGATTTCTGCAGATCTCCTCTAGGCTCACAGAGGTTTTCATATTACCAGCCAAAAGCACAAATGCAGTCTAATGTTCCTACTGCATCACACAGAAAGACAGGCACACACGCAGACAGAAGTGGCATCAGAAGATGATGGCGGGTCATGTGCAGAGGTGTTATGAAATTGCTCGGCTTCAATTTAAATGTGGCTTTCTCAGTTGTCACTTTGCCTGGCATTGTTGTGGCCTGCTGGCATCCAGTTTTAATAATCCGAGGCTGTAAACAGTAGAGTGTCAGGGGGAGGGGCTGCTTGATGGTGGCATCTTAACTCATACCATACCTCATACACTACCAAAAATATCAATACAGGCCTTTGCATGTCTGTGTGTTTGTATGTGTGTGTGCCAGAGTCGGACAGATGGGTGGTACATTCTAACAGAGTGATAAATGAGTGATACATTATTGAGTTTGTGTTATGTGATTCCATTCAACAGTTTATCGTTTACAGACTGCAAAGGAATGGAAAGCCTTTCTGTTTATTAGTTTTTTCCCCAGGATATAAAGATAATATCACTGTTGGTATGCTTTGTCCCCATCCGTCTCTCCCTTAGTCTTTCTTAGTAGACACATCTTGTCAATATTCTCACAAATCGTGGCATACCAGGCTACAGCTATTTATATAAGTGGGAGATTTGCCAGATTTACAGTGAGAAACAAAACCAGAGGTATTTCAGTAGCCCACATCTCTTTCTCACTTGGTATGGAAAGAGTTAAAAGTTGACTGTTTTCTACAATTAATCACTGTGAGAGACGTTTTAAGGTGGTACAGAAAAGTTGCTTCCTTAAGTGGCAAAGAAAAAGAAATCTGCCTCCAGCCTGTTTATTCACACATTAATCATTGTGGACATTGGAAGAACAAAAGGACTGTGATTCCATGGGTCAGCCCTATTCCCACTAGTCTCAGTTAGCAAATTTGTACACTGTTGGAAATATAAAAGTTCTTAAATTAGTAAAGCAAATGAACACAAAGTGTTCTGAAACATTCCAAAAGGACAAGAAATGATTAGTCCATTATTTCATACAACAAGATATTAGAAGAGCAAAGAATACAGTGCACACAAGAAAAAATACATGAAAGAAAACAACAAGCTAGGGATTAAAAACTTAGGTGTGAATACTTGGGATTAAAAAAAATTCACACAGGTAGATAATATTGCAGTGGAACTGCATTTAGGAAAACTAGCAAATAGAGTAGAAAAACTCTGCAAAACAACACAAAACACAGCTGAAGTTTAACACGACACAATCAAAGTAGAAAAGAAATCTCAGAAAACACAACAGAAGTGTTTCTGGGGACACAGTAATGTGACGGAAATGCTGCAGAAGTGACAGAAACCAAAACATGCAGAGAGATTTTTCTGTTTGCAGGTTTTTTTCTTAAAGTGGAGTGCATTCGACCTCTCTGGGCAACCATAATAATAATGTTACTGGAAACCGCATGATTGGGCCTCAAATGCCTCCAAACCATATCTGTCAAAATAATTGGGAAAAAATGACACTGTTCAATTATTTATGTTTCTATTAGGTTTCATGACTCAATATATATATATATA
>NW_005187402.1:6764224-6782642 GCF_000239375.1 Pundamilia nyererei | reverse complement strand
AAAATATATATATATATATTAATATTACGTATTTACTAGTTAAAGGTAGAATCACTTGTGCTTTCTAAGGAAAGGATTAAAGTTCCCAATCTTATTCTTCCCAAAGTTTTACGTAAAGGTAATAATTTGGCTTAACCTTAACTACCTAATTTATACTATTAATCCTATTGTAAGTCTTGCTGCAGACTGCCTTTTTTCTAACAGCATGTTTCAGTAAACCGATAGGTCACTAGGTCATCACAGTATTTATCCTTTAACCTCCTCAAACAAGAGTCTAATTCGCCCTTCTCTTTGTATGTTTGCAATCAATGAGGCAGAGAAAAAAGTGACTCCCGTGAGACTAGCAATTTCTCTGCCAGGTGAAGAAAGACTTCCCGTCTCTAGTTTACCTTACCCTTAGATATTAGTATTAGAATTCAAGTGGGACGCCGGAAAGTGTCAAATTGTGACCGTAAAATGCAGGTGCAGGTGAAACAAACTGAATTCTCACACATTTTGAGGGTTTTAAAATTCTGTACACACAGTAAAACGTGACACTATAACAGGTGTTGCATTGATTAGACACACCAGAACATTTTTGTCTTTTGTGCATGGTGAACTCCATCTATCTTTATTATACCAAAACTAAGTAAGCAATTATTAAACAATTGTGCACCAAGACTGTTTCTCTGAACCACATGCAAAACAGCTTGGTTGTTCTCCATTACCAAGAAGAACTGGCACTATATTTGCATGGTGGTGCACACTGCATCGAGGTTTAGGTCTTTGATGCTCATACACACATTTGTTGTTGGGTGGAACTCACCCGCGGATCCCTAGGCTCCTTTAGCAGAGAAACAATTAGTGTTCCATGCTTAAAATTAATCCCAAGTGGAAATTCTTTGTTTCAGTGATTAAGGATACGATTGACTGGCCAATGATTCCTTGACTGAGAGAAACATTGAATAGATTAGACACGACTGATGAGTGAAGGGTGTATTTACTCAAGTACAATACTAATTGTACAAATTTGGATGCCTTTACTTACTAGATGTGGGTTTTTTTGTAACACCCATTTTTTGTTACAGTGTGCTATTATTACTTACTAACATTGTAAAAACACATTATTTTCACATTTTCACTTCATTTTCAGTTAAAATAAATTAAAAGCAATTGTGGTCTGTTTAGTATTTAGTCTGTTTTAACGTTGCCATGTATAGAACGTATGATGTACAATGTATAATGAGAATATAGGTCCTCTCATTTCCTAGTTTTTTCCAGAAACCTTTCCCTAAATTAATTATAGCTCCATGTATGGTTGCGCCATCAGGTCAGGATCACAACTTCTATAAAGAGAAGTAAGAATTGTTGAGGAGATGGTAAAGAGATAAGACACTTTTAATGTGACAGTGTTTGACTAAATAGAGCAGTGCACAACATCTAAGTGCAGACAGGACCCAATATAGTTGAAGGGTTGTCCAAATGTGAACCGGTTCTGCCTGGGAGTGACAGGATACAGGAAAACAGATGTCACAGATGAGGAAACCAGTTGTGATTATTCCAACACTGGAACAAGCTTTCCAAATCAGAACACAGAACAGAAATTTCATTTACAATTAGTGTAGGTTATTGTACTGCATACTTAAACTAAATCAATGTGAAGTTCAATATGCACTGTGTTTCACTTAGTTGTCCACATAGGTGAAGAAATAATTACAAACAAGCTCAAGGTCTAAATCCAGCATTCACAGACAACGCTAAAGCTGATCATCCAATAAAAAGCTTTCTTGGTATTATTTAAAAATCTGTTTTCTGCATGCATTAAAAGCAAAATAGAAAAACTCTTCAAAGTAATACATGTAGGAGAAAAAAGCATTTGATGTCTATGCTGTACATTATAACTTACAATCTAACTGTTGGAAGGTGCTGATAATATGCTGACTTATCTTTGGAGGCTAAGCATGGTGGGTTTGTCATGCATGTTGTGCAAGAGATAAGACTATGGGGGTTACTAAACTCAAATAAGTAAAATGAGCTGGGGGGTTTCATGGCACTATTTTTACCTGCTGATGCAGTAGGAAAACCCAAGGAGTGGACTTTTGATTTCAGAGCAATGCATGTTTACATTTTTCCTCTTTTTGGGGCACATGTGGAAGTTTCATCCTCACAGTAGTAAAGGGAAATAGATCAAAAGGTCATTAAAACATCTAAATGGATTTTGGGAATATGACTACTGGTTTTTATGGAAATCTGCCAAGTGAAGATGTCATATAAACAACATATGTAACAAGACACAAGGTCACCAAATCAATTTAAGTCTTCCTATGAGTGCCTATGGAACATTTTAGGGTCAGCTTTGTGGTCCTTAGGGACTGAGTAAAGCACTATACAAATGCAGGCCATTTACCATTTTAGGGTAATTCACCCGGTAGCTAGTTACTGACATTTTGCCTGGAACTGGAGCAACAAAGCTTCAAATTAGTTAGAAGGCACCATGGTTACAAGCAGTATGCAGCATGTCTCTGAACCGTTTTTGTTTAAAAAGTGGGACATAGAAAATCATATTTGTATAAATAAGTACTGAGATGTCTGTGTAAATGCTGAAAATTGGATTTGCGCATATGGATTGAGCGGTTGGATTTGCTCTTGCGTCATCAGTCATATAGGCATTTGTCAAAGCTCCCTTGGAAGTGCACAGAGGAAGTACAGTGCTTTTGGCGTCTGCATTCTTTGAAGATCAGAGCTCTGGAAACTATCATCACTTCCCTTTGTAAGCTTAGCGTGGACCTGTACACACTTGAAAGCACCCACAGAGAACTGAGACACACTTACCTCAACCTGGGATTTGAAATGTTGGACCAGTAGCTCAGAAATGACAAAAGCACAAGCTATCGCTCATTTCCACTACTGTGATGCTGATAATGGAGCAGCCTAATTTTCATCAAAATGTACAGTCATCTGAGCCTGGCTAACAGTGTGTTCCACACATAACTCCATTCCACAGTACTGTCACCAAAATCACTTCACTCATCACTGATCTCCCGGTGGTTAGACTTGAGAATGCCATTAGCAAAGCTCATATGTGATGTGGTATTTAAGCCGTTTTACCATTACCATCTACCATTACTACTTCCTCTCGGTCTCATGAGTACGAACGGGCTGTCAATTGTCACACTTCATTTACTCTAATGCTTTCTGTGTCGATCACCATCACCAGGATTCGCAGCATCAGCAAGCTGAAGCAGAAGCAGCAGAAGCCATTTGGAAAGCGCTCAGACTGGACGTTGACCAAATTCAGCCACTATCTAAAACATTAGTGCTATCACGTGCTATTGCAGTCTACACTCGAGTTTGCAATTTGTCACTATTGGTGAACTGATTCTCTTTGTTAGCTGTTTTAATTATCTGCCACAAAATGTAAACAAGAAGTCCACTGTTGAGCCTGGGTCATTGCGTGGGGCTCTCAGAGAAGGTTCTTAAGCTGCACGTGTTCCTAAGCAGTTTTTGCAGTGTGGCGTGGATGCTGTCATGCTAGTGGTCACTGATTTTGACAAGTGGTGTTGTAATGTTGTCATGGACCCGGCTCGGGAGGTCTCGGGGGTCCGTGAGCAGTAGGGATTATTATTATTATTATGATTGTTGTTATTATTATTATTTGGGGATGTGTGTTTTTCTGCACTATGCTTCTGTGTTCCACTTGTATGTGTGGGCAGGGTGTGGGTGTGTACATGTGTGGCTGGAGGACAGCCACATGCAGGCCTGATGGGTGTGGCCCTGCAGGAGAACTGGCCACACCTGAAGTTCCTGCCACACACCTGTTGGTGATCAGGGCTCGTCAGGGGAGCTACTTAGGAGAGTGTTGGAGCTCCCACCGGCGTGGGATCATTAAGCTAAGACTCCAAGTCAGTGTGTAGTATTAGGAAGTGCGGATCGTGTGTGCGCGCGGGTTCAGTTTTTACGGCTGCTTCTGTTATTGTCCTGCAGGTGGAACGAGGGACCAGAAGGGCAGCACGCACAGGGTGTGCAGAAACACAACTGCTGGGAGCACGAGCACGGACGTCGGAGGGGAACACACGCATGGGAGTTTAGGGAGCAAAGGGGATTTATTGTTCATCTGTTACCTTCACTGTAAATAAAGTGCACTGTTTGCATCGCAGAACAATGCGTTTTGGGTCCTCATTCCCCCATATCCCCACGGTCTGCCAGCCAGACTGTGACAAATGTAGTGGTAACCTTTGGTAGCACGCGTCAAATTAACATAAATGCCAGGCCCTAGCACAACATTGCATTTTAATGATGAGTGTCATTCACTTCGACTGTCAGCTGCCTCAGTGTGGAGACTAACCAGTGTAGGTTGAAGACAATTCCATTCGTATGGCTCAACCACTTGAAAACTGCCACTTTCTTTTTTGTTATGCTTTGTTTTTTTGTTCATTTTTACATCTGTTACACCTGCTAGCATACTCAGAGTCTTCCTATGTTAGCTGAAACAAGCAAGTGAAGTCTGTGTTTACAGTCTAATCCCTGTTATCGTGTTTGCTGCTTTCCCTGCCTCAGGCTTTCCATGTATATACATGAAAGGGCAGGAAGGTGTGTTTCCCTCTATGTTAGGCTTTTCTACAAGTATACATGTAGAACGAAGGGGACGTCCAACAAAAGAACCAAATGCAAATTGTTGTAGATGAAAAACAGACTAACCTATATTAGTATATTCGAGTGTCTTTTACATAGACACTGCTATCTAGCTCAGAAGATTTCACTGTTTGCCTTTTAACTTGTGTAATATAGTGCAAATGTACAAAAACATGCAAACAAATTCTTGTGGCCGCTAATTAACTCAAATGTGTGATCAACTTGATCAGAGCATGGGAATGTTTTGGAAATTATTAAAATAAGAAGTAAAGTTGCTGTTCATAGAAAACAAACACATAAACAAATATAAAACCAAACAAACCTGCCTGTTTTTTATGATTTGCACAGAGCTGCTCAGTATATAAATGCAAATTTGTCCTGAATCCTGAAAACATTTTTGTATCTTGATAAGACATAGCGTGCCAGCTTGTCCCTGTCAAACTGGCCACACTAGTGGTGCAGTCCTAGACTAAAAGTATGAGGGACACTTCCCTAGTTTGACTTTTAGACATCTGTACTTGTAGCATTATGTAAATCGAAGTGTGTTTATTCTGTGGTTACGAAAACTAAACGGGCTGTAATATACATTTAAGTATGCGGGCAGTATTTAAGTAAAATATGTCAGAAAAAAATATACAGTTTTAAAACATTATTTTGACATTAAAACAAAAAAAGGTAAAGCAGAAAGCTGAGCCTGTTTTCAATATGAAATATGAGCAATGAGTAAGATCTGTAAAGCAGCTATTACCTATTACCCCCTTCCCCCACTTCCAAATAGTTTTGCACTGCCTAACTTTAAGTAGAGTCTAATTTTAAACACAATGTAAACCTTCTAAAACGAATTATACACCATAAAAAAAAAGATCAATCTTAGGAGTCCTTTACTTTGTTTTCAATTTTTGTCTCATGCAGCCCTGCAAACACCGCTGTAGGGACAGCGTGTTCAAAATCTTGAGAGCTCTCAGCACCCTCCACAGGCTGGCTGTCTGATTGGCTCAGCACTGACCATGATGTCATCACTGCATGCTATAAGGGCTCTGACAAATAGCCTGGGAGACACATTAGAAGAAACACTGCTCAGCTGAGGGACTGAGTGAGTGAGACACACGCAGATCAAGTAAAGCAGAAAGTAGCTGGGACATGTGATACTCGCTGCTTTGTGGGAACTATCTGAACAGTGACATTTTACTTTGTATGGGAGCCAGGAAACACGACTGCAACCTGTGGAGGTTTGTACTTCTGCTTTTGTCTGGCTTGTTTAGCATGTTTTAAAGCTTGCCTGAAGCCAACTTGATATACTGTTTATGTATGTGGTTTTTGCGCAGTAAGCTTTGGTCTTCTTTTTCTTTTTTGTTAGTGCTAGATTTATGTGCATGCATTTTTTTTCATTTTCTTTTGTTGTAATTAGGCAGAATTAAAAAAACAAACTAACGGAATTTGTAAAATTCACTCCTTTTGTTTGTGTGTGTGTGTGTGTGTGTATGTGTTTTGTTCATGTGCGTTCTCTTCAGATGGGAAATACAACCACCTCAGAGTACACCAATATGACTGCGATGAACTCGTCATCAAATTCAACTGGGACTGATGAAGGTTTCAGTACCCCTGTAATGATCCTGCTGGGCATGGTCATGTCCTTATTAGTTTTGATTATTGTCTTTGGCAACATCCTGGTCATAACGGCAATTTCCCGCTTTCAGCGTCTCCAGAATGTCACCAACTGTTTCATCACATCGCTTGCCTGTGCCGACCTGGTCATGGGTCTGATTGTGATTCCTTTCGGTGCCTGTAAAATTATCTCTAGTACGTGGTACTTTGGTAATTTCTGGTGTGACTTCTGGACTGCCACTGATGTGCTCTGCGTGACTGCAAGCATTGAGACCCTGTGTGTCATCGCCATAGACCGTTATTTGGCCATTACTTCTCCCTTCCACTACCAGTCGATGTTGACCAAATGCAAAGCTCGCATTGTGGTGGTGCTGGTCTGGGTGATTGCTGCTCTGATATCTTACCTGCCCATCCACATGAAGTGGTGGACCGCTGATACTATTGAAGCTAGAAACTGTACGAACCAAACCAACTGCTGCGAATTCCACACCAACCAGGCTTATGCCATCACTTCCTCTATCATCTCCTTCTACATCCCTTTGGTCATCATGATTTTTGTCTACAGTCGAGTTTTCCAGGAGGCAAGGCGCCAACTGAAAAAGATAGACAAAAGCGTTGGACGTTTTCATAATAGCGACATCAACAACAGTAATTCTCTGGAGGCCAATAATGGCCGTGGCCTTAAAAAGGCAAAGTTTTGCCTTCGGGAACACAAAGCTCTGAAGACTCTGGGCATCATCATGGGGACCTTTACTCTGTGCTGGCTGCCCTTCTTTGTGCTAAACGTGGTGGAGGCTATATGGGCTGTGAACAGCCCGATCACCTTTATGGTACTTAACTGGATAGGTTACGCAAACTCTGCCTTCAACCCACTTATTTACTGTCGGAGCCCTGAATTCTGGTATGCATTCAAGGAAATCCTGTGTATGAATAGGAACCGCCTCACCAACCCTGGACCTGTGAATGGATACATCTATAGCAGGCACAGCTGGCAGAGTGAGCAGCAGGGGAGGAGTAAAGGTAACTCAGAAGAGAGTGACCCCACTGAAGGGTTTCTGGGGAAAGGAGCAGGGACCCCAGTTGTGGACAGAGCAGTGGACCCCAACGGGAATTGCAGCAAAGACATAATGACTGTAACGAGTATAACGACTGTCCTATAAACTTGAAGCACTGAGACTTCTGTCAACAAGGAAATCCAGATATGTTTACACTGCTATTGTAAACAGTTTTTTCAAATGACTGATGAAGGTAAGGCCAGTCAAAAATGACTGACAGTGTCTCTGGAGACTTTAAAGAAACAATAACTCAGCTGTTCAGCTGAGTAAAGTGTCACTTTTCCTCTTCAAACACAGTGACACAAAACTGTAGGTCTCTCACATTTCCCTTTTGTGTGCGTTCATTGCATTTTTTATTTTTTTTTAATTTTCACATCTACCTCATCATACCTTTTCAATATTTGCATCTTAGCTGACCATCTGTCACATTAAGTCACTGTCCGCAGGAGTTAAAGTAGGGCAGCATCTCAGCAGTTTATTTACTCTACTAAATGGCCTGTGGATTGTATGACTGCTAATTGTCTGGCTTCAACTGAATTTGTAGCCGTGTTGTTTATCTTTGATCTGGAGAGAGATCCCACAGTTTTTATTAGCATAAAATGTTTCAGAACTTCAAAGGAGAAGCAATCGGAGGTTGTAAATTTCATCCGAACATGCCAATTTGGCACAAAGAGCAAAGTAATCAGAGAACGATTGAGGGTGTAGGGTTAAACGTAATACCTCTTCGATGCTTTGCTTCAAGAAACACATTCCAAATTGACCGAGATTATAATCTGGCATGCTTTACTTTGCTCTTTTTTTTTCCTTTAACGATTGGAAAATCGGAAAAATGATCAAAAGCAGGTGTGGCGAAACCTGTCTCAGTCATTCTGTCTCACTTCTCAGCAATGTTACGAGGTCCTGTTCCCTCCTATAGTGTTTTACAGTCTCTTGCATTTGAGTTTCCATTGCAGGGAGATAGCACTAGAGATATGATGGTTAATCTACAGTAATCTACGAGTTACTGATGAAACCTAGGTCAAAGTGAGGCTGGTCAAAACTTGCATGCCTGTATATGTTGTCTAAGCCAGATTCCGCTGTCAGGTCGAAGATATATGTACGTAATCTTTCAGTGCAAAGTGGATGCCATTACAGATAATGCGGTTAATCCTGAGTGTTGACCTTTGAAGCTTGCAGCTGTTATTAACATAAATTCAAAAGTGCACGTTTTAAAGTTTGCTATTGCACAGTCAGAACCCATCACTTCTTGCATTCTGTTAAGTGGCCGACTTATGTGCTACATGTCACTCGGTGCAATATGGCCATTATGTAAGTGTAAGAAAAACTATTCATCTTTCCTTTTCCTTCTATGCAACAGTTACAGTAGCCCCCTTTGTTGCACAAGCCCTATTTATTTATTAAAATTTGTGGTTGCTCTGTTTCAGCATGTACACTGTTTACTGAAACCAGAGAAGCCATTTCCTTAGTCATGGCACAAGGGTACAAACCACACGTAATAATAAACACTTTGTCAAAATAGCCAAGCGATAACAAAGTTCCACACCCAAGATGTGGCGGTGGTGAATATTCAGGCTAATAAAGATAGATGAGAGGAAGAAAAAGAAAACAGCCCTTAGTAGTGCACTGTTGTCACAGCTCTCTCACAGGTGCCTCCGTTGTAAAATCAGTTGAAAATCAGAAAACCTTTGGAGAAGACACTCAGGAGTCCATAGAACAGTGCCTTAGCTGTTCCAGTTTCCGACATTAATTCTCTAATAAACAATGCAGGTTAGAATAAAATCCGAAGGGGCAATTTAACATGAGATCAGATAGTCATGGGAGCAAATTTGTTTTTTGCGACTTACAGTAAACGGTGTGCAAGATCATTAGTTTTAAGAGAAGTAATGAAGGTGCACCTACAGACAGAACCCCTTTCCCCAGTCAGTTTGGCAGTCTCTAGTATGTCTTGATCAGCATGCTAAATGTGGCAGAAGGGGGACCAGGGATTCTCTGCAAGTCTAAATCGGTGTTAGTGACCTGTGTTAAAGTGCATGTAGCATTGCCGGTGCAGGTCTGCTGATGCCGTAAAAACTGTGAACTTTGTTCTCTCAGAGGAATCTCCATGTACTGTATTGCTATGTCCGATCAGCACTGCTGCTGCTGCAGACCTTAGGAATAGACGTAAATATGGTATCCTCATACGTCACTGTTTGCCATGTGAAAAAACAAGCTTTCCAGGATGTCGAGCTCATTATCTGTTTTTCTTTTTAACAGATTTACAGCAAAGTAAATGCAGGGGTTGGGTGTCATAAGACATGTTGGTCTGCATTTTCCCAACATTTTCACTGTACAGTCTACGCGAAGCACAAAACGGTCAAAGACTCTAGACCATTTTCTGTGTTGCTTTTATTAAGATGCAAATAGCTGAGTTTAAAAGGTCTGCAGCTTAAATAAGTGTAATTTTAGGAGTAATGCACAAATGATCTCTTGCATGCCAGCTTCACATTTGTAGTGAGGTGTTTGTGGACTTCTGTGCCATTTCCTTTAAAAGTGATCAGTTTGAGCCCAAGTGCTGTAGATTGTGAACTATATATCCACACTGCTCTCTCCTGGCAGTGGCCTCTCTTTGCACCTCAGCTGTGTCAGAGTTACTCATGGTTACTGTTTCATCAATAAGGCTGTATAATAAGGGATGCATGGCTTCACCTCCCGTTGTTGCTGGAGGACGCCACGCTGTTGTGTGCAATGAGTCCTGAATGAATAGCTGACAGTATAACATTCCAAGCAAAGCACAGCTGATGGTTTCTAACCACATACCTTGTCTACGGATGCTTGCAGTCCACATTTAGTTCTCCCACCACGGTCTTGCAGCAGATAAGCGAATTTAGTGTGGGTACACACAGAAAGAAATATATTTTTAAAACAGATTCAGGGTTACAGAGAAGTCTTAGAGGTTATGTTACAAAGTGACATGCACATTTCACACATATATTTTTTTGTACGGCAATCAATATCTTGGAGTTAAATATGATAGAAGTCTCGGTGGGGTAAAACCAGTGCTTTTCTAACAGAACCACAGTTGTTCAGATTGAATAAAAGTTTGCTCATGAGAACAACTTAGTCATGATTTTAATTAAACTATTCACCATCCTAAAAGCAGCACTGTATAGGACTTTCATTTACTTTCAAGAAGAATTTTTAGAGATTTCGAATAACCAAATAGACATTGGAGTTCATGAACTTTAAACAGTTCAATTGTACCATAATATTTTCATGAAAGTTCTTCTTCCTGTTCGCAGCTCAAAATAAAGACTGTAGCATCTCAGCACAGATGCTGTTCAGTGTGAAGCATTCAGAGAAACTGACATGTGTAAATGTGAATTTTTACAAATGTTAAATATTGCTTAAGCCGTCATATAAAAAAGTATGTGAAATACTTTTTTTCTTTTTTTTTCCTCTCGTGGCCGGGGTGAATAAGCTTTCACTCAGCTAACTAAATGTTTACTAAATGTTTGCAAGCTAACTTCGCACAAGTTCTTGTCACTGTTTGTTAAGGTATCGGAGGCTGTTACAATATGTGGTGTCTTGTGATATTTATTACAAAAAAATGTATATATGTGATGTAACATTTGTATGGAAATAAATGATTTACATGTTGCACGTAATGTCCTCATGTGCATTTCCTTTATACACATTAAAATGCACACGTAAAGGATACGTCAGGCTCGAAGGCTTAACTGCAGTTAAGTCTATTTTAGTATGGGAAAACTATCAAAACGTGATCTGGAATGATGGACAGGACGGACATCGGGATACAATTAAAATCTTTCCACTTTCCTTTTTAAACAGTGTGTCTGCCTAGTGCTCCAAGTAAGCATACATTATACAGACCACCTAATTCTATTCCAGAAATCCAAGGGAGGAGGATAGAAGAAATATATAGAGCCATAAAAACGTCTCGATATTTGGCACTAAGCTGGAGTGGAGAGCATTTTTCATGTTTCTTTCAAGAATAAAATATGTTCGTTTGCAGAATGAAACCTTAAGAGTAGTCATCATAGTTCGGATTTTGCTCTGGAGATGTGATTACGCCTTTCATGCTGAGTAGAGAACACTGGGCACTGATTTACTATTTTAAGTATTTACTATTTTATGAACAGTTTTTTACATCATGCAAAACAGTAAAATGAGCCACTTTCAATAATGTCACATACTACAGTTTCTATAGGTATACTAAGAATGATAAAAAAAAAATGGTGACTAGCTTTGAAGCTTGATAAAATTTCTGCACACCCTAAGGAATATTCATTTTCAGGGTTAGAGGTTAAACTCCCCACGCAGACAGAACATCTACACTGTGGCCTTTTCTGCTCTGTGGAGGGTCCTGGACGAATGCCATATCAGAATCCGGGCTAACCCGGCAGATGCTTCTTATTTCAGGGTTTTAGACATCTACTGAAATTGAGGCACTGGGATGCACGCATACACGGGTCTGCAAGATTAATATTGTGCCAACTTATGTGCCAAGCCACTCAAATAAGTCCTTCCATGGTAATATCCACAATCAAGCTTTACAGACTTTGATCCTTAAGAGCTAGATAAGAACGCCATTTTCCCATAGAGACCCACCATGTTGAGTCAGAGGGAAAAGAAAGTAGCATGGAGGGAAAACTCTGGAAAGAAAGAGTCTGTTTTGGGACAGGAAGAATATTTTCTCAGATATGTTAATCGTGTCAGGGATATACTGCATACAGGGTGTGACTATGTGAAAACATTGTCTTTGATAGATCGATATGTCCCCTGGCACCCTGGTGACTACAGTGACCGAGGCACCGCTATGTCTGCAGTTCCCCTTCTCCCAAGAGACCTGCTAGCATGTGTGTCTGTGTGAGTGCGTTCGTCTGTGTGTATTTGAGAACGTGTGGATGTTTGTGGACTCATAGGAACATCGCAAATTAAAGTTTGTCCCCCTCTGAAAAACTAGATCCACCTGACCTAAGGTTAAAAAAGCAAACGTGACCTTGAAAGATGTGTTTCACTCTGTTTAAAGGCCAAAGTAAATATAATAAAACACATCTTTTCAAAAATATTTTCTGTTTGGTAATTCTGTCATAACCAAAAATGATCTATGTTTATCCCATAAATGTTTTTAGTCATAACTGTGTCAAATTATTTATTTATTTATTTATTTTATCTCCAGTGAGCAACAAAAAGATCAGTGTATCATTTCTCTTCTCTAAAAAGGATTTACATCTCTACATTACAAGATATAAATACCTCAGTTCTTGTGAAATTAACATAGCACCAGCAATGGACATATCATTTTTACAGCTTGTGGCTGCGCTCATGAGTTCAGACCAATCACTGCAAACCAAACTACTGAGCAATAAGGTCACAGCTGATTGCATGCTTTAGGTGTGACAATTTAAAGAAAGAAAGGAGAACAAGGCCGGTCCAAGAAAAAGTTGGCAGTTCGTGAGAGCTCAGTGAAATGTTATCCCTGTGGATTTTTATCAGCGGGGTTGCTAACCGTCGACCTTCTGGTGTGTGACATGCACGTTAACCTTTATTCTCACGTTCTCACTATGTCCAGAGAAGTCTCACAACAAATATAGAGAGAAGGATCACAAGCAGAAAAAAAATCAAAACTGTTTTCTTTTCTTTTCTTTTTTTCTTTTTTTTTAAATATTGGGCCTTTTACCTCTTTCAGCACCAACACTTTGTCATAACCAGTGGAGAATGTAAAAAATACAGCTTATGGATTGTTTTGCTGGATGGACACAAATCTGCCTGTAAGAGGTTATTAGTTAGACTCACAAGTGTATATAACCTAACCCTAGTTTGACAAAATGTAAACAGGAGATCAAACTGTGTGAAACATAGAGTTTCACACATTTAAGCACAGTAGCAGTGACATCACCAATTATTCACTTATTACTACTTATTATTTGTAACTATTAATATCACATAGTTGTCCAACATGGTAATTCTTGTGCTTTGAAAAAAGTGAAATGTGGTGTCTTGTTAAGTTTATTGCATTAAGTGTGTAACTGTGTTTATTTTAGACCTTCTAGTCCAGCTCAATATTTTAAAAAGAAATACAATTAAAAAAAACAAAACACATGAGAACACTCAAATGCAGTAATCATTGAACAGAACACTAACGTGCAATTGATTCAAACTTTTTAGAAGCAGGAGGATTTTTTTGTCACTTAAAGTTGGTACGGTTAAGGCCACTATGGCCACAGAATCAATTAATTGATACATACATTTATACATAAATTTCTTCAGGTCAGTGTGGAAGCCAGGAATTTTATTGGTTACAGAGTTTTGGCTTGTATTTGTCCATCTTGGAAGCGAGATCCCGAATGTATCATTACAGGCTGCCTGAAGCATTTTCATGTTTGTTTTACTGTAAGCAAATTTGTAGTGGAGTACCATCGGCTCTAAAAATGGCTATTTCAATATAATCTGCATGCAAACAGAATTTCCAGTCTAGCATATTTACTTTACTGCACATCATGAACATCATTCCTGTTGATTTCACATTTGCATAGTTTGATCAAACCCTAAGCAGCTGCTGCAAGTATAAGGAGAGGAAACGGCATCGTCGGCATACATCCAGTATTGTGCTTCTAGTTTTCCACCTATCGTGAGATCCATCATCAATGGTATTTAAATTCATCTATCTTTATGGGCATACAATTTTTAATTGAAATAAAATGCCAGAAATTATTCATACAAATGGAAGCTTTCCATATTAAGTATACACAATATTTGGAATACCTTGTATTTGTGTTTATTTAGTTACATACAAAAAGAAGTTTCAGCATTCAGAAATTAATAATAGAAAGCTAAATTTGGGCTAATACATGGTAATGAATTATTTAGAATATCATAGTGCTGACGGGACTTTAAGTTTCATTCATACAAATTTTACTGTGAGTCATTTTTAAGATATTATTAGGACAGAGCTGATATTATTGATGCAAAGGTTAGTCTGATATCATTTATGGTTTATGAGCACTCCGAAACACATAAACCATAGAAGTACAACCCGTAGGTTGGGATAAACAATGCAAATTAATACGTGCTAATACACTCCCTCAGCGCATGCTATAAGCTTTCAGAGAGCTTGGTGCTCTTCTGTGAGTAGATATTAAACTATCCCTCCTTCTGCCCCACTCCCCATCTTTTTTTTCCTACTTCACGTACCTTAAATGATCATTTAAGATTTGTCTTTGACTTCGTTCAATCAATAAGCAACCACTTTTTTGTGCTGACTGCTTTATTTCTGTTTTCTTATTTACTTTTTTTCATATAAACTGCAAATGACAATAAGTAAGCTCCCGATATAATGTGTCTTACAGTCCAACAGAGGACTAAATCAACACTGCACTCGTGAATAATGTGCACGAGCAGCTCTTTTGAACAGACTTGGCTACAAACTGCGTACATCTGCTTGTGGTTTTCGTTGATGAAAAATACATTCTGTCTATGGTTTACAGAGGGTCAGGATTGTTTTTTTAACTGAGGGAATGGGTGGCCACATATAAAATATGTTGACTGCTTAAAGCAAGCAGGGAGTGTTGTGCTACTTAATTTCAAGTGTCAGGCTCTTGTTTCAAGTTTGATTAATGTTTTTCCTGTTGCTGATAGTAGCTGGCCAAAAGGGATGCGGTAAAAGATTACCTTTTAAAATGTGCCTGACTTCCTGTCTTTTTCTTTCTCTGTTTCTTTCTTGCTTCCCTAATGGCTCAATTATCTGTTACTTGTTTCCAAGCAATCAATTTGACTGTGCTGTATTCTGTAAGCAACTGCCTCTTTGTTGCTAACTTTAAAGTGTCTCTTTTACTGGCTATGCTGCAGTTCTTAAGGTAACCCATATGGAAAAGATATATATAAATCTTATAAAGTTTTTATCTGTCTTGTATGAAACTTGTATGAAAAGCATACAAGAGTGAAAACACATATAAGATCCCTTGAAAAATTATATAATGAAACTTGTATGTTTTGTATACTTACTAAAAACATATATGATTTACTCATGAAAGTGGCCACTTTCATGAGTAAATCATATATGTTTTTACTATTTCTTTTCCATATGGGAAGTGGCAGAGTGGTTGTGGTGTACGCTGAACTGACAGTCGTCAGCAATGTGAAAGCTTACATTTACCATGCATTTACCTTTGTGACTCTGTTGTACGACTGGCAGGCTGAACAACCTGTTTGAAAGCATGTCTGGAGAATTCACAGCTTTTAAATGGTACAAAAGAAACGAAAACAAAGACAGGAAAGCAAATGTCGTACTACGTAGTGTTCTAAAGTGTAAAGTCACAGTCAGTCTTGCCAGGCTCGTCACAACTAGACTGTGTGATTGTCCCTTTGACACAACAGTATTCCCATAAGCATTCCCCAACTCATGAAACAAAGATGCTTGTCAGTTTGAACCCTAATATGGTGCTGCAGCCATGGATATGGTGTGATGCTGGTGAGCAGCTCTGGCTAACAAATGTTTCTAATGTCTGTGTGTTTACATGTTTGGCCCTATAGGCTCATGGTTAGTGTCCAGTGGTGAAGAAGTATGCAGTAGTACGCCATAACTGAGGGAGCACAGGATGTGAAATGGAAGCTATGAATTGTATTTAAAACACTTCTTGGGTCAGTAGTAAATAGTACGACATAGGCAGTACATTCCATCAGGCGCGTGTCAGCAGCTGTTACTTTATCAAGTAAATGGACACACACCATGTTCTGTGCTGCGTACATTTCCCTGAAGTTCGTCACAGTGTAATGATATATCATTCAAGAAATATTCTACGAATGTTAAAAAGCCCTTTTTTTCCAGTGTTTTTTTAATCAAAGCAAACACAAATTAAGATTGAATGTGGATAAAATGGAAAATACAATAATTACCCTATTAATGTATTAGAGAAAGTGGACTAAAAATGGGTGGAAGAACTTCATTATATATGTACTTTATAACACCAGTTCAAATGCAATGATCTTGAAAAACCTGCTTACCCAGGCATTTTCCACTTCATATCTGGATCACGTCCAATAAGGAGAGACAGTTCCTGTCAACATGAACCTCTCCTAATAAAAATCTGTAGGGGCAGGGAGTGAAACCAGAGTAAATCCTGCCGGCCAAACTTTCATCACAAGCCTCTATAGTTATTCACCTCGACCTTATTGAGGGCACTGATAGCAGGGGAAATTCATCCTGCTCCAAACTCGTTTAAGGATGAGCAGTCAACCTTAGACAGTAACTTTGCTTAATATTATAGAGAGCACACGCTGTATATAATGGGACAAACTGAAAAATGATAGCCTTGTGTGCACGCGCGCGCGCGCGTGAGTGTGTGTAGGTGTGTGTGTGTGTGTGTGTGTGTGTGTGCACGCGCGCATGACGTTAGAGGTGGGTGAAACAAACTCACTCATCTGTTACAACAGCGAAGGAGAAGGTAGCCAGACAAGAAGAGTTATTATCCTAAAGCAGAGGTGAGAGGTGGTCCAGAGAATGACATGGCGTGGTAGAAAAGTTTGCAAGAGTGTGTGGATGTCCTAAACTGTACAGCAAAGTCACCTGCTTCAGATGTTACCAACTGTAGTCATTTTTCTCTCTTCTCTTTCCTGTCACCACCCAGCTGCTGCAGTTGGGGGGTGACAATCGCTGAGCCTGGATCTGTGGTCTTTTCCTCTTAAAAGGGAGTTTTCCTCCGCACTATTACCAAGTGATTACCTATACCAGTCCCATCCCACTAATACTGCAGGATTTTTTACCTTAAAATGTCAAACATTATTGGATAATATTATCTGATAGTATTTGAAAGAAAATGATAATTTTCCATACTGGTCAGGCTGTAATGTAAAGTCCTTTCAGGCAGCTATTGTGAATTGGTGCTATTTAAAACCTAAATGAGATTACTAGTAGGTTCAGCAGGCAATTATCACCTGATTTAATGATACGTGAATTCTTTATCACGTGATATATAACAAGAACAAAGTGAATTAAAGACATGGAAATGGCTAGAATTCTGCAAATGACTGCATGGGCAAGACCTTTAATAGTTTAAGAATAATGTTTCTCAAAGTAAAATGATAAAGAATTAAGATACTGTATCATCTAGTGTACACATTAAAAGGTTCAAAGAATCAGGAAACATATCTGTATGGAAGGCTTAAAATCAACATTTTCCTCCAGCACAGAGGTCTTTGGAAGCGGTTGCGTGCACATGTGCGTGTCATCCTTCGATTGCTCAAAAGTTAATCATACAATGCATCTGACTTATTCTCAGTGCTTTTTCAGAACCTAGCATCTTCGTTAATATGAGGGTGCGCTGGGTTCACATGGCTTGGGTAAACAGACATCTGTCAACCTACAATCAATGATTTAAAAAAAATATGAGCAGGCTTTGGAGAAAACTAGACAGCTTATTTTTCAGGCAGACCCTCCCTTCTTTTCACCAGGACAACAACAAAGCACATTCTGTACATGTTCCAACAGCATGTCTATGTAGTCAAAGAGTCTGGGTCCTAAACTGGCCTACTTTCAGTCCCATCTGTCATTCACCTAAAGTATTTGTGCATTATTCAAAATACAACAAATATATGTAAAGCACTACGTGGGAGAAAAAATTTTTTTATTTGACATGTTGTCTTATCAGTTATGTGTGTTGCATATTTAATACAGCGTTTAAAATATTCGCAACTTTTTTGCATGCTGTATTTATTTACAAAGCATCTCAGTGTTTTTGGGAACAGGTTGTACTTCTTTATTATAAAAACTACTCGGATAAGTTTAGAGGGAGATAATGTGCTGCATCAAAGTTCTTACAGGACCTGAACAGGACAATGAGCCTATTATCTGTAGTGGGGCAGTAACTATATTACAAGGCTACAACAACAGGTCTGTAAAATCAAATGGTAGCTTATTTGAATATGCTTTGAAGGTCATTTTCATTTTCAGGAAAAGGAGTTGTTGGGAGCCAAGATTGGTCAGTGGTCTAGGATGCTTGGGTGTGTGTGTGTGTGTGTGTGTGTGTTCTTCCTGAGAAACCTCAGGGCTGTACAGTAAAACGCTTCATTTCTGTAGCGCGCTGTTGAGGTTGAGAAAATTGACGAGCATTCTCTTTGCTGTTGCTCCTCACCTTTAGCGCTGCCTCAGG
>NW_005187402.1:6745763-6763166 GCF_000239375.1 Pundamilia nyererei | reverse complement strand
TGTTGTATGCTTCAGTAACTTGTGTGTGTGTGTGTGTGTGTGTGTGTGTGTGTGTGTGTGTGTGTGTGTGTGTGTGTGTGTGTGTGTGTGTGAGTCGTAGAGAGTTGTGTGTCACAGGTGAGCAACATAAATATGCTGCATAGCTGAAATAGCTGTTGATTTCCTTGTTTATGCTATTGTGAGCGGTTACAGGACACTGACAGCGGACAGCAACATGGATTTCAACATTTTTATTTTAACTGTTATTTCTCAATCTGGGAATGTTATCTAGGGGCAGAAGGCTAGTGGGAATCACTTTAAGCAGGAGGCCGTAAGTAATTCATTAAATCTGATTTATGAAAGAGGCTATTCATGAAGTCACTTGTCATTATAAGCTGGTTAACATTAATTATCTGTTGCTAAAAGAAAATGCTTATAAGCCTTACATATATTGTTATATAGAGAGAGGTCATTTTTTACATACTGCTTTTATTTACAAAGCATCTCAGCGTTTTTGGGAACAGGGTTGTACTTCTTTACTATAAAAACGACTCGGTTTAGAGGGAACATGCGCTGCATCAAAGTTCTTAGATAAAGCCTCTTGTGGTTTTCTTTTTTTTGATCCGAATGAGCTCTTATAATTTCACATGAGTATTAGGTGGAGCGTAGAGTGTAAACTTGTTAATTATAAGTCCCTAAAGATTGCTTGAATGTAACCCTGGGAATACTTAAAAAGGAAGAACAATTCAGTGCTTGTTTTGGCACAGCTCTTCTTGTTTTGAACTTGTGCTAAACTCATGCTTGTGGGGGGAAGGAAACCTTGCAATATTATTTACCATGCAGATTATGTATGCAAACATTTCTTCCTTTTCCTCGTTGTCCTGCAACAATCCAGTCGTTAGCCGTTTCTTTGTTTGCCCTTGTTGGAACTCTCTGATATTTGCCAGTGAAATGCAGGGTAGTTAATATGTTAGTGATCTAATCAGAGAAATCCAGAGCACAAAAGTCTCCACAAAAGTATGGCTACAGTCAAGCAGCACTATATGTACCTATAAAAAAATCACCCATTATTATTGTCTGTGTTAGTTCAAATCTTCCTTCTCACTGTTCATTTCAGGGCTCTGGGACATAAAGGTCATTACAGGACATTCACTGTATGTGAACTGAAGCCATAAATGTGACATAGAGGACACTTTACATTATGCTCCCCGTGGTTTGCTGTCATTACCAAGCAGATTGATGGAGATATTCTTTCTCCTCTTCTCTCCTATTCTACCTGTTGTAAGGCTGCTGATGAAAAAAAAAAACTATCATGAAGCTGAGCGTTGTCTTTCACTGCCCACCTCTGGCTGAAGACGGGAACACCATGCTGATAGTTTTTACTGTACAGCCAAATAGTACATCAGTAAGAGAGTGCCCTCTTGTGGAGCTGTTTAAGAAGTGCCAAATTTACAAAAACCCTCCATCATTAAAAAAAAAAAAAAAAGCTTTTATAAGTTATGATGTATATTTAAAAAAGAACTTTTGAAAGCAGAAATAGAAAAACAGAGATATCTGCTTGCTTAGACTCCTGCCTTTTTATAGTTCTCCAAATAATGCATTTTAGCCCAGAGAGCACTGTGGTCAGTGGAGAGGAGGTCAACCATAGTCACACTGCAAACTGAAGTCTACCTGGTCCCCTAATAATACTGTCTAATTACAGCATGATTTTTTGCTTCACTCTAAATGAGCTTAAGGTACAACAGAACTCTGTTACATAAAATATTAGTGCTTAGTTTTTGCTCAGTACTCATTGTCATATGATAAATATTTAGAGAGAGGAAAAAATGACACCAAAATCTGAAAACGATCAATCTGATTTGTCTTTGAAAATACGACCACACTTTCTTTTTATTTTTTTTTCACATTTGGAATGAAAAGTTGTCGAATATTAAAAATAAACAAATAGTGGAAACACTTCTTCTCACATCTCATGGCCAATGTGATAACTTAGTAAAGTCTTAGCAGTCTCAAGTCGGCTAACGGTTCAGGCTTGTGTGAAAGATTGGCAGTGAAACATTTAACAAATGAAGAATATTGTTCAAAACTGCTACAGATTTCTGGATTTCATCATCTCAGGAGCACAATGTGATTAAAGGATTCAGAGAATATCAAAAAATCTTTGTATACTACCAGTAATCACGGCTAACCAATTGTGAATGGCTGAAATAGTGTCTTAGAACTCTAGAGCTTGGAGGAGGAAAACTCTTGTGACCTTATTATTGGATCACACTGTGGACCAGCACCATCCAGCCGGTCATCAGCTCATTTGAAGGAAGATTTACTGAAATACAGATACAGATCTGGTAAGTAGACTCCAGTGAAGCTCCATATCAGAGTGGAGAGAAACAATGTTAGGAAGTAGGAAGGTTCTCCTTGAGTCTAGATGCTGGTGGTGGTCAGGAGGAGATGGATTGGACAAATGAGAGTGTAGCAGGCAGAATGACAGAAAAGCAGTGAGATTTAAAGGATGTGCAACAGAGGTGGGCAAGAAAATGAATATGATAACAACAGAACTGAGTTGTGCAGTAGTAGCTCAAACACAGATGGCAGATGAATGAACACAACTCGTCCTTATTGATCTTAGGCATGAGTTTCATGAGTGAAAGTGTGTTCGTGCACATAGCATGGGTGACTTGCACATCTCTCAAAGTCTTTATATTGCTGAAGGGCATATTCAGGTTTCTGAACAACATAGCATGCTGCCATTGACGGCCTCTTTTTAAGAGCACGCTTTCCTTATATCAGAAAGTCAATGCCAAACCACAAAAACAGTTGATGTACTAAAGTGGCCTGTCATCCACTAAAAAGACAAAATGGAAAACACTTGGCTTTCAAAACTGAACAAGTGGTGATGCAAGTGGGAAACATGCCTCTGCCTCTTTCTTGCTGCCATCAAATTAAGAATAAGCATATTAAAAATAATCAAATGAAATAAGATCAAATGTTCTCTGTTTTGACATTTGGTGATAAATGCAGTATTTAGAAATGCACATGGTTCGAATTGACTTAATATGACAGATTTACGGTAATGACATCACAGTTGCACAATAAGCGCCATGTGCTCCTAACATTAGAGTCAATTTTCTTGCAAAGACACACTTGGGGAAATGAAAGAAATATGAGTGCCGCTAAGAGACTGTGTGTAGTGTGCATGTTCACTCTGTGTGGCACCAACATTGTTCACTTAGATCTTCATCACCGTTTATATTAACACACTCTGGGAAGTACCAAACTACTTGAAATGAAGTCTCTTTTGTGGGTGTATTTTAGACTTCTGTTTCCTGTGATGTCCCTTGTGAAACAACATTTATTTGACTAGGCTTGATGTAATTAGTAAACATAGTATTTCCCAATCAGTGGATTCCAATAAGCTTGTAAAAGGACTGAAAAGACACTTTTCATTATGCTCACCCTGGAGTTGTGGTTTCCAGGCATTTGGTGGAAAGTTTATTTCTATTGTGCTCTCTTTTCTGCCTTCCCTGTATTTGTAATTCAGCTGGTACAGAACAGGTCACTTCCCAGCATTGGCAAAAATAAGCAATAATAAAAAAAAAAAATCAGTATCAGGAAGGCTTTCACTGTAAATCGGATAGCTCAGGATTGATGTAAAGACAACTTTATTAGTGACTTTTAATATTTACTTTGAATTATTTTTTTTATTTGTACTTCACCAAATGGAAACTTGTGCATTATATAAATAAATACTTGATTATGATCAGGTGCTTTATTTTTTAAATTTGCTGACTAAAGTTTCAGCTGATTAATACAAAACCTATTCTTATATCATTTATATTATAACAAATATATGGACCTTTACAATTTAATGCACTCTGTTTTCTGGTCTTACTGACCATTCAGAGCACTTTGATTACAAATCACATTTAAGGGAAATTATACTGTACACAGCCTTCATTCACACCACATTCATTCTAATTCAGAATGATAATCACTGGTTAGCCTAACATCCATGTCTCTGGACTAAGAATGTCAATGAAATATGGATGGGTTTTATGCATCCATTCCTTTTATCCATCCAGAAAGACACACAGGCACAGGGAGAACATACAAACCACGCAGAAAGGCAAAATAGGAGCTTTCTTGTGAGGTGACAAGGCACTGTTGACGAGTATCAATGGCTTTTGCACAGCTGAACTCTCAAATGTGCATTCATCTTTGTTATGATGGCTTTATGCAGCCCAACCAGATGACGTTATCCATCTGCTTCTTCTGCTTATGGATGTTCTTGCTTACAGTCTGAATCCATTCTTCACCTTCTTAGTCACCCGAGGAAGATATTCTCTTGTCCTTTTATGTCGCATTAATGCGATATACAGTTCTTGCCTCCGGCTCAGGAGGCAGAGCAGCTCACCCGCTAATTGGAAGGTTGGTGGTTCGATCCCTGGCTGCTCCAGTCTACATGCCAAAGTATCATTGGGCAAGATACTGAACCTCAAGTTGCTCTAGATGCGTTCATAGGAATGTCATTGTTAGATAGACATGTTGCATAAAGTGCTTTGAGTGCTCCAGCAGAAAACCGCTATATTAGAACCAGTTCTTTAACCATCTACTACTCTCACAGGTTTAAATTAAAACGTTTTTTAAGACCACAGTTTTCAAAGACACACTACTCTGTCGAAAAGCATTTGTGGCCAAGATCCCTCCTGAAACGCTGAGGTCACTTGGATCCATTCCTCCTGCCATCATTGCTAAATCTGAATCAAACTGGCCTGCTCGAGACTTTTAACTGATCAAGTGAGCTGCTGTGAGCATGCTCTTTGCCATCTAAGAGCACTTCATGGTTGTCAAAAAACAGAAACTTACTTGAGCACTGTGACATAAACCCAATGAAGACAACATTATGGTAAACAAATGCACCATTTTCTCTTTCATTCCTTCTTTTGCATTTCCATTATAACAATAAACACAACAGGAATAAGGTCAATTTCAACACAGGGAGCATCATCTCTGGTCTTTCTATCAACCAAAACACAAATAAGAAACAAAGCCACAGGGACAAAACATACTGGAATACACTGCAGGGAAGCTGCAGAGCATTCGGGATCACTTTCTCACACTATTTACTCTTCTGTCCTCTTTTTGCCTGGTTTCAGGCATGAAATCTCACCTGGAACATTGTGATTTCTTTCTGATATCAGGTTGGTTTTGTACCTTCCATTAAGGAAAGTAAGCTGCTGAATAACGCACGTGTCACCTGTATGCAAATGATTTTTATCTAGCCTTGTATTTAAATAACTCAGACATACTTCTGCTTATGTTTAAAACTTCCTCTACATTTACAGCATATCACACTTAACTTTGTTTTGAAATGGTTTCTAGGAAACCTAACTATATATATGTATGCATATACTGGAATGGTTGGCACTGCCCATGAAATGCTACCACAAAGAATCATTAATACTACCAACCATTATAGCAGTAACGGCTGGTAGTATAAATGAGCAGTAATTATTATTCGTGTTTTATATCTGTTCTTCCTTATGGAAACATGCACATACTCTGCATATTCCTCTCTTATTTGATTGGGCAACCACATAAAAATCAACACTCAGCAAAGAAAATAACACTTTTTTTTATGTTTGTGTCATATCTTCCAGAGATACAAAAATGTACAAAACATATATTGCAAGCACAGCGCCCTGTGATTGCATAAGACAGAATGCACATGCTCTAAATCAGCGAATTGTCTCGTAGATTTACAGTATTGGGTTTGTGCCCTGTGGCTTTTTCCCTGCCAAGACACATGTGACCTGATGAAGCAAAAGCCGGCAAGATCCGTAAAGGGAGAAATACTATGCGCCTCCGTCAGCCTGTTAACTGTGAGCGCCACCAGTCTCACAACCATTTCTCTCTTTGCCCTCTCTTAGAGCTTCATCGTTGTTTATAACAACACGCTGGTCAGTACCAGGCTCTGTTTGAGCTGGAGTCTCATTAGTGAGGGTGTTTTCGTCATCCTGAGTATCAGAATCAGCGTCTTTGGACTGTGCGTCTCCTGTGACATCACTTGTGCGATTAACAGGTATTTGAGTGGGAATGTTATGTTCAGGTGGCTTCAGGTGAGTTTGTAGAGTGTCAGTAGAGCTGCTGGAGTCTGACATGTCCTCCTTGGCTGTATCGAAGGACTCCGTGAAAATGCTCTCAGTGTACGACTGACTGGCGATGGTATCTGTCTCAGAGCCAGACACATCCACTGAGTCAGGAAGATAGTTATGGTGGGTTTTCCCATTAGCACCTAATCTAAGATTAGCGTCTGTGCATCTGTTGTCTGATTTCACGTGCATCCTACGAGTTCTTGGAGCCAAGTCATCTTCATTCGTCACACTTTCAGGTATAGAATAAAAAGAGGAGCTCGACTTAACCAAATTTTCTGTATATCCCACGTCAGCATCCAAGTTCCTTTCCATATTTTGGACGGCCTCTCTATCTGCATCATCTTTGTTTTCCTGTCCAACAGCAGTGCCTTCCAATCCAGCCAAAACTCTCTTCAGACTCTGGGCTCTGTCTCTGTAAACTTGGCACAGCTCAGCATCGGGCATGTGGTTGCCATGGATCTCGGCCAGCTTCATGTACACCACATACAGAGCCTCAGGGTTAGCTTGGTCCTCAAGTGCTGCTGCCAGAGCCAGCTGGAAGTAGCCCACTGCATCAAAAGCATCCTGTAGAGCGAGCACGCAGAACAGAGGTCAGAGCTGGTCTTGTCAAAATCAAACACATAATTTCCACATTTGAAGGTTACATCGCCACGAGATGAACCTGAAAGCGATACTGTTTCTCAGCCAATGATTAAAACATGAGCAGGTCATTTTGACATATAGAAAGATAAAGCTTACATTTGCCATCAGCTTTGGACAGTGAAATCGATCATCGCCAACAGAAGAAGTCATTTCTCGAAAGTTATTTTTAATACAGAAAAACAAGCAGATTTTTAATACTGCCACTAAATCATTGGTTAAAGTGTAAAACAAATTACAGTGTGAGCGTGTGTGTTTCTCTTAACAGAGTAATATTAAATATGCCTGAGTCAGAATGCACTCTTATTATATTTTCCTTTCTGGGATGATTTTTTCCATTTCTTTCTGAGAACGCTGACTTCAGCGAGATGAGGGAGAAAATAAGGGGCGGTGCGGTCGCTTCCCCACACCGGATCATTTTAGGAATGTGCTCTCTCTATCTTTCCCAATGCAACACTGTAACTGTGTCCCTTGTACCTTGAGTTTGTGTAGAGTGAAGTTTCCCAGCCTGCAGTAGACCTTGGTGTAGTAGCGAGCCTCCATGGGGTGCTGTAGGACAGGCGGACTCAGTGACAGCGACTTCAGGTAGTAGTTTTCTGCCATCTCATACTGCTCCAGACTGTAGTAAATTGTGGCTAATCGATGGTAAGCACTCCTCTCATTCACACTCACTCCTAAAGCAAAAAAAAGTCAATGTTTTTTTATAAAGTATCTTGCCAAGTACAAATACCACACTGTACCTGGATTGAGAGGATTATTACAGACATGAGGCTCAGGCACGGCTCAACTTTGTACCTGTTTTGCTGGCGACCTGGACAGCCAGTGTTGCGTACTGCAGAGCCTCCTCGTGCTCCTTTTCATTCATCAGCAGGTCTGTGAGTTTACTTAACAATCGAAACTCTGAGTGGATGTCATCGATGCTCCTCGCAAACGGCAGACTCCCATCCTGAAAGCAAATATAAGTAATTTTACTGAGAATCCAAACTTTCTACAGTTTGTTATTGAAAAAACCAAAAAAAAAAAAACCCAAAACAGTACACTTGAAGTATCCTTTTACCCTGTAGAACGGCAGTGAAGCCATCCGGTTCCTGTGACCTTTAAAGTAAACATCTCCTGCCTCCTCATAGATGCTCATGGCAAAGTGAGGGTCATTCATCCTTAAGGCTGTCTTTACTGCTGCCTGAAAAACAAACAAGCAAACAAAACAAATACGACAAGACACAAGTAATCAAATGTTGTCATTTGATCTTATTTTATACTTCATAAGTAAAAACATTAACTGCTTAGTAAGGGAACCGTTTGCTGCTCAGGAATGTGGAATATCGACATTTCAGGAATACCAGATTTATGAAACAACAAAAGGCACTGAAAGGAAAAAGTTTCCTCTACTACTGTACACACACCAACACTCCTCACCTGTAAATACATGTCAGCCAACTCATCCTCATAAACGAGATAATAAATGCGTCCGACCTGTAGCCAGGTCTCAGACTCTTCCTCTTTCTTTCCCAGATCGATAGAAATTCTCAAGCTTTGTTTGGTGTAGTCGAGAGATTTACGAGATGACCTGCACAGAATGCACGATTAAAAACCATAAAATCTAAGACACAAATGTTAGGTTACAGATAGAGACAGAATCGTAGAAATGAGACGCAAATCTTCACCTCTCATCGTTGAGTGTGAGGTAGAGGCTACTGAGCTTTTCCAGATACTCCCCCTCCAGTCTCTTATCCTTCAGTTCTCTGGACACTGACACACAGTGCTCATAGTAGACAATGCTCTGACCATAAAGCAGCATGTCAGCATACAGTCGGCTCAGCACCTTGGCCACCACCATCTGACCTATGAAAAATTCAGATCAACATAACCAGCTAATCATACTGGTCATATCATGATTCCTTTTTTATATTCTATTTATAGTTACGTAATACCTGTGGGCTTAATGGACAGACTACCTGCTTGAATTTTAATACAAAGTCCTCTGTTTACATGCAGTTAGTAGTTAGTGTGCACGAATACATGAACCTAAATGCATGCTTGAAGGTGCCATTTTCAGTGGAGGTACATTACAGCAAGTTTCATGGATGAACTTGTACTTACTGTGCAGGTTTTTGGCATGTAGTGCAATTAGTAACCCAATTTCATAGCATGCCCTGATGTCCTGACTCCGCCCCCTGTCTTTGTAGCTACGCCCCAGCCACAGGTAGGTTTGAACGTGCTCCTCATCTGTCGGGCTTTCCCAGAGATCCCAAAAAAGGCACATGGATCTAAAATAAAGAGAAAATAAGATTATATCAAAACTAAATAATCCTATAGACGCTAGATTTGTTTGATCTGTCAAAATTTAACTGTGGCAGATTTTTCAAAAAATGTCAAAGATCTGACCTGACCAGGAAGCGTTCTGCAATCAAAGACGCCCCCGCGTCCAGTGCCAGACACCCCAGGTTGGCAAGTGCCAGGGCCTGATTCCTTTGGTTTCCATTTTCTCTGGAGATTACCAAGGCAGAGTGGAGGTGCCATCCTGCCTCTGGGATGCGACCCTGACGCCTCAGACACAAAGCCAGCAGGTTATGGATCACACCTCGCTGAGTGGGACTGTCTGTTCCCTGCAGAAAGATGCGAAGGCACGTATTACCCATGACATTCATGTTTGTTTAGACATTATTCACTGCGAGTGTGTCATTCTTCACCAGTTCATCACTGGTCACTGTACCTGTAGTGATGTGAGCAGTGGTTGTAGAACACTCTGGGCCTTCTCAGCCTGGCCTGTCAACACCAGCAACCACCCAAGCAACACAGATGCCTCAAATCCCTCCTCCTCATTGATGTGGCCTCCTTTCTCCACAGCTCGTTGAGCACAGTGCAGTGCTTTATCAAGAGCGCCGTACTGCTGGTAAACTGAGGCCAAGCCCAAACACAGGTCCCTTTGGATCTTCATGTCATCCCCGCGCTCGGCTATTGCCAGAGTCTGCTGCAGGTAAACTACGATCTGAGCAGGGAGCAGTGAGGTTCCTTCCTTCCAGCAGGGGTTCAAACGAACAGAGTTCCTGATAAATAATTCAATCCTCTGAAAGACATTGTGGAGAGAGTGGTCCTGTCTCGAATCCAGGCTCAGCGAGGCAAGTGCTAAGTAAGGCATGTATTTGCAGTGATAGAGCCAGCTGAGGAGCCAGTTGAGATCCAAAGGAGCTATCGGTTGCCCGTCGGCGGCAGACAGAGTCAGCGAAAGAAACTGGAGCCGCTCGACAAAAGGAAGAGCGTCATCGCTCTTCTTGAGTAGCAGGAATAGGGTGGACATGAGGTAGCAGATACGAGCCTCCAGGTGCTTGTCCACCATCACCACCGATCTCCTCAGGAGCACCTTGAGCAGCTCGACTTCATCGGTCGATGTGAAGGAACGACAGGGGAGGCATAGGAGCAGGGCGCTGGCCTTCTCCAGAGTCTGGGGCAGCTTGTCAGTCATGCGTTGCTTCAGGTAAATAGCAGTGAGGTTTGTGAAGAGGGCAACCAGGAGCTGAACATCAGAGAAGCTGTCGACACTGACGCTCAGAGCTTCCTCGTAGTATACACGTGCCTGGGGAGAAAAGATTGTACACTGGTGTAGATCGAAAACAAATACGTTCCGCCAAGTAAAACTGCAGCAAAATTCGGTGTTTCAAACCTATTTTCATTTAAAAGGTGCGACAAATAATTTGTGCACTTCATTTTATCTCTCTCCACACTGCAAAAAGCATCATTATTATTATTACAATATTATGTAAATGGTCATGTGTGGTGTCTTGTTACAGGCTAACTTGCCTTGAAATCTCTGTTTAGAAAACACTAAAGTATGTAATCATACAGCCTACAAAGCACACTTATGGTAAATGCAAATGAAAAAAAAACCAAAAAAACAAAAGCATGCCTGTGAGAACTTTAGCTTCCTGGCACATAGTCTCCCCAGGAGAAAGCATGCCCGCCGATGCGCCCAGTGCATTCCCATTCTCTTGGCACACTCTCTGACACTCTCAAGGTGACCTGACAGCTCGTCCTCAGTCTTGCCGCTGAAAGTCACCCACAGGAAGGAATACTGCAGGTCATACAGGGGCAAGAAAGCATCCTGGGGGTAAAAAACAACAAACAAAGGGTTTTAGAGTTATTTTAGGCATTAACCGAGTTAACAGGAGGGCAAATGTCCTAATGAAAGTCAGACACAGGAAGCTCAACATGGCTAAGAAAGAAAGACTTGAGTAATGTAATAAATGAGGCAGACCTGGAAGTGTTCCTGGTTGAGTAGAGTCAGTGTAGGGTCACTGCTCTCTGACTCCTCCCCATCCCAGCTGTTCTCTTCCAAGAAAAGAGGAGGATCTTCCTGGAACTCGTCCAGTTCTCTGAATGTGTCATCCAGGGTGAAGGATAGGCGCTCTCCCTCTCGTGGCAGAGGGTTGAGAGAGTGACAGAGGGACAGATGAGGAGAGGAGCGAGAGAGCGATTGGCGAGGGGACGACTGGTGGGTGGGTGTGACTCCACTTCTCTCTGACATGATGCTTTGACGAGCGCTCGTAAGGCCTTTAAGATCTGTAAAGACGACAGGTATAATCATAAATCCTTTCTCAAGCTGCTCAAAGGCATCAGCATCGTAAACGTCAGGTTTCTTCTTAAAAAGTCATTACCATGTTTTGGCCGACTCCTAATGTACATGAAGTCGGTTTCATCCAGCCTATCTGGAAACACACAAGGTAAATCAATTCAGCATTGATTTTCCAGCTGGAAGCACAGATGGAAACTATCTTTCCCAGAATAAATTACAAATACCGCCGCTATTTAGGAAACAAACATGACTTGTATTTCACTTATGCCTCGATGACACGATCCCTCCCTTTTCCCCTAGCTAATTAAAAGTGCAACATTTCTCAGCGAGCCCAGTCATTCCTTTACCTAGCCTGTAAACGGAGCTGATGTCAGTCGAGAAAAGCCTTTCCAGCAGGCCGCTGTCGCTCAGCTCAGAACTGCAAGGGTTAACCTGAGCAAGGCTGGCTTTCTCCTCTTCGGTTAGAAAGACCAATTGTCCATCTCTGTGTAACGGAAACAAAGGCAGCATTATGATTATCCAGGCCTCATCACCTGATCCGCCCTGTCCAGACTGTGAATCCTCGAAATAGGATTTCATAAAAGATTAGCAGAAGACTGTAAACAAGACATAAGGAATGTAGATGGTATTGCGATAAAGTGATTTTAAGGTGAAGCGTCACATGTTACAATGAGACCAGCTAGTTTAAGCCACTGCCTGGATTTACAAAAAAAAAAAAGAAAAAAAAAAGACTTTCTTACAAGGGTGCAGTATTGAGAGGCTTGACGTGAGCTATTTGAACAAAGCCGCGGCATCCAGTTGAAGTGTGTCGTCCTATGAAAACACCCAGGCTTCGGAGCAACAGACCCTGGATCTCCACAACGTCACCTTGGCTGAGCGGGAGCTCATCTGGTCCCACTGGGCTGTAGTCAGCTACTGCCACACAGGAGCCAGTCACTGAGGCATTTAATGAGGTGAAGGGCAAAAGAAACAACACTTTTAAGCACACTGATTAGGAATTTGAGGGTATATCAGTTAGTTCCGCAGTTACATTTCAACAGGCACTGTGGTTACAGTATGCTGTATGTGATAGCAAAGCTTTACCGATAGGATGCTCAAATGGTTCCCTTTCTGTTTGTGAGCATCCAGCATAGACTGGGTACTTCTTCAGGAACCACCTGACCAAACAGGAAGTATAATTTAACAAATACTGTACTCCACATAGGTGAAGTGGTCAATTTGAGGAACAGATAGCAACTTACTGATAGAACGGGTAGGGCAGGGGTTGCATGGCAGTGACTGGCACCATGCCGTGGTTTCCTGTGGTGAGCAAGGTGCCCTCCCACATGTCGTCCTGCCCCGTGTCCCTCACCACCAAGAGGTCATTCTTTTGGAACGACAGCTGCTCCTCATCCTCGTCATTGTCGGCTCTGGTGAACAGCGCCTTAGCAAAGCAGGATCCTGGAAGGAGACTGATTTTTAGTAGAGAGAATCAGCTTCGCTATTCCCCCGCCCGAAACACAAAGAAACACAAAACCCGTCTTTAGTCATTGCTTATGATGCTGGTAAACGTTACTGCACTTAAGTTCAAAATCAGCAAAATTGCCAGAGTTGCCGCGCCCTCATTCAGTCACTGGGAAAAGATGGATGTTTTATAACCTGGCCCATTAAGTTAATGTAATTTTCACCACTATTTGCCAGCATTGCAGTCCTATTATGCATTCCCATGATGCATTTTGCCTGAAGGATATGTTCAAGAGAAAGAAGGGATGTCTGTGCCGCCCCGGCGGGAGGGAATCGATACACATTCATGGAGGAGAACAGCACAGTAAGTTGTACTTCATGTCGTTGTCTAATGCATTCAAACAGCAGATCAAATTTGGGATTTTGGTTTAACAGTAACTCTATAAACCTGATATGAATAAAAGTGTGATTATAATGTTGACTTGATTAAAAGTGTATCGTAGTTTCTAAATTAGTTTCCGCACAGCACAAAAGTGCTTCCACTACATATGAGGCGGGTCTGTTCTACAATTTTACTTAAGCTATGTGAGGCAATCTGTTCATTCAAGTCTTAATTGGGGTCACAAAGAAATGGATTAAAAATAATGGGATCAAATCACAGTGAACTCAGTTAACATCCTATAATTAACTACTTAAGTTCAAGATTACTCTGACAATGACTCATTTGACTTTATCTTTCTTTTTTAAATCTCATTATGAATCAATACATTAACATTTTGAAATACAGGCAGCAGCTTTAGAGTCTAAAGTATAGACTTCGGATCACTGATTTACTGACAGGATCTCATTTCTATTTACAGATGCTTAACCTTTTCCCTCCACATGTTATCCCTGTGCAATGCCAGAGCCTGATAAAACAAACCCTTACATTTCAGTGACATGAATTACTGCGCTTACAACACTACTGACCTTCCTGGAGTAAAAGTCCAAGGTACAGTGTGGCCAGATGTTCCTCATCCACTGTCACACTGATCTGCAAGTCATTGAGCAGCTCTGGGTCCAACCAGAATGACGGATCGCAGAGGAAGTTTTCCAAGCAACGAGCCACATAGCCTGGGCAAGAGCACATGCAGCACCAGATGAAATACTACTGCTTATACTCATGCCAACCAGTACTATTACTGTGATGATGGCACAACAAAGACGAAAAAGAGAGAATACAGACATTGAAATGTCATCCAGAAGGTTGCTTATTAGTCCTACCTAGTGCAAGGTATGTTGAAAACTTCCAGATTTCCTCTACAGTTTTGAATGTGAGTACAAAGCTATCCTTCTCAGCGTGGACAGAGACCAGACGTGCAGACAAGTCCTGCAGAAACAAAGTCTCACGTTACAGTAAAAAGTCATTAAGCCATCTCTATAAAGTGCACATTACATGTACAGTATATAATACTGCGTAATATGAAATCATTATATGGTAAAAACATACTACTTTTTCATTATTATATCAGACAGTTTAGCAGTGTAGGAAAGCTTGTGTGTCGTCTTCATCATAGGGACTCACTTTGAAGAGCTGTATGACGTCCTGGCTGTTGCTCTCCACCACTCGGAGTCGTGTGCGTAGCGCCTCCTGGAGGGTCCGGTCAGAATCTGCACTGGAACGCCGTCGTCCGGTGAACAGTAGCACGATTTCTAGCAAGAGGACAAAATGCGCTCTGGGGTTATCAACACTGAGTTTAAATTGGTTATAGCAGTGAAATATGAGGAATATAAAGAATTTGCCTTTTCTACTTCACTTATATTGTACTCAAAGTGCTTTATATAACATGTTTCCTTCACCCATTCACGCACATTCGCATTGTGATGAATGCACTGGAACACTTAAGGTTCAGTATCTTGCCCCAAAATACTTTACAGCACAGATTGGAGCAGCCAGGAATCAAACCACCAACCTTCCAGTTAGTACATCACCCACTCTACCTGAGCTATAGCTAACCAGGAATAAATATGGAGGGCATTTTAAATCCTTTTGTTCCACTATTCAGAGTATCTCCAAAAAAGTAAAACATAAAACCGAAACCGGAATAAAAACACATCATTTTCATCAAAACACAAAAAGCAAGATTTTGTCAAATATTTTCTCTGAGAGCTTATATTTCAGGAAGATGCTTTGTGAGCACAATGTGATTCCTCAGAGGAATAACAAAGCTATTAGGCCTTTTACTGGACACTCAGTGTGGCCATTTAAATCCATTTGAGAGGAAGAACCTGAGGGAAAATGATGGATGAAGTTAAAATGCTGAGTGAGTAAAACATTAGCAGACGGGGAATGTTGTTCATCAGTATGCATAAATATAATATGCATGGGAAACGATCCTGTGTATGAAATTAGTTTAGCAAAGCTTATACGAAAGCAGGTTTTCCAGTAATAAGGCAAAACAATCCAGGCAAATAATTCGAGTAAAAGTGCCACAAAGTGTACCTGAAGAGAATTTGTCTCCCAGTGACACGGTACTTCCTCTAAGGAAGGCCTCCTTCCTCTTCTTCCAGTAACTGTCAGGCTCCACCGTACCTTCACCTGATATTACTATTGCAACATCCTCCTCTTCACCAGCACCTGAAAGAGGAAATAAAGTCATGAAACAGTTCCTGAATATAGTTTAGATCTTAAAATTTAAACAAGAAGAAAATGAGGAGAGGAAACTCAGCGTACTTTTGGTTAAGGCAGTGTTTCCTAAACAGCATTTTCACATTTGAGGTGTAATCGAGACGTGGATGTTGTATGTGGAAACTATTTTATCAAAACAGACAACACAAGGGCTTTAAGAGTAGATTGCTACTGCAATGCATGTTCCAGACTGGCATGGAGATTAAACTGGGAATGTTACCAGATGACACAAGATAGCAATCGCTCTTTGCTATTTACAAAAACAACACGCTGCAGTCTGTATTTGAACAGGATGAACTCATGAATTTAAAAGTAGTTTCTAGACTTTCTTTCTAATATATCCACAAAAATCCACAGTAGTCCGTCAACTGACACCACCCATCCTATCTTCCAGAGCCGGATGTTGTAAGAAGTGTTTGTTTGTCAAGTTTTTCATTTTATGCTCAGTTTAAACTCATTTGCTACATACTTTAGTAGATTACAGCTTTAGACATATCACCAATTACTCTAGCACTTTTTCTGTGCCAGCCATTTAAGTAAACAGGATCTTAATCATTTCTAAACCTGCAGCAAGCTGAATGCACACGCTTTTTTTTTTTCTCAGGAAAGTTGATACGGGCTGTCCCTGGTTTGTTCCATTGTGCAGGGAGGATATCCCAAACACTTCCTCTGCTTGAACACGGCGCAAGCAGCACCGCTCCTTCTCACATGAATGCTGATGACTTATTTGTACTCTAAACGAATCGGGCACTTAATAATGTTATGATTTCAAACTGATTCCAAACATCCGGCTGTTTGGTGCAACATAGCTAACACACCTTGAGTCATGATGTCATTTCCTGGGAAGTGTTCATTAGCTCCACCGAGAGTATATGGCGGTTCCCTCCATAGAGCATCCAGTTCGGCAGGAGAGATGTCTGGAAAAAGAAAAGCAATGACAATACTGAAAAAATTGAATTGTGTCTATGATCCTAAGCAATACAGTGTTAAATATCACAACAGTAATAGTCTAAAAATTTGGGGATACATGCATAATGTACTTTCTTTGATCCACCACTCCTGCATCTACTGGTTAATACAAAGCTACAGCCAGCAGTCACTTAGCAATTAGCTAACCTATCTTTAAAAATAAATAAATAAATCAAACAAATGTTGCTTATCAGTACCCCAAATCTCATTACGATCCTCATTAATCACCTTTTTGAATACTTATAAGGTAGACCATTTCCTGGCAGGAAGTGTTAAAAAGTAACCAGCAAAGAATCCAGGAAGTTATTTCATTCATATCAAGGTTCATTAAGGAGGGTTTGCAAACTCAACAAAACAAAAATAGTGATGAGTTGAGTTTAATATTTGCTTTTAGTCCTTTAATATATTTTTAGTCTTTAAGTCAAGATCCTCCTGGGTGTAGCTTTACCTTACAGATGGAAGAGAAGAATCTTCTGGTTTTTTTAAACAAATATGTTTCTGGGTGGGGAGAGTGCTGACATCACTTAGGGAGACGGAGGCATACTTGAGCTTTTTCGTTAGTTTGAGGAGTTGTTAAGGGTATACACGGACGTTAAACACACACAGGCCGAGCACGGACACACAACTGCACTGACATCATTAAGACCTCCAGGCTTACTCATACACACACACTCAGCTGCTCTGCCCCTGACTCCTCAGAGCACACATTTATGTCACCGTGGTCACAACATCAGAAGCGATTTAAATTTTAAAAAGGAAAAAAAAAACTGTAATAATTCCTATTAGAATTCCACTTTTTACATGTGTTGTCAGTGCAGAACCACAAAAGAACATCATTATTTTGATGCAAAGCATTCACAAAACAATGGGAGCACACAATTTAGTAACACAGTATGCAACATGACATTATGCCTAAGAGGACAAAAGCCTATTCTTTCCATTCTACAACACGGAGGACAGTTAGCACCACTGGGACTGCTTGA
>NW_005187402.1:6740516-6745019 GCF_000239375.1 Pundamilia nyererei | reverse complement strand
TAAGGTGATTCCATAGAGGGACAGGCTGCAAGGTCAGTGCTAAGTGGGGGTAAGAGTTTCCTGGTGACACAGGTTGAGGATCAGTTCATCTCCAACACAGAGTTTAACCCAACTCAGCTTTCTACCATCAGATGGCAAAGTGATATGACAAGAGCACCACAGAAAAGCCTCTTTCTACAGTGTGAGGTCACTGAGAAAAAAAAAAGGCTGAATGCTGAAAATAGAGATGGCGTGGTGAGGAGATCGCGATAGACGCCATTGTTCTCACTTATGAGACACCCCTGATAATTAAGCGCATCAAAGGGAGGGGAAAATTAGAATAATTGACCTTAGGCGACCCATTACCATCAGAGAGGGACACGGTAAATAATACAACAATGGCTCCATTGAGAATGTGAAATTCTCTCCATTCTTAAAACATATATAAAAAACACAGTTACCCATACTATGATTTTCTCTTCAACATGCAGAGTATAGACAGAAGTAGTTATAATTGACAGTGTTTATGTCAATTATAACTGCTAAACATAAAAGCTTAATGGTAACTAATCACTTTCCTATTTTTAATCTCTCTCATCCATTTTCTTAACCACTTATCCAATTCAGGGGCAGACACGGCTGGGGCCTATATTGGCAGTCCATCACAGGGCTAATACAAAGAAACAGACAACTATTGACAGTCCCATTCACAACCAATTTAGAATCACCAGATCACCTAAATATGCACGTCTCTGGACTGTGGTATGAGGCCAGTGTGCTCAGAGTCAAGCCCGACTGATATAATATGTTTAAGATCAATAATGATAAGATCGAATCCTGATATATCAGGGTTTGTTTGTTTTTTTGCTCGTTCAGACACTGAAGCATACATTTCCCTAACATTTGTTACCTGTAGTTACCCACTTACGTTCTGCACGACTCTACTCAGAATCAGATCAGCTGTTATTGGTTTTTTGTGGCGTTCCAAATGTGTGTTCCCAAAAGGAAACTTGCAGAGTGCCTTCTGGTGGAAAAACTATGCAACGTGAACACTCTTAAAATTGTTGATTATTATAAAATATTATTTATAAGCTGTTATCAATGCCGGTATTGTTAGAAAGCCAATACCAGCTGATAATATTTACCCGTCAATAAATGGGTCAGGCTCTACCAGAACAAATCACACAGGGACATGGAGAAGATGCAGATTCCACACAGATCAACCACAGCTGACCAGTCGATCTGGTCAGCTGTGGTTGATCACTGTGTATTATCAGATAGGAGGTATAGAAGTCTTTACAGGGACTTTACATTAATTTAAAAATTACTGAAACTGAAATACTACAGTAGGTTTTACAGCAAAGGGTGTTTCCCACAAAATCAATGTGCACATATCTATACTTATCTATTCCAACACTTTAAATGGAAAGTGAATAAAACTACCAAAAAGTGTTGAATTGATGACACAAACATCACATGGCGTAAAAATAAGCTTATATAGAGAGTAAACCTGAGTAGAATTATGCATTTTGTTTTTGTACCCGAACAGTATCCAAGTTAAACTTTGAAAACGTATCTGATGACTGCCGGCAGACACAGCAAATTGCAGATTACGCCGTTAACCGAGATGGAGGGGCCAACTGATGTAATGAGGTGATAGAAACAGCTGATGCCTTACACGCCTCGTGTCAGCTACCATCAGATGCAATCACTGATGTTGGAAAACAAGTGCTTCCGCAAAATTAGGCGATGCAGAGGCCTGATATTCTTGTCTGTAACTGGTCTCCTCTTCTTCATGACTGAATCTGCGTGCCTGGTGAGACAGAAAGCTGTAAACAAGCAGGAGCCATAGCAGGGAATATCCTGACAGCCCTGCTTGTTTGCCATTGTTCAACAAATATCCAATCTAATAAACGCAGACTGGTCTCCAAGCTCATATGTGCAGTCACATGCACAGGCCGTTGTTAGCATCAAAAGCTAACAGCAGCTGTCTCCATAAAACCATAGATACTATCAATAAAAAAGGTAATTTGATTATACAAGTCACATAAATCCTCTTTACCAAACACCTTTAGATAAAACTATTGTTTCCTCTAAGCGGCAGTGTTCAAAACCCTTCTTCTGAGTGAGGCTGTCACACCACTTCACTAAAGTCTCTTATAAACAATGCTTGATTGCTGACTTGTTAAGCCTCAGACACATCATGCATTGCTTGTAATAACAGGGGCTGTTGTAACTAATGACCACATACCTTAAACAACCTCCCAGTCTCCACAGTCTGAAGCCACAGCCACAGCCTGGTACACTATTGTGACACTCTGTGGGCCATGACAATAACATCTAGCATAATGAGAGACATATGGTGTGATCAGCTGTGTGTGTGGCTGCGTCCAACTGCATGACTATGCAGGAGATGTTTGAGGTGAGGTGTCTCTGGGTGTACAACGTAGGCTGGTAGACGGCAAACATGTGGGAGAGGAGTTAGCAGAGAGAAATGTGAGACAGGGGTTATGAGCTCTAAGTTTAGACTATAACCCCCTGTTAACTCACTCACATGCCTGTGTGTCTGGGACGGAGAGAGCTCCCTGCAGGGAGATTCCCACAGTTACACAGAGACATTTGGATCCCTTAAACACACACTGTGGTGGATCACTGCAAAATGTGGTGGATAATTTCCACAGTTCATTACAGTCTGATTCTAAGAAGCCTTTGGATTGCCGCTTAATTGAGTTTTCTGACCTTTTGGAAGAATCTGTAACTATTTACTGTCAAACGATTAGTGAAACCGAGGAACTGAAATCACTACTTGGCAGCCACTGCTCATTCAAACGTTCAGAAAACTGTTTACCGTTTTCACTAGAGACTGACAACAGCCTCATGGTACAAAGTACAGCAGCGACTGCCCAACGGAATAAAGTTTATGACACCACGAAACTTAAAGATCAGCTAAAAGCACATTCTTACCTCTCTGTTGGTGCCAGCTCTGTCTTTTCAGTTCATTCCTGGTGTGCGTGGCAGAACGTATCTAATGAATGTACCGTGAGCGGTAACCGGTGAGCTGCGCGTCATGACAGCGGCTCAGTGTGCTGTCAATCTCCGCGGGTGAAAGCAAAGGAAACAGCGAAAAAGTGTGGAAGTGAGTGAGAATGTGGGTGTATGCGTGGGTTTGTGTGCGTGCCTGTCGCTTCAAAAGCGATCCGAAACAGCGTGCCACTGACCGAGGAAGTTTTTTCCCCTGTAACTCCTCCTACATTTACTTTGGGGCAGTCGTAGGGCCTCCTTTTCTCTCTCTCTCTCTGTTTCTTCCCCTCTCTCACCTTCATGCATAAAAAAACTTCCTCTTTCTGTCAGAATCTGGAAACAGGATCCCACAGAGGACTAAACCGAAAAGAGGTCAGGTTATAAATATATCCTCAATCTATCTTCTCAAAACTATTCAAACCTGTTGCACGATTACAACATTCTTCGTAGTTAGAGTACCAGATGCACAATAATAAATACTTTCTCTCTTCCCATTCTACAACACCAGTCTCACCAGCTTGTCTTGCTGCACCACTAATGATGTCAGACGTTTAGATGACTGAGTAATCACCTGCTTTGTTTTGGGTTTGTTTTTTTTCTCTCTCTTTGTATTGTTCAGCACATACCTGACAAATCACTCATCTTCATTACAAAGCTCCTGTTTTTTTCACAGGCCTGCTCAACAAGTCCACTGAATGTGGGAAATGTCCAGAGTGATGCCTGGAAGTGTGAAATATTTATCCTGGCGTGCTGCATGACACTACAAAAACAAAACAAAACAAAAAGGCACAGCAGTGACCTCTTGTCATTTTCTTTCTGGGCTATGTATCTCTGTTATGCATATCTGTGTGTGCAGTGATAATAAACGCCAAGCCGGCAGTGCTTTGGTCTGCCATTTTTTTTTTCCTGTTTCTTTTGCGTGCTTAGTTAAATATAAACTCTGGAACTGATTGTGTAGCCCCAAGTACACCACCACTAAGTCACCCTGAACACACAACATCGTCCCTGTGGTGCTCATGTGATCGTGCAACTGGCTATGCAAGGCTGGAGGACACAGACCATTTATTTTGCTCTGCTTCCAATAGTCTGAGAGTGTTGGAGGGGAGGGGTTGAAAGCATTAAATATCAGCAAATTACAAATAGCCAGGAATAAGTAGAAACAAGCAAGCACAGCGTTGCAGGATGAATAGTAAAACACGGAGTGGGTATGTGCACTTTCCCCTTGCCATGTGAGTGGACAAAGGGCAAGGATTGTGAGATTTAGTGAAGAATGCAGCACACTGCTGATCAGTGCTACTGATAGTGGACACATGGCCACGGTGCGAATGACAAACAAAAGACACATTATATCCAACTGATAAACAAATGAATGATAAGGCCAAAAACAACACAACCACACCCACACACACACACACACACACACACACACACACACACACACACACACACACACACACACACACACATATACACACACACACACACACACACTACAGTATGAGT
>NW_005187402.1:6712549-6740496 GCF_000239375.1 Pundamilia nyererei | reverse complement strand
CACACACACACACACACACACACACACACACACACACACAAACAGTTTTGCAACACATTAGTAGTGCAACTAAATGATGTGTCTGTCATGTGTTATTTGTGCTGACTGTGGTTGTTTTCCACTGCTTGGCATACTTAAAGAAACAGTTTCCATTTGAAAGAACAGAGTGATGTCAGCAGTGGATGTTTGGCTTTACTGGCAGTTATGGAGGGCAGGCACTGGCGCCTTTACATATACCGTCCGCACTGTGTTGACCCAGCGGCCTCCTGCCCCGCTGCCTTCAGTGCACAGGAAAGTCAGTTTCCTGTTTTTCTGCCCCATCAGTTTGGAGAACAAAAGTACAATACTGGATTGACACAGGAGCATGATCAGCAGCCAGCACAAGTCCGTCCTGCACACCATCCAGTTATATATTGTCACATTTACACAGTAATGAAGATAAGGATGCTTCACGTCAGTACATCCTATTAACAGACGTCACAGTCAGTACTAACCCAAGTTAGTCCAGCACAGATAGCTGTAAACATACTGTGTGATACTATTAATAAACTAAGACATGCAGAATAAGGTAATGGTTTGAACTGAATGGACAGTGAAATGGTTTCCAAATAGATATGTCAGTGAGATTTATGCTACGTTTTTACAAAGGTCCCAGATGAAACTAAGAGGCAACGATGAAACTGTGAGGCGAAAATAAGATCATCTTGTAAAGAAAGAACATCTTGTAAAATCGGTGAGCTCCAGAACCAGAAGAGGTGAGACTGTGCAGCACAGAGAGAGCAAGAAAGCCAGGCGCCTTTTACATCCCACCATTGTCCAGCTTCCTAAGGGCTCCAGAACCAGGGCTTCCTCAGGACACAGGGACAAGGTTAACAAAAACAGCACACACACACACACACACACACACACACACACACACACACACACACACACACACACACACACACACACACATCATTTCACAGCACATAAGCTGACAGAGCAATGAGTTCACCACCTTACAATCTGTACCAAATACTAAAAGTAGTATTAGGAGTTCATCAAGATTAAATGCACTGTGATTAATCAGTTGCAACTTAAATTTGCAAGTGTTTTAAATGAGGGGTGTAGAACTCATTTTACATCCTGGGCCACCCGTGTGTACAGCCAGACCAGTGAAAGTGCCCTTTCTGTCATTGAGAAGAAATAAAATATTGAATCCATGAGATGTTTCTCCACTTTTTCTACATGATAAGGAAACGCTGTTGTAGTAACGTCTTGATGTTTCCCCAAATCTTATAAACAGTACATTTGCATAATGACTGAAACCAGCCCAGTGAAGGAACAATGGGCTGGGAAGGTCAGTTCCTTAATCATAATTATGCAAATTCTCATGACCATTGATCAACAACCACTGACCAAAGACCACTGATCAATGGCCATGAGTACCATTCACAGAGAGTTGGGGAATGGCTGCAATCACAGCATTGTAAAATGGCAAAAGATGTACCCTTAGGCCCCCTCCTCGATTCAGAGACGGTCTTTCCCTTTTCACGTAAATGGCCTCCTTGACTCCACGCTCAAACCAGCGTTCCTCCCTGTCAGGATGTGTACATCCTCATCATTGAAAGAGTGTCCACTGGCCTGTAGGTGTAAATAGACTGCAGAGTCCTGGCCTGACGAGGTAGCTCTTCTGTGTTGTGCCATCCGCTTCGCCAGAGGTTGTTTGGTTTCCCCGATGTATAAATCCTGGCAATCCTCCTGGCACTTAACAGCGTACACTATGTTACCCTGTTTGTGTCGGGGGACCCGATCCTTGGGGTGGACCAATTTTTGGCGCAGCGTGTTTTGGGGTTTAACATCCACAGAGACCTGATGTTTAGAAAAAATGCGTCTCAACTGCTCCGATACTCCTGACACATATGGGATCACTACAGGTTTTCGCTTGGGCAGCGATTGTCCTTCTCTCCTGGATCAGCTGGAGCTTTCTTTAGGTGCCTTTCCCACTTTGACAAAAGTCCAGCTGTTGTAGTAAATGAAAGAAATGTATCCGCACGACTCTGTGGGCTGTAAGGAATAACAGAAAAAGTTCTGGTAGCTCCATTGCCCAGACTGTGCTGTAGGGTAGACCTGGGATTGGTTGTCACGTTGGTTGTTACTGCCACATTAGAGGGCACTATGGAATTCTGTGGATGTCACACTTGTAACCTGACCTTCTGTCCAATATGCAGTGTTCAGTTTGTGGAAAACTCACAAAACTTTAAAGAGGAAGTTAGAGAAATTTTTCCTGTTGTTTTTGAAAGCTCACATAAACAGACACTTATTAAAAAGCTGAAGGGAATATCTTTGAATTGAATCAAATGTCCAGTAGCAAGAGGTCAGCTGGAGATTGTCTCACTTGTCCTGGGCTTGGTTTTCACACATGTGACAACCAAGTCTCTGAGGAGAAATGTTCTTGCAGCTAAGCATGTAAAGGTTTTTGTTTTGTTTTGTTATTTGTTTCCGTGTTGGTACAATGGCTTTTGTTGAGCCATACTTCAATAACCAGCCCAAGGAATATGGCTTCAGTGTATTGTCTTCCACAACTGGTCTTGCAAAGATTGTACTGCTGGAAGTCCAGGGGTATACAGAGTCATGACTCTGAGGCACAGGGGTGCTAGATGAATCCTAGTAAAATGACATGAAGATCCCAAAAAATATCGACTTTTAATTTTTCTGAAAACAAAGCTTTTAAATTATATAAGTTATAGTGATAACTACAGGGACAAACAACCCTACACCATGTGAGAAATTATTCCACTATCGGGATGGTTGTCACAAAGTATCAGTATCATTAATGTTTAGTTTTTGTTAAAATTAATTGCAAAATAGAAAACTGTAAAAACAAAACGAACACACACACACACACACACACACACACACACACAAAAGACATTTCTATAACTTTTAATCTCGTGGCAGAACTAGCTAATGCCTTTTAAGGCAATTGCTGTGAGGTTGAAAGCAGGTGAATTCATGAGATGTTTCAATACATATTAACAGGTGAAAACCGTGGAAACAAATCCGTCCACAGTTTCTAAATTACCATGGCCTTAGCAGCAGGTTCACCGTAAATAATCCAATTAATTTATTTGCTTACGTCGATTTTCCAGAAGAGGGCGGTGTCATATCAGTTTTAGCAACAAGCCCAGCCCAGCACTGCTAAAACAACAAAGTAGTTTTATGAACGCTCTCGACCTTCTCTAAATAATTTTGTTTTAAATATTACATGCATCTCTTAAAAAGTGACAAATGTGTTCCGGCCCAGTTTCAATTCAAGATGGCTTTGCAAATGAATCTAAAATTCTCATCTTTCTGTCAGTCTTCCTTTGCTTTGGAAATCGACTTAAAAGGAAGGACTCGTGAACACGTATCACTTATTGCAGAGTGATGTAGGGTATAGTATCCCCAGAGCGCTCACAGCAGCCCAGAGTGACGTCGTTAACCTAGGATAGAAAAAAGAGCGCAGTCAAGTTGGGCTCAGAAACCCGGAGCAGTACCGGAAATGACTTTACTCTACTTTCATAAAAAATCAGTTTTGAGTAACCATAAAGCTTGAGCTTTCAGAAATCGTCAGTGACACTTTCATTTATATATGTAAATATTACAAAAAAAAATTTTTGTAATACTAAAGTATTACTTCTTTTTTATGTGGGCTTAACATTTTAGTTCAAGTCACGTACTTAATACATTGAAAACACAGTAATAACGTACAGTTGGGAATGGGAATGTTTTGTAGCCAGGTTCTGGTTTAATGCAGGTTTTGCTTTAATGGTGCATTGAATTAGCTACCACTTAAATAGATATTTCAAATCAAAATCTAAATTAAATAATAACTTAGTGTTAGCTTATTATAAAAATATATATGATCAAAGACTGTTATCGCTGAAACATCGATTTAGGTTCAAGTTGTCAGCGTTTATCAATGATATTCGAGGTGCATGCATGTCTTTTGTAGGCTAATATTTTAATTTCAGATATACCAAAATCGTTGTTTTTCCTTTCTTTTCACGCAACGTTCACATGCTAACACGCAAACGTGTTTGCTTTATTTTGAAAACCTCAAACGGAAAAATATATAGGGAGGCTGTGTTTACAGCGCGTGAAAGGCGCACGATGACACGCCAGGGGAGCGCGGCGGAGCTGGGATCAGCCGGGAGCGAAAATGTGAAGGTGGAATCCGTGTGAGCAGCATTGTGTGTTGTCACTGGCGTCTTTGGGGGGGAAAAAAAAGAAGAAGAAGAAGAAAGAAAATAATAATAATAAAGGCAGCCGTCGTTCACACAGCAAGAGAGGGAGTTTTATTTGGATGTTGTAGCTGAGTACGGGTATTATCCTACCTTCTGTTTCTTTTTTCTTATATTTTTATACCCCTCTATGCCCACCTTCTTCTTCTGAGAAATTGACTGGAAGCAGTGCTGCTGGGAGTGAGAAGCATCATTTGCGTTTAGAGGATTATTATTATTATTATTAATTTTATTATTATCAATAATATTATTTCAAAATTGCGAAGGAGTAAAACTGCCGAAACGGAGGAATTCCTCGTGCTTTATGGGATTATTTTCTGACGAAGCCGCTTTGTTTTGGATAACAACCGATATTGGGCATCATGAGTTCCAGTGGTAAGTGAATGTGCGCTCCACCTCTCCACTTGAAGCGCAGGGACGATTTATGTAGGTGAGAGCTGAGAGAAGTGCCATAGAACAATAGTAGTCTAGACTGTGTCACGTTTGCTCAATTATTTATTATAAATAATAAACATTTTAAAATAAGGATGACTTGCAATTTAATGTAATAAAAATAGGAAATTGGCATTTTTGCATTAAGGAAAAACAAAACAAAACACAAAAACATACAAACACACACACACACCAGTGTGACTGTGGGTGCCAAGTCCTTATAATAGACTTGGAGCAGGTTTAGAGATTAGAGCTAAGTATATCTCGAGGTCAGAGTGGCATTTGCCCTGAGTTCATCCAATGAGGAGCATTTTTGAAATTCTTCATCCACATAACAGTTGTTTTCTGGGGCCTTCACTTGCTTCTTTCACTTCCTGTCTTTCATCTTCTTCTCTCCCTCCTCATCCTCCTTCCCATCACTCTTGAGGGAACACCCAAGCCTCCAGCTGTTGCTTCTTCTTCTTTTTAAAAATCCACCTGCTCCTTACTGACACATTCCTCAAGGATCAGTAAGGCCTTTGGTTTAAAGTTCCTAAGCTGAGCGTTTGGGACTTTAGTTGTGCATCTGTCAGCCTCGGGGGCTCCTGTCATATTTACCTCAGAATGGCTCTGGGACAGCCATGATGCTAAGCTGACCTTGTATCACCTGACTCTGACCCTGATCCTCTGTCAGCTGAATCAGGGCTTTCCCCGTAGGGCTTGTAGGGTAATGTGTATTTGTTTTGTTTACAAGTCAGACCGCGTGTGGATCTCAAGGTTAACTTTAAAAGAAAATTCCACCACCACCCCACCCCACCCCACTCCACTCCACCCCCGCCCCTTAGCTGTCAGTAAGGCCTTTTGAAGTTGATGTGCACCAGGTGCTCCGTGAACTGATGGTGTCAGGCGCTTCCTGTCCACCCTCTGGTATTACTGCATCATTCATAATCGAGCCTGTCATTGTGTGGCACTACATTATTCATCCAGTGCTCTTAACTCTGTGGCACAGAGTCTTGCCTGACAGCCCGGTGTCTTTGCCATCCGTGCCAGGAGTGATGTGGCAGCTTCTTGTGGTCTGAGTAAATGACTATAATTCCTTTGTTAAGCTTCAGAATGCTTTTCTCAGCTGACACAGAAGGAGGGGGAGGAGCACACGCGGCCAACATGTGAAGAGCTGTCCAAAAGCTCCTGTGAGTTAATAGCGTGAGCTCCTACAGGTTTACACACAAACACGCGCAGAAACAACATGTCAACATGTGGTGTTTGATGTGTCAGAATTTAAAAGTGTTTGTTTGTGTGTGTGTTTGTGTGTGTTAGCGATGACACAGCAGGCAGATGGTGGTGTGACATGTGTCGCTACTCTGGCTTTAGGCATCGAAACAAAGCAAACACGAACATGTCCTCTTCTCTCCTCTCCTTCAGTCAGTCAAACGTGTTTCCTTCTGCTTTCAACACTTTTAAGGTTTAGACATGAACGGGCCTGTTAGGCTGTGCTGTGTGCAGTTGTTCCGCTGCACTGGGTGTTATTGCCCAGGAGCTATCAACGCACATAGAGTAATTACACACAGCTCTGATAGTCTGTCTTCATCTTCTGGTCCTTCTGTCTGTCATGGTCACCAGTTTTTTGTACGTGCGTGAGTGTGTCTGGTCTGGTCTTATTTTCCATGTGGCTGACAGACGGTGCAGTACCCTGGGCACGGGAGGTACATTTCTTGTAGAAGGAGCCTTGTTTTTCAATAATTAGATATAGAGAAAGTATGTGGGTAGCTATGATGACAGATTCTGAGTTGTTTTTGCAGAATTGGCTCCAGACAGTTAGTGTGTTTCAGGGAGTGATAAAACACATGTTGATCAATATACTGATCATCGAGCTCAAGGACCTGAGGGGATCTGCAGAGCAATACATCACAGGCAGCTCTGACACGTCTCCTCCTTGCTCTCTGTCTTTATATAGAGAAAAATTCTAAGGCTATTCAACAAAGTGCATTCAGAAGACTGTAGCTGCATAGTGCAGCATATGGGGACTGTAAAAATGTTTCCTCTTTGGCTGTCTTAACTTAAAAAAAAGTTGTATTGTGTCTCATGAAAAATAACACATATGGTTTAAATGTTACAGCAGCAGTTTCCAATATGTTGACCATTTGGATTTATTATTTAGTCTTGTGCAAATGCTTTGAAAATACAGCAAAGTCACAAACAAAAACCAAAGAGACTTGTTGGAATGAAACCTGAACCTCTCTAAACTGCCGAAACATTATTGCTAGCTCCTACGTGCTCTGCTGGCTTTCCTCCTACGGTCATGTACTGGTTTGTCAGTGCAGTGCTGCCACATGATTTAGGTAACTCCGAATAACAAAGAATGGGAATGACTGCAGAAGCCAGCCCGTACTTACAGATGCTCCTTCCAGCTATTTCAGCTAGTGTCAGGCCAATATCTGATAATGATGTTGCTGCTCTTCTAGTCACGTGGAAATGAAATTTGATGCAAATATTCATGTTCCCATACATTATATTCTAATGACTAGCTTGTGCCACCATGAGGTCAAAGGTGGACCTGTAGTGCTAAAACACCAAATACCTGCCTAATGAGCATCAGCTGTACTGTTTAACGAATGCTTGTTGGAAAATGCTAGCATAATAAATTAAGAGGAGAGTGATATAGATGTCTGCTGGAACTTCATCTTTCAGGGATTTGCTTGAGATGTGCATCCTAAAGTGCAGAATCAAGCAAACAGATCTGATTAGATCAAGAAAATCTGAGAAAAAAATCTGCTTTAAACACAATTTGATTTGCGTTAGCTTTAGCTAAATTTTACCTTTAGTTATATAACAAGTTGCTTATTTACAGCTTCAATATGAAATAAAATAGAATACGAAACAGGCAATCAGTGAAAGATGACTTTAGAGATGAGCAGCTCATTTGACACTTGAGGGCCATCCATAAATGACCTGCTGCCAGATGCTATCCTTATTGGGCCCAGGAACACTAAGGTAATTAATAATTATGTTAATTAGGATAATTAATTGATTTATTACTACATTAATTTATATTTTTTGTTTATTTTGCTGTTTTATTTACTGTTCATTGTTTTCCTGGTTTTATGGGTAGCATCTACTGGAGCAGGGCTAGTGAAGGAGAAGAGCCGTGTCATGTGGTGAACAGTCCAAACCAGAACCAAATGCTATTTTCCCCCTCGATACAAAATGCCTTATTATAATAACACAGAGAACAAAGATGCACAGATGCAAACACAGATGCTGGTATAGACTGATGAATATTCATATGCAGTAATCACATACAACTGGTGTGTTTTTCTTACAGGCCGACATTAAAATCGAGCACATGTTTTTTGTTGTTAATTTGCAGCGGAGGCCATTGTTGCTGCTTAGAGGTGAGGTTTTTTTCTTTTTCATTTCTTTCTTTACAGTATTAAAAGCCACTTTCAAATCATAATAATAACATTTAGCATTTGTTTTATCTTAAACTGTAAGTGCTCTGTTCATTTCATTGGACAGTTTAATCAGTAGACTCTTTTGAGCCAGACCGCTGTTCTGTCCTCAAGGATGCCGTCTCCACGACCTTGGCTTCTGGTAGGACTGAGTGATTATTCAGATTGTCAGTAGCGACCTGACCCTTCTCACTCTGTGGAGCAGCAGGATGTTTGTGATACAATTGGACACTACCATTGCTCTGATAAATGCTTCTACCCAAAGGGGATATAAAGACAGGGGAAGGGGGAAGGCATGGAAAAACATGACCACTGGCCTCTTTAGATCACAGACACGGAAGATATGATGTTGCTTTGTTGTGAAATTATATATCAGAATTACAAAAGCATTGCTTATGATTTATGTGGTGTTGCACTCACAAGTTGATTACCTGTTAAGATTATTATCAGATAACAAACTTTTTTGATCATCTGACAGATGTTTCCTTGCTATACATTACTGTGTAATCTTTGAACATTAGAGAAACCAAGACATTCTTCAAATCTTTGTTTATGGGCCTTTTTGTCCAAAGTTTGGTCTTCAACAAGTGAAATGCATGGCTGACTTGGCAATTCAGGAATATTCCACTTCTTTGCTTTAATAAACAGCTTTGGCTCTATGGTTTGGATCATTGTTCATCTGTATTATGAGACGTCGCCCAATCAATTTGACTGCATTTAGCTGGATTTAAGAAGATGTCTCTGAATACCTCAGAATTCTTTCGACTGCTTCTGTCCTGTGTCACATCATCAATAAACACTAGTGTCCCAGTGCCATTGGCAGCCATGTACACCCAAGCCATGGCACTGCCATCACCATGTTTTAGAGATAATATGATATGCTTTGGATCAGGAGCTGTTCCACGTCTTTTCCATACTTTTTTCTTGTCATCATTCTGGTAGAGGTTGGTCTTGGCCTGGTCCAAGGAATGTTATTTCTACAATTGTGCTGGCTTTTTTATATGCTTTTTTATCAACGTCCATCTAGCTTTTCTATCCTTGAGGCTTATGAGTGGCTTGCATCTTGCAGTGAACCCTCTGTATTTACTTTCTTGCAGTCTTGAATTTATGGCGGACTTGGATATCGATACACCTCTCCTCCTGGAGAGTGTTGTTGGTCACTTGGTTGGCTGTTATGAAGGGGTTTCTCATCACCATGGAAATGATTCTGCGATCATCCACCACTGTTGTCTTCTGTGGACGTCCAGGTCTTTTTGCATTGTTGAGTTCAGCAGTGCTGTCTTTCTTTCTCAGGATGTACCAAACTTTAGATTTCACAACTCCTAATATTGCAGCAATTTCTCATATGGGTTTTTTCTGTTTTCGCAGCTTTAGGACGGCTTGTTTCACTTGCATGACCGCATGTTGTCTGTTTACAGCAAAATCTTCCAAATCAAGCACTGCACCTTAAATCAACTCCAGACCTTTTATCTGCCTAATTGATAATGACATAATGAATTAATTACCCAAATCTGGCCCATGTTAAAGAGCTGAAACTTGTAAACTCTTCATCGAATTTAATTGTGGATACACTAAAATGAAAGCTACGAGTCTACACATGTCCATGTCCATTATATAACTATAACTGGAAAATATTTCAGTAAACAGTTAAAAAAAAACAACCCTTCAGTACGTCAGTATCCTAACTACATCAGTTCTGGGATCTTTTTTTCCGATTGTTTCGCATTGCAAAGGAATAACATGGAGCTCATGGCAGTCAAATGTTTGTACACTTGAGTCATCTGCAGTCCTTATTTGTACTCTGTTTTTACACTGTTTTCATACTTGGACAATGAAAACCTCTGTAGGCCTACTCTTTTCCTGGTTGTGTCGTTGAGGGAATCGATAACGAATGAGACCCATGAGCAGAACTGATAATAACACTGGTATCAATAACATTTTTTCAATATCTATGCTTGTGGTTTTACTCTCCAGCCTGTATAGACAGTAACAATAGCTGGACCTAGGCTGAGTATTTTGTTCTTGATCAAATACTGTAATGCTTTTTAAAATTTGCCACCAAGACACACATGTGACTTCAGGCTTGTAGAAAACAAAAGCTAATATAATTCACAGAGAAGTTGGGGTTTTTCCCAGTCATTTTAACAAAGTGAGTCTTTTAGAGCCAGCATCTCTGCCGTACTTCTCAAGTGGCTCCAACTTTTGGCATTGCTGGTTGCCGCTTGGATTTCATGGCACTTTAGAGTTTTATAAGAGGATTTAGTGTCTGGATCAGAAAACGGCAAAAAACAGAATTTGAAAAATTCATCAGCAGCTTTCTCTAAAGGGCTTGAGTTGTCGCCCAGATACATGAGCGACATTAGGCATTGATGTTTTGTTACCAGCTGTCTAATTGTCCAGGAAGATGCCTGCTGAAAAATTATGGATGAGATTCTCACAGCTTGTGATAGATTATCTGCTACCTTACCAGACACTACAGCTCTGTTGCTAAACTACAAGTTGATGGTTTTGCATCAAAACGACTGTCAGTCAAGTCTTTTTGCAAACTTCTCAAACTGCAGTTCCTATGCTATGGATTTTAAACAATAAAAATTACAATTTTAAGATGACTACCAAATAAGTTTCCCTCTGTAATGAATTCACCTTGATTTAAGTCTTGTGCCTGTGGTCTTTGTTCAGTAGAGATCAATTTCAATTTGTTAGAATTCAACAATGAAATTTAAGTTTTTGAAAACCAAAGAAAAAGCTTTGGAAACTAATCGCAGATTGCAAAGCAGTTCTTTTCCTTTTAATAATTCATCTTAATTCCTAAAGGTCTTTGTATTGGCTTGCTTAGAATGTCCTATTCTTTTTCTCATTGCTACCCAGCATCCCTCATGACTGAACCCACAGCATGTCTTTCCCTGGGGCTGTCAGGTCAGGGGTAGAAATAGCAGCAACCTCTCAGTCCCTGGGGATGTTGTCTGCCTCTCTGACCAAAGCCCTGTTGTTATCACCTGTTACCAAAGGCTGTATTCTTCCAGGCTACTCTCAAATGATTTGGAGTCAGTGGATTAAATTGGTAGTCTGGTGGCCATAATTTAGAAGAACGACTCAACACCTCACTAGGGGAGAGGAAGGAGGATTGTTAGAGAGGTGCCTATAAGGGGCTTGGACTTGGAGAGCTTTGCTGCAGTTAATGAGAGTGAGTGTGTTGACACAATTAGATAGAGCTACATAATGCTTCGGCTCCTGAGCTTCTTTTGGACCTGGATCCTCGGCTGTCTTTCTCTTTCTGTCACAGACATTCAAGAGGTTAAACAAGCACCTAGATCATTAAAACAGACTTGTTGAGTGTTTGAAAAACATTCTTGCCATTTACCTCACCCCTGCCTATAATTTAAGTACCTGTTGATAACTGCCATTCCTTACCATGGTCAGATTTGAGCTACATTGTTAATTTTTGTACAATGTTACCTACCTGTGTTGTGTGCCAGAGGTTTGTTCTGGCCCAGATTAAGAAGGTCAGACCTGTAAGTAAATACTCTGTCTTTTACAGGTGTTGGCACGGGCTTACATGTTCTGCCGTTAGCTCCCATCATCTCTCATGTCCACCTGCTGGGAACAGCGTTAATGAATAGTTGTTTTTTACATTAATAAAAAAAACTAAAAAGACAAAAAAGAGATAGTTTTACGGAAGTGCTATTGTTTGAACCATCGCCTTTGCACTTATCAGTCAGGTTAGTGCTGCCAACATTGTGAGGAAAGTTATGGATTTACAGAGGCTCCAGTGTGGGAGGTGGGGAGTGGGAAAAATATGCTTGCATATTTCCAGTGCCCACAACTCTGTCCAGAGTGAGAAAATACACAGCTACAGTTATGCCTACATGCACGTCCTCGTGTTCACGTGCACAGTGAATATCCTGTTGTCAACTTCGAGGCACGCAAGGAGCGCTCAGACTCTGAGATGTGCAAGGCCCTTAGACTGTTTAAGTGATGCCAGCCCTTTGGGATTCACTCGGTGAAATGGAATCGGTAGCACTGTCATGGCAGCCCATATGCTGCTGCTGCTTTGACTTTAGCAGCACCCCTTCCACAGAGAGTATGACCTCTCATCCCAGCTCTTTTGCCATTATATATATATATATATATATATAGATATATATCAATATTGAATGACTGGTTGTTCATTATCCATTTCTTTGCCTGTGGATTCAAGTGTGTTTACAACCCAGAGGAGAAGATGGATCTTTAAAGAGCCCTTAATAGCCTAAGAGATTTAGATTCAGTTAATAGAATATTTCTACCTTTTTTCCTTGTGTTTGCATTTATTCCGATACTCTTAAGGCTTTCTGTGTGAACGTGCTTTCCTGACTGTGTGAAATAGCTATTGGGCTTGCAGGAGTCTGACATGTGAGGTATAATGAGGTAAGGGGATCCATCTCGCTTTCTCTACTGACACAGCAGTGTGTGTGTGCGTGTCTATATGTGTGTGTGTATATGTTTGTGTGTGTCATCCTGTATAACTGTGTGAAAAATAGAGACAGTGAGAGAGAAAGCCTGGAGCTTACCAAGCTTACATAGGTGTCAGACCTCACAGCTTCAGAGCAAGTGTTGACAGAGCTACACACTGATCTTATTGTTTGAACTGCACACAGTGGAGTCTGTAATGTACTCTCTCCTCAGATAACACTTGAAAATGAAAAGCCGCGTTATGTCTTTCACCCATTAACAGAAGTATTATCATGCTGTTTAAAGAAATGGTCTGTATAGTGCTTTACTTGGTCCTAAGGACCCCAAAGCGCTTTACACTATACACAATCATCCACCCATTCACACACACACTGGTGATGGCAAGCCACAGTGTAGCCACAGCTGCCCTGGGGCGCACTGACAGAGGCGAGGCTGCTGGACACTGGCGCCACCAGGCCCTCTGACCACCACGACCAAGACTGTCCAAGCCGGGGCTCGAACCGGCAACCTTCTGATTACAAGACGAACGCCCAACTCTTGAGCCACGATCGCCCCAAGAAGATAGTGTGTATACTGTATAGTTTCTCTGAATCACATTTGTGTGACTGACAATGGCAATATCAAACTACATTAGTATGTAATTTTGAGAAAAGATCATCTGCTGCGATTGCAGCTGAGCTTGATTCCCTGGCCTGCTTGAACTCATACCAGACTCCGTTTATACTGCATATTAAAATCAGAATACTTTATTAATCCCAGGGGGAAGTTGATTAAATTTAGTTTAAGAGGGCAAGAATTAAAAAAATCAAGAAATAGTAAAAAAAAAATGGCAGGAACGATGGCAACATGTCCATGCAGGTTAATGCACACACACACACACCCATGTATATAGATAGATATAGATATATATATATATATATAGATACAAGTAACTATAACTTGGTGTCTTTAAAAGCTAGCATCAGTTACATATAAAAGGCCTGTGAAGCTTAGAACTTTGTCAGAGGTTGAGAACTGCAAATGTGCTTTGAGAGAGAGGAAAACTAAATCTTAAGGAAACTGGGAATGGGAGCAGTCAACACAACTTTCAAAATTGTGTTTTAATGTGTGTGTTAGCGGACCATAGCTGAGTTCAGTAAATGTTCTTTTTATGCCTTCATCAGCTTATCGCCAAGACTCAACAGGCGGTCAGCGGAGCTCTGGGCCAATCCGGTGCCAGCGATGTCGGGAAGTTTGCAAAGGCGAAGTGGTACGAGTACAAGAGACCCACTTTCATGTCAAGTGTTTCACCTGCACCGGTAAGAAATGAATCAGTTATATAAAAATCACACAAACTGGAGCTGCCTTGCACAGTTCCCAAGCCTGGGTGGCCATGGTTAGAAAGAACTGGGAATTCCAGTGGTAGGCCAGAAACAAGACATCGATCTTGGTCACGTCTTCGTCTGCTGAGCACACACCCACATGCACGCTTGCAGATACTGCCCATGCACTTTTTCATCCGTCTTCTAGCGTACATGCTGAGTGCTACTATTAGTAAACGGTGGGGATTGGAATGGATCAGAGGTGCTTTGCAGGCGACTCAGGCTCCTGCTAAGGTAGCCTGTTAATTTGCTGGCAACTTAAAAGAGATTGTATGCTGTGGATTAATGAGACTGATTTAGCTTTGCAGTGGAAGAGCACCGGTGACCTCCAATAGAAACAATGGTGACATAGTCACACACCCTCTTAGTGTAGGAGTTGTGTGGAATGCCTTTCACTTTTGTAATTTGTGTTTGTCTATTGTGTAAAGCACATTTACATGGCAGCATGCTCTATAACATGTTTTACTGCAGGGTTAATTGACATTTTGAGAGCTACACACCCAGGTAAAATGTACACTGGTTATGCTGTAGACTTTGGAGGCAAAATGTATTCACACTGTGACCAACTGACATTCAAGTTGAGGGAAATTTAGGAGGTTGACAGTCTGATGAATGGGATTTGTATTTTTATGTGGCTCAGCAAAAATCAGACTGACTCATAGTTCATTTCAAATGCAAAACTGACATGTACAATTGGCAACATTTGCAGAGTGAAGGGCAAGTCTGAAAGGGGCTCGTGATAAGCACGTGTCTGTGCATGTGTAAAATGAAAACTGGAAATGAAAGAAACGAGGAATGCTGTTTGTCACACTGCTGTACAGCCTTGAGCAAGCGCTCTCAGAATTATGTTAATAGTTCCACACTAAAACAAAGACAGTCAGTAAGTTGTGGGTTACTTATCGGTTCTTTGTAACATTTGAGACCAAAACTGTTACAGGACAAATGAAAAAGGAATCGCTTTGCCACATCTTTTCTGTAATATGTTTGCATTGGTAGCACGAGTTGCTTAGAGGAATGGTTTATTATCGTTTAATGCTCTACAAGGGATTTGGAGCAAACATTTATTATATTATATTATATTATATTATATTATATTATATTATATTATATTATATACACCCAAATCAATCGACAGTGTGCTAAAAGAGTCTTGAGCCACGCCTCATTTCTTTATATTTTCCTTCCAAGCAGCCAAGCTTTCTTGTAAATTTTTAAAGTGGTTTTAATCACTAGTTTGTAAAGGATTTGTAAGGGTCTTTAAAAAAAAATTCTGTGGACATTGGCTACTTTTTCAATCATTCTCTGTTCAGTTATTATACCTGACCATTTTAAAAGGAATATTTTTTTTATAAAGCCCTTTAATTATGAAGTACAAATTATTCAAGCGCAAAAATAGCGAGGGATGAACCAGTGTTGCATTACGCATAACAGCTTAACAAAGAAGCATTTTTTTGTATCTTTAGGCACTTTGCTAGCATCAGTCTGTTGCAAAAACACATAATTTTTCCCATTTCTTTATATGAATATTTGAAAAGTGCCAAAAATAAAGCAGTTTGACAAGCACAAAACTTTATGTGTGCACCAACAAAACGAGAACAAAAAGAGCTATTAGCTGAAAGCTTGGCAAATCTCAGCATCCTGTGCAGCATGTCCGTAAAAAAAATTGAAGAAACTGCACAATTGAAGGACAAAAAAAGAAGAAGTGACGGAGCTTAAAAAGAATCAAATGAACTGTTTCTGAAAGTCATGTCCTTAAGAAACAGCAAACAAATGAGCTAATAGATGCATCTGGTCAGATTTTCATCCACCACGCAACAACATCGTGAAAGTGTACGACTGTTAAAGCGTGATTTAGGGTCCTGCAAATTTGTCTGTCGAGGGGGGTTTTTACCCATCGCAGACATGCTCCTTTGTAGTCCTCCAAAATCCTAACTGCATCCAGTCACTGCATCCAGTGACATGGAGTTAGCCAAATGCTGATTGGTTGACAGGTATGGTGGAGGAGCTCACCAGGAATGGAAGAACTTCAGAAAAAAGATTAAAAAAATACACAAAAAAAAGCACAGACAGTAGTGGACACCTTTTATTGTTTTTAACACTAGTTTCCCATCAGTTCTTTGAATGTTATAGCTTTGCTCTTCGCCACGGCTGGCTGACGCACCAACAATAGCACAAGTAAGAGTTGTCCACAGACTGGTTGTACCACATACTTTGTACACTGCTTACATCTGATAACAGAGCTCTCTGCAGGTGCACGGGTTATCCCAGGACTACCAATATGAATACACTACCCCTGCTGAACCATAAATTCGCCTTCATGCCTTCATTTTCAGCATGACAATGATCCCAAACTCACTGCCAATGCAGTAAAAGCATACCTGGATAAAAAAACCACACAATGGAGTACTGTGAGTCAGTGATTGGTCGCCCCAGAGCTCAGACCCCAACATTTTTGAAGCAGTGTGGGATAATTTTGACACAGAATGGAACTAAAGGCAGCCGACATCCAAAAAAGAGCTTTGGAATGTCCTTCAAGAAGCCTGGAGAACTATTCCTGTAGACTACTTAAGCAAATGACAAGAAAGCTTTGCTCAGAGAGTTCAGGCTGTGCCAAAGAATAAATGCTGTCGTACCAAAAATTGAGTTTCAAGCTCATTAGAATTGTGCAAACTCTTCCACTGTAAACATTATTCAGTGCAAATTTTTAAAAAATGAAAAAACAAAAAAAATATTATTTCTTTTTTTTTTCATTCCCTGTTTTTTTTTTGTGAGACAGGACAACTGTCTTTTTCTTTTTTTTAACACCCTGACAACTTTTTTACATAAGGAAACGTCCTGGTAGTAGGGCTGGGCCATATCATACCGTTCACAGTAATACCGGTATAATGTTGGGCAACGATAAGAAAGTGAAATAGCGCGATAGAATATGGGTAAAACGCGCATGCGCAGTGCATTTGTTTTCATACGCACATGGCGGAAAAAGCATGGCGGCGACGGAGAATGTGAAAGGCGAAAGCAGATCGTTGAATTAAGCAAATGAACCAGAATTGGTTTTTAAAAATGTTGCAACTTCAGTGGTGTGGAACTGGTTTAGCTTTCGTCCGTCAGATACACAACAAAGCACTATTTTTGGTAGAGCATGCTAGCAGGCCGTCGTTATTACCGTGTTTTTTTGGAAAGTACGGCACACTTAAAATCAATCCTTTGATTTAATCCCGTGTGCCTTATGTTTGAATTCTGGTTGTGTTTACTGACCTCGAAACGATTTTATGTACACGGCGCTCGAAAATCTGTCAAATATTTTAGAACGACTTTGCTAAGCTAAGATTGTCGGAGCATTACGGCTGTCGTAGGCAGGAGCCTCGCGGAGTGATATGTACTGTGATACTTCAACATAACATTACGGTATTGTGTGTGTAGAACCTCTTTTTAAGTTTTGTGGATATTATACATGGTTATGCTGAGGATATGTCGGCCAATTTCCACTGGAAATGCCTTTTGGTTAATGTTAGCAAGGAATTTGCATTTGCACTGTTACATTTTTATATAACTTTAATGCACATAAAAAACAGCTGCTTGTTTAAGTGAAAATACATTGATGGGGTTTTTTTGCACTAATAAAGTTGTGGAGTTGTAAAGCATTTTGTCTAGTGTCAATTATATCGTCAGTTATATCGTTATCGCAAATTTTCAAATGTATATCGTGATAAATATTTTTGGTCATATCGCCCTGCTCTACTGAGTAGTCTTTAGATAATCGTGAAGCAATGGTGGGTAAGTTGGGTTTGTTATTCTCTGCACTACAGTGCTGTGCAGCTCCCAGACGTTCTACAGTTGATAAACTCACAGAAGGCTATTCTTCTGAGGATTGTTGTTACATCTAGCTGTCACACATGTAAAAAAAACCAAAAAAAGCTTATTGTGCACACATGCAGTTGTGTTTATAAGCACGCACGTCTACTGTATACATGTGTGCACGCTCACTGTGGTTGTGTGGGGTTGCTGTGGTAACGATGTGAAGGGGCACCCGGGCCCTGGTTGGTGGATATTCTCAGCATCTCTATGGTCCTATTAACCAATCGAAAGGCTCTGTTCTGTGCCCCAGAGAAAAAGGGGGGCAGAGCACCGAAACCGAGCAGAAAAGAGAAAAAGAGGGGGGATGGGGGGTCGTTTGTGTCGCCTAAACATTACATCATCACTAGTATAATGCCAGTCTGATTCTCACTTTCTTTTCTTCCTCTTCTTCGCACTCGTAGCAGCGCGATGCTAATGGAAAGCTGTCACTGATCGCATCATCTTAGCCTACACCTATCTGACAAATCTCTCCCTTCGTGTTCCAGACAGTTCTCCTGCTCCCATGAGGCAATGGGGGACTATTGTGTGGCCAGGCTCTGACACAAACCTGCCCATAATATGCTCTCCCGTATGGACTGCTGCACACCCAGCAGTTTTCTAAAGCTTTTATTGTTCAGTGTGTAAATCCCCCTCACACACAAACATGTTCCATGTTCCGTTGAACTTCGCAAACTCCATCTTTCCCCTTTTGTCTGCATTGACTTTGGCTTTTAGTTTGTTCTCTGTATATTTTTCGAGAGTGTAAAAATGTCCTGAATGCATTGGTAGGATTTTTCCCGTGTCTGTCCATCTCTGTCATGTGTTTTTTCTGATTCTTCTTCTCTCTCTCTCTTTTGCTTTCTCCATCTTCTTCTTTTTCCTCATGACAGTCACTCAAGCATGAAATCAATTTCTCATCTCGGGGCAGGATGACATTGGCAAGCGGTGTGTGCAATTTGGAGGCTAATGGCTAAACTGTATTATGCCAACACACCGTAGTGAAAATTCACTGCCCGGCAGCCAATATCTTTATCTATCACTCCTGGTTATGAACTTTGAGACCGGGATGTGTTTCATCATTTGATTTTGCGCTTTCCTGGCCTTTTTTTTTTCTCTTTTTAGAAATCAGAATGAGTGCGCAGGTTATTGACCTTGACCATTTCCTTCATCTTCACTGTGAAACTATGACAAAAAATCTCCCTCCTGTTTTTCCTACTTCTCCTTTTCTGTCTGTATTGCATCCAGCCCCCTTTTCTCCTCAAAAGGGCTGACTATGCCCCATTGAATAGCTCCTGATCATTCAGTCTTAAAAAGTCTGACACTCTCAGTTACTGTCTCCCACATTCTCTTAGCATGTAAAAACACATATGGACATACAGCCACATCATTTATCATTTCATTCTCCCTCTATCTTTGCCCACACTTATGAACCTTCTGCATGCTACATTACCATAATTCATCTCTCATGCTTTAGTTAGAGGAGGAACAGATCACTAATCATCTCATTTGAACCCATTATACCGCAGCTGATTACGGCATGAAAAAGCAGCCACGCAATCAGCTGGAAAATATCAAGACAAAAAAAGAAGAAGAAGTATGGAAAACGCTGAAGACAGAAGCCAGCTCACAGAATGATTAAACAGCCCCTGAATACATGCATCCTGTAGCGCTTGTCAGCAGCTATAGTGTGTAACGATGGAGTGTTCTATTACTGCTATATGGGCTGACTAGTGCATACTGGTTCAGTGACATAGTGACCACATTTACCCAAAGCATAATTGGCACTCTTAGATTCCAGCAAAAACAGAGGGAGCCTGTCAGTGTCACAAGCATAAGGCTAACTCAAACATAAATCAAGGTGCTTGCTTCCTATGCAGCCAGCTCACAGACTAACAAAGAACACAGACACAGAGAAGCAAATATCCAAACAGAGCAGGAGACAGATGCAAACACAGACACCTTTGCACATAAACTGCAAACCTGCTCCCGGTAGTTATTTATTTTCTGAGACAAAGCAGATTTCTCTCATAAAACAGCGCTGAGGGGAATAGAAGATTTATTCAGACAGGTCAGATAAATACTTGACTGCTCTGCTAATGCACCCTTTCTGGCTGATATTCTCACCGGGGCTTTTATAAAGTAGCAGCATCTTTGGCTCTTTCTCTGCAGATCTGTCTCAGTCAATCCAGCCTCCCTTTGGAAGCCATCAGCCCCCATCATATTAACATCAGCCTACTGTACTGTACTGCCACTGCTCTCTGAAGGCAAGGGGAGAGACTGTAATGGAGAGAAGTACAGTGGGGAGTAGAATATAAAAAAAACAAAGAGAGAAATAAAGAGAAAAACAAAGACAGCAAGGTTATGAGGAGAAACAGAGAGACAGACACAGAAAACGCACAAAAAAACCACACAAAAAAACGAGGGGGTTACAGGAAAGGGGAGCTTCCTGTAGCTATAGCAACCGCTGGTACGCCGGTCCAATCACCACGCCAATGCATGGTTGCTAGGGAGAGATTCTGGCGGAGGGAGAAGGGAGTGTGGCAGGAAGTGGCGCTTTTCCCTTACGACTCTGGATTCGGTTTAGATGGCAGGCATTATACCTCTGTTCGTTTCTCATACGAACATGGCTTTCACATACTGAGAACCTTTTTGTTTCCTCTAGGTGTGTCTGTGTGTGCTTGCTTGGAACAGTGAGGTGCAGCTTCCTAGGTGTGCAAGTGTCTTCTTCAGAGAAGGAGTCTTTTCTTGATTGTAAAGAAGAAGCCGTGTTAGACTAGCGCATTCGGACATACCGACAACTGGAGCATGTTTAGGGCTTATTTCAAAGCGTCATCTGTAGCCGTCTGGCTGTCTCTGTGTGTCTGTGATCTCGTTCATGTCTTGTTTTCCCTTCCCCTCAGAATCTCTCATCAGCTCTCTTAGGGTTAAAAGCTGAAGGCCTCAGTCTGCTGGTATGAAGAGACTCCACTGGGCTACCATCTGTCTCCATCAACTACAGCAGCCAAATATGAGGGAAGCCCTGCCACTCATGCATGCTTTCTCTCTGCTTTAGCCTTTAGCTGTCCACCCGCCTCCTCCTTCTCTTGCCCTTTCCTATAAAAACATCTCCGTCTATCTTCTATTGCCGTTTTCCTTTAGACGTGCTTGAATCAGAGCTCAAGGGGTGGCAGCACTGTCCAGTTGGTCCAGACAAAAATGTCCCAAAAACTACTGGATGGTTGAACCTTACTACATCTCTTGATATGAATCAGAAGTTTAGTTATTTACTGAATTCACCTGATTAATTGTCACAAATTTGGTATGGATCTACAAATTCTTCATAGACAATGAATTCATGCTGTCATCAGTTCACTTGTATGCATATTGCTAAGTAGTGAGCTTTAGCATGCTAATACATTAAATTAAACTGCATGCACTTTAAAGTATGTGCAAAAGCTCAACCTGCATTACCTGCATATCAACTGTACGCCTCTTAAGAGTATTGAGATTGAAGCGCAGTGCCTCACAGAGCTGCTAGTGTGCCTTTTGTCTGTCTCCTCTTCCTGTTTGTCTGACCCCTTCTTCCAGCGCCCCACGATTTGGCACAACTTGAGAAAACGCATTATTTACTCTTGAAGTGTTCCCTCCTGTCAGAGAGCCTCAGATCCGGGGGGACAGGGAGAGGGCAGCGAGGGCCCCATGTTGGTACCACAGATGTGCGTCTGAAGTTCTTTCTCTAATGAAACTTGTCACTGCCCCACTACTAAATGTCCCTTTGCTAAACTATCTGTGACTGCCTGTATTTTCCTGCAAAAGGTTGGGAAATTAGCACAATGCTGACAGCAATTAAAATGTGCCGCGAGGCTACTTTACGGTACTGCAAAAGCATGTCGATTCACTTAATAGCACATTATGAAAATCTAAGTGTGGCGTAATAAGCAGTGGGAAAAAGTTACAGTGACAGACAGAGCAAGGGAAGGAACACTGTAAAAAAAAAGGCGAGGTTGTGTTGAGGTACAGCTCTGTAGTGGTGAGAAGAGAGGGTGCAAATTGAGATAAAGCGGAGACTTTGTGCTCAGAGCCACAAAAATTTGGTGGCTCTGAGCAAAAAAGCAGTCTTGAAACGGAAAGTCACAGACAGAGAAGGGGAGAAATGGGGGGGGTTTAAGGAGGTGACGGACTATTTTAGAGCTCCGTTTTGGGCTGACTTTCAGAAGGGAATTTTAATTGCGTCTGTTGGCTGGAGATAAATACCCAATCAGGCAGACCCCCCGTGGATGCCTAATCAGTGCTGTTATAATGACCACAGCTGCAGACACCAGCCTACATGTTAACCTCTAATAAGGAGACTTATAATCTCTAGATGCTTCCTGCACGGCCCCAGAATGAAATACATCAAGAAGACAAGCGTCATCCTTTGGTTTCCCTCATTAGCATGTCATTCAGGGAGAGAGCATAAAACAAGCAAATAAATGAAATTAAGTGTTTGATCTAATTTGGTTCTGCAAAGCTCGTCTTTATTTAGGCATTTAAATGACAATAAATCTCCACGTCTCCACGGAATAATACACATTTCTTACACAAACAAACAAAACAGTCTTTTTATTGCCTTTTGAGTTGTGCACATCGATGTGGGACGTGCACAGTAAAAATCCTCACGGTCTATTCAGAGGATATTAAAGCAGACCAGAAAAGTTTTCAGTCAGTTGTGCTGGGCTCTTGTTTTTATGGGTGTGTGCCCGCACCCATGTGGTGCTGGTTGTGTGGCTCTAACCAAAATCTTTCTTCTTAAAGCCAAGCTGGGCCACAACTGTGCAGCAGCAGCAGAGACACCGGATTCACTCCCAACTCCACCCACTGTGCTGGCACCTAAAATTCTGAGGGATGAGCTTAGAAAATATGCTTGATGGTCACAGTTGAATTGGGAGTACTTGGAAAGTAGAAGGACTCCTTCTGAGTAGGCTTGTAAAAGTGGAAAGCTTTTTAGGAAAGTGTTATGAATGGCACTTTTTTTTCAAATATTTAAAAAGTGTAATTTTCTTTTGGTTACTCACTCAGGTGCACATTACAAAGTGATTACCCTGATTGATTCGTAGTAATAGGCATGTTTGTAGTTACAGAAATATTGTGGAAAGTCTTTAAATCCAATAAAAAGAGTAGCTGCAGGTTAATATGTTACAAAAATTCTCATTTCATCATTAATGTCTGCTAAAGGTTGTTTGTTTAGGTTAGAACTATATAAATCAGAACATGGTATAATCCTTTATGTCACAATTACAGTAACAGAGAACCTGGCTACAGATCATCAGATTATGAAAGACGAGGTTTGGTATTTACAGCTTCCCGTTCAACTAAAGCTTCTCCGAATGAGTTACCACCAGTACCACCACCACCTCATCACTCAAACTGGGACCTAGCTGTCTCTAGGGCAACCGTGGAAGGTTTATATCCTCCTGGCAACTGGGTAAGGGGGGAAGTCCTTTGCAATGCAACCGGCTTATCGCCTGAAGAAAACAGCGCGATAAGCCAACAGGTGAACCACACATCTCTCCCGTCCAATCCAGGCTGAGCTGATCAGTTCAGCTGGCTGTGGTTCGATCCAGCATCCATATGCTTATATATAGAGTGCATTAGGCTAATTGAGCAGATTTCACTTATTTAGAAATCAATCTGGGCCAAGACTGAAAAGCAAATCATTTTGAGAACGAGGGTGGAGAGACTGAGGAAAAGGAAAAGAGAGAGGCAAGCGAGAACCAGACGAAATGAATCCAGTCATTGACTTCAATTTAGTTTAAGAAGATGAAAACATTGTTTTTATTGAGTGATTGGCATTTCAAGACACAATGATTTTTTTTTCCATGGTGAAAACATTAATAGATGTGGAAATATTTACCCTCTCATTCCCTTTTTTCCGTAAAGGAACTGGATAGCCTGTGATTTGGGTTTCTGGTAAGAGCCTTAGTAAGTCTGGCTCAAAATGCAGTCGAGGCACTTTTTGAAGCTATGTGCCATTGTTCAGTGGTTCTGGAAATGTGGTTGGCGCAGGCACACACACACATTTATATAAACAAGCTATTTTATATCTGAGAGCTGTGGATCTCCTTATGGATCTTCTTATGCTCCTCTACTGCAAATCTGCACCCACTTTGCCTCAATGCCAATGACCTGTCAAAATGATAAAGATCTGCTGCGATCGCATCTCAGTGTGCACGCTGTCCAGCTCTGTCATGCTATCTCTGCATACGCAGTGTGCCACCTCATCGGGGATGGATTTATGTGTCTCCATCCTCCTGAGGGAGATTGTTTTGTTTTTAAGTGAGGGCCCATTGATCTTTTATTACACCATTAAGTCAATGTGCTCCACTCATAAACAGCTTGAGATTAAATGAGCCCCTTTGAAGGGTTTATGTGTATGTCTGCATGTCTGTGAACTCTCAGCCTGCCAACAAAAATTGAAAACTGGGCGGCTGTAGGGAGCCAAGTACTGCCTAGAGCAGTCTGTAGTATGTGGCCAGTATAAATCCATTTTACATCAGTAAGTTATTGGTATTGAAGGTGATTCATTCCATCATAAGAAGAGTGATGCCTTGGTAAATGAAGATATTTATTTACTGTGGCAGTCATTTAGCAGCAGTTAACCTGATACTGTTAACCTACTGATTTTCCCTAAAGCTTATATTTCCTTTACATATGATGATGATAGTCAGTGGTTTGGCTTCAGTGTAGAAACACAGGAGAGTTTCTCATGCATCCAGAGTTTCACAAAATAACATCATGGCATTCATATTTCAATGCATTATTTTTTTTCACAGTTATTGAGGTCAGGGTCGTGGTGGGAGGCTGTAGCTTATTCCAGCTGTCATAGGACAAAGGGTACATCTTGGGTAGGCCACCGCTCCATCATCGGCTGATTAAAACATCTGAGTGAAAATTAAACACACACAGAAACACACACACTGGAGTTCAAATTTAGAAACATGGGAGGCAAATGCTGGATGTGTTTCTAACTCACTGACCATTGCTTGCAAGACCTCCTGCTTCACCAGGGACATGTGATGTATTTCTGCACAGAATCTGCTCTGGTCCAACAACACCACAAGTTCACCTGTCTTTTTGAGGTCATTTATGCAAGAGTCTCTGTGTTCAGCAGGTGATGTTTCCACATGGAACAAGCACCATAAGACTATCATGTCAAAAAGAGTTAATTAATACTTACCAGCTCAGACCTACTGCTTATTGATATAGTTTTTAGTACATAATTTCCTGACATCATAAACACTGAATATTCTGTCTAGGTGTAGTGATAATTTAACAGTCACTTATCGTCCTGGAGGATGGGTTTTGTTTATTTTCTAACTGCTGCTACATGTTATTAGCTACTTTCGCAGGATTCTATGCACTCCTGTGAAAATTAACTACACGTCATGATTTAGTATCTTGTAGAACCACCTTTAGCACTTGGAATAATTGATGTTTTTGAGGAATTATGGCCCCCTCTTCTTCACAACAATGCTTCAGTTCATTGAGTTTTGTAGTTTTTTGTTTATGCACTTTTAAAGTCCCACCACAGCATTGAGGTCTAGACTTTGACTGTGCCACTGTAGCACCTTGTTTCTTTCATTTTCAGGTGGTCTGTTGTAGATTTTCTGCTGTGCTTGGGAATCACTGTCCTGTTGCATGATCCAGTTTCAGTAAAGCTTCAGCTATAGGACAGATGGCCTCACATTTGAGTCTAGAATACTTTGGCATAAAGAGGAGTTCATGATTAGCTCAGTAACTGCTGTGTGCCCAGGTCCTAGGTGTACTGTCATGAAACTTAAGATCTAAAATGCTAACTGAGGTCTGTAAAGTCTGAGATGTAGCGCTTTTGTTTTTTCCAGTTCCACTCAGCATTGCAAAGTCTGACCTCTCGATGAATTTTCTAGGGATGTTTGTCTTTAATAATCTTCCTGGGAAGATTTAGGGATTGTGTTAAGACACATCTGAATGCTCCTAAACAGCAAACTGTCACAACTTCTGGTTTCATAGAGGAGGTCACACTTGATGATGATCACCTATTCAAGTGCATATAGAAGAAATCTGGTGATACTTAACCTCTTGAGGCCTGTAGAAGCAGTAATGGTTTACTTAGTTTTTCCGTTATGCACAGAACTGCATAAAGTCACTTTCTTTTTCACATGACTTTAAAGGTCTAAGATATAGAAAAACACAGATTGTACACTGAGTCTCTGAGTCAGAAATAATCAATTGTTATGAATAATGAATTAAGTTACCACTCCTTTGCCATGTGCATATAAGCACACAACTCACTTGCTTTGGGGATACACATATGGATTCTGTAAGGGAGCCTATAAAGCAGCAAGGAAAGACTTCTACAAACAGCCTGAAACATGAAATTCAACTAGAATTAAATTATGGTTTGTGACATTACCAACCTTAAACATGCAAACTGACGTTTTAAGTTCAGTCTGATGTGTATGGACATCAGACTGAAATGTCTGACATCACACTGAAATGTGGGGAAAAAAAACATCAGGTTTCGATTCAGGTTTTGTTATGAATGTAGGAAAAAGACCCCTATTTGATATTAGACCAATGTTTAGTGAGAAGTGTTTAGATAAGAATGATGGCTGGCTCCATCTGAAGCTTTGCCATCTGAACTGTTACAGTGGTTGCTGCTATGTTACATGATAATTGTATACTATACAGAAGTCTAATTGCAGTGCCCGTGTCAGCAAATGAGTAATTACTGGGTCAAAGCTATAATGCCGAAAGAGAGGGTGAAGTTCAGCATTGGCAAAGGTTTAAATACTCTTTATGTTGGTTTCAAGAATTTCTCATTTGGCTAAAACAATAAAAGAAACCCAAAATGTTTATACAAGTACCTCTCTAATGACCTTTATTAGTGCAATATGTATCAGGTAATAATAGTTTTTTCAGTCAGAGGTTCCAGTAATTGTCAGCCTTTCCTGTTGGTTAACTGCATAGGAAGAAACTAGAGACCACGCCGGCCGCTGATCTGTGAAAACGCCTCTCGGCTATATTGTTACACCCACTGGAATTCCCTCTCAGTTACACAGCAAAGGGCTGTAGCACGTACTGTCTGCTTAGGATCCACAATATATAGAAACACATACACAAACTGAGCACTTACCTTGTGCATACACAGCAAGAAATGTTGATGTCTTCTCCAGTGAAATGTAATGAGACCGTAGTGGATGTCCTGATGATGTTGGGAGCTTGTGGTTTGTTGTTTTGTCTCCTTCTTCACATTGTTTAGCACAAAATGACTTTTCCACTGATTATATAATTATATTCCCATCACTGCAAATTGGCTCACCACTGTCTGGAACTGAATAACTTCCCTAGCAGCCGTGTGTGAAGACAAACAGACACACACAGCACAACCAAGCACACGTATACACACACAAACAGGTAAAAAAGGAGGGCGCTCAGACTGAATGAAAAACGTGCTGACTGAAAAAAAACATGTTTTGGTAGAGGAACAAAACAGAGAAAAAGAGCAGATGACAGATAAAGAAAAATGTGTTCTCTTAAAGCGGAAAACCAAAAATAGAAATAAAAACAGACATATAGAATTCTGTTTTGTATGCCTTACTGTTTCCAATGGCCCACTTTTCCTGTCTCTCACCATTCTGTCCGCAGTGTGTAACTGTGATTTAGCACAATCTGGCTTCTTCCAGAAGAAGGGCGAATACATCTGTACAGCAGACTATCAGCGTTTGTATGGTACACGCTGTGACCGCTGTGACACCTTCATCACGGGAGAAGTGGTCTCTGCTCTGGGACGCACGTACCACCCCAAGTGCTTTGTCTGCAGTGTTTGCAGGTATGTATATTCCTTCTCAAAACACACACACAATACTATATACAAGTATGTATTCTGATGATGTTTATGTGCACCCAAAAGACTAAAGAAGAGCGCAAGAACTTTATTCTGAAATATGAATTTTAGGTCAAGTGATTGATGACTTCCGTCCATCTGTCCACAAAAAGTCATAACAATTGCTCGTCGTCCTACAGTAGTGGTCAGAATTTTATCTGACCGATCGTGGCTCAAGAGTTGGCAATTTGTCTTGTAATCGGAAGGTGTCTGGTTCGAGCCCCGGCTCCGACAGTCTCGGTCGTTGTGTCCTTGGGCAAGACACTTCACCCGTTGCCTACTGGTGGTGGTC
>NW_005187402.1:6676407-6712167 GCF_000239375.1 Pundamilia nyererei | reverse complement strand
TTATATTATATTATATTATATTATATTATATTATATTATATTATATTTGGCCACTTTGGAAAATGTAAAGATGATACAGAGTCTCTTTTTGCTCTGCTTTGGTTTCCACCGATTCAAAATGACATAACAATGTCTGGCTCATTACCGGCAAAATGCTGTCCTCATCTGCTAGGCAATGTTAACCAGTTATTGCAAAACAGAAAATGTATTATCACTTATGTGGATATTTTCCATCGACTTTATTGCGTAACATTTTATTTGATTGTATTTGATGGCCTAGCTTCCACAACAGTGGTCGGTATACCAACCACTGTTGTGGAAGCTAATGGGGTTCCTTATAAATAAACAAATTTCATGTGATTAAAAGTTGCCTATGCAACAGTTACCTTAGTTATTTTGGATTAGCTTGGAATTGGATATGTATGATTATAACAAATAAACAGTATAATATTGTTACTGGTAGCTACTATTTGCAGCATGCACTCAGCATGCTGCTTTATGTATTGCACAAAAGATATGTGAGACCTGCCGGTTGACTTCTTTAGAGTATCTGTGCTTTTCTCAGTCTATTCTGTGAGACTTCATTAGTAATTTGTTAGAGAACAGCATGATAGAGACGACGGGAAATAGCAAACAGATTGTGGAGGCACTGAATAAGAAACGCATGACTGTTTTTTACTTTTCGTCTATGAGTCACTATTTTCAGCCTCAAGACCTGAAGTGACGCAGCAAAAGTTGCATCTTTAAAAACAAGAATTGGCTAATTGACTGACTTTTTTCATGGAGGATTTAATAATTAACTCATGATTCATCTTCTGAATGTCAGCAAATGTGTGATTGGAAAGCTCAAGTGTAGGAAAGATAGAAAGCTGACCTGGTGTATCGTACATTTAGGTTTAGTAAAAGTAGGTCATCTCTCCTATGAACTCCATCAGTGTTCATGTGAAGCTCCTTCAGAATGAAATCTCAGCATCAATGTTGGCTCCTTTCTTTATTTTATTTAACCGTGTCCCTCGCTTTCGCTTCAGAGCATGCTGCATATATGGGATAACCTGTCTCTCATTTGCACCCTCTCACTTGCTGACTGGTTTTTAATGTGTTGTTTACATTATAAGGATCTTTACTAACAGTATCCAGAGTAAATCATATTGTAGTGGTTTACACATTCCCCTAACAAGCGAAAGATCCCTGCTTTGATCCTGGGAGAAGACACAAATCCCTTGCGGGGTTGCGTTCGGAAGGGCATCAGGGCGTAAAAAATCTGACAAATCAAACATGCAGAGTTACCTGCTGTGGCGCCTCCTTGTGAATAAGTGAGCAGCCTTTTAGCTTACTTATAGTATCGTCTTCCAGTAGAGTAGAGATTGTTGTCGGGTATCTGCTTGACATTGCCTGATAAACACACATTCTAACCCAGCAGCTGTGGGCAAAAGACAAAAAACAACCCCCCCCCCCACCCCCACCCCCCTTCCAAAAAACTGAAATGATACCAGCAGGACAGAGACAGGCAGTGGAGCAGCGCTGGCAGTGACAGTGATGTGTGTGTATGTGTTGTCAGTGTATGTGGAGTAAACTAGAAGAGACAGCAAGAAGCCAAAGGGTGAATCTCTTCTTTCGTGCTCCGTCTGCCCCCTGTCACATTGCTGACTGTTCCATCTTGTACGTCCTTTCTTCCCCTCATCTTTCACTCCTGTCTTCCTTCTGGACGCACCTCCTTTGCTCTTGCTTCTTCTTCGTCATTCGCATTATTCACAAATAATAATCTTTGCGCTCTTTAATCATCAGCCACATCGCCCTCTCTTCCTTTGTCTCCTCATCATTATTCCACTTTGACTTCTTTGTCATCACTGCTTCAGCTTTAATGGAGTCCGAATGCAAGTTTCACTTTTACACGTGAACGTATTTTTAACGCAGTGGTGATCAAAGCAAGAGGACATACCCCTAAAGCCAGAAATAGCTTTACTTTTTTGGCCAGTTAAGAAAAAGAAAGCATTAAATATGTAAACAGAGTAAATTTTTAAAGCGCTGCAAAGGGCTGACAAGGCAAGAGTGTCTTGAGGGAGTGAGAGCAACACACAGGTAAAGACAAGGTCACAAATGCGCGGAGATGCTTTTCTGCACCATCACAGCATTTCTGGTGCTTCGTTCTGCTGAACTATACAATGTGCATGCTATGTTCAGACATGTAGAAGATATTTAGTCTGTCGTGCTTGGAGCTGGACACAAATATTCGCATGGACACATGTCTGAATTTTAAAATGTGCAGTTAACCTCTGGAACAGCCGAAGAGTGACATTCAAAATAAAGCCTTAGTGAAATCACTTTCCAGCAGCTTGTGTTTACCATAGCTTTTGTTGCATAATTTGTGTATCTGCAGCTCAGCTCTCATGTTTGGATGGTGCCCTTTTGTGAATAAAATAAATGCACAGAGGAGCAAGTCTCGAATATGTTGTTAGCAAAGACACACAGAGAGAGAAGACTTTATACATGGTCTGAGCACCTTTAAGTGACTACATGGATGTGCTGCACTCATGTGTGCTGACTGGGGCCTCTACTGGAGACTCAAGCCTCCCTCTGGGTCTTGGCTCCGGCTCCAGGGCTCGGTGGGGGAGTAAAAGGATTAGTGCCATCTATGTTTTTTACACAGCCTTCTCTAAGCCTTTTAGCTCCCCATTCATTTTCATATCGTCCCTGGTCATAAGGAAATCAATCTGTCTCCTTTGAAAAGAGAGGAAAGCGAGTCAAAACAGTGCATCGTGATGTGGCAAATTTGATTTCATTGGTGTTGCCTGGTTGTCATATTCTCCGCCTGTCAGCAGGCACATGTTTTTGCTCTTCTTTCTTTCTTTGAAGCCTTGAAAATGGTGACCTGGTGGCGTCAGTGTAGGGAGGGCAAGCTGGATGGCTAGACTGAGAGAGCAATAGGCAATTAAAATTAGTATGCGCTCCACAAAGTCTCCCTAATAAGTTTTTATTCTCACTGAGAGAGCCAGTTTTCCTTTCAGAAGCCTGTCGCATTATCGTCTCTTTAATCACAGAGCAGCCAGGTGCTCCTGTAACAATCAGCATCCTATTAACTCATCATCACAACAGTTTGCAAATGTATTTTCATTTGCAAACTGTTGTGCAATGAAAATGTATTTTCAGTTTCATAGAGGATGTCGGACCGCATTCAGCTTGTGTCAGCAGGATTATGGCCTGTCTGTCACCGAATCATGTCTCTGCCAGCACCCATTTGTTATTTCAATGAATACAGTAGACTTGGATGTAAACACAGAATTACTGCAGGCGTTTTAACGCCCATTGTGCTCCGCTTTCTAATTCTCTTGTCTGTCTTTTTTTTTTGCCTCCTCAGTAAACCCTTTCCAATCGGAGACAGGGTGACGTTCAGTGGAAAGGACTGCGTGTGCCAGCAGTGCTCCCACACACTTGTCAAGTCAAATGAACCGATCAAGATCCACGGGCCCAGCCGTAAGTCCAGCGCCCACCCCGCTCTGTCCGTTCTGTTTAGGGCCACCAGGCGCTACGGTGCGCTAAAGCTAATGCGACATGTCCACGAAGCCTACTTTGCTCATTTAGCTAATCGTGTGTCTGTCAAATCAGCGGAGTGACCTGCCGCGTTGATCTGCCAGCTGAGAATTATGCAACACAAACAGACACATAATCTACCTGCCAATTTCCAACATACAGGGTTTAGTGGTTTTGTTCACATTTATATCATATAGTTGTTTATTAACAGAATCATGAGCCTGCTACCATGTGTGTTACTAGATCTTTGACTGCATATAAAAAATGAATCTAGCCTTAGTGATGTTGGGTTTGTGACTGTTTTAAAGACTCATTAAGTTAATGTCAAAGTGCTTTAATCTCACATTCTATCTGAAGGGCACCAGATGGCGATAGCTATAACTACAAAAAGACTTCCAGTCCTATTGAACTGTGTCTTGACCTTTGTGAACAAGCTCTTGCTGAGTCAGTCACTCATTTCGAGTCAGATTGAATAAAAAATGTGGTCTGTTTTTTAATCTCAGTCATACTATGTTTTAAAATTTAGGATTATCTGTGGTAGGAAACCACTAATGGCTAATGGTTTGTCATGGTTTGAGCAAGCAGTTAGACCAAGCTGGCAAAGGTGTTAACGCTCATCTAGATGCTTCATAACAGAACTTTCGAAACCTACAGGTGATGTCACCTGCATCCATCTTATTTTACAGTCTATGATAAAATCTGAGGATGAATGACAGGAAGTAGAGACTAAAGGTTTTTTTTTAAGATGGTTGGTTTATTCCTGGTACCAGAGCTGGATGATCTACATGCAGTAGCAGAGAGGAGTTGGTGTTTAAGCTCTGTCTTGGAAGTCTCCCACAGTCTGCACAGTCATCCTGCTGGCAAGAGTAGCCCACTCAGAAAAAGTCCTAATAATGACAGAATATTTCAGCGAAGGTCACAGAGAGCTCCTCCTTCCTCAGTTCATTCAGATATGCGTAATTCCTCCTTCTGCAAATCCTCCACAACTGTTATGCAGGAATTTCCCAGAGGGATTATTAGTAAAGTTATTTTTCTCCTTCTCGTTATTTAAAATGACAAATTACTATGATACAGCAGCAGGATAGTGACTGATAGTGAATCATTTGTTAAGCATAGCATACAGACAGCAGTCTGCTGCTCAGTGGCTGTGCAGTAACAACAGATGGCGTATAGGCAGTGAACAACAGTCCTCCCCAAATTGCTCCATTCAGCAGAATAAAAATCGAACAGCTCCCCAGGTACATGTTCATCACTCTGTCTTATGAGGATGCAGTGTGTGTGGACGGAATAGGGCACACGCACTAATGCACTGCCTCATTTTGCATAACGATCGGGATATTTAAGAAGGTAAATAAACGCTTAGTGTGCAGAAGTCTTAGAGGGAAAAAAAGAAAAAAAAACAGAGCTAAGTAATTATTAAAGTTTTCTCATGCATACACCAGTGGAAGCAAAATATAAAGAAATGAGGGGCGACATAAGATTTTTTACACAGTACTGTAATTTCATTTGCTGAGCCTTCTTAAGGATTCGAATTCATTTCATTCAAGATTTTAACGTGATATATTACAGTGGGGTAAGAGCTTAGTGTGTATGACATGAATCCAACTTCCCCAGTTTTGTTGGGCACCTTTGTTGCGTATCAGCCCCCTCGCCTACTCCTTTCATTTTCTTTTCACACTACCCACACAATAACAAACACACCACCTTACATGATTGATGAGGCTATATGTTTTGGGTCATAAGCAGTTACTTTTTTAAAAGTTTTTTTGTGGCAATTTCTGCACTTTGAGAAGTGTGTATTCACACACGTTCACCAAAAAACAAATTATATATATAAAAAATGAAATTAAAACTGAATGTATTTTAAGGTCTGAGCCAGGTGCGCATGGCTAAATAAGGCAAGTTGTGTGAAGAAGAGCCATACCATTTATCATTTAAAAAACTGCTTTGACATCACAGATAAAGCCGTGGTGAGCAGCAACATTCCTGCATTCTTTATTGTACATTTTTATTCGTCCATAGCCGGCTGCTCTTTATCACAAACATTGGTACGTAATTTTAGATGATCTAATACCTATTTCATCCAGTGGCTGAAATCAGAAGTGTATAATGACTCAGTAGAAGAACGGTCTGGGACTAAAATCCCAGCCCTTTTACACTCAGAACAATCACCACTAAATCACTTTTTAAGATTGATTTGGACGCCAGAAACCCAGCCTGCACTGTACACTGCAGTTTTTCACTACAAAACACAGTTTGTCTTGGCTGACGAAGCAGACTGGAGTGGTCCCTAGAGTGACTTACTCTCATGTGCAACAGAGCGGGTCAAAAAGGTTAAGCTAAAACCAAGCCTCCATCTAGTACAAACAAACAGAGGGCTGACCCTTTTTTAAGCCTCCCGACGCTCCTGTTGGTCAGTAACACCTGCTGAAGCATCTTTCTGCGGGCAAAACTGATGTATGTGCTCTATGCTTGTATAATCAGCAATTAAGCTAATGTACTTCAGGCCAGAGAAAGGTGAACTTTGGTATCAGAGAACCTTGCTGGTTGTGCAGCTAGTGAGCTGTGTGTGGTGGTCTGTGGAGACGAGTGTGTGCTTTGCTGATTTACCCTTTTTTGATTTACATGAACTTTTCAGTTTAGTGATGAACTCCTGCTTTTTGTTGCATTCCTTACTTATCGGCTTGCCCGTATCTCTTAGTTTAACTAGTGATAGAAATTTTAATAAAAACTTTTAATTTAACAATTTTGCCTCCCTGTCTCCTTTTTTTTTTAACCCGGACACTTTTTGTTACTTTCCCACATCCCCTGGACCTCTTAGGGGAGTGTAAAAAGCACAGTAGGCTTTATTTAAGGTGGTGGCAGTGATGAAAACTGCACTTAGTAGTTCAGAAAGTGCTTAAAGATGTACACTTAGTCCTTGGGCTCATTTTGCCTTTCTCTGTCTCTTACAATTTCTACCACTCCACAACATTTTAACATCTTATCTCTCTGCGTCCCTCTTTCTTTCCCTTCCTTTCCCTTTTCTTTTTTTTCTCCAGACTGCGCTGGATGTGGAGCCGAGATCAAGCAGGGTCAGTCTCTCCTGGCACTTGACAAACAGTGGCACGTCAGCTGCTTCAGATGTCGGACGTGCAATATGGTCCTCACTGGAGAGTACATCAGCAAGTGAGTGTGTAAAGGGAAGGAAAACAGAGAGAAACAAAATGCCCAACAACTGCTCTGTCCTCCTTTATCTGCGGTTTCCCCAAGACAAGGCAAATTGTGTCGTTGACACTCTACAAGCAGTTTCTTTTATATGTTCTATGTTGCAGGGATGGAGTGCCATACTGTGAGGCAGATTACCACGCCCAGTATGGGGTGAAATGTGAGACCTGCAGCAGATACATCAGTGGAAGGGTTTTGGAGGTGAGAACGGAACCAGATGTCAACATTAGATGATCCCACTGCAGCAGCAGCACAGAAATCCAAATTGGAGTGAACCGCGGAGCGTAATCAGCGTTATCGTAATTGAACGGCCGCGTCGCACGTCCTCTGCGGAGTTTAAGCCAAGCCCCGCTGCGCTTCAGGGAGTGACCGACTTAAGATTGAGGGGGTGATAAAACATTTTGTGAAGCTTTACTAAACCGAAACCAATTGAGCTGCACCACGTCGAGCGCGCCCGACAGAACATCCGAGCAGATTGACTGTTTCTACTTGAGGTCAAAGAGAACACAAATCACCCTCCACTCTGAGGAGGTTAAAAAAAAAACTAGACTGAGGCACAACTTTGTGAAAAGAACGGAGACAAAAAGGGAGTTTAAAAAAAAAGATCAGAGGCTAAAAAGTGAAGGGTGATGTCAGAGGGAGACACGGAAAGCGGGATTAAAAATGCACAGAGTGAAGCAGTTTTTTAAGAGATTGCAGAAGGAGTCAGCAGCAAAGGATCTACAGCAAAGAGTTAGGAGTTGGGCTTAAGAAAGAAGTGAAGGGAGAGTAATGAGGAGAGCAGGGCTGGAAATAATGAAAGTGATAAAGTGCAGATGCTAATTAAATGTTTTGGAAGAGTCTCTGGTGGGCGTCTTGCGTCTGAGGGGACTTGAGGAAAGGGAGCAGATGTAGTAAAACTTTGTCAGACGCACACACAAACACACACATGCACATACAGGGTCTTGTTGTCCCTTTGCTCCTTCGCCTGTCAGAATAGCTGGTGTAAAGTGCTTTGTTCCTGACTGTCAGCCTCTCTAGGCTATTTATAGACATGGGGACATGTCAGCCTTCATGCTGCAAGTCTCTCTCTCACTTTCTTTTCCCACTGCATCTGTGTCGTTTGTTCTCTGAACATGTGTATCTGCGCTCGCTTGCATTCGGTCTTCTGTCAGTTTCTGATCACATAATGATGCACTTCTTTAAGATGCAGCGTGCATCGAGACTGACTCAGGGGAAATCTCATGCAGAGGTTTGTAGCCCTACACATGCAAAATGCAGTTCATTAAGGATAAGAAAAACTTAGGAGCTGATTATTGGCACATTGACAGATACCAATAAGTTGCACAGACGTCTGTTTAAAAGTATTGTTTTCATTTATGCTGTCCGACGTCAAACACTCGGATTAATCTCTCTGCATCTGTGTCGATAATTAGACTTTTTTTTCCCCACGGCGCAGCGCTTCCTTTTAACTTAACACAGCCAAAGGTTGTTAGTTTAATGAGTAGTTATATAGAAGATGGAGGAGGGGAGACATAAAGGGGGAAAGTGGAGGGTGGAGGATCATAAAACCGTCTTTCTTATGTTTCACTTAATGTCTCAGTTTGGCAATAAATTTAGCAGCCTGTTAGTGCCACCACAGAGGTTCCTCATTTGAGATGGTAACAGCATTTGTTTAACTGATACCGTTTGGCCACCGATAGTAAACGCTCCACTGCTTGGAAAACAGACAGAAGTGCTGCATCCTCCCCCTTTCGTAGTAACCTGAGCAGATAGGGAGCGCGGTTAAGATGTGTCTCGGAAACAGCTGAGCGTCTTGCTGCACAGTGGCAGTTCTTGGAGGGAGGGAGCTCATCAGGTGCAACCGATTTCTTGGAAATCCAGTAAAAACGTGCGATTTACAGTATGAACACCAGGAAGATTCAGTGCAGCTTGAAATGATATAAAGTACCTCACCGTGCACACAAACACACCCACTTTAACTTGCATGCCGTGGGAGTTCAGCTGACACAGTTCAGGTCTCCTCGTCTGCAGTGCCTCTATAAATAGAAATTCTCGAATGGTGCGTTTAGGGAAGGCAGAGGTGATGGGATGGGGCCACGCCTCGGCCATCAGCCCCGCAGGGTTGCATGTGAGAAACATCAGGAGTGTGATCACTTTTCTGTGTCCATTTCAGCTGCGCCGTGTGCTTGGATTTATCCCCTCGAGGCACCTTGCATGTTCAAGGGCATATTTCACACTCACATGTCCTTCACTTACATGATTCTGTATTGTACATACACATGCATACACATGCTTCCTCATGTGACTGACCTACGGGGATCTTTGCTCTAATTATGTCATAGGGAGAGAATGGGTGGTTTCTAGCATGCTGATGAAACAGCTTCAGGCAATCCACTGGTCTCCTAATATTTTCTCAGGCTACCGGTGGCCAAATAAAGCGCATAAAAAACATATGGAAACAGTGACCTGCTCTGCTAGGCGGGGTGCGATTTTTAGATTAGCCCTCAATCTGTGAAAATCCTTGTGGCGATGATTTACGTTCAGCCACGTCCTCTCCTCATCACACAGGCAGGAGGGAAACACTACCATCCAACCTGCGCTCGGTGCGCTCGCTGCAACATGATGTTCAAAGAGGGCGAGGAAATGTACCTGACAGGTCGAGTAGTCACACATATGCATGTTTTAGATTGTGCTCACCAATTTTAGAAAACGCACGGCATGCGGGGAACACCCAGCAACTGTGTGACTGCCCTCTTTCTCTTGCTCCTCAGGATGCGAGGTGTGGCACCCGTTATGCAAGCAAGCGGCGAGAGCAGAGAGGAGACTCAGGGTGAGCTGGACTTTCAATTCAGTCTTTGTGTTTACGGAGCACTAGTTTTAACAGTCCTAAGAGCATTTGACAGTGGTACAGAGAGAAGCCCACAGATATAGAGTGAAACTTCCTCACTATGTGAATTAACTCCCTCTTTGTCTGATTCTAACCCACAGCACAGACGCCTGTCCGAGGCCTCCATCTCTCCCCCGGGCTCCTCAATAGGCTCTCCTAGTAGAGTTATATGTGTAAGTAACCTGTGACTCTGCAGCTTTTAGTCACTTTTGGCTGCCACACTGCCACCGAGCCTACCCTTGAAGCACCTTTGCTACACTAGAATCACGAGCACTATGCTTAGGCTTGAACAGTCAAGCACAAAATAAGAGAGGCTGCTCGCTCCCTTGGCCTGTTCACTTTGTCTGTGTCCTTAACCTCTGTTGTCACTGCTGATGTGCCAGACATCCCATTAGATTTGAAATAAAACAACTGCGGTGCGACTGAACTCCTGTCGTTTAGTCTCAAGGGGTTGAACTGCATTGCTTCATTTATTGTTATACACATTCCCATGTTTTCAGGGGGCGGTTCAAAAGTTCAAATTCATATAAGCATTTTATAAACTGATTATTTTAATGCTTTAATGACAAAAAACTGTTTTGGCTGCAAGGACCGCCTGAAGTCTGGAACTTAAGAACTGCCAAAACAATGGGTTTGCTCCTTTTGCAAAGCTTTGTCGGTCCTTTACTGAATCTCTCTCTTCAGTTTTATTTCAAATCAAATGGCAAAATTGTGGAAACAATGTGTCACTGTCTTCAACCTGACTGGATATTTCATGCTCATTTTCAATATTCAATGACCAAAAAACACTCTACTCATTATACACTAAGTAAAAAAATTAAAGGAACACTTGTTAATTGGAGTGTAGCATCAAGTCAGTTAAACCTCTGTGATATTGATCTGCTCAGTTAAATATCAGAGGGGGTTGGTAATCAGTTTTAGCTGCTTTAGTGTTAATGAAATTAACAACTAGAGTGGCAACCCTCAAAACAGGGATGGTTTTACAGCTGGAGGACAATGATATTTTTTTCTGTCATCTGCTTTCTCACTGTTTTGCATTTGGTTATGGTCAGTGCCACTAGGGGTAGCATGAGGCGATTTCTGGACCCTACAGTGGTTGCATCTCAATATGTACCAGAAAGTTTGCTGTGTCTCCCAGCACAGTCTCAAGAGCATGGACAAGTTCCAGGACAGAGTTACTGTAGGAAAGCTGGACAGGGCCACAGAAGGTCCTTAACCCATCAGGAGGGCTGATATCTGCTGGTTTGTGCAAGGAGGAACAGGATGAGCACTTTCAAAGCTGCAAAATGACCTGCAGCATGGCACTGGCGTGAATGTCTGATCTAAAGACTGTCCAGGAGCTCAGTGATGCCCTGATGGTGCCTTCCAGATCTGCAAGGAGATCCTCCAGGCACCATCTGTCATGTTATTAGCAGCATGCCCCAACATACAAACCATACAAACTACTAAGTGCCCTTTTGACTCACTGGAATATAATTTAATCAAAATGGACTAGCCTGTTGCATCATTTTTTAACTTTGATTCTCAGGGCGTCTTTGAATTCGGACCTCTGTAGATTGATAATTGTCATTTCCATCAAACGATGTGGCATCCTTTCGTTTCTAACACATTACAGAGTCCATGTTGGTTTAGATATCCAGCATGATCTCCCCCTCCAATCTAATGTGTTGTCAAAGTGTTCCTTTAAGTTTTTTGAGCAGTGTTTATGCTGAAAACCACATCAGAGTGTCAGCCAGGCCTTATATTTTGTTTAGTGCTTAGCAGTTGCACTTGTAAGTCCTGCCTTTTTGGCTGTCTGAATTGTTGCTGTGTATCACTGCAGTATTAGCATGTCAGGGGTTATCTGCATGCAAGCAGGAGTCACTGCTCCTTGCTCAGCCCTGCCCTGCCCTGCTCTCTTCTCATAATCAATGACCTTTCTGTTTAAGGTGATGGATGAGGGGGAAATGCAGTGTAAGCACGCTTGTCATCCATACTGTCTCCACGCTTCCTCCCTCTCTTTCTCTCTCCTGCTGTCTGTGCTTCCTCTGCTTTCTCTCTGACATATGCTGATATCCTGAAGGTCAACAGCTTATAGTGCTGTCAGCTCCTGCAGCGTGTTCGTTTGTACCTGTGTGTTCCTCATCAGGTTTTCTCTGCCCCCCCTCTACGGCTCTCACTGTTTCACGATCTGCTTGCTATCACTGGTGAAGTTCTCATTCATTGTCCATGTGGTTGATGTTGGGTCTTGTTGCTGTAGCGCTGTCTTTTGGTGGGTGTATGTGTGTCCTCTCTCCAGGCCAGAGTGGAGAATGAGATCCTAGATTATAAGGACCTAGCTGCCCTGCCAAAGGTCAAAGCCATATATGAGGTCCAACAGCCAGACCTCATATCCTCCTCATACCAGCCGTACCACAGATACATCTCTGATGACAGACTAGACACTTACAGCTATGGGGAGGTACTGCAGCCACACACTCCAGGTCAAACACAGCGTTGCACTCGTCACTCGACTTTTGATCTTCAGGAAGATCAAAAGTCGGTGTCGTGCAGTTTGATTGGGCATATTTTGTTAGTTTTCGATTTTTTTTTTTCTGTTTTTGAAAAATAATCCCAGAAATTATTGATATTTGTTTTGGTATTTGACTGATGTGATGTTTACAGAAGTACTTTTAAAGGTGAAAAACAATCAAACTGTCTTTTGTGGATGAGTGAACTGTTTAAAACATTTGACCTAATTTTTTTTACATAGCAGCCAGTTATTTGTAGTGCAAATGTGCAATTAAATGTAAACATACTTACAGGAAATTATGTTTTCATGATTAAAATTTTGATTATATTTCATGCCACTCTCACATCTGTCTTCTCAAGAAGAAAGAGCTTGCAGGTGATCGGTTTGGGTTTTAAACAGCAAACCTTGCAAGCTTCAACCAAGAAATAATGCATGCTAACCCTCATTTGGATTTTGCAGTCTAAAAAGAAGATAAATAGCCACTTTCCCAGACAATGGATTAAACCTGGTCTTTGAAAAAACAGAAAAGAGAAATTAAACTGAAAGTAGTCTAGACTCCGTGTCTGGGAAACTGAGCAATAAAGTTTTAATCAGTCAGCTTTTGAAATCTACGAAAGAGGTATGGAAGAGGATTACAGCCACAGATTCAGTTCAGCATCTTGAGAAAAAAATCACAATTTACAATTTTTTTTCCATCCTGACATTTTTCTCAGAATTATTTACTTTAGTCCTACAATCTCATTTTTGTTTCCTACATTTGTATTCTGAAAACAAAGTCATGAAGCCCTATTTTCTTTTTTCTTACTTTCTTTTCTTTAGCCCCTCTTCTTCAGAGTGGTTATCTAAGAAACTGAATGAGTTGATTTCATTAAAATTTTAAACTTTAATTATCTTTTCCTCTCTCCCCTGCAGTCACTTGGGACTCTCTCTCCCTATTCTCAGGTAAACACTCTGAACGTAGCAGTGAATGTAGTACAAGTTCACCCAAGTGAGCTGTTGTCATTTCGGTGAGCTGTGTGTCTGTTTGCTCGTCTTTCACCTGACTTGCTTTGTTTGTCCCTTTTAGGACTATAACAGCCTAGATATAAAGCAAAGGCGGTGCTCCAGTCCCGGCTACATCGACTCACCAACTTATAGTCGCCAAGGCATGTCACCCATCATGCCTCGCTCTCCACAGCACTATGGCTACCCTGGTAAGATGTCTGTTTTAGAAAGTTTGGAAACCAGCTGCTGGAAACTTCATTAAGTCACATAACAACTAAGTAATAATCTTTTAATTAGAAGCTCCTGTAGAAGTTGTAGCCACATAGTTAGCATAAAGACAATGAATAAACTCAACTGTGTCGTCCAACTAGTTGCACAAAAGCAAAATGTCAAACTATTCCTTTTACTAGAGATCAAAGTGTTTGTCATTTCCATCTGTCATTACCAGTTAAGACAAATAGCCCCTAATATATTTGTACTGGTGACAAATATCTGCCACAGTAGCTGCTTGACTGTCACCTTTGCTGCAGTTGCTCCTTGGCTATCATTTCATTTAACTCTTACACATGTGCATTGAGGCTGTAATTACTAATTACAGTTCTAAACAGCCCTCTATGCTGCTGATAAGTCAATAACCTTTGTTGTTACACAAGTAGAAAGGTTACTGAGTGTCACCTTGTAATTTTAAACACACTTTTGAGTTGTTTGGCTTTCATCTGCATGTGCTGATGCCTTCCTTCATGCTCGTGTTTCCTTCGCTGTGATTGGGCCATGGCTGGCTGCAGGCTCTGAGAGTGGCAGGAGTTCACCTTATTATAGCCAAGACGGGCGACCAAGCACACCCACCACAAACCAGCCCCCTAAACATTTTCATGTACCAGGTAGGACTCCTCATCTCCTCACATTCACACTACTCTCAGATTTATTTATTTCTTTTTTCACTTCACAGAGAAGATTTCATCAGCCATTATTCACTGAAGGAAGTCCTTTAAAAAAGGTCATATTAAGTTCCTCAGGAGTGAGCGTGTGTGAAAATGTGAAAGTTGTATATTTATACAACACATAATCAATCTGGCATATTCTTCCCCTCATACTGCATATTTACTTTTCTTTACAATCATCCCTCCTACCTCGCCTGGCAGTAGTTCGCATCCTCTCCTCCTTTACTCCTCCATGTTTCACGTCTTCATCTCCTCTTTCTCTCCTCAGCCACAGGGGATCCCAACATCTACAGGAAGCCTCCCATCTATAAGAGAACGGGTACAGTGCAGTTAGTCCTGCCTTAGCCTGCCTGTCCTTCTGTCAGTTTTAGTCATGCTTTGTTTAACCCGATGTAGATGTGTTTACCGGCCTCTCGCCATTCAGCTTCGAGTAGTGTCGATGTTCCAGCTGTTCAGTGAAACCGAAGCCTGCACAAACAAAACCAGCAACTATTAGAAGTGCTAGAAAAAGCACAAAAGGGATAGAGTTTTGACTTGCGCGGCTCGTTCCAAAGTTGAGGAAGGGGATCAGTCAGACTTCTCGCATTAGCGGCGCTGAGTGAATATAAAAGAGCGATGTTTTAGTGTGCATGCCACAAGCATATGAATATGCCTGCTACCGCGCGCAGCTCCCGACAGGTTCTTGTTGGCAAATAGTGCTGGAACGGGCCCTGAATGAAGTGAAGGTTGCTCAGGCGTGAGAAGCGTTGAGTACAGAGGGCTCTGAGGACAACACAGTTCACCAGAATAGAACAGAACAATGGAACAAAGCGCACTGGAAAAACTGTTTTGTAACAGAATTTTAGATTTGCTGTGGAGTCTTCTTTTATTTGTCGGCCTTGCCTTTTCTTTATTTTTCTTTTTAATGTGGGCTTAAACCATTTGTTACAAGTGTTCCAGCTCTAGAAAACAAATAGACTTGTTGTTTAAAGTCTTTATTACGTTCAGATAGCATGGTGGTGTGGTTAACACGAGATGCTGTTTTTTGGGGGATTTCTTTTTCACAAGGCAGAGCAATTAAATGCGCTTGAACTTTCTGGGTAGTGTGCATCAGTAACAGAGTCTCTTTCATTAAACTGCATTTTAAAGGCCTTTTCAGCTGAGAGTCATAAGACCTCTTGATTGAGGACAGTCTTATCTCTGTTGTTGTCCTGCATGCTTTTCCGTGCTGTGCGTGTATGTGTGTGTGTGGGGGTTAGTTAGTGAGCAGCGTGTCGACTCCCGTCACCCGTCAGTGTCTCTGTTCTAAAAATTAGTACATCACTGGTCACGATGCTGCCTCGCGCAGTCCTTTACACACGATTAGGAAAGTAGCATGTACTGTAATTGGCAGCCTTTGTTAGCTCGCCTTGTTTGAATAATGACATTTAACTCATACATCAGTGATATTGATCCCTGTGCTTCATGTCTTCCTGAATAGCCATTGATTAACATGTTCTCTTGTGTCAGCGCCAAACACACCCCATGTAAACCCAAGGCCACAGCAGATACATGTGTTTTAGATTTGCTTTGTTCGCCAAATGCCAGTTATGTACTAATCAGTTAGCACCCAGTCATATACATGTATGCCTTCCGTGTGGGTAGCAAAGCACTCGCATTGGATGCTCCAATAATGTTGCCCTTTATCTTTGCACCTCTTTTTTTCTTTTATTGCATCCAATCACTTTTACTCACTTCCCTCCACCTTCTGCTCCACTTTACCCGGTGACCTTGCCTCTGTAAGTATCGCCCTCCTTTCACTGTTTCAGTTACCGTCAGTGAATAGATACAGAAGTTCATTTGTCTTCATGCGTGTGTGTCACTGTATTTCGCATTCAGTGTTGTGCAGCCATACTTCCTCTGACAGAAGTATCAAGAGCGTTCAATATTGCTCTGAATATGTGTTGGTGTCGTGCATCGTGTACATGGGAATTCAATGGGCCATGGATTGGATCTGGCATGGCTAATGGCTAACAGAGTGAAGAGCGATCTATGCGACATTACACCGCATGTCACTCCCATTGACTTCCGTTGACTATGCTTTAGTGCAGAGTGGCATCAATATCGCCGCCTCACACCATTCGTGAAATGAATGTGAGCCTCAGGCTGAGCCGTAACAGAACTCCCTTTTTAATGCCGGCTATTTTCCCGCCGTTGGCCGGAATATTGATCTTCTCTGACAAGAGCGTTGGATATCATAAGTGTGAAGCTGTGGAGTGAATGCGCTTCATCGCTGTACGTCTTTGTGACGCTCATTAAGATGTTTTTGTTAGTGCGCTGCTGGTGCTTAAAGCAATAGTTTGACATGTTGGGAAATTTCCTTTCACACTGAGAGCAAGATGAGAAGATCAATACCAATCTTGTTAAGTATCTGTCTGTTCAATATGAAGCCAGGAAACATCTTCGCTTAGCTTGACAGAAAGAGTAGACGCAGGGTGAAGCAGCTAGCCTGGGTCTGTAAAACGCAGGGCCCTAAAGCTCATTAACAATCTAGTTTGGGTAATTCATTCAGAAACCAAGCACCATATCTTTCCTGTAGTTTATAGACACCAGCGTACGCTGCTGCAAGCCAAGAAATAATCCACATTTATTTTAATTTCTCCACTCTGGTATTGCAAGATCCTGTTTATATCTGGTTTCTACTAAAACCAGAGGATTGTCATCATAGTGAAGTTTCCAGCCTTTGTGCTAAGCTGCGATGACCCTCTAATAACATAGGTGGGCAATTAATTTTCCCAAGGGGCCACATGAGAAACCGGGACTGTTTTTTGAGGGTCGCACCAATAAGCTGAACTCAGTTCTCCTCATTATTAATTTTCTCTTTATAAGCTTGTTGATGTATTTCTTCACAGCAGTCCCGACTTCTCATGTGGCCCTTTAGGAAAATTAATTTCCCACCCCTGCTCTAGTGACTCCAGAATCATATTGAACTAACAGATATAAGAATGGTTTATAATTTCCCATCTAGCTCCCGATCATAAACTGAACAGGCAAACTATTCCTCTAACAGGCCAGTTCTTTTGGTTCTGCCTTCTCTCTTAATTCAAACAGACAATCACATGGATGCAGCCACCAAAAGCAGGACCAGTGAGGACATCCTCAGATCCTCCAGACTGTCTACCTACTCTCCAGAGCCATACAGCCAGTCAGAGTCTGACTACTACCCTTACAGCAGCTCCCCCAGGGGTACGAAGCACTGCTGTTTCACTTATTCAGAGTGTACCGATGGCACACATGGGAGAGCGGTTCATTTTGTAGCCATATTGTCATGTTTATCCATTTACTCGCGCTGTTGCTGTGCTCCCCGCGAAAGTGCAAAATTCATAAAGGGAATCTCTTTCATCTCTTTTCCTCTCCCAGCCTATCGGGCGCCGAGAAGACGCTTCTCCACGGGAGGAGATGAAGAGACTTGGAGTCACGGTCTTCAAAGAGTAAGAGCTTCATAATTTTCTCTCTTTTCTTCAACGTCACACTGAAGTAAGTCCCCACCTCAAAAAAAAAGAAAAGAAAGAAAATCACCCATAAATAAATAAATGCACTTTTTTTAATCGCACGGCGCCTGTGCCGTCCTCCTTATTTGCTTCTCTTGCTCTCTTTCTCTGTCTTTCGTTTAATTCTACAACGCGTCCTTCATTGTTTCCTCTCCACCTTCTGCTTCTCTCCTCGCCCTCTTTCCTCGCAGATTGGGAGTGGCATCGGGAGGATGATTCTAAAGGAGGAGATGAAAGCCAGATCTGGTTCCTATGACAACGACCCCTGGGGCAGCGCGAGGAATTCTCGTAGCGGGAGCAAGGAAACACTGAACACAACAAGCTATGGCACCACGGCGTACAACAACACCATCAATGGCTGTAAGGATCCACCTATCCCACCCACCCCCACACCCCCAGTACATCCACCTCTTTTGTCTGCTGGTTTCTTCTGTTTCAGCAGGTTTATGACTGTCTTTCTGTACAGCCCTATATGTTGCCACAAGGGTTTTTTTATGAGCCTCAGTATGTCGCCGGCGTTGTGAGGGCGAGGGCGATGAGGTTTGCGGATGCAGGTCACAGAGGGTCACGGCCGCTGCTGGAGGCTGGGTGGTGTATTGAGATGGAACGATGATGAGTGTGCTTAACAGCTGTGGTAGGCCAGCGGCAGGGGCAGATGTGGCCTGTCAGTGTTGGAGGGATATCTGATCACACTGATTAAGAAAATTTCAAGCTAACTGAAACAGAGTGCTCAACCAGGTGTGCTGAAATTCCAGATGTCACAAAGTCACATGCCGACTTGTTTCTCTTTGTAATAGTCGCACTTCGCTGCTCATACAGTGTATAAGCTACTGGTTATTTTATCCTCTGACATTCAGCCTCACCTCATCTCTATCAGACAGGTTTTTTCCTGCTCCCTTTGCTTTCTCTCTCCAAAATTGTTCCATATGGGTGGATCTACCCTTCCATCTACCCCTGCATCTATGTGATTCTCTCACTCTCACAGCTGGTGTCCCATATCCTGTTTTATTTATGAGCGGTAAGATCTCTCATTAAAGCCGCTTCTCAAATGGGAGTGAGCGGGGCTGAATGGGACTCGGCTCGCTGGTGGTGTTTGAAAGGCAACAAAGGCTTGTAACTGTGCAAGCTTGGGTGTTGCAGTTAGATGTTGAAGCATGTAGTGTGTTTTTTGCACACTTGTGCATCTTATTTTTCTCGTTTTTTAAAAGATGCTTGCATGTTCCCTGGCCTTATTGCCCCTTTGATGTTTTGTGTTCCTCGCAGGGCTTGATGAATGTGGAACTTGCCCCGCTTTTTTCTTTAATTTCTCTTTTTGTCAAGCCTATAAAAGACCGATTGATGTCAAAACTCTACACTTATTTTCCCTGATGAGGTTTTTCGTGAATTTAGATTAGGCTCATGTGCTGCAGCATTTATTGTTTTATTATTGTTGTTGTTTTTGTGACAGGTAATCGTATCATCTGTTTATTTCACAGCTCCTCGGTCACAGTACAGCACCGATAGCGGTAAGTTCATCTGCAGAGCGTTTCAATATGTGGCTCTGATTTATTTAAATAGCTGTTTTTTTTAAGGCATCAGTTTATTATTGATCTTTTCCTGCTAGTTTTAATACTCCCGGATTCTTCGACCAGCATCATTTGGACACATCTGGAGCTCTAGGGATATTTTTTGTTTTAGGTTAGGCATGAGCGCCATCTTATGGCGCCAGAATGCATGAAAACAACTGAACATTTAAGCAGCTCATGGCTAGACTGATATCATGCTGATGTGTTTCCTTTTTTCTGCTTCAGATTTTGTTTGTAAGTCAGCTTCACTACCGGGATATGGCCGCAACGGCATCCAGCGGGTGAGATCACACTGAACCTGGCAAAGCATGAATAGCTGTGACATATTCTATCATACATATTATTTGGCTTAATTCAAATAACTCTTTTGGCCCCTTACACTTTTCATTACTACCTTCGTCCAGCTTTCAAGCTGTTTTATTAGTTAATTCCCCGAAGCTCGCTGCTCTTGTTAATCTCACTGTCCTACTCTGTTCCTCAGCCTCAGAGTGCAGATTGCTACCAGTACCAATATGACAGTGGCAGCGAGGTCAACTGGGGAAGCAGAGGTAATTTAATATGAACTAAAAACACCTTATTAGAGCCAAGCAATTAATCTAACATGCTTTTTTTCAATTGCACTGATTTCATTTTCTCTCTCTCTTTTCTCCCAGCAGAACACAAAGTAAGGCTTTTTTAAAATAATGAAATTCCACTCCTTTTGTACCCGGGTATCTGAAATGTGTGCGTGTGTCCTTTCCTTTATCCTGCAGATTTACCCCTATGAGTCGCTCATCGTCACCACCAGAGGGCGCAACAGGCTGCCCAAAGATGTAGACAGAGCCAGACTGGAAGTAAGTTAACGGCCAAAGAAATCCCAAAACCATGACTAGAATTTGAGACTTAATTTCTGCTATGATGTGTTTTTCCAGCGCCACCTGTCCCCAGAGGAGTTTGTCCAAGTGTTCGGTATGACCGTGGAAGAGTTTGACCGGCTGGCTCTGTGGAAGAGAAATGAACTGAAAAAACAGGCGCGACTGTTTTAATAACATACAGACGTGTGTTGAATACTGCCATAGAGTCGGAGACGGACTAACTGTAGGAGGGGACGGATAGAAACGAAGACTCCTACACAGTTACACTGCCATGCCCGAGAAACCTGTTCTACATCCCCTCACGTGATAAACCAAATTCTGGTCCCACCAGATGGACTCCTGGGATACCGAGAGACATTATGCACGCTGGACTGATAAACTTGTGTGCAACTTGTGTGGGGTGCAAGCAATAGAGACTGTCATACAGTAGTGTTTTGCTTTTGTTAAGCCTAAAGGATGAAGGATGGCGTGACCGTTAGTGACCAGAGCTGCAGTAGTAAAACATAATGAGGAGAATTTTGGCTTTGCCTTATTTGTTACGCTCTCTTAGGTATGACTGTGCAGCACCAGCAATCTGAATGAGTAGAATGTAGGTATAGCATATCATTTATGACACTTTATCAGTGAGAATGACTAGATGAAAAAGCGTGTGAGCCTGCGAGCATCGCTTTGCTTTTTTTTCTCTCTTTTTTTTTTGGGATGCATTTTGTTTACCTGTGCCCCTGTTTTCTTGCTCTCTCACAGAAACTAAGAGACCTGTAGTTTACAACAATTGATTTAGATATGAAAACCAAATTGAGAACGCAAATGTACAATTCATCAGATCACTCTGGTTAAACTTGTCAAAGATCACCAATAGATTCATCTCACTGTGCAGCTGTGCGATAACCTAAAAGAATGTGCAATCACGGCGGTTCTGTCCTTCTGCTTTTCTACCCGTTGCAATAGAACAATGACTAAATGTTTTAGGATGAGAGTTGTAGTCATCCATTTGCATTTGCTTTTTATTTATATACTTTTAGAATGGTAATCTAATGATTTTGTAGCTCCAGAGATTATATCACTCACAGATAAAACACTCCGCAAAGGATTTAACGTGCCGACAAAGATCCAGGGTTGTTGAAGACTTTGAATACTGTTATTTTTGATTTTTGTCACTAAAATTAAACTTCAAATCAAAACCAGCCTCCTCTTTTTTATTACTTTACTAGCTACACTTTTAATAGACTGTGGAATATTTGTTTTAGGCAACTGCCCTTTTTGATTTCCAGGTGCTTGTGTAAGTATGAAGACTGATACCACCAGAGCCTGTTCACTTCCTGTTAATGCCAGCTGGGGTGCTCAGTAGTACTCACTGCATAGAGTACCAGCAGTGTCGAGCCATCTCTCATTTCTTCATGTTTTATTTCAAAAGACTCTCTGGTAATTTGGTCTTGAGCAATAGTTATCCAGCCTTTTGAAGGGTATTTTAACTGTTTGTTTGTTTTTTGTTTCCTTTTTTTCACTCATTTTCAGTCATGCCACAACAGCAGTCACTTCAAGATGCTTTACATTGTAAGGTAAAGACACCAGAATAATACAGCCTCTACAGCTGTCTATATAATACGGTAGAGGCTCTGTCATGGTTTCGGGTTCCCTTTCAGCCAGTGGTGTTGGGGATTTTGCTAAAACTGATTGAATCATGAAAGAAAAAAAAGTACTGTCAGATTGGTATTCTTCAGCATGAAGATCCGAAACACTGCCAAAGCAGTAAAAGCACATCTTTAAAGAAAAACACACAATGGAACACTATGAGTCATGGTTTGGCCTCCCCAGATCCCAGACCTCAACATTATTGAAGCAGTGTGGATCATCTTGACAGAGAACAAAACAAATGCAACCAACATCCAAAGAAGAGCTTCGAAAGTCCTTCAAGAAGCCTGGAGAACAGTTCCTGAAGACTACCTAAATAAATCACAAGAAAGCTTGGCTATGGCTGTGTTGAAGAATCAAGGAGGTCATACCAAATATTGACTTTCAAGCTTGTTGGAATTACACAAACTCTGCTCTTGCCTTATATACTGTAGTTCTACATATGCTTGCCCGTTTCAATAAATCACTGCACCTCTTTCCTAACAATCCCAACGGATCAAGATTGCACAGTAGTGTTATTTATTAGTTTCACGAATCTAGTACTCGTCATGTGTCTGAAATGATTCCTCTTTTCTCATAGCAAATCCTAGCATTCTGCTAATGCATGCTGATTGGTCAGCTATGGATTTAGGAGATTAAATGTTTTCCTTAATGGCACATTTTTCCCAAAAAGATCAATACAACAGATATCACTGTCATAGTGTGTTCAGAAAAAAAAAGAAAAGAAAAATAAAACAGTTTTCTAGAGGTTAGGATCAGTGGTCCTGTGAGACTGCTATCTGGAGGCTTGTGTTAGAAATTATCTGCACTTTGCTTATCTGAATTGTGAAATCATGGCAACGTCAAAGAGTGACTCATGGTATGCCTACCTGTGCGATTGTGCCTTGCTCTCGCAGTTGTCTGTTTTGTCAAAACCCTTTATGAAAAACTCTACCTTTACTTTACTGCTATTTTTATTTGCTAACTATCAGGCAAGTCCCCTCTATGAAACAAGAAACTTGGAGTTAGACTTCTCTCCTATTTAAAAAGGTTTTATTCCCATTATATAGCTGCCTGGAAGCCGCGCGGAAATCCTTGTACCTATCTGGCTGTCCTTTCTTAAAAGAAATCTACTTCTTTTGACAGTAAAACCTCTACTTGCGCAAGTAGAATAGCCAGCTGAAACTCTGCTCCCAGGCAAGTACAGACAGGGTCACATCATCATCTCTGCAACAGGTTCTTGTCTAAGATAAGCAAATAAGACATAATAGGCGCTTTAAGGGAGCAGCTAGGTGGGCTTGGCTTTGGACAGGGCCAGGCGAGTTCCTTCTCTTTGTTTAGCAGACTGCAGACGAAGAAGTGCTAACTTTACCCTTCAAGCACACTTGTAACCTTGTCAAACACGAGTCATTTGTGGCTCCGAGCTGTGCTGCTGCGACGGGAGCTTGGTGGCTTTAGGACCCAGCAGATCAGCGGGTGCCTGCTGCTGCTCTGTGTTGTATCCACTGTGGATCTATCAGCGGCGGCAGCAAGCAGCTCTCCACACGTCTTCACATGCTCGCTCACTCACTCATGGACCTGCAGTAGACTTTCACAGGGACAGCATCACAGCGCAATGGACACAAGCGGCCCCAAGTGTAAGTGTAAGCTGCTTTCTAATTCGTCAGCTAATTAAGACAAGCATGTGTTTGTTTATGGGAACTAATCATTTCTGGGAGACTGTCAAAGAGTGACACACACACCCTTCCTCTCACACTTTTATCTGCGGAAATTCTTGTTGGGTTTTCTACTTCACTGAACCCAAATATTTACTGCCTCATTTACCTTCAACAAACACTCACAAACATGTCATTTTAGACAAAGTAAATGTAAATGAAGCAAATTGAGTAAATGTGAACTCATGTGGAGCATCTACAAAGATACAATTGTAGTCCACTTAAAAGGAAAAGAAAAGAAATAAAGCTGCTTTGGTCTCCCCCCAGCTGCTTGGACAACCAGGAAAACAAGTGCAGACCCAAGACCCACAGTTTGATTGTTGTTCTAGAAAGTGAATCTCACTCATCCTGAGTCAAGTCAAATATCTGGATGTGGAGATGAGATCTTTACAGATTGGGTGATCCTGCTAGTAATTGTCTGGTATTGGACGCCAATGGCACAGAATTCTTTTGCACAGATCTCCAGGGATATGCAGTGTTTTTGTGTGTGTGTTGAATAGCCAGAAATACAAAATGTGTTTCCATGCCATGTGTTTTCTCTGGGCGGGGTGCACTCGCACCCCCTGCACAGAAACATGTTTTCCCACTGTAACAAAAAGCATATACACTTGCCTCCGTCTGGGCTTTAGCTAAACATCAGAAGTGATGGCATTAATCAGGAAAGGTTTGACCAAGTGTAGCATTTCAACTAAGAACATATGGTCAAACCTGCAGTGATTTAAGCTGGTGTTGCTGTTTGCTTTTAGAGCTGTGAACTCTCAAATGGTTTTCATCGACTTGTTGCCCGCAGCCAGGCAGGTAAACATGTGATAGTGATTATAACGTTCAGCTTAATGGACATTTTTACTCAGCTGACTGGAAATGAAAGAAAAGGGGGTAAACTTGCATGCCTACAAGAAAAACAACAATTCTTTTGGTCACTCCTGCCCTCCCGTCCTCAGTTTACCTCCTTTTCCATTCTTTGTGACTCTGTCAGCATATGAGGATTATGTTGATGTTAGCAGTGTTTTTGGTGTGGAGGCAAAGCATCTTAGGAAGGAAGTTTTTAGGGCTTGTCCAGATTTGCAGACGAGCAGAAAATCTCATCTGTCATTGCTATCTTTCTCAACAGAGAAACTCGTACAAACACACAAGAATGCATCTTGACAGACTGGGCTTTTTGTTTGTGTAAACACCACGAGAATAAACACTTCCCTGTCCCCTGCTTGCCTGCAGCTATTTATTTGATCTGTCAGATATGTTATAATGGGCTAATGAGCATTCATAAAGTTTGTAGCATGTCAGAAATGATAAAGATATTAGTAAAGAAGGTCCACTTCAAAACATCCTGCAAAGTGATGAACACTCTCCAGGAGGCTGACATTGATAATGTAGAGGAGTTCACAAGAGCTGAATCTTTTGTATTTGTGAGGAGCAAACTAGAAGTCAACTTCAAGAACAGAAAGGTCAAATTAGCTCTGGGACTGCAATCTTTGGACAGACGACACTAAGATCAAAATTATAGAGAAAGGTTCAGGACCTGAAGTATATCTTTCAAAGCCCAGTAAATGCAGTGATGCATGGGTGTGTGTCTTCCAGTGGCATTGGATCACTAATGTTTACAGATGACGTGATAGGAGATAGAAGCAGCCAGATAAATTCTAATGCTTATAAAGATTTATACACATCTTCTGCTTAGATTCAGACAAATGCTACAGAGTTGATGTGAAAGAGCTTCATGGGACACACGGGGAATGAGGAAGAAAACATACTGCAAAAGGCAAAACAGGGGTTTTTGTGTCACGCAGGAGTCAATCGCCACATCTTTAACTGATCAAGTTGCACTAAAAGCTAAAAAAGAAAAACCCAAGGCAGCAAAAATGTGCGGAACTGCTTTTGCAGTTAGAATTCATATGTTCAGATATCAAACTTGTAAAAGTTGACAAGTGGCAGGTAGGAACTTGAATGGTGTGAGCCAGCGAGTGTCTGAGCCAGCTGCAGCAGTAGCAGTGTAACAAAGGTTTTGTTTCCACAGTCGACCTCAGTGAACAGTGTGAGAAGCAGAGCATTCAGGTGGGTGTGAGAAGGGTGAGGTCGTCCCTGCAGAGATGCATCGCAGCAACGGGGTTTGCCTGTGATTTAGCCCATCAGATATGATGAATTGAGGCTATTGTCAGAGCATGTGGAAGAACTTGTAGAGAAAAACAATAGACTATGGAGTAGAAAATGATGCAGAGAGAAATGCACAAGTTCACCACATGCAAATCCCTACTCCGTATATTCATTTCTGCTAATGTGACAGCGTGCTCCACATTCCACCGAGTACTATATGAAAAAGACAGCCAGTGTGTTGCAGGGCATCCATGCGCCCGTGCTTGTGTGCCTGTTGGAATGTCATTCCAACCCCCACCATCCTCTTAATATATTATTCACATAGGAAACGGCTCAGAGTAAGAAAATGTTTTTCTTTTCATAGAACTGAGTTCTGAGCACTGTTAGGAGACAACGGAGGTTTTAATTGGTAGCGGTCGTATTAAATCACAATTTCAGTGGTTTCAGGTTAGCAGTGCAAAAGAGCACAATTAAAATGCTGCCCGCTTTCATCATCTATGCAGCGGTCAGGGGACTTCACTGTGTGCACATTTATGCAACACTTCCTGATTATCTGCTGGGTGATCTGCATTTTTATGTAACAAACAAAGAGTCCTTATACATTTGGCTTTTCTACAGTATTTTACAACTTGGCTTTTTACCATTAGTTTTAGCAGCCAAAATGAGCAAAATCATAGCTTCCTATGATGTTGTCCTCCTTGCCCAACTTTCCAGTTGAGTTCGATGAGGTCAAGGAGGATTAACAACAATAAAACCATCCTGTGGTTCAGTTTAAATGTTGTTCGTTTAGTCTGTTTCGCATCCTGTTGTAAATGAAATAGCCAGACGTAACAAAGGACAGTTACAATGAATTCTACAGGCCATAAAATAGCATTCACCTTCATTTACAGTTCAAAAAACTCAAAGAAAGCTGCCTGTTCTCTGGTGCAAAGCTGTTTCCAGTAGAACTCTAGATCTTTTCTATGATGTGATGTACACAGTATAGTATTATTGTAACTAACTTGAACCACATGAACGTCAATGAGACCCAGAACATATAGAAAAGGGAATCTCCCTTCCATATAACCTTTGTTCAAAAGAGTCTTTGTTTTGTTTCCCTTTTGAGACTTTAGTAGGAGTTTTTAATTATGAAGAAGCTTTGCAGACATGGGTCGATCACACATGTAGCATACATTAAGGTATGATATACGTGTATGTATGAAATATGTGCTTCATCATTCATGAGCTCTAAATTATGGATGATTGTAGACCAGCACTATAAGAAGTGGAATTCCCCCTCTTTAACCCTATGAGAACAGGAGATCACTATGATTCATATGGCTGTATATGTGTGCGGGTTATGTGAGTGTATGTGCACATGTGGGCGTGCACATGTAAGCAGTGGTCATTCTCCACACAGCTGTTTATATAGGGTTTCCATGGAGACCTGCATCACACCACTGTAGCAGGGGACTATAGAGTGTACGTGACACTGAGGAAAAAAAGGTGTTTTCTTATGCTGCTGACAGTGAAAAGGGACTCTGCCTGAGGTGTGCTGGCACACAGATACAAGCAGTACTTAGAAAAGATTACGATTTATTGGGAAAACTTGGCATAATAGGACTTGTCTAACCTGTTATCAGTTAGGACGTCTATATGTGACTTTTGAACAGATGTGAATTAGGGTGATTTATGAAACAGGTACAGAATTTTTTTTTTTTTTTCCATTTTGCTTTAGGGGGTAAAGAGACATGTTACCGACAACACGTGGTGTTGAATTCACAAGAGTTTTGGTGTATGATGTGTGATGATGTATACCACAAAACATTGTAACATAATGTTTGATATTATCTACATTAAAAAAGTAGATTTCATGCTTGGCTCTTTTGAAGAAGTTCGGTCTGTAAAATGATATTTTTAAAGTCTTTGTGTCAGTTTATTGTGGTTCTTTGCTCCAGTCACTGTCAGTGAAGGAATTATTGTTATTGTGTATAAATGCAAAAATGACTGTAAAAGTAAAATATTGAAACACTGCAAACCAGCTTCTCACCTGTAGGTTTTTCCCTGTTGCTGTGCTTTGGCATTTTTTTCATTGGACCATGAAAAAAGCAGGACAAATTCTGGTATTTCATATAAGAAGGTCTTAGTGGCTGGAGCCGATCCCAGGTCACACTAGGGGAGTCACAAGCTACCCTCCCACCTATGGTCAGTATAGAACAGCCATTTAACTATGAGCGTCTTTGGAATGTGGGAAGAACCTGAAAACAAAACCCAAGCAGATAGACTATGAAAAAAGACTCCAGCCTGCCAATAGCTTATTATATTGTAATGATATTTAATACTTTGCAGACTTTCCACCTCCTTTGTTTTCTGCCTCTGTGGTTTCATGCTTCTTTGAAGACTGAACACATATTGCACTTAGTGAAAAAAGAACAAAAAAGCAGTGAAACTACATGAGGCACGACATGCTAATCCATTACCTAAAACACTGCATGGAAGTGTGTTGAAAGGTAACTTAGTAATGATTTAGTAAATGTTATTTTAACTTTTTAGACATAACTGTTGTTTATAATCAAGACTCATTTTATTGTTTACACTGCAAAATCTATGCCCAAAGTCATCCTCATTATGCATTTAAATGCTCTTAAACTATACAATACAAAGGCAGTTATCAAGGCCTTCTTATGGCTAACATGACAGATTCAGACAACAGAAATCTCAGCTTTCTGGTGAAAACTGAATACAGCGTTTTAGTTCAGATCTTATTAACACAGAAAATCCCAAGTGGAGACAAAGCAGCCTCTCTCCTCCTTCTGTGCATGTGTGACTGGGATTCTGAGCGTGTGCGTGCACGCACGCGCACGTAAATGGTGTGTGTGAGTGTCTGCCGGCATCTGTTCTGTCTATATTACCCTTGTCTGTGCAACATCAGTGCTTCCACTTGCAAAATAGCATCTTTCTAAGTGTGTGAATACTTTTCTGTGAGGGAGACATAGCATTGTGGTGATCTCATAGGACTGAGGGCAGATACGGGATCTGAATAATACTGACTGCACTGTAGGGGCTTTGTCTAGCAGCAGGCTGAGTCAAGCCCTCTGTGCCATCCTGGACCTGAATAAATCAGAGCAAAAAATGAAAAATGAGAGCAAGGGGAAGGAAGTCTAGCAGGCAGACATCCCTTTGACCTTAGTCCATATTGAGAAATGCCCAGATGCATATGTTTACACCTGGTGAGTATTACTGTTGATCAGACTCTTTCTACCCATCTGTCCATTTTTGTCTCCTCCCTTTTTTTTATTGCATTTTATTTTTCAGGGACACTGGGAAGATCGGCCCTGCCTCACAATGCACTGATAAAATACAGGGAAATCCCCTGGGCACTTTGCCATTCTGTTACTGTGGTAATGCATAAACAGGCATCATCAGCTGTTGAGATGCTTCTTCATCACACACAAGAGATTTGCCACAGTAGACTGAGGGGTAAAGGATTGTAGGAGTCAAAAGTGGAACTCTGCTACACCAGAAGAAATCTTATTTCAGGGCGTCAGTAGTACAACTTCAGTGTTGCCTCTTTCAACAGTGTAATTATTTCACTAAAATTATTTCAGTAACATAAACCTTTCTCCCATACCTGTCAGATACAATTATTCTTAGGGCCTGATAGCATGAGATTCTTGCTACAGAGATGCAAAAGCTGCTGAACAAACATCACCAATGTCAGGTAGGAAGAAAGAGCAGAGTTGCTTTACTAACCTGACCTCTAACTTAGGACCTTGACTGTCTCTTTGAGATAGCAGCTCTAGCTATCACCGTCTGAACATCAAAAGCTTCTGTGCTTAATGGCTGACCTTCAAAGAGCCAGTTAATGCTTAAGCAGGTGAGCGGGAGTGCACAAGCCCATACTTCTCCCACACTCTGACCATAAGTGCCCCGGCCACCATAGATACCTAATGAGTTTGAGTATTTTCTCTGTCTGGGGTGAGCTCGTTAGAGTGGTGTAATTAGTAGGAGCAAGAATGCAGGATGGAGCCAGAAATCTCTTAGAGACAGACTGCACGATGCAAACAAACCAAATGTAAGTGATGTGTAGAAATATTTGCTTTGATTCGGGGAGAGGCTCAGGGAGATTTAAACAAAGATGTTAGATTGGAAAGTAATTGTGCCGTGAAACGCATGCTCTGCTGAATGCAACGCTGTTTATCGCTCTGTCAGTTTCGGGTCAGTGTGCCGGCCAGTTATTGCAAGTAAAAGTAAACATCTCAGACAGAATAATACTCTACTCGCGTAGAAACTCAGCATATCTATGTCCTTAGAGAGTCCCCATCACTGTTATATTTATTGTCTTTGCTCATACACTTGTATCATGGAGTGTGGGATCGTTGCTGTATTTTATAATAACCTGAAGCAGCTTCCCGAGTCCAGTAAAAACAGTGGGGGTGGAGCATGTTTTTCTCTCTCTCCTTAGCCATATACCTTTGCAGTTCCTCCAAAACAAATAAACTTTTCCACATGTTCTTCTCACCTGCTGCTCAGCTCCAGTTTTGTAGTCTACATTTAGTATATATGTTCATTATCACTGCTTTGTCAGACATTACTACCTACACAATGAATGCATTAACAAAAAGGCCATGAGAACATAATTATCTCTCTCAGGGGTTCAGCCTGTAGCTGCTAAATGAGTTTTTGCAGTAATCGCGTATTCAAGGCTCTGTTTTATTGTTTTTTTGAAATGCAGCTGCAGATGCATTCTCTATTCTATCTGGTGAATGATCTAGATAGTGAAATGAGAATGGGGTCACCAGAGACGCTGCAGTCAAAGTGGGAATGGGTCAGCTGACAGGAAGAGGAAACAGAAGGCTGGAGGTGATAGGTGATGTCATCGGCAGAGAGAGGAAGTTCATCTCTATTGGGGGCCATATGAGAGAACTCCATAGAGATGCTCTGCCCATTATACTAATGATGATGAGGAAAAATGCTTTGTTTTGCTACTTTTTTAAATCTCCCTTTCAGGGTCTTCAGTAGGTAGTTTAGTAGTGCTGGCATAACCTTTAAATACCCACACTTTCTACTCTATATGCCAGACATGCTTCCAATGAATGGACTCTTATTCCCTAAGCCCTCAAAAACACAGCCTTCTATCGTAATGACGTCTCTGTTTTCAGGCCCGGCAATATTGACCAATAATAAGATTTACTTAAACATTCATTAATTTTAAACTAATATATTTCTTTGGAGTGTATGTTGATAAAAACTATAAGCACAGCAATATAAAATATTGTCATTTTTTGTGTTTAAATGTTAAGGAAATATATCCAGCAAATCATTAGTATTCAGTTGATGAAGTGTCTGAAAGTCCAGTATTTATTTTCCCTGTGGCCTTTTGCCATCCATCAACTCCTCCAGCCTTAAAGTTTAAATGCTAACCAAAAAATAACCAGGACACCTAGGGAAAGCATAAGAGAGGAGCTGATGAAAATCAGGTGGGGCAGAGACGTATGTGAGGCTGGTGTAGGACATGAATGAGGACAGCGAGATAGTGGTGAGGTGTGCAGTCGGAGTGACAGATGTGTTCAAGGAGGAGGGGGGATTGCCTCAAGAGTCAGCTATGACTTCCTTCTTGTTTGTAGAGGTGATGGACAGATTGAGAGATGAGGTTAGACAGGAGTCTGCACACGACACTGTGACTAGAAGATAGCCTGGAGAGGTGGAAGCATGCTTTGGAGAGAAGAGGAATAAAAGTCAGCAGAAGCAAGACAGAATACTTTTTGTCAATGAGAGCAAAACAGGTGTAGCTGTGAAGGAGCAACGGAGCAGAGTTAGTGAAGGTGGAGGAGTTTAAATATCAGGGATCAACCGTCCAAACAAATGGACAGTGCACGAGCGAGGTGAAGAAGAGTGGAGATAAGTGTCAGGAGTGATGTGAAGGATAACAGCGAGAGTGAAATGGACAGGGTCACCAGGATTGCACTGACAAAATGACAGTAGGTGGAGCTGGAGAAGGAAGAATTGATTTTCATTGGGAGTCACCAGGATTTGACAAGATTAGAAGTTAATACACAAGTGGAACAGCTCAGGTAAAGCAGTTTGGAGACAAAGTTAGAGCAGCAAGGCCGAGAAGGTTTGAGCATGTGCAGAAGAGGGATAGTGGATATATTGGACAGAGGATGCTGAAGAAGGAGCTGCCCAGGCAAGATGAAAAGTGGAAGACAAGAGAAAAAAACCCATGAAGGTAATCAAAGGGGACATTCAGAGGCTTGGTGTGAGAAAAGTGGATGCCAAGGACAGGGTTAGGTGGAAACTGATGATCTGCTGTAGCAGGAAGAAGCCAAAAGAAGAACCAAAGCTCCCCCAATGATATGCTGTTTGCTAATTCAAAACCAACACAACAGACTAAATTATGCTAAAATGCTCCACAAAACTTAAGGACACTGCACAGTTGGATGATTACTATGTTCTCCCATAATATAACATTGAATGTTGTTTGTGCAAGAGGCCCCAAGAAGATGTGTGAAAAAGTGCTTGTAAACTGTGCACAGGTGTGCCTGTGTGGTAAACCACACTAAATCATTTTGTTGCCTAAACTTAGCCAACCAGAGCGAGAAAATAAAAGTAACACTGTGGTAGCTCCTAGCAGCTACTGCTAAAGAGCATGAATGGGACACCCTCATTGGGGACAGTCGTTTCACCGAGTTTCATGTCTCCATCTCGTGCACTATAGCACCATCGCTTAGTTGAAGCTAGAGTAACCTTTATAACACCACCTAATGAGGTACTGTTATATTCCTTGTAGCAAGTTAACTTCAAAGCTCATGACATCAGATATGGGTCACGTTCAGTCTGGAAATAGCATACAACATTATGGCATGTTTAGCAGATTGTACGCAACAATGCTCAACAGGCCTAAAGCTATGCTCTCTCTTGTTTGATGGATATATCTGTTTCACAATCAGCAGTGATACGGACATGAATCCTATTGTATTAAAACTGTACCGTAGGTTGAACACCTGGAAATGCACCAGCTTTTCCAATCAAACATAAATGAATAAATACATTTCCATATCTGAATAAAGCCTTGGTGTATGCACTTTGTACTTCTTCTTGAGGTTCTCAAGTTCCATAATGTCCCCACTCAGGGCATTAAGCAACAACTCATTTTTCCTGCCAGTGCTTTTAACATGGTCAGCTCAAGTTGCCATGGTGACTGTGCCAGCTTGGCCCCCTCATCGCTGCCTGCAGCTATATTTCCCAGTCTATTTGTGACTGCAAGCAAGCCATTTCATACACAGTCTTTCTGTGTGATGTCAAATATAGCAACTTTATATACCGTGAAAGTAAAATGAACGTACAGCAACAGCATTTTTTTGAATATCTCTTCCTCCATCCCAAATGACGCAGTAAAAAGTAGCAGAAAGACTGGCAGCAGCCATCAAGATGATTTGCGCTATGAACCGGATCTGTCCCTGTGTACCTGTGGTGTTCTCCAGAGATATCACTTTGCGAATGCCCAGACACGTTTCTACTGGCGAGAGGAGAGAAGAGCTGTCACTCTTGGGAAATGCCAGGAATTCGAAGGGTAGGGTGGGAGGGAATTTCATCATGATAGGGCACAGCCTGGTGAGAGAAGGCATTGTTGGCACACCTCCTAATTCAATTAAAAACTGGGCGAACATCTGGCTGTCTGGTTTACCTCATTCTTTGTTACACGGAGTGGTGTGATAAATCCTGTGGTGAACGGTGATCTCCTTTCTCATCTGTGCTTCTTAACATTATGAATCAGCTCTTTTTTTTCAAACATGCCTGACTCAGCTTTGATGACTGAGTTGGATGGAGGTATTTAGGTAACACTCACACGGCATGATGATAACACTCAAACGCCACTGTCTCTGTACTGAAAACCCTATCCTTTGACTCACTTAACATGAGATAAGATTATGCTTTTGCACACAAAAAATGTGCTTTTCGTCTCCTTCAAAAACTTGCTGGGTCGTATTGTTCGGCCGAGGAAGAAAGACACCTACACAGTGCAGTGTGCTTTCATGTCAGATCGGGTTGAGAAATGGTTGTGTATGCAGCATCTCCAAAGACAATAAGGAAAGGGGCTCTTCCAAGAATAATCCATCAGTTTTCAGTAGATACAGATCTCTTGTGGAGTCACAGATGGTACCGTCTTTTTTTTTCTCGAACTGCTTTATCTGGCATGACTTACATCTTTATGGTTCTCCTTTGTTTTGCACTGTGGACTTGAGTAGTTTTCATTGTAATAAACACTAGGTTTTGTTTTATCATTAACTGTGACTATTTCTGCCCCGAAGGCTTTAGCTTTTCAAAAACCTGAGATCCATCGCACCCAGCTGTAATATGGTTCAAGGTGGTGTGAATTTTACAACTTGGTGTGCTTTCACATCCCTCCTGTAACATCCACAGTTCTGTATGGGGTCAGATATTCACTCTTGAGGTCAAAGTTCAGATTTAGTCACTATCAGAACTCGGTTTTTTTTTTAGGCCATATCAGGCAGTATGTGAGACTATTTTGGGAAAAGCTGGGAAGCACCATTTACGAGTGAGGAAGGGTCTGGCTTTTTTATCAATAGATTTTAGAAGGAGCTCATTAGTGCGGCGCTTTTCTTCACAAATACAATTCTGTGCAAAAGCATCGAGCCACTACTCATTTCTTTATATTTAACTTCCAAGAAGTCCGGTCCTTTTACCGGACCATTTTTAGAGGAGTAGTTTTTGTTTGTAACGCCACTTAACACTGACCTATGACTCATTTAAGCATAAAAAGACACCCAACTCAAGTGATGAACCAGGGTTGTGTTTACTTACAACAAGCAATTTAGCAATTTGTTACTAGCAGCTAATTACAAACAGATGTAATTTGTTCCCATTCCTTTGGTTTAGCTGAAAACCTGTTGTATGTCAGCATGGTGTGCAGTGTGTCCTTAAAAAAATCTGAGGAAACTACACAGGTGTAGGACAAAAAAGAAATGACAAGCCTCAAAACTATCTGCAACAGATTAACAGTATCTGATTAGCATTTTTGAGACATGCATCTGGCCCTTCAGTTGATCCATCTACTGTTTGCTTAAGCATCAGCAGAAAGGCCTCAGAATGGTGGCTGTTATAAAATCATTCTTAAGGAAGGACAACTTGGAGAATAGCCTGAGCAAAAAATTCATCCGCTTGAATTTGAACACTCTTTGCTGTGGAACCAATGCTATGTTACTCTTTCAAAGAGAGGGAAGAAAGAAAATAAAGCAAGACATGGAAACAACTGTGTATAGAAGAACTGCACTGAAAATCAGAGGCAGAAGGTCTAATGGAGTCCATTCTTCCATTTTCTATCTGCTTATCCAATTCAGCTTATCCCGTTGCAGCTGAGCCTATCCCAGCTGTGTTAGGGCGAGAGGCAGGCTACACCCGGGACAGATCACCAGTTTATCACAGGGCTAACACAGAGAGACAGACAAACTTTCACACTCACATTCACACTATGGCCTGTGGTACCTGTGTTTTTGAGAAATGGCAGCACCTACATCCAATTATCCTAGCAAATATAAACAAATGAGGGTTATTTCAATAGTTTTGCACAGTACTCTATATTTTTATTATGAAGTTGTGTTTTTTATCAGCTACCAAAAGACAAAAAAACACACAAATCTTTGTATGAGTTAAATAAAAATTTACAACCTGTTAACTAGTCTCGATTAGCACAGATGGATCTTAAAACCATTCTCGTCTAATTCTGAACAAAAAAGTGAATGAACTCCCCAAATAGAATCACAATGGGGTGATGAGGGGTCACACTAGGATTCCAAACAACAGGTGATCTTATTACTTGCACGCTTATGCTGTAACCGAAGTCTTGTGACATCATAATGATACTTGTCCAGTCTTGTGCAAGAGGCTTCTTATAGTAAAAGCCTACACTTAGAAGAAGCTAGTGTGTCATATTGTGGTTGTGGTTGTGTATTGAACTGTGTATGCTTCAGGGCTGTTTGTGCCACGTTACTGCCAGTGTGATTGAAGGCAGCATGTTGCATCGTGTTTGGCTGCCTGATTCTGCCTCAAGGCAGCAAATCCTCCACGTGTGACACTGAAAAGGTCTCAACTTGCCCTAATGACTACTCCACAGAATTTCCTAAATCCTGCAACTTTTACTTGACATGTTAAAATACCCCTATAAACTGGGGATTTCCACAGGCAGCTAAACTGGAACCTGTTTAGTTTGTAGCCACTAGTTAAAAGTTAATAATGTAAAGAGAGAGGGAAAGAATGCAAAAGAATAAAGAATGTGAGTTAGCTATTAGTGTGTGTGTTTACACAGCAAGCCTTTCCCAGGTGCTATACGATCCCTAGGATTACAGTGGAAGAAGGGGGATCAAACACATGCGCACACACGCAGAGCACCACCCC
>NW_005187402.1:6660460-6676377 GCF_000239375.1 Pundamilia nyererei | reverse complement strand
AGAGGAGGGTAGACGGAGAGGGAGGTGCAGAGAGATAACAGATCAGATGGAGGAAGGGAGAGGTAAAGGGAGTGTGAATTCAGCAGATGGTAGCTCACCTCCGCTACAGACTTCACAGGACAGAGCACAAAGGGTGTCGTTGAGTCTGGAGTATCTCCTGCAGTATCTCTTTTGTGTATGAATGAGCCAATTAGAGAATGGTGGGACTGTCATCCACTGCCCGTGAAGGTAAGTGTTTTGAAAAGGAAACAACAAAAAAACAGATATTTTATAAATGTTGGTATATTAAAGCATCTGATGCTACAGGATTTGGGCATGCCGAGGGAAAGAGAGGTGTGTTAACTGCGGGGATGTAAAGACGCTAAAGGTGTCGTGCCTTCAATCCAAACACAGTAGGAATCAGATGATGTTTACTTCATGCCTTGAGGGCCATGCCAGCTCACTGAGACAAAGAGAAAGGCAGAAATGTTGAATTGTTGAGAAAGCTGTGTTTGCCAGGGTCGTTAGTGAAACATTGTAATTTCTGAAGCCTCTGAAGACTCGTTGTGGGCTGCAAATTCTTGTTGGATAAGTTGGAATGTCTGCTTACAGTGATGTTGTGAAACAAAGCTGCTGCTGACTGAATCCTGTCACTTTCGACATACTGTTATGTTAAGTTTGTTTGTGTGTGTGTGTGTGTGTGTGTGTGTGTGTGTGTGTGTGTGGGTGGGTGGGTGGGTGGGTTGCATGGCAAGAAAAGAAGTCAGCTCAGCATGAGGGAGGTCTTTGGTACTTGGAGTGAGCGGGGGTTGAGAAAAATGGTGCAATCGTATGAGGTCAGATTATTCTTTAATTTAGACGTTGTTGGGCATGTTAGCACAGGTGCTAGACTCACTGAAATTATTCACCCATCATTCAACCGTACAGAGTTGGCACAGAAAGTCTACAAATGTAAGCTCCTTTTAAAGGCCTGAGTCTGCAGTGTTAAACAAACTACCCTCTCCACTTAACAAAGGTCTACACACACACACACACACACACACAATGCAGAGTCTTGCACTATGAACAAGGCGAGGAATGTGTCTGGTGTTTAACAGCAATTGTTAAGCAAGTGTGAGGAAACCAAGTGTGTTCTAAGCTTTGACTGACTTTGCAGACCTGCACAATCTTTTTTCTCTGGTGTCTTAAGTCTTCTACTTTATGATGTCTTTTTTTTTTTTAAAGCTGAAAGTACACAAAGCTTAGAATAAAGTTATCCTTTGACCTTCTACGGAGACACATACATTGCTTTCACTACACTGAACCACATTTTCATCTATCACTGTAACATTACGGGAGCTTTTGCCTAATTAGTTAGAAGACATCGGTTACGTATCGCATTCAAACACGCACGAGCAGTTGCAGCATAAAAGCAAAAGATGACTCGCCGCTTAAGACGTGTGACGACACTCGTGCATGGTGTGTTGTTAATTATAAAGGAACGATGGACGACTTGAGGGTGGTCTCACGTGCCGCAAGTGCCAAAAATGAGGAAGTAATTCCTTCTCGCTCGCCCTTGCACTGTAAACGTGAAATTGGGTAATCTGATTTTTAAGGAGTAAAATTGTGGAACCGTTTTTAAGGAGTGAGGCGACCTACTTCACGCCAAATCCTTTGAAAGCGTCGCCTCAATTTCTCTATTATATTATATGTAATATACTTGATTTAGTGCTGACTGGTGTAAATTTCAACTTCTCTCTGCAGAGAATGAGTCATGCTGTGGATACGGTTTTGTCTTACACTTAGGTTAGGGGAAGCCCAGTGCTACGCTAGAGCCAGAATCTAAACAGCTGGAACCTCTGGCAGAGTGACAGCGTTCACCAGGCCCACACATCCCACTCTCATGAGTTTCCTGTCCTTCCACTTCCTCATTTCCCTGCATGAATTAGATGTTAATGAGGACGCATTCCAGCTCACAGCATGGATTAAATCCTCATGCCCGTTCCTCAGAGTGGGAGCGGGCTGTTATTACAATGGAAGGAAACCAGGCTGGTACAGGAGTCAAAGTGGTTAAACAGACACAGGCAAACATACACCTACTGTAGCTGTTGTTGCTTTTGACCGTAGCCTTGGCTGGGCATTGTTAAAACCCATAGGAAGACCCACCTAAGAAAAGTATGTCTGTCTTTAAGGAGTGGGAGCACCCTGAAATGTAGGACATACATCACTGACAAACAATAGATATTTTCTCCAGCTAATTTATTTTCTGCTTGTCAGAGGTGATTACATGCAAGTTCACTGTGTTGGGGTCATACGTTGAGACAGCCAACATTCTGCCTCAACTTATTAATGTGCTTTTTAGGCCTGTGTACAAAATCCTGCACACGATGGTGGTTCGAGTGCATTTTCTAGATAAGCAGACAAAAGTTAAGATTTGACACACCTCGCTAAATGCACAACACATGAGCCTGCCTGTGCGTTTTGGGCTTGTGTGCACGAGTGTATGTGTCTGTTTCTGCCTGTGTTTGTGTGTGTGCTTAGCGCAACAGGTCTTGCTGCCATATGAGCGCACTCTATATAAAAGAGTTTTCTGGCTCAGCGGCTGTCCCGCGGCTGACCCTAGTAAGACGCACGGTTCACTAGGTCCAAGGGGCCTGGACTGTGAAAATTGGGTAGGAGGGAGGGGAGAGAGTAAGAGATGGAGGAGAATGGGAAGTAGGGGGAGGCAGACAAGAATGCCAGCAGTGACTCAGCCATTTGTTAGGTTTTGTTTTTTACTGTGGATTTTAAGATTACAGAGGTAATAAACTGGGTGCTAGAATACAGACAGTGGTTACAAACGAGCTAATGGAAACACCTCGGGAAGCTGGAAGAAACAAAAAGCGTTGCTTGGTGGCACTGGCTTGCAGCAGGTTGCAAATCTTTTCTCGGGCTTGCAGCAGCTGGGGGGAGTGAGCTAGTTTATTTGGGTTTTGCTCTGAGAAACAGGGAGTGGACCTGTCCTACATCTCAGATCAACATATGATGTATGCGATATATCTGTTCCTACAATCTTGGGTCCAGAGGACCCAGAGAGCCCTGTGAAAGCCTGTTTAAGGCAGCTTGTGTTTTTCTAAGTTCAGCATTTCAGTTTCGCAACTGCTGGATAAAGATCGGGTCCTTGTGAATGAAGTTCTAGCTTTCTCATTTGGCTTGTTCTGAGCTCTCTAAAGTGCTCCTTAAGTTATTCCTGTTAGAGTCCGATGCTCCATATTGAACCATTGCCTGTATCTGTTTGTTCTTTTAGAGGGCCAGGGGGACAAAAATCTAGTTTTTCTGTCACTTAAATGTTGCTTCAAATTTGAGTTTGTGAATTTTATAGTTTTTTTTTTAGGAAGTTCATTTGCTGTTATCTTTGGTCGTCGCTCCAAATTCACATATTTACAGGGTTAATGAGCAATTAGCAGACATGTTTCCTGTGACTGAAGCCTCTTGGCATTGTTTAGTCTGGATAGACAGAGGGAGATAGAAAGGAGACTCAGTGATGAGATGGCTGATGGATATTGACAAACTGTGAAGCGGAGTGACACAAATTGAAAGAAGGACGAGGGGAAAGCAAAGCAGAAAGAGCCTGTTGGACATACACCAGGGATTTGTTTAGACTTGCTAGTCTGACCTTTGCCCTCTCTAATTATACACAAATGCTTGCACATATACTCACACACCCCTTTGACCATTTGCCCTCCTCTCTGCGCAGCAATGGAGGTGTTGGTGAGTGAGCTGGGCGTGCTGCTGAAGATGCTGGACCAGGAGAACCTCAGCTCCACCACCCAGGAGAAGAAGACCTCAGTGCGGAACCTCCTGCAGCAGATAGAGCCATCAGGTAACAGAGAGGAAGGAAATTCATTTTTACACTAAGTTCTGAATGATTGCACACATAAGGTCTTTTTTTTTAATGCTGTTTTTTTTTTTTAACTTACTGCTGCCTGTGTTTTCTTCTTCCTCCCCTCTAGTGTCAGGAACAGACTACATCTACATGAACTCATCAGTGTACAGAAATGGCACGAGCTTTGTAGAGTCTCTCTTTGAGACATTTGGTGAGCTCCACCATAGTGAGATCAAATGAAAGCCACTTATGCAAATTCCCTGCCCTTAACATAAGGAGAATAAATGAATGTCTCTTTCTTTTTTTAAGATTGTGAGCTTGGAGACCTAAAGGATGTTTCTGATGATGTGAAAGAAAACAAGAATGCACAAACTGAAACTTCGAAAAAGGCAAGTGAAAAATATGAGAAAATATGAGAACTCATATTTTGGAAATGAACTAAATATTGGCTTAAAGTCCTGAAGGTGAAAGGATTCCGTGTGTGGGCTGTAAGCTGTTTAATATCAGTCTTTTCAGCACTCGCTGCCCCAGTTGCACTTTGCAAATTGCAAATCCAAAAGAGGCGATGAAAACCAGAGACTGTGTTCCATATTGTGGGGTTTTCCCTTTGCTCGACATGCTCATTGCTCTGTAAACTGCTGGACGAGTGAAGACTTGAGGATCCGCCCAGAGCCCATGCGTCTAATTTATGGAATTTTTTTACAGGGTTATTCTGTGCGTCTCTTTGATTATGTAGCTCTTTTGGCTTTTTTGGCTATAGAGGAAATTTGAGAGCTTTGTTTATATTTATGTGTCTCCCTTAGCAGAGCTGTGCCGCGCCACACTCAGCTGACTCGCCACCCCCGCTGCCCACAACCCCTCCTCCAGAGGAGTACTACGAAGAAGCAGTGCCCCTGGGCCCTGGCAAGATGCCTGAGTATATAATAACAAGAGGTCAGCATGTTCCCACCTCAGTTGAACTCAGTGACCTTAGTGTTCTAGAATTTTCCATGCACAGGATATAATTGATATGAACACAATCATATAGCAGGATGTACCACAGATAATTAGCGCAACAAAAGCTAAATTGCATTTTTTCCTTCCCTTTCCAGCAAGGTCCAGCCCTCCTAACTCTATAGAAGATGGCTATGAAGATACAGAAAACCAATACCCCACTACCTGCTCAAACCTACGTCGCAAAAACTCCTGTGAGAACACCCACACGTTTCCAGGATCGCCGGATAAATCCTGCGTTTTTCCAACAAATAAAGCTTACATTTTCCCTCTCTCTGTCTTTCTCGTTGCTTCAACAGACAATGATTCTGATGCTCTGAGCAGTTCTTACGAGTCCTACGAGGAAGACGAGGAAGAGAGGAGCCCGAGCGTCCGGCTTACTCATCAGTGGCCCTCCGATGAGAGCTCCATGCCTCCTGCCAGGGACTGTCGCATTTGTGCCTTCCTGCTGCGTAAAAAACGCTTTGGGCAGTGGGCCAAGCAGCTCACTGTCATACGGGACAACAGGCTACAAGTGAGATGCTGCACTTTCTCATCTTCCTTAAAGGATGTTCTTTACTTATGTATCTTTCCTTTTTTTCCCCCCTCACACGTACCACATTTTGTTCTTTGTGCAGTGTTATAAGAGTTCCAAAGACATGTCCCCCTACGTGGACCTGCTGCTGCCCCAATGCACTGTAGTCTACGTCCCCAAAGACACCAAGAGGAAGCATCATGAGCTTCGCTTTACCTTACCCAATGGGGACGCGCTGGTGCTGGCGGTACAGAGCAAAGAGCAGGCCCACACGTGGCTTACGGTAATTTTAGCATGCTGCAATTTTATGCAGGAGTCATGTATTTTCCTCTGGTATAGCTGCCAATCATCAATGGTTTATCGAGGGGGGGGGTTAGCATCCAGTCCAGAGTGATAAGTGCAAACTTTCCCGCAGGTTGTCAGAGAGGTGAGCAGTCAGAGCGCAGCGCCCGAGGAATCGGCATCTCCTGTCATTCTCAGAAAATGTGAACTTGATAAGGTAAGCGTGAGCGAGAGGATGTTTATGTGAGTGTATCCTTGTGGGGGTTTTTTTTGTTATATCCCCGAAGTCCGTAATTCTTCCTCACAGCAGCTGAGGCGAGGAATGCTCAGCAGCAAGCAGCAATTGTGCTGTCAGCATCAATTTTCCTAAACAATTGTTTGGCTCAACACAGATACCTGTGTTTGGCTCGCAGAACAAAGAGGAGATAAGCAGGGTAATTAGGAGTTAAGACTTCGTTGACGGAGGTGGCGGTGAGCCAATGTCGGAAGAGGCACATCCTCTTTAGGAGTTTATTAGATCACAATCTGCAACAGGCTCTCATACAAAAACAAATACTAAAACAAGGGGAGCCCATATAGAGCTGGAAGGAGACTATTTGTTTAATTATGCCATGTGTTTGTATTTAGGAAACAGCATGACAGAAAGACGTCTAAGAAGGTGGATATGTATGAGAAGAAATGCCTTTAAAGTATAGTTATTTAGCTCTTTATTAGTCAAAGGCAAGTGTAGACCAGCTTAGCTTAGAATGAAACCTTGGGCCCTGATAAAATCTAACCTTGTGTTGGCGTGTTTGCTTCTGCAGAGGTTGTCTGCGGAGAGGAACACATCGGATTCAGACAGTGTGGGCGTGTCAGCTGGAGAGAACTGCAGAGAGAATGGTAAGGCAGAGATGCACGCAGTCTTAAAGCATTGCAGCTGTTCCAATTAGAGGTTGCTGGGATGTAATTTGTGTGACTCTTCCATATTGCTGCATTTATGCCATATGAGATGGGAAGGATTCTGTTGAAACATGTTGATAAAATAAAACAGATTGGGAATACAGTTCCCAAACGACACAGATAAATCCAAACAAAAGCATCTGATTTTGGACTCTTTTTAATTTTTTTATTTAGGTAAGGTGAAACGGGGTCCTTTTGCTGCGGGGCGTAAGATCACACGCATCATCAGCTTCTCAAAGAAGAAGTCCACTCGGACAAGTGACCCACGGACATACAGCGATCCTCGGCAAGGTCAGAGCCCGCTTCAATGTCGTGCTTCAGGAGTCCAAGTTTGCGGAATGCGTAACTCTTCCTTTTCTCCTCACGATGCAGGCCATTTGTCAGTGCTGGTGAACCAGGTGTGGCGGGAGCAGTGGTGCTGCGTGTGCAGAGGTGCCCTGCACTTCTACCACGACAAAGGAGATCCTCGGATGTCTCTCCCTTCCCTTCCTCTCCACGGCTGCGAGGTGGTTCCGGGACTCGGACCCAAGCACCCCTTTGCCTTCCGTGTCTTACGGGACAGCACAGAAGTGGCTGCCCTAGAGGTGTGCTTCTTGTTTGATTATTTCAAAGCTGCACGATATTACCAGAATGGTCGAATCTGTGAGAATTGAAAAGAGTCATCTTTCATAAGAACATAAGCAGGGAGATATTTTTAACCAGCTCAACAGTCTCCATCTGCCCAACAGAGGTGGTAGGCTTATTGTCGGGTTAATGTTTTGATTCAATCTCATCACTCTCGTCAGCTCGACTCGGTCAGCACTGGGCAGCTGTTTCAGTGAAAAGAGCTCAGATAAACAGACTGTGAAGCAATTATCAGCTAATGAGCCAGATGTTTCTCTCATCCACTCGAATACCTGCAAAGCAAAAACAATCACGATCTGTACAAAAGCTTCAGAAATAATCTGAATGCATACTAACGTGCATATCACATGACCATTCACATCCCATACATCACCACAGTCTTTAAGTAGATTGAATATTAAACTTGATTATTTATTTATTTATCCAATGCCTTTCTTTTAAATTGTCAGGCAAGCAGCTCAGAGGAGCTTGGACGGTGGCTCGGTCTCCTCCTGGCAGAAATGGGCTCTGCGACAGACCCAGAATCACTGCATTATGACTATGTAGATGTGGAAACCATTGCTAACATCCGTGATGCTGCGCGGCATTCCTTCCTGTGAGTGAGATGAAGCGGAAGGGGGTCAGGATCCATGGACAAGTTCAAAGCTAGGCCATCAACCAAAGCAGCGATGTTTTTGCTTACATCATTTTTATGTAAATTTACTTTGTCTGTTGTCTCTCAAACTAGGTGGGCTACCTCCTCCAGCAGCACCTCCACAGATTCTAGAACATACGACGAGGTACCTAACGAGGATCTGCAGGTAAGCAGGACACTCACGCTCAGAAATCACGCGTTAACTTTGATGTGACCAGATCAGAAGATGTATGGGCATGCAGCTGTTTGGGTTTTCGCTGTCTGACATCCCATCAGTCACCCAAATAAATAGACAGTGCTCTGCTGCACGCCTATCAATGATGCCTTTTTTTTTTTTTTACCACAGAAAGATCAGGGTGTCCGCATTAGGAAAAAAAAAGATAAAGTGCTCTGACTGGTGACAGGAAGGCAAGAGGTCATAGCAGTTTCACAGCCTGTAAACTCCTTTCTTAACCCCATTAACATGCACTTTAAACACATGCCTCTCACCACCTGCAACCAAAAACACACACACGCACACCACAGCAGTCTCAAATCACTAAATCCCGAGACACGTTCACTGCATATCCTGATAAACAAATTTAACTTTTCTTGATCTGCCCTCACTCTTCCCACATCTGTCACTCCCCCCGCCCTCTCTCTGCTCCACCCAGTCAGGAGAGAACCGCAGGCAGCAGTCTGGGAATACAGGGAAACGGCGCTCAAGTTTCTCAAGCAGCGACTCTGACAGAACCAAACCATTAGTCTCCCTGAAGCGAATAGGCTCACGTAAGTGTGCTCAGTTTGTTTTCCAGTGTGACTTGCAGTTCATCAAGTGGTACTGAGTCTAACCTTGTGAAATAAATTCTAGGATTTTCCAAAGAGCAACAAAAAATCCTCTATTTTATATACATACTTAGCTTTTAATTCAATGCTTCCTAAATAAACAATACTTTGAAAGGAGCTGACTGCACATTTATTAACTTACAGGCTGAGTTTATTAATATACTTTGTTGTTATATTAAGTATTTTTTCTATTTTATACTGATCCTTGATTTACATCTGTGTGATTCAAAAAACCCCATAAAAACAGCTCAAAATACTGTGGTGGGGGGGAGAAATAATTCTTCTTAATACATCAATATTTCACTAAGTCATAGATTCCAGTGCTCTTGAGCTCATATAGCTTACACTCCTTCGAGTTGTGGGCTTGAACACTGGCAGTCATAAAATTTGAGCAGTCATCTGGCTCAGTATTTCTTCTTTTCTTCTCTTCACTCAATCATCTTCTCACTTTCCGCCCATATTCCATTTCCTTTTTTCTGGCATCTCCCATTTGCTCCCTTTTGTCATTCGCTCTCTGCTGCACAAATGAAGGAGATGAGCGTCTGAGTTACAGAAAAGTGATATCAGTGCGGATTTCTAGCGAGGGTTCCTCTTCTTGCTGTGGTCTTCGCTGTCACCTTCTGGCACATCAAAGAAGCCGCACTTTCCATGGGCTGAGAGCTGCAGCATGTAACCTGAGTTTTATTGGACACTCGCATTAGATCTGCTGCCTCACCCTCTGACCTCTTACCCCGCAGGAGTGTGTGTGTTTATCTTTAATTCCTGCAACCATATCACCGGGTTTCCTTGAATTTACAACGCTGTATTATGGCCATTATAGGTTAGGGTTTGCTTTGGGGTGAGTGGAGCATGGTAAGACAGTAAGTTTAATGTCTGATGCTTAAAGAAAGAAAGAAAAATCAAACATCCTCTGAAACATAAATGGGACATGAACACAAAAATATTATGTTCTCTAATATTAAAGCCACACAATTTCTAGAAAAATGAACGCTGTCTCTCTCTGGCCTGTTGTAAAAAACGACCACGCTCTACATCCATGTGACACTTACAGGCAGCTTCATACTGCCCCCACGGAGAGCATAGCATTAATTATGCAGACAGGCTGCCGTGAGAGAGTTTTGTCTTATTCCCATAACCCCTGTACATCTGACCTTTAACCTTTGCTCTCATCCAGATACCAGCCAGTACGGGAGGTATGGGAAAACGCGAGCAGAAGAAGATGCCAAACGCTACCTCAGAGAAAAAGAGGAGCTGGAGAAAGAGCGAGATGGCATACGTAATGCACTAGTAACCCTCCGACAGCAGAAGAGAGAGCTGAAAGAAGAGCTGAAGACAGCTGCAGGTACGAAGATATAAAGTCAGACAGGGAGCAGATCCCGCATGAATGGTTGCTCTTTAATGTTGAAGCAGTCCCAAAATGAAAAACACAACTAAAACATGCATGTACCCTCTCGATGATTAACTAATGTATGAAGACATAGTTACAAGGCACAAAAAAAAACCATGGGAGGATTTTAGTCTTATTTTTGCAGGATTCATTGGTGTGTTTGTGCAAATTTGCCAGACGTCCTTTACATCATAATGCATCACGGCTCTTTATATGACCCCGCATTGTGACCTCCTTTATTATAAGGCCATGAAAGAGCAGAAGTTTCCCATGCAGCATTGGTATTAAAATTATTACATGAAACAACATGCTTATGAAAAAAATGTCTGCTATGTCTAATTACCTAATTTCCTCTAGTACTGTGTGGCGTGCTTCCAGCAGAGGCAGAGGAAACAATCATAACTGTGCCACAGAAACATAACTGTATGAAACCTATTACATTTTAGATCATCAACACATTTTAATGAAGCAAAATGTTTTCTTTAAAAACATCTAAGTAGTATTTTTAGGTTTCATAATTCGATTCTATTTTTTTATACAGTGCTTAAAAAATTTATAACAGCATCCTGCATTGTGAAGTTTATGCTGCAGTTGTTGAAATATTTTTTTTAATGTTAATAACTTGTTTCAGGCTAGTTGAGCAGTATGTGTAAGTCTTTTACTTGAAATTGTACTTTTAATGCTAAAATATAATTATTGTTGTTATCCAGTAATATTCGACTATACTGTTTTACAAAATAAAGTAAAAACAAAAAGTGATAGCACATTATTATTAAAAATAGGTTTATACTAAAAATGTGTTTTAGTGGTTGAATGTTATTCTTGGTTAATTTCCAAATACAGAAGTCCGGTGGCTTTAAACATGTGAATTCAGTTTGCTATTTGCGTCTTAAATAATGATACAACTTTTTCTCCTTTTTTAGTATTAAACAAGTTTTGGGCAAATTTCTAGAATATTTTTGTTTTCTTGCTTTTTTTTTAACAGGTGGTCTAATAAATTTCATCGCTAAATAAATTAAAAAAACCCAAAATAAACAAATTTTTTTTTCTCTTGAGATTGAGATTGATTTATTGTAAAATCAATAAATTTAGAACTTGAGTAAGTGCTTTATTTTGAAAACCGGAATTTTAAGACTTATTTATAATGTAAAGGAGGATATGAACGTACAAATGCATATCTTATTGTTTTGATCTATTTCTGTGAATCTGTGTGGCAGATAAGAGGAAGTCCTTCCTGAACAAGCGTGTGGCTCAGTTGGAGGAGGCCTGTCGAGCTAAAGAGGCAGAGAGGGTGGACCTGGAACTTCGACTGACTCAGGTCAAAGAAAACCTAAATAAGAGCCTGGCAGGAGGAACCCTGGGGGCATCAGCGGAGGCTAAACCTCCTGTTCAGGTACCGCTTATGCTTAATGTAGAAAGATAGGCCCTCTGCATACAAAGATTTTTATATACTTCTATCCTTTTTCTATATTGTCCAGGCTTCTAGCAAGAAGATCCAGAATATCTACAGTGATTCTTTACCAGTAAATTGTGCCGCAGAGCTGCGTAGGAGGCCACCGTCTGTTTACGCTTCTTGTACTGGAACTGTCATGCAGAAAGCAAAGGTAATAGTGATGAAATTCATCCGTTCTGCTGCACGCAGTTCAGTTGCTCAGCTTGTCGTGTATTGTCATGTTTTCTTTTCAGTCTCCTCAGGGAGTTAATAGAGTCACCGCGGCATGTACCATCATCTAATGGGTTTTTCACAGTTCGCACATAAATAGATAGTCATCATATGATAGTGCACTCAATGTAGATATTAGTGGCTCTATGTGTTAATGAAATGTGAGGCGGCCTACGAGGAAGCAGCAATAAAAAAAAAGTGTATTGCAAAATTTAAGCATTACAAATACACCATATTGTTCCATTCACTTTCATGGCCACAGGTGTATTAAGTCAAGCACCTATTTATGCTTCTAAAAACATTTGTGAAAGAATGGGTCGCTCTCAGGAGCTCAGGACCTATGAAAAAAGCCCAGTCGTGAAATTTCTTCACTACTAAATATTCCACAGTCCGCTGTTAGTGGTTTTATAACAAAGTGGAAGTGATTAGAAATAACAGCAACTCAGCCGTGAAGTGGTAGGCCATGTAAGATCACAGAGTGGGGTCAGAGGCACGTAGTGCACAGAGCTTGTCAGCTTCCTGCTACAGACCTCTGATGTGGCCTTCAGATTAGCTCAAGAATAGTGTGGAGAGAGTGTCATGGAAACGGCTCCATCCAAGCCTTACATCACCAAGCTCGATTCAAAGTGTCAGGCGCAGTGGTGTGAAGCATTCTGCCACTGGACTGTAGACTGCTTCCTGTTACAACATAACTGTGCACCAGTGCACAAAGTAAGGACCATAAAGACAGAGTCCTGACCTCAACCCAACACAACACCTTTGGGATGAATTGGGCGGAGACTCAATCCAACATCAGTGTCTGCCGCTGGAAGAATGGGCAAAAATTCTCATAAACACATTTCTAAACCTTTTGGAAAGTCTTCCTAGAAACGTTGAAGCCGTTATAGCATCAGTGGGTGGGCCAATGTCATATTAATGGCTTCAGAATGAGAAGTCACTCAAGTTCATATGTGTGTGAAGGCAGACGAGTGAATACAATTTAGTGCACCATGACCTTGTTCTTCATTTCATTTTTTCCCCAAAAAGCTTTAGGCTTTCATTCTGTTAGATTACTGTAAACAACTATTTAATGATATAAGTACACTTTTGTGTTTCCTGTGAAATTAATTGAAATCCGTTTTCACATCATTAAAAAAAAAAATCTGATTTTCTTTCTCTAGGAATGGGAGTCAAAGAAAGGAACCTAGGATGACGAGGGAAATAATGCATATCTGGAAGAGACTTTGGACCCTTTGTCTAAAATTTGCCATTTATAAATGAAAGTCAAGACTTGTTTCCTTTTTGGATTGCTGAGAAACTGCATAAACAGTAATGAAAGAAATCAGCCACTAGGTGGTGGTACAGCTTACTGAATATTTCCAACGACTGTTTACGGTCTGTAGCCAAGTATTTTCACTTTCTGGAAAGGTGCAGTTTAAAATTTTGGAAAAGGAAAACAAAAAAAATCAAGAAGGGTAAGTTCAGCAGAGAAAGGCAACATAAAAGTATGGAAAGCACTACAAATGAATAAAATGTAGTGTGGAAAAGAGCCAGAAATGTTTAAATGGTGTCGTGAGGGGAAAAAAGAAGGCCAAAGCAATGTGACAGTTTAAGCCATGATGTGCCTTTTAGGTGACATAATCTTTTTTGTTTTGCCTGTACATAATGAGCGCCAACTACTGTTCTATATGTGTTTGTACTTAAAATACTGTACAGCGCTTCATTTCTCATCACAAAGTGTGCAAAAGTTTTAGGCACAGTTTTCCAAGGTAATTGGCAGGTATGTTCCTCTGGGGGTTCAGGCTCTCTGAGTTGCATCAAGTAATCCCATAGTGACTCTCTAATCTTCAGATAATGCCATCTGCTGCAGCAGTCTCTCTATTTCTTGATGTTTCTTTAATGACTCCGCAGTGGCTCATATCCCTAATGTTGCTACTCCTTTTAAGTGCCTAAAACTTTTTGTGCATTTTTCTGCCTGAAGTCAGTATTCGGGTACGTGCCATAGAGGATTCTGGGTAAAAAACAAAGTAAATCCATGCTTGTCCTGATCACCCTCTTTGGCACACATTTAAATACAGCTGAATACTTACATTACAGATCATTGAGTTACTAACAAAGTGGTGCTATCAGTGATAGAAATCTGTCTTTTCCTTTTAATGAAATCATCAAATGTCATTTTAACACCTTCCTTACCAAACCTGTGGTCGCCTGTTGCACTTTACTGTTCTCGTACCCGGATGAGGGAATAATAAATGTGTGTCTTATTTTCCCAAACAATTAATTCCTGTTTAATTAACTTGTTACTAAGCACAGACTGAATTTCCTTCTCATAAAATGCACCGACACATTCCAGTCACTGATGTAGGCTTTTAATTTCACATTGTACGGCGAAACATAATCATACAGTATATGGTCTCATGCAAACAATGCATAGCAACCAACTGTGTGGTGCTGTTCAGCATCCTATTCATTCTAAACTCTTCCTCATTTGATCTATGGATTGGTCAGTAGACAATACAGGGTTTGCATTACCACTCTTACATGCTGATGTGCTGGGAGCCAACTCTTTGCACACAATCAATAACGGCCCTTGTTGCAGAGCGTAGTCCTGACCAATTGATTTTTCGCCATCCAATAAATAAGCTGTGTCAGGTCCGTTCGTATTCAGACCATGGCGACTGGTGTTGGATCTTAAATGAGGAGGTAGAGCAGCTTCAGGTTGGTGAAATTAAGCTTTCCACGGCTTGGAATGAGCACTTACAGAAAGAGATAATAAAGCCAGTACAGGATATTGACAAAGAGGAATGCTGTGGGGAAAACTGTGCGGGCATAGCGATCAATGTTGTGTGGATTTTCCACAATGAAGACAGATGCCGCCTTACGTGATGCGTCTCTCACTGACGACAAGCCGCAGCCCTGATTTGGCGCCTTCTCTTTTGTTCCTGTGTGGTTCTTGGTGTCGCTGTTCGCTGACTGCTCCGTGGAGTCCTCTGCGGTGGAGCCGATCTCCACGGACTGATTTGGTTGGCTGGAGTTGACGATGGGGATAGAGCCATTTCCATTAGACTCGCTGAGCTCCCTCAGAAGGTCCTGTTACATGGGCAGATAAACCGATGGATTGATGTTTACAGTAACAGAGAATCTTTCCATTTTTATCTGTGTCATGGTTATGTGTCTCACCCGATATAAATCCTCAATGGTCTGGTGCTGCATGGTGTAAAAATGAGCGCAGGCATACTCCAACAGTGCGCCAAAAATGAAGGTGAAACAGATGCCCAAATAAACATCTATGGCCTTTATAAAACAGTTGGCATTGGGCAGGGAAGTGCGGGCACCCATCATCAGAGTTGTCATCGTCAGCACTGTTGTCACTCCTGCAGACAGATCAGAGGGTTGGGATTTTTTTCTTTATTTCCAGCATGTCCCAGCAATTAAATCAAGCAAACAAATATTTAGTTTGTCCATTCCACACTACTCTTGCTCTTCTTTCAGGGGCTTTTTTTGTTTATGCATTCTCTTTATTATTTTCTTCAAGCAACTTCAAGCAAACAACATCACTGCTGCTGTAGATGTGAGACTAAAGGATCCAGATCTTAGAAAATACTCAGTGTATGGGGAAATTGTATTGAAAACAAACATGTGGAAACAGAAAACTTGATGTTTTTTTCAGTGAAATCTTAATCAGTGATGTATTTCTGTATCTACCATCATCAAGGAGGTCATGTTTTTGGGTGTGCATGTGATTTTATTCTGTCTGTCTGTAAACACATTTGCTTGAGTGGGGTCATGTTAACAAGCAATTAAATATTTGCCTTAAAGTTTCCAAGGTCAACACAATGATTTATTGGTCAAAAATGGACAAAAATCTTACAAGTGTGGTGTGTATTGTTAACACATCAGTGTAATGCTATATAGAGTTATTTAAAACCATCTTTCTTATTTCTTGTATTGACAACATATAGTGAATCACATCAATACAGTGGCTTGCAAAAGTATTCGGCCCCCTTGAACTTTCCCACATTTTGTCACATTACAGCAACAAACATGAATCAATTTTATTGGAATTCCACGTGAAAGACCAACACAAAGTGGTGTACACCTGAGAAGTGGAACGAAAATCATACATGATTCCAAACATTTTTTACAAATAAATAACTGCAAAGTGGGGTGTGCGTAATTATTCAGCCCCCTTTGTTCTGAGTGCAGTCAGTTGAACATAGACATTGCCTGATGAGTGCTAATGACTAAATAGAG
>NW_005187402.1:6633281-6659597 GCF_000239375.1 Pundamilia nyererei | reverse complement strand
GAGAATCTGTGGCAAGATCTGAAAACTGCTGTTCACAAACGCTGTCCATCTAATCTGACTGAGCTGGAGCTGTTTTGCAAAGAAGGATGGGCAAGGATTTCAGTCTCGAGATGTGCAAAGCTGGTAGAGAGACAGACCCTAAAAGACTGGCAGCTGGAATTGCAGCAAAAGGTGGTTCTACAAAGTATTGACTCAGGGGGCTGAATAATTACGCACACCCCACTTTGCAATTATTTATTTGTAAAAAATGTTTGGAATCATGTATGATTTTCGTTCCACTTCTCACGTGTACACCACTTTGTGTTGGTCTTTCATGTGGAATTCCAATGAAATTGATTCATGTTTGTTGCTGTAATGTGACAAAATGTGGAAAAGTTCAAGGGGGCCGAATACTTTTGCAAGCTACTGTATGACCTTACTTTGGACCTCTGACTTCTTCAAGGTCAAATAAGGTCAAGCTTTCATAAAATGCCTTTTATCTTCAAAGTGATGCTTAAAATTCTACTGCCTTTGTTTGTATTGGCAACATTAAGAAAATGATACTCTTTTTGGGGATTCTAATTATCACATTATTTTTCATCTAAACATCATGTCGCACTTGACCTCTGACCTCACTTTACATGACGTCTGCCTTTCTTTCAAGTTGATCCCAATAAGAGTTACATCTTTAAAGTATTGTCAAGAGTTAGAATGAGCTGCCTAGTTAGAAATATACTGTAGTATATTATTATATAACAAGTTTAAGTTAGTCATGTCCAGTTATTTACATGTGAAGGCCCATCATCCATTAGCTACTCCTACAAAACATTAGTGTAAGCAAAGTAAATGCCGTGCTACCCTTATCTTATTTATTCATGTATTTGTGCACTTTTTTTTACTATAATTGATGTCTTCAGCTGCTGATCATTTGGTGAGTTATTTAGTGACTAAGGTCAAAGTTATCCTTTTTATTCATAGGTTAGAGTCAGAAAACCTCAGACATTAGACATCATAGTTGTTATATTGAGAACAATTATTTAATAATATAAGTATTGTTATTATAATTATGCTACAAGTAGGTGGGATGCTAAAACTCATCCCTACTTCATATGACCAAAGAAAAACCAATACATGAAATCCTGCAGCCTCTAATATGGAAATGGTCACTCTATGGACAGTTACCAAAATCCTGGACTAAAAGAGTGAGGTCTGCTACTGACCAATGCAGGTCCTAGCTGGCACAGAGGACTGGCTGATCCAGAAAGAGACCCAGGACAGAACCACCAACAGAATGGAGGGAACATACGTCTCCAAGATGAAGAAGAGCACATTTCTGCGCAGTGCAAAATGCAGCACCAGCTTGGGGTAATTTCCTGCAAAGGACACAAAGAGACATAAAAAGAACGAGGGAAAAAATACAGATTTAAACAATCCTGTGGTGCATTTGTGCTCCAATAGCAGCTGCCATTGGATGAATCCTAACATGCAAAGGAACTCCAGAGAGCTCAAATATGTTACCTGTTTCGTACACAGCCTCTGACACTGATGTGTAGTAGCTCTCCACACTATACTGTGCCAGCCGCAGTGTGTTCAAACCCTTCACTGAATCATTTCCTCTGGTCCAGTAGAACACCACATCCTGTAGGTTATACCCCCCTGAAAGGACAAAGAGTAGTTAACCTTTGGCTAGTGAAGTGTTCGGTGTAAAGCTGGCTTTCAGTTTCATACTCACTACACAGAGGCTGATGAAAATGGTAGTAGTGATGATGATGATGATTTATGTCCAGCTACACACATGACTGATGGTTAATGGAGCTCACAGTGAAATACTCACAGCTCTCCAGCTGAAGGGTGCACACCTGTCTATCCATAGGGTACTTAGTCAGATCCATGTTGCAGGCGATCGTAGCCGTGATGCTGTTGGGCATTCAAAGCAGGCATTCATTACCAAGCTTGAAAAACCCAACTGAAATGACTGCAGCTCTGCTGATTTATAACAGGGGATGTTAATTATTAGTGAACATAAAGAACTCTTCTCCCCCGATGAACATCCAAAAGATCAAAGATTTATATCTGGAGTATCATCATTGTGTCTCACATATGAATTATGTGCACAGTGTTGTCGGATTGCAAAAATGAGGCCAGGTTGCTCGAGTTCTACAACATTCAATCACCTCCACACAATCAGATGATGGCTCCAGCTATCAATCAGTTTCGGTACTCAAGAAGAAGGAAGATACTGAACATACTGTACACAGCTGACCTTTCTTTCATCTGTCAAACTGTCTAGTCAAAAAAAAATTATAGGGCAGTGTGAGCTGACAGATTAGCCTGGCCTGATTTTTCATACTCATATGGAACTCTGCAAATCTTCACTGCCAAAGGCTTAAGTGTTTGAAGGGCAGAACATACAGGAATGCAGAGCCATACCCCTGAGATGAATGAATGAGGGATGACATTTGCTTTTTAGTCATACTCCTAGTTATTTTTTCCCCTTTCTTTTTATATAGAACGTGAGAGCAGTGTGGGGTTGACTGGATTTGTTTTCTTCTTGTCTGTGACCAGCAGCGTGAAATGTCAGCTGTCAGCGAGCGTCAAAGCTTCGGTAAAGAAATGTACCGAAGAGCATAGAGAACAGTTCCGTTGCTGAAGATGCGTATGAGGCGATTTTCCACGGTGACATCGTGCAGGAAGGAGCGCTTGGAGTCTGGGATGAAAGTGTCAGGGATCCAGAGCAGTGACACCAGGCGACCGTCCACGCTCACGCTCTCATTACCGGGGAACATCAGCCTAGCATCACGCCAGCGCTGACGGAGGAAGATTGTCGCTGTGTAGTCCTGAAAAGATACAAAAAACACATAAAGACGCCTGCTCCCTCGTTTGATCGCGCAGATGACAAAGATAGAAGGTGTACCATATTGATTTCAGAGATGGCATCAATGCTGGCGATATCAAGGCTCATTCCGATTTCCACTGGGCCCTCTGTTCAGGAGACACACATGGGAAACAGTACAACTGGTCCACTCTTAAGTGAAAGACACAGAAGCTCTGACGACTTTTAGAAAGGTAAAAAAAAAGAAAAAGCTTAAAAAATAAATGTCTCAAGCAACTTCATACCATTGAAATTAGGTCTGAGGTAGCGGTTATAGCCTTTCATGAGCTTTTGTATTGTTGGCAGAAGCTGGGAGTCGTTCCATTCACCCCAGTGGTTGCTATGGAATGCACAGCTCCTGATAAAAGCAGGGAAAAATGAAAAAGGAAATGAGAGAAACAATGAGACAAACAAGTGGGCGTGCTTTTTTGACCTCAGGAGTCACTCACCCCTGCGTAAAGGTCAGGAGGATGATGAGTAACAGGTTGGCAGACATCCTGGATCAGCTGGCAGAGGTCAGAGAGATGTGATGAGGACTAAAACACAAACACAAGAGCTGTTTTCATTTAATTGGGATGACACAGTTTGACCATAAGGTGGCAGCAACTAACTAAATGTGACTACAAAGCACAGTGGAAGTCTGCAACGCAGCAGTCATCCTCACTCGTTTCTTGTTAGATAACTGCGCGTTCACCCTGACACGATAGTTTTAAAATGTTTTGTAAACTTGCATTGATCCCCACCTCTATTACTCGCTCCAATATTATATATTAGTAGCGTTTCCAATGCCTTCACACACTCGTGCAGACACACACAAATACACACACATAGACAAACATTTTGTTTAGATAGGCATGTATGTACGTCTAACATTTATTTTATTTGTTAAGAATTTTTTAAATATTGCAGTTACTCTGATCTGCTGATATATGTGGCCTCGATCACATTTTTTGTTTTTCAGAAATCTTCAACTAACCCTCTCATCAAGGAAGAAATCCTCACAGGAAACCCTTCCCCTCCTCCTCCTTTCCCTGATTGATTTCACTGTCAGTAACAGACTTCTGTCCTTTCACTTTATACTTTCAACCATGCAAATCTGTCCTGCATGTTATTGTGCTTCAGTTATCATCAAAGCAATCTGCAGCTAATATATCGCCATATTGCCAGCAGTCTAGAAAAGCAGCATTTAATTTTCAATGCGTTATTTACACTGAAGTGCCATTCTAAATGACTGTGCGAACCAACACTATTGATTCCCCTTCGCCAGGGGCCAAAATGGCACAGAATGTTATCAGGTTGTAGTTGTCAGGTGAACATATTCTCCTGTTTGGATGCATTTTTTTCGCCGGCTGCTCTGAAGCTTAGGCTGAAGCCTGCTGTGTTAGTTTTGCATTGCATCATGCATGTTTCCCTTTGTCCTCACATCTGTCTTCCGGTTTATCCTCTTTTCCCATGTATTGAACTGCACAACAGCATATTGTCAGATACTACCTTGCCTATATGTGGATCTACATTCAAATAAACATTTCTGTTTACTTTTTTTTTCTTTTACACTGCTTACATACAAATTTCTAACTCTTACCTGCCTCAGCCGTGCTCTTATGTCCTCCTTTTTATTTCCACTTGGTCACTCTTCTGCTCTCTCTCAGCTCTCCTTTGTTTCCTCCTGTGCTCTTCTGCCTTCCTGTATCCCAAGTGTTGCCAGTGGCTGATATTGGTCCACTTTCTTGTTTACTTCTGATTATATATCCCTGTGTGTCTTCAGGCTACCGTTAAAGCATCTAATATTTGGTCCTTTGTGTCTTACTGCTGGTTGTTCCACTAACTGTGCATCTCCCTCTGTCTCTCTGCACAGCTGTGTTGATCTCCCCGCAGAGCCTCTGTGCAGCCCCCCCTCCCTCTCTCTTCGTACTACTCATTTGCGCTGCACTTTTTTTCTCTGCCCCCCCCCTTCACATACTCACACACACACACAGAATAGCATCTAGTTTGAGCCCTTACATCACTCCCTTTTTCCTCATTCTTCCTATTCTTTTTGGCCCCTTACTCTCTATCTACCTCCTCCCGCTCAATTTACACTGACACTGTACCTCCTTCTGGGCTTCAAAGCTTGACTGTGTCTCATCCCCTCATGCCCTCTCCATCTTTACCTCCAACTACTTCGTTCCTTTGCATCAGTGTCATCATCCGAATTAGCTTCCTCTCGGCTTTGTCTGCAACTTAACTTCAATGAAATACCCATGCGGCTCAGACAAAAGTAACAATTTTGACTACTTTCACCTTCATAAAGCTTGCCCTTTGCCACTGTTGTAGGAAGTGCACATGTAGTCCTGATGATGAAAAAGCTGCTTGATGCTGCTATAAGGAGCAGATCCTGGTGATGATTTGTCAACATCCAGAGATGTAAACTGCAGCTTAAATACCAATACTGCTTGTGTGCTGTGTGGTCAGTCATTCATCTCCAGCGCTGCCGACTTTATGGGATTCATCTTTATGGCTCTGGAGCCGAGCCCCAACTATAATTATATAGCCTGACCTCTGAGAACCCACGGCTGGATCTCCAGCATATGTGCAAGAACCTTTGGGGTATACTTGTTTACAACACTTTATGAGATTTCAGAGATGTTTGTACCTACTGCAGCCAATTATTTTGCTAGTCTGTGTTTCCCAGCACTGACTAATGATTGTAAATGGTCACTAACAAGCTGCTGCAGTATTTTTTGCTTTACTCAGTTATTTAGTGAATCAGTAACGCACTGTGGGCGTAAGGCTCCCTTTTTCTCAATTTCATGCTCCAATGGCTGCATGTCTGAAATAAACAGATCATCTGTTTATTAAACAGTGATGGTGAAGGGGAGCTGTGGAATGAACATAAGGAAATCGTGTAGAATTTGCTTCCATGTGGAGAATCGTGTGAAACGCAGTGCGCACATTCCTTGACAGTGAAAGAGACAAATGGAGACGTTTGTGAAGCACCTGAAGGGGGAGGATGTAAATGTTTTATCTGTGTGCTAGAGGGCTATTGAATAATTATAGCCAGAGCAGTGATGTCACAGTGGGAGACAGCTTTGTATTAGTCAGCATCCAGCTGACATTCTTGTCCTACCTGCGTACATGTTCATTTCTACCTGTGATTGAGTGCTCCTTTTACTTCCCCTACCACTGATAAACATGCAAAATCATTGTTCCCCCTGCCTGTTAATGACTTGATTACCTCTGATCACTTATGTCTGGCTTCATGTCAGGGTAACAGAAGTGGCTAACAGTGCTAATGAGGGCCAGTGGTAACCAGTGAATACCAAAGGCCATATGAATGACCTTCTGGACCTCGAATATATGTAAATCATTACACATCTGAAGTGGGTGATGAACACAAAACAAAATTAATACATATTACTGTTAGTAATGTATTCATAACAAATAAGGGGAAAAGAAAACATGCCAATATGTTAGAAGTGTACCACAGAGTGAAGAGTACAGGAGTGTGTTCCTCTTTAGTTGGTGCAGCATGATTGAATAAACTGCTGGTCTGCAAATATCAGGTAGGAACTAATGATCCTGGAGTGGATGAGGGAGGGGCTTTAAACACTAAAGTTTATTGCTTTATTAATAACTATCACAACCCAGGACCAGTTATTGAAATGCCCATATGTCTTGCATGCCAGTTTATGTGTCTGTATATTTAGTGCTTCTGTAAAGCAAGAGTCTTCCACGTTAAATCCTCGTATCGGTGACTGGTGACCCTTTAGGCCACCCCTTTGGTTCATTTTTCATTTTAAATGCAGTAACCTACCTGACAGCTCTGTGCTGCCACAGCAGCCTTCTGCTACTTATGTGTCACTCACTTCTTTTATCTCTTCTTGCTCTGCTTATGTTTATTTAAGTTAACCTTTGACAACCTTGAGCATCTTCTTTCATTTTCTTTCCATCTGTCTGCACGCTGTTCCCTATCATCTCCTATCATACAGCCAGCCAAAACACTTGAGTCTGCGCTTTGGTTTCGTTCCCACCCCAGTTGCGTAACCTACATAACCATCTTTTTTTCTTTCTTCTAAATCTCTTTGCCTCGCTGTCTTTACTCATGCTCTCTCTCTATTTTTCACTGCTTATCAGAACGATAAGCATTTCGACACCATGTTTCAGGTAATGTTCAGCTCAGAATCTGCACTGAGGCAACAGAAAATGGAAACGTCACTGCCCCCACATTTGCCCAGTGATTTGCTGTCATGTGACAAATGGAAATGTCACAGGACTGCCCACGAGAGGGACACAGATAAATCTCTCCTAAATGACTGTGACGGCAGCCATGTCCAGGAGGAACACATATGAATTAATGTGGCGTAGACGCCACTGCTTTGAGCATGCTGTCATGTCTCCCTGTGACTGGTGTATCTGCTTGAGAGGTGGATAAGTGTTTCTGTTGTTTCTCTCTTCAGATATGAACATTAAATTGTCATTCAACTTTTTGTTTTTGCTCTCTTAGGGCTACTTGCCAAGGCGCTTGACTTGTTCCCTGGATTTCACCTGAGGCGTAGTTTATTGACGTTCTTTTGTGACAATTTTTAAAAAGTTTTCTCTTTACATTGTCCTTCTGTCATCGCACTTGTTGATCTCCAGGTTTCTCCTGGCTCAAGTCCTGTCTCCAATCTTTGTCAGAACATTTGTTTTTATTCACTCCTCTCAAACTCATATACGTATACACACTGCCAGATTCATTATTCATCTTCGCTCCCTGTACTCCCACATCTTCCTGCCTTTCATGTCTTTGTTGTTAAAGTTAGGTTGAAATCTTTTCATCCCTTTTTTGCAAGCTATCACTTTTGTGATGTAAACTGCCTGGTCTCTGAAGAGCAGAATATTCACAAAAGTATCATTAAAATGCTCTTAAAACAATGCTCACAGAGTATGGGACACCCTTCTGTTTGGGACTGGGAAAGCAGCACAAAGCAACCTTAAGGACTGCTAACCACGACTAGATTTGATCATCAGTAAAGAATGATTAAGAATTTGACTCTCTGAGGATTAGAAACATCCTGAAAAAAAAAGGCTCATGGGGAAACTCTCACACTGCTTAGACAGCCCGAGAGAACCACACTCTGCACTCACAGTTTTGAATAAGAACTGACAATAACATTGAATCAGTATCATACCAAAACAAGCTGTGTGGTTTTCTGGTCTTTTAAAGCCTTTACACAGATTTTCATGATTAATTTATTAAATATAAGAATCCATACTGAGATTTTTTATTTATTTATACATGTTATTTTGCCAGCGATAAGCAAAATGTGCACGTGAACTAGGAGTCATCTAAAATTCAGTCGGGGCTCTATGCCCAAAGCTCAGATGACCCACAATAGTTTATGTTTTGGTGTTCTGAACACAAAAGTTTTTGCTTTAAAAAGATTCAAAATTGAAAAGATGAAAAATTAATATATGAAAATTCACGTACATGTTTTCTGCGCTCATAATTTCATCATTTTTGAAAAGATGCCCAACACCAAACCACAGGCAGTATTTTACACTGTTCCTCTCTCCTGACATCCTCAATAGATACTGAGGAACACTGGACCCAAAATTTCAAATTTGGGTTCATCACTCACCTGTCGCCACTGAATTTACACAATTTACACAAGAACCGCACGTTCTTGTGTAATTTGGAATACATCAGCCTTGTAAGAATGGCTTCTTGATCATCACCCTTTCACTGGGACCAGTTTCCTCAAATGTTTGAAGGACACACTGCACACCACAGTGAGATCTGCGTGTTTTCAATCATCAGTTTGCAAGAAAGTGCTATTTTTTGCCTGTCAAACTATGTTCTCTCTGGCATTTTTGTAGACATTTTCTTTTAGTGATACGAAATCAAAATTTGTTCTTTGCTAGGTTGTCTGCTATGACTGTGGTGTTTCTTTTATGTGATACAGTGATATGTACGGCAGTGTTTTAAAACACCATCAAAAAGCCTGAAGACTATTCACGACACCTTTAAAAGAATATAAGAAAGCCTCTTCTCTCAAAAAGAAGTCAACAGATAACCAACAGGGCAGCATGCCTTAGATTTGCAAACTTGCACCTGAACAAATCACAATACTTCTAGGAAAATGTCCTTAAGCAGATGAGACCTACGTAGCTATGTTTGACTTTAATTCACAACACCAAGTTTAGTGAAAACCAAACACAACATACCAGCACAAACACCTCATACCAACTGTCAGCACAGTGAAGGGGTGATGATGTGGTTGTTTTGCTGCTGCAGGATGTGGGCACCTTGCATTAATTGAGTTGACCATGCACTCCTCTGTATACCAAAGTATTCCGAAGTAAAATGTGAGACCATCTGTCTGACAGCAAAATCTTGGATGAATCTGGGTCATGCCACAGAACAAGTACAGCAGCAAATTTACAACGGAATGGATGGAAAAGAAAACAAGTAAGGTATTGCAATAAATCATCAATACATAATTTTTTCTGGCGTCCTAATATGTAAAACCTTAGCTCTGAAAGACACTGTACTTTTGGTTTTACTGTGAATGCATATTTTTCTCTTTATATCTAGAACCACATTGTCTGTACTGTACAGCTGCAATGAGAGCTGCACTTCATACATAGTGGATCTATTAGGAGAGCAGTTGTGTCACTGCTTTCCTTGGGATTTGGAATTCAGCCCAGAAGGGGGGGTAAAAAAGAATAATCCAGTGTGAAATAAGCTGCTTACTCCCTCGATGTTAACATCTTATTTTCTGTCTTTAGTTGACTTCCACTTGAAATGGCTGCAGGGTGTTTTTTAAGCGTCTGTATTGGAAGGCATCTGGACTGTGCACAACAATCCCAAATTGTGTTTTGTTTTTCATTATTCCAGCCAATGGTGTGAAATAATTAGCTTTAGGAAAAGACTAATTCCAGCTTGATATAACATCAGACACCCACCTGAAATATATACGGTATATATTTAAATATTATGTCATAGTAACTGCGGCACAGAAGATTTGGATCATTTTATTCTCATGATTTAAAAATATATATACCTATCTGCCCCCAACCATATCCTTATCAAATTAGCATTGATATTCTCTGTGATACAATAATAATATTACAGCATCATCGTTTATTACACTGTAATGGATTTATTGTAACCAGGAGCCACACTCTCGTGCCAGAGCTCCAGCTTGCTCTATTCCATGGGTGAGATGGGGTTCTTATTAAAGCTTTAAAAGTTTTAAAAACAGAAAAAATAAACATTATCTCTATATTAATGGGAACAACCAAAAAGTGTTCCCTTTCTACCAGAACTTCAATTTTATACTTTAGTAGTTCCCTAAGTCATCACACTAACCAACTGTCTGGAAATGTGAAACACTCAAAATCTGAGTTTGCAAGCTTTCACTGACTCAGTCATTTAGTCCCTTCTGTCCTCAATGTTAAACTTCAATCATATGTAGGAATCAGATGGATAATTGTGGAAAAATGTAGAAACTAAAATATTGCTAGGGTGAGGTCCAGGACGTGGAAAGGTAGGAGGGACTCTTAAATGGAGAATTTAGCTCCAGGCAAAACTATGCACACATGTTTTAGCCTTGTTATTATAAGGGCTGGGGGAGTACCTTTTCTTCTGTTTCCTTTAAAAAAAAAAAAATAGAAACGAACTTGGCTTTTGTGCTTGCTGGGTAAGAATCTGTTGTTGCTGCACACTGGTTTTTGAAACAAAGTATGATAAATGACAAATTCTGTGGTTTTCTTTCTTTTTCTTTTTCTAAAAAAAAAAAAAAAATCTCTGAACATGGCCAGGCTTGCTGTTAACCCCTATCGACCTGCTCTACTGTCTGTTAACGGTAGCTTCATATGAACCCATTCAGAAATTTTCATAGCTCAACAGCAATTGAACAAACAAACTGAATTCCAGCTGCTCTTCAGCTCTGTTCTTGATCCAAACCACATTTTAACCTTCCTGTTGGCACACGAAAGTTCACTTTTGTGTTTATTAACCCCAACAAAAAGTCGGCCAAAGAGGCAACGTGTCCATGTTTACGTTAAGACAGAACATTGCAACATCCAGTTTTTTACAAATCATCTGAGACCCCCCAGGTGGAGTAGTGTTGAGGCGGTAAAGTGCGCTCCAACCATCTCCACTTCTCTAACTCAATCGCTCTCTGTGTCTTTTACCTCCTCTTGGATATCAGGCATTATTTGGCCAATCGAGTTAAATGTTTTGTGTCCCGTTATTCTGCTCAAAGTGCTCAAAAGTGAATCACGTGTGATGTGTGAACCCATTAACCATTCTGGCAGATCTCATAGGATTTAATGCTGATTCGTGTCATCTCTCAGCTGGGTCAAAGGACCCGCCGAAGGTGTTCGATACTTCAAACTGCTGTAGATGGCAGTTATGTCAGCTTATTGTAGCAGGTGGTTGTTTTTCTTACCTTAGACACAGCATGCCAGTTCATTGCTGGCTTTAATATTGATCTGTTTAAACCGCTCTGATGTATTTTTCTCTCGCCACCTACCTTTATAAAATCAGCGTACTGACAGTGATAGTGTCTTCTTCCAGGAACACCCCTTCTCCCCGGAGCATGTCCTGTCCCTTTTGCCTTTCTGCTTGAAATTCAGATGAGTCGATGTGTCAGCAGTGGTTATCGTCTGGACCTGGGTGACATCTCATTCGGTTCTGCAGGGGGGGATGAGGGTGGACAGGGAATTCACCTGCGCTGATGGGGCGATGGTATAAAAAGAAAGAATGAAGGTGTCAATATACTTTTCTTGTGTTCTGTGGTGTATCTAAAATAATTTCATTGTTATTGTTGTTGTTGTGTCTTAAATTAAATAAATAACTGCCCATTCCCATTCCTCTTCAATGATAGATTTAATGTCATCAAAAAGGTTCAACAAGGCTCATTCTGTGACAACGTATTTTCAGGTTCCATAGTGACCCATGCAACACAGCTTTACCTCGAGAAGCATTTGATCAAGGACTAAAAACAAGAGCGCAAACACCAACATAGATTTATTAACAATTGGACTCCTGCAAAAAGCGATCAGTGAACGTAGCAGAAAACGACTTTCACAACATCTGTCGTATTTGCTCCGAGCACAATATAAGCGATGAAAGCGAGGTATTGACAAATGTTGGCAAACACAAAAGCATTCACAATGTTGGTGAAAGACGAACTGCAAAAGTATTCCTCTTTTCCCCTTCCCACTGATACTGTAGTGCCAAAATGTAAATTTCCTTTGACTTCTGATTCAGCACAGAAATCTCTCTGCACGCTGCAACTTTCAAAAATATAGTTAAACAGACAAAAAAACCCCAAACAAACAAAAGAAAAACGGGCAAAGCATCTATACCACGTTTGGACAATTTGTTAAAATAAAATAGAGGTTTACACTGTTTGATTAAACATTTTAGGTGTGTAGCAGGCTCTCGCGGAAATCAGTTTAGTGTAAACTGCTGAAGAATGTGGTATCCACCTTATTATTAGTAAGGTAGCCACCTTGTTTGTTGGAGTGGCGGGTGTCTAAAAAGATCAAAGCTGGCTGCACTGATGTGTAAGGAAGGATTTCCTGCAGCTGTAGGATCAGACTCATCTGCATGTGGTAGACTCATCCATCCACACACACATATATTCACTCATGGATGCACACACACGCACGCGAGCGCACATACTGTTCCTCCTTTTGCCACGGGGATAAGGGCACACCAATTAGTATGCACCAGCTTATTTACCAGAAAAAAAAGCCCAATGGGAACACAAAGGTTCAGAAGGCTATGGCCGTGCATCCTGCCTGGACAAACATGAAAGTTTCACTGCAGCGAGAATAATTATGCAAGCATGATTTTTTCAGATTTTCTTGGTAATGGACATTATAAAAACACAAAAACACTGACATGGCGTTGTTTCTTTGAAGAGTGAAGGTTAAAAAAAAACAAGTAAATTCTTCCTCGCTGCTCCTGCCACGTCATATGAGTGATGCATCACTCTAACTGAAATATAAGATTTCCAGGAATCTGGAAAAGTGGAAAGCCTTGTTGTCTCATTGGCTGCATGTTATGTACCCGGTTTTCTTGGAATTCAAGAAATGAAACTCTTTCTGCATTTAGATAAGAGCCATAAAGTAGTTTAGTCTTAATGATTTGATAAGGTTAATCAGCCTGTGTTGGTACAAATTTGAGAGAAAATGCTTCAAGACACCTAAAATATTAATATTTTTTTGTTTGTTTTGTCACATTTTTTGTGAACTTCCCCACCAGTGTGATGGAAGATGTATGCATCATATGCACCATACGTGGACGGACATGGATTTGCGTTGTGTGTTTATGCTTGCTGATTACTCTTTTGGATGTCAGTGTACTTGTTGTTTAAACAAGGCACTAGCTACCAGTGTGCTGTGCTCCGGAGTCCTTGGTGGACTAGACTGGAAAATATATTCTGTTTTAACAACTGTTGTGCAGATATGAAATGCATTTGTTCCAGCGCTGGGAGCTTCTTGTGCTCCCCGGTGTTTACCTGTGTGGTCACACTTCAGTGGTGTTTGTCTATATATTATTATTATATAGAATTTCTATCCTTTTTTTGCTTTTCAGCTGTCTCACCACTTTCCTCTTTCCCGGTGGCACCTTATCAGACACATCCTCTACCCACGCTTGTTAATCCTCCAGGCTCTCTGCTCTCTCCCATTCTCTTACCTATTTTTTTTTTTTAATCTTTAACCTCAAAACCACTAGAGCCCAGAACAGCCTACCAATTGTCTACTGTTATTTTAATGTTCTAGTGTTACTTATTACTGTGGAAATTCATCATTAAGAAGTTTATGTTTATGTTTTACTGATGTTCAAATCATAAACGTTTTTGTGATCCTTATTGAGAATAGCCATCCAGCCACAGGCTACTGCTACATCAGACAGTCAAAGTCAAATTCTGCATCTGACAAGCACAAACATAATCAATAACACAATAAAAATGGGATATGGGTGACTCTTCTTCACATATAATAAATTATAGCTTTATAGTACTGAGCTAAAGTCTTGAGTCACCCTTCACTTCTTTATATCTTATTGGAAAATGAGATAGGTGCAGGGATTTATTGAAATGAGTAAAAAAACAGTTCTTCAGTCTTCTTGAATGACATTCAAAGCTCTTGTTTGGATGTCGGCTGCTTTTTGTTCTGTTCTCTGTAAAGTTTACCTTTGAGCTCTTGGGAGGCCAATCTATGACTGATAGTGTTCCATTGTTTGTTTTTCTATCTCTTCTTACTGAATTTGAAGTGTCCGTTATCATTTTCATGCTAAAGAATGAAACTGTAGCCAATCGCATTCTTTCATCGACCTCCACAAAATGTACCAAGTACCAAAAAAGCAGAGTTGCTGTGAAAAAAAGTGGCTTCTCTATCTTTGCTGCAGACAACACAGTATTAAAATGTGGCAGCTCTACATTAAGAAATAAATATTAAAGAAAACAAAACAAGTTCATCACAGCACATGGAAACACACACTGAACAGTAAGCTTCAAAAGTTCCTACAATGACCACTAGATGGTCTCTTGGTATTTGGGTAACTCTTACTACACCTGGTCAGGTTGCTACAGAGTCATTCAAACTCACCTATAACTACGATATGAAGCAACGGTACATAATTAAACATGCATACATACCTGAGTGAAAGTGGACCACAGATAGTTTGTAACAGTGAATGTCCACAGGCTTTGTCGTAAAAGGGTTTTGAAAAAACTGACATTCATTTTTGATTCATAATTAATAGCAATTAATTAAAATATCTAATCGAAGGGGTGCGGTGAAGATCCTTGTTCTTGTCACTGAGGAAGCCACACTCTTATTTTGGTATTTGGTAACTGAAAAAATGTTATACTTAGCATGCTTAAAACTCATCACCATGATTTTAAAGCTTGCTGTAACGTAAAGGAAGTTTACTCCTTGTCAGCTAAAACACCGATAATATATGGAACAGTAGTGAAGTGACACATCTTGAGAACCTAACAGTTTCACTTCAAGAGGGATGAAAAATATCACCCTGTTAGATCTCAAATGAGCTTATAACAAACTGTCAGCCTGCAGGTACAGTCAGTTAATGATTAAAACAAAGCTTTTGTTTTGACAACTTGGGAAAACTGGGGCCAGAGTTTTTTTTTAAAAAGAGAGAGACTTGATCTTTGTTTCTGACATAAACCTCAAACTCAAGATTTTGACTTGTTGCTTAGTTTTAAAATGTGAAAAATATTTGCTTGGACTTAAATATTATCAGGAAAACCCCTATCTAACCAGATTGGCGTGGTGAAGAACCTTGTTTTTGTCACTGAATTCAGAGGAGTGTGTCATAACACACGGGCTATGAGGGATGCATCAGTCAGATGTTACTAGGCATGCAACGCCAACAGAACATTTCCTGTTATGCAAACAGTAGAACTGACATGTAATCTGCTATAGGTAACCTTCAGCTGCTGTTAGTAACAGGGTTGCTTCATGCTGAAGGCTTTAGGATTAGACCTGATGCTCTTTACAGTAGATCCACAGAAAAATAAGTGACATTATGTGACCTTATAAAGTTAGATGGGAGTATATCAGAAGGAGAAGAAGCTCAGGTGAAACTGTTATACCTGTCTCTCTCTCATTCACACACCTGTTTCTCCTGACTTTCATTCTTCTTTTCTCAAGTGCATACCGAAACCTCTCCAGGCTCTCTTCCACCTGCTGCCTAATTTCACTATAGATCACAATATTGTCTGCAGACATCACAGTTCATTGTCTTGTCCACAAACTCTTCAGCTCACCTTCATCTCTCTTCTGATGCGATATTAAAGGATCCACAATGATCTACCAATAATAATACAAGAAATAGAATCCATTGTTGTCATTACAATGTTGACTCCCTGGTCACTTTATTATGTACATAATATCAGTTATTAAATTAGCTGATACTAGATGTTTGAGGAGAATCATTAAACTTCTATGAGTTGATATGAAGGTAGCAGTAACTAAAAAAAAGAGTGATTACAAAGAAAGTATTCAGAAGACCATCTCTGAAGACCGTACCAGAGGCCAATCCTGTCAGCTAACAGCCGACAGACTACCTTTGTGGTAGAGTGGATGTTAAGCTGACAAATCTGAGGAAACTATGTGATGCTACCATGTAAATATGACCATAATATGTGAGGAATGATTTCAGCACCTTGTTAAATCTATGTCACAAAGAATTAAAGTAGGCAAAAAGAGGTCTAATCCCGTACTAGCATGATGCAAATAATTAACAGTTTGGTGAGTATACACAACATAATGAGTATCTGCTAAAACTTTTACAGCAATCCAGCTTATAATTGTCAAAAAACAATTACAATGAAAGTCGATAGTCCTGTCCTCAGGAAACATGGATTCAAAATGATTGATAATGCTTCCAATACACTAGTTCTGATATTAGATTTTTGATTAAAAGGGTTAGACTTACTGACCAAAATACTAATATTGCCATCGCTTAACAAGACACCTGTGTGGATTTTACTTTTAGATTCTTGTTAATTTTATCATTATCACTATCATTAACTAGTCCCATCAGATCAACAGTAAAATGCTCACAAATACTGTTGGTCAAAAAAATGGGAATACGGGAAAAAAGGTTACACAAGTTACATAAGATGCTGTTCCAGTTTCTTAGATTACTTATTTAGCTTAGCTGATTTGAGATGTATGTATACACTTTATCCCACTCGTATTTCTTCATCTCCCTCCCTCTCAGCAAAGCCCTGTTCATATCGCCATGTTTACTGCATGTTGACATGGAAAATATTTTAGGGGGAAATAGGAATGATTCATATATACACACCGTCTCACTCCTTTCTGTGTTTGTCTTCAAACTTCACTTTTCCCCAAATCGTGTATATAAACCATGTTTAACAAGTGCAGATCAGTCACTGCTTTATTCTCTGGACTCTGCGACACAGGGATGCAGTACAGGGAAGGAGCTGCTGAAGATTTACACTTTTCTTAGGGACAACTGAAGGAATTTTCCTATGGACTATGGCTCTTGGACCAACCTGCTGAGACTATTTAGACACCTTAAAGTCTCCTGTTCTTTGTGTCATGAGGATCAGTGGCATTTCATTTGTCAACGGTTAATTTAAAAATGTGAAGAATTTTAAACATAAGAGTACTTCATGGACTTGGATCCTGGGATGTAAGACCTCATACAAAGCCAGCTTTTTGAACTGACCTTTGAAAAGCATTGAAAACTAAAAGAGTGCTGAGTGACTTTCAAAACTCGCGTAAACCGATTTCCCTCCTTTCATCACCTGTGGAGTGTGTGGAGGTGTTTACACATAACAGCAAGCTGGTAATACAGTGCTGTGGCCATGGGTATGATGACATTTCTCCAGGCTTGATGTTCTACCGTTTACTAAACAGCTTTGACAGGACATAACTGTTTTAGTAAATACAGAAGGCGCGTGTGGTGTGTCCTTGTGTGTGTTTTGGGTTGCTTTGGTACCACAGCAGTTAGCTTTCTGTTCAGGTAGCAGTTATTCAAGGTGAACTGGTGCATCTGCTCACTTTGGAGGAATAAACATGAGCTCATTCCTGCCAGACCTTATTCTCTATACAGTGAGGTGTGATTTTTCCCCCACCCCTCACACATTTATAATCAGGAGAGTTCAGACAGGAAAGATCTCTCATGCACATCAGCTTTGGTATAATCGTTCTCTGTCTCAGTTTATAATATAAACACTACACACGGGCCATGCGTTCCGTTAGTTTGACAGGTGTGTGGAAGACAGCCACGAGCCAGGCGGCAGGTGGAGATGAGGATTTATAGATTTTAATCACATCACTCTATTGAGCAATATTTCCACTGCCTAAGGCAAAGAAGGTTCACAGCTCTGTATGATTAATGGATGCTCTACTGGGTATCCCTGAGACACAGAAAAGCTACTGTGCCTCACAATAGATGCAGATTAGTTGTCAATACAAGTGCTTATTGGCTTAATTTTTCACTTTCACTATCATTTTTATAAGGTAAAGACAGAGATTCAAGCACCTCTTAAAAGTTTTTATTTCAGTAGACACGCAGTTTTGGACTCAGCAACAGATAAAGACAGGTGAGAAGAACTGCCAGGAGGGAAATAAAGCATAATTGGATGTTATATCACGTAAGACGAATTCATGATCTGTCCACATAAAGACAATGTTCAGTCTAAATCAATAAACAGAGTAACAGGCAGGGGAAGTTCCAAGATACTGAAACATATTGTGTTATGAGTTTCAATAAAAGAAAATTGACTTTGGTTTCAGAGAAGTCTGTAAGTGAAATCCCTCAGGTTTTACCGTTTATTATTTGAAAGGCTCCACCTGGAATTCCAGATTACACGATTTCCAGCCTTGATGTGATAAACAGTTAAGAATTTGCATCGATTTTGTACTGTCTGCCTAAAATGACAGTTTCCTTTGGAGTCTCCGAAACAAAAGTCCTATAATGTTTCTGTTGGCAAAAGTACTCAGGCTTAATCGACTAGGCAAAAAGGACTTTTACCTGCCAGTACAAAGTCTGCACACGATATGGAGTTGGGGGTGGGGGGTGGGGGGAATAAACTAATTGGCTGCATGAACCTTTCAATGTGCCAAAGGATTTAGAGATAGAAGTGCGACATGTTGGAACGCATATGCAGCAATACTGACTATACGTTCCTCCTCTTACCTTTATCTCTGACTTCCGTCTCTTTGTCTTTTTCTGAATCTTCATATACTTGGAAATCATATTGCCTCCGAGAAGACTAATTCCCTGAATGAGTTGAAGAGTTTAGGTTTGGCATAAGGGTGGCTATTTTTCAAACAGTTAAATCAGATATCCTAGCAAGTCTGACACAAGTAATAAAACAAGACTTTATGGCCCATCTGAACGCAACTTCTTTAAAATCAGTTATGCAAATTTTGACAGGTTGACCTTGTACACTTTGTCATTTGTGCCAAGATGTTAAATTCCACCTGATCTGTTTCTGAAAGTGTGTCTTTTCCATGTCTTTTCCATCTTCTTCTTCTTGTTCTTCTTGTTTTTGTGTTTAGCGTAAATGAGTGTCATGCTGCCTTTATTTCAGGGTAAATAAAGGCCCGAGGGTGACATTGATCAAAGAGTTTAGATCGTTTTAAATACCAAAAATCAACAAAAGAACAAATTAAAACAACCAAGACGATAGGCATTGCTTTTAATGTTTTTTTTATTATTATTGTTAGATGGATTTTTCAAATTTTCACAAATCTAGTATACATGTATACTTTAATAAATTCCAAGTGCTTAAATACAAAATGTAAGCTATCTTGTTATATGGCTGTGCTGGTAAGAAATACTTTGTCAAGATATATAAATCCAATTTCTTGGATAGATCTGACTTTACAAAGTTACATTAAAGTTGCAAATTCAGTTTACACAAGTTTTGTAATAAGTACTATTTCTTTATTAGATGTTATATTTTTTCTCCAAAATGTATACAACACTTAAATATTTACACATTTTTGTTTTATTTATTGATGTACAAATAAAAAGCTTATTTATTCTTGGCACTTTGATTTAATTCGTTCTCGTTTATTGTTAGGATTGTTCTCATTTGGTATACAGTTTTGACAGTATTAAAATTCATCGGGTAATAACAAATGCAAACTGGATTGAGCTGCTGTGTTCCATTTAGTTGGTAATTCATGCATCAGCATCTTTACAGCTGTTTTACAGTTGGTCCCCTTTCCCCTAATGAAGCTGCTTGCATCTAGTCAGCAGTATGTGTGCACAGATGGTGTGATAGAGAATGACTTTAGTGTTTAGAGTAGGGAAGAGGGACAGCATGGGAATGTGGATTTTCACCGTTTAGGAGAATCAGTTAACTATCCATCACACAAAGATCAGGTTACACCGACATGCAGGTTCCACAGTACTGGTCATCGCTTTTCAGACAGGACTATTTTTTTTTGTCACGAAGTGCTTATCATTTTATTTTTGTCTTTTTTTTGGTAAGTGTTTGTGATTGCCTAAGGGTAGTTTATTGACTGGGAAAGTGTAATTTATTTATCTTAAAATAAAAAAATCAAAATAAATAAATAATAAGGAAAATGCAGCTGTAACTCAAACCTTTTATTCATATCAAAATGCAACAAATATAGTACACACCATACATTGCAAATCCATTTTACACAATAAAAGTTGTAACGACAAACCAACAGCTCACATGTATAAAATTACACAACACATAAACATATTTACAAACTGCAATTACCGTTAAGACTGTAGGTCAATGAGATGCTTTTGTTTTAGCACTATAAAAAAAAAACATGGCATACATTAACATTTTTACTTGTTTTTTACTTTACAGCAATAACTACACATGTTTTGTAGACAACAGAATAATTTACCTACTCTAAATATGCTGAGCATTGTAATGGCGATACCATCGGAGAATCATAGATAGCAGTGGAATAGCCTGATGTCAGCACTTCAGATCTAGGATCTGCTAATAATGACTCAGATCAGATAGAAACAAGCTTTAGTTAGAATAAAAGCTGACTGAAGATCTGATAGTGAGTCTGGCTGCGGTTTCAGGGAGTGACAACTGTAGTCCGCTGCAGCTGACTAAGCTGTTCCTGTGGGAATTAAAGACTTTTTACGCAGCTTTCGCACGCTTTGGTGATCTCAACTGTCTCAGTCAGCACAAACACACTTTGTGTTTGTGTATTTTCTACAACGGACCCTCTCTTAGAAAAAAAAATAACCAGACGGATTTCCCATCAAGAGTCTCTTCAAACACCTTCTCCCCCATCAACGTCTTATTAAACCTCTGTGCCCTCACGATGATAGATGACACCTGTAGAACTCAGTGTAGGGTAAAAATGACTGTTGGAGCCATTGTACTGATTGAGAATGGGGCTAGTGTAACCTAACGAGGAGTGGCTGGGTGAAGAGGAGAGTGCGGGTGGAGCTGGAACTTGTGGTACCCACTCTGAACCACTGGAGTTGGCCGAATAGGTACTAAAGCTTCCTGGCTGTGTGGGTCTATGTGGCCCATCTAAAGGAACGTTCATCTGCAGCGGCCTGCTCAACCCACTACCTCCCACCTCATTTGTTCCCCCATTGGAGACTCCAGACATTTCAGATAAGAAGCTGCTCAGGCACGGCCCGGGAACTGACAGTGAAGGTGAAGGAATCCTGTCCGTTGCGGGCGACATGTTTAGGCTGGGGTTGCTGGAGTGTTTAGGACTGGCCCTCTCACTGTCACCTGATTCTGGAGGCCCTGAACTTCCATCTCCACTGGACAGAGAATCAGACTTTCTCTTTCTTTTGCGGCGGAAGTTTCCATTGTCGAACATCTTTTCACAGTTTGGGTCAAGTGTCCAGTAGTTGCCCTTACCTAAATTATCAAGGAAGAAAATAAGACTTTTAGAATGGAAGAGACGTAAATAGATTCCATTAAAGTAATTCAAAGCACAACCATAACTATGCAAAATGCAAAAATTACATACCTGGGTCATCCTCATCTCTTGGCACTTTTTTGAAGCAGTCATTAAGGGACAGGTTGTGTCTGATAGAGTTCTGCCAGCCCGCTTTGCTCTTGTTGTAGAAAGGGAAATTATCAGCGACGTACTGATAAATTTGACTCAGCGTCAGTCTCTTGTCTGGTGCTCCATGGATAGCCATAGCGATGAGAGCAGAGTAGGAGTAAGGGGGGCGTACCAGCTTCATCAAGTCTTCTTGTGAAGGGAGGGAGAACCAGCTCAGTTCCCCTCCTGGACCGCCAGCACCAGGTGGACCCAGGTAAGGCCTCTGCATGCCATAGTGCTGAGGAACAAACGGAGGGCCGGGATTACCTGGCGGGCCGGTGGTAGCCAGGTACGGCGATGTGTTGATCCCAGAGCTGTTAAACCATAGGTAAGGGTTTGAGGAGGAGCTGGTGTAGTCACTTATCTCATAGGTGGTAGGAGTAGTGCGCTGAGGACTTGGCAGTGAAGGAGGAGGGTAGTAACAGTCGCCGTACATGCTGAGTTCAGGGGGCTCCTGGCCGAGGCTCGGAAACTGCGGGCCACATCGAGGAGGAGACTGACTCTGGGCCTCAAATGAAGACATTGTCAAGTTTCTTCTCACTTCTCCGTCTCTTCTTAATTCTTTGCCTTTGATGGGTTTTCTTCTCAAGACTTCTCAGACTCTTTCTCTCCACTCCAAAAGTCCTGCTCTTTCTCTTTACTCTTGTCTTTGTCCTTGCTTGTATGTCAAGATGTCACCTGGCACACTTTTATCTTTTCCTCTGGAAACGCCCCCCTCTATTTTGATTGGCTGTTTTTTCAGGTGAGCTCTTTTTTTTTCCTGTTGTCAGCTAGTTGACTACTTGAGTGGAAAAATAATTTTCCACTCATGGTGTTTGTCCACCATTTGTCATATTTTTTGGATATTACAAGGATACTATTAAGTTTAACCTATGGCAGACAATTTTGTTAACACCCTGGTTTATGATTTCTTTTTAATCTTTACAAACATTTCATGTCAAACATATAAAAGTAGACTACTTGAGTAAACGATCTGAAAAAATCCTTAAGAAATAGCCTTAAGGAAACAGTATATTGTTCATGAACAAAACAATATATTACATCAATATATATTGTTACACAACAAACAGGAAAAGTACTCACTTAATACTTGCCTCCAGCAGTAATGAGGAAAATGGACTGTAAGCAGATTCAGTTTATATAACTCTAGGGGGACGAGATTACCTCCTTGAAATAATATAGGCTTCCATTGCTGAATCCAAATGACCATTTATGATAATATAAAGAATACAGTCACCTACACTCTATTCGCATGATAGTAGGTTTTGTTACAATAGGTTTACTCAATTCATATGTTAAAATAGTGCATTACTGTGTAGGATATTAAAACCTCATCACAGTTCAAAGTGAGCGTTTGTGACATGACAATGCGCATGCTTATTTTTGCTTTCTTACATTAGCGCGAGACCCTTATTTTCCAAAGCAGCCGACAAACTTTCCTAAGGTAAGTTTATAAGTTTTGAACATTACCTTCAGACCCCGGCGAGAAAACTCAAGTTTACTAGCCTGCCTCGACAAATGTTACAACATCTTAGTTTTAGAAGTCTACTTTGCTAACTTTTTTTCTGCCCTAACATCACTTTGCTAACAATAACAGGATCGTTCCTAGCGTTAGCTAACGTTAGCTATTTTCATGCGGAGGTGTTTGTAAAGGGAGACGTGATAAAATAAATAATACGTGTGCAATCAGGATGGCCGATTCGTCCACTCGCTCCGAGCTTCCACGCATCAGCGACGACGACATGCTGGCGATGAACAAGGAATTGGAGAGGATGATTGAAGACGTTGAGAGTATGTCAGGTATGGGACGTTAACGGTATTGTGGCATATTTAGAGAGGTAAATATGAGCTCAGATAGCTTGGGCGTGAGGCTTAGGTAACTAAAATAAATGTCTGAAACATGCGATGTCACTCTCTTCTTATCTGTCTGCCCGCAGCGCATCTGACCTGGATGGCCTATGATATGGTGGCGTTGCGGACTAGTCCGGAGCTGGGAGCCTCTATGCAAAAGCTGAAGGAAGCTTATCTTAAATGTAGAGCTGCTGTTTGCAGAGACCCTGACCAGGAGTCACAGATTGACAAATCTGCTGAGACTGCTGTCACAACACTTTCTCAGATGTGATGCTTATAAGAGTTTTGAGTTCACAAGTAGGCACTAGAATTAACAAGTTTTAACTTTTAAATGTTAACATTGAAATCCCAGCGGATCTGTTTGTTTTTGGTAGCTGGAGGTGGGCATTCATGCCTTGTTTAGTTCTGACTACTTGCACTAAAACAGTATTTTGATGGTTAATTATTCATTTGAATGGACTGTAATGTTTGTTTTCTCACTATTAAACTGCCCTGGTCTGTGTAATTTTTTTAGAAAGATTTTTTAAGTAAATTAATTAAATAAATTAATAAAAATTGAAATAAAAATGTGTTCTGTCGTTTTTTTCTTTGTTTTTTGGAGCCCTACCCTAAATGTAAACAGTAAAATATGTGTTTTAATTTTACTGTTATGGATGACTTTTAGCTGAAATACAACATTGCCATTCATGATTGTCTGTCACATTTGATTTACCTTGTGTATGCTGATAGGTGACTGACTGTTTTTTGTGTGTATGAACTTCATTTTCAGATGGAGAACACAAAGAAGGTTGAAGAAGAAGCTACCTCTAACACCTGCATTGACCTGGTGAACATAATGAGAGAGCTAGATTCCCTTTCAAGCGCCTTGGATCGTCTGGCACGTATGTTTGACTCCCTTACTTGGTACTTCAAAAATGTCAGAAAACAATCATTTTTGCCACTAACGTGGAGTTGCTGATCAATTTGCAAATATGCAAAGCAGATGATGAAACTCCTCTCCCAGATGTGAAATGTGATAACTACAAGGGCATTATGGGCTGGCTCAGCCTTGCTTGTCGGTGTCAGTGGTGCAGATCTGCGTGATACTACATGATGTCTGTCAAACTGTGCTCTGCTGATTGGTAGATAGGAGTAACTGAAGGGTTTTACACGTGGTTGTCCATCAAGCTCTTTGATGTGAGGCATGCAGCTACCTTTTTTTTTTTTTGCCACGGGGGACAGCTTTGTGCAACAACTGTCAGATCAGTGTGACTTTCTTATCTGCTCACTTAAATATCTAAAAGCCTGGACCCAAATATATATATCTATATATATATATAGATATATATATGTTTAATCTAAAATTATGTTTTGATATAGTACATTTTTGCAATGAATTAAGTTATCCCCAACAACAAATCATACGAGGTGTACTCAAGTTAATGTAAAAGTGTTTTAGGTATAATATTTTTGGACGCTTAAGTGGAAAACATTATTTCACTTCTAAATAAATGCAAAGGCTCGATTAATGTTCATTATATATTTCTTTAATTGTAAAATAGTCACACCAATAGTTGTTATCTTTTCACCAAGCTTATTGTTGATGGTCTTGTAACCCATAACAGCCTTGTACAAATCTACAGTGTTGTCCCTGATGTCCTCTGACAGTTCTTTGGTCTTACCCATTTTGGTGGAAGAAATTAATTCTGTAGACAGGTGTGCTTAATATACATAATGAGTTGAGCTCAGGAGTATCTATAATTGTTTGACTGATTAAGTGTCATATGGGGACAACCTGAGTTCTGGCTGGATTGTATGGGATCAAATACATATCTCACTCAGTTTTTGGTCTATATCTTTTGACTTATTTGAGCTGCCCTGCTAAGTCCTGATGTACTAAATAAAGGACAAATGTGTCCATCAGCACATCTCTCAGATTCAACTAATTTGGCTTGCATTACATGTAAATCTAGGACACAAAAACATATGTTGTTGTCAGTCACACTGAATTAGTAGTGCTGTTTGAAATAGCAAGACAAATGAGAAAGCAACCTAATATGTCAGTACATGTTTTGTGTTTCGGTTTTAAATTCAGACTGTGTGGTTTTAAAGTGTAATAATATTTGATAGAGCTGACACAGCTGTGAAACAAGATATTTGCTTTCTGCCGGCAGTGCGAACCAATCAGAGACAATGTGATCTGATCGTTTGTGTTGGCCACCCTGACAAGTTGGCGTCTCTAAAAATCCAAGAGGCAGTGAAGCAGCAGTCCTCAGAGGTGTGAATAAAGGAGGTAATGCTGTGCTCCTTTGTGAACAAACCATGACCCATGTAAGAAAAAAAAAATCTCTCTTTGTGTTTACTAAGAATACAAGTGAGAGCAGCACAAAGATGAATTGCATAACAATGACCTTTGAGAGTGAAAATTGTGACATTTGCTTTACATGTTCTTAAAAAAATTTTGAATAGGCCACGCATGCATGCATGCACACAGATTAGCATATATGAGCACAGAGAAAGGTGCGAACACGCACATTAAAACTGTTGTCAGTGCTGGTCAATATCCCGTAGGGTGCAGCAGACAACTCTGGGGGTGCTCTTCATGACTCTGGTCTGTGGCATCAATGAGCTGCAGCGGGGTGTGTGTGTGATGGTTAATCAGCTCCTTCACCCCAGGGAAACTCTGAAGCACAAACAGCACACACAAAAAATGACGGGGACCTAATGATGCAGTGCAGCACAACTTAGCATCACACATTCCCCGAGGCGTGCCGCAAGATGTGAATAGTTTACTTTAAGCGAGCATGTTGATTTTTTTTTTGTAACATTACGCTGTCATTGCTTCCAGTTTACCTTGGTGTTTTTGAGGCCACTGCCGAGAGTGTAGCCATTGCCTTGGTGACGGATCTTAATGTTGTAAACCTTGTCTTGATACAGCATCATCAGGGTGAAGGGGTGCTCGACTGAGCCTTTAGAGCTGTCCCTCACCACAAAGGCACCATCCTTAAAGATACATACATGTAAATACACAAACCCATACATTCACATTATGCATTCAGTAACATTTC
>NW_005187402.1:6610176-6633261 GCF_000239375.1 Pundamilia nyererei | reverse complement strand
TGTGTGTGTGTGTGTGTGTGTGTGTGTGTGTGTGTGTGTGTGTGTGTGTGTGTGTGTGTTTTTCTGTCTGCTTTAGAATGAGAAGGTGCAACATCTGACCTTGTTGACCTCCCGAAGAGCAGCCTCAGCTTGGTGTCTTGTCAACTTTCCTCCATACCAACTCGAATCCAAGCCCTGAGCGCACCATGATAGAACAGTCAGTGTAAGTGTAGCGCTATCACAGACAGTTCCAGTTAGACTAGTTAATAAAAGGCAGTTTATAAGATATAAGCATCTCTGTTGTTCTTTCTCTTTGTACAGCATTGTGATCTGCTGTTTCCTTTCTGAAAGTGCTCATGATCTATAAATAAAACCTTAATTGGACCATTGGGTTTTCTCACATTTGTATGAATAACTTAACGCACTTTTTTTTTTTAATACCTTTTTTAGTCTTGGTGTCGAATTGTATTCTTCTGTAGATTGTGTCACTACTGAAGGTTCTGGAATTAATTTACTTGGCCTGAAAGAGGAGAGATTCAACACACACAATTATTAAATAGTTGCATTGAATTAAAGTGAACGTCTTTTTATGCTCATAAATTGTTCAGGCTGTTCTACCTATTGGACACATCAGTAGGCACAGGCACCTTTGGATGATGAAGTTTGCTGATAGTATCTTTTACAGCACTGCCCTCTTGTGGACATTGTTGATGGTGTGAAATAGAAATGATAAACATTGTAACAACAGTGTAACACTTTTGTAGGACACCTGCTATAACTATTCCAGCATGTTGTAGGTTGCATACTTATTTTTGGAATGTCTTTTTGGGATGATCCAGGCTTCTTGCTCCGGTCTAAGTGCACACTTGCAGGAACTTATAAATTTAAAAAAAAAAAAGGAAATCTTTCAATGAAATGGGCGTACAACACTCATCATAACTGGTAAATTCAGCTTGTTGATTCAACACATTTTTGTTACCTGCTGGTCTTAACGGTCTTTGGAGGATGTGATCCCCCCTTGGGGTTGATGGCAGTGGAGGTTTGAAGGTTCTTTGAGAGAATGGTGGATCAGGAAGAGGCTCTGTGCACATGTTATCATACATTCAGGACACATTAATGCCAGTTCTGGTTTCAAAGCATACTAGGTAAAGGAGGAGCAGGAGAATTAGCTACTTCCAAAAAATATAATAAATAAATCAAATAGTCAAACCTCAGAAGAAATTGTACAGTGTAGGTAGGCATAACATGCTGCATAAAATTCTCATCACAGAAACCTGTAGCAGAGCTACATTTTCAGTGCTACAGCCTCAAAAAAAGCTGCATAATAATGTTAGCAAACCACAAATTTGAAGTCATTCCTCTTTTTACCAGTGAGTCACACTAGTCAAAGCAAATGTCACTGATTGGTGCCACAGTCTTGAGTCAGCCTGGGGGTAAAGTGTCTATTTTGTTTGGCTTGAAATTAGTCTTTGTTTTTGTCAGTCTTGTCTCAGACTAATCTCTGAGCAAAAATAGGGCTGCTCTACCCATACAGACAGGTCTAATATAGTCTAGTATCTCTGTGAAAGTGTCCCCAATTCATATAGGCACTGAGATGCTTTCATATATAACTGCATTTCTTTATACAGTATTATTCTGAATTGCTCTCCTTTACCTCTTTGACAGTCTGGAGGTTTTGGCCCTCGGGGGGGTCTTGGAGGCTTCGCTAGGTCTCCAGCAGCAGGCTGCTTGTACTTTGCTTCACTTGTCTTGTCCTGTCCTGGTTGTTGCTCAACTACACTGCAGTTGTAATTCTCTGCTTCGTGTTCTGGACCCTCATAGATTGGATCATCGCTCTCATTGTCCTTACCGCAGCCCGGACATGTGATACAAGCAGAGCGCATGAGTGCAACTCATGACAAAAGCAACTTTTTAAAAAAATTTCACATGACGTATTAGGTGCGTAATTAAGCTGTTAGGTGCATACGTACAATTGCTTGTTAAAACAAATATCAACTTGGTAATCACGTTTACAGCAGTGCATTTAGGCATGCAAACATCTTGAAAGCCACCTGCTGAATGTGGCATGATTGTTATCGCCTTGTCTGAATATTTCCGAAACTGATGAACCCCTGGGTTTTTCCCTCACATAGATAAAGGATTTACAGAAAATGGTCAGAAAAAGAGAAAATATGCAGTAAGTGGAATGTCCGAGTTCAAAATGGTAACTAACTCAGCAGTAATTCGATACAACCAAGTTATGCAAAAGAGCATCCCTGAACACACAACACATTGAAGCAGATGGGCTGCAGGAGAAGAAGACGACTCCTGTCAACTAAGAACAGGAAACTGAGGCAACAGTTCACACATGGTCATCAAAGTCAGGCAGTAGAAGATTTGAAAAACATCTAGTCGAGTTTGGCTGCTGCACCACGTCACAAAGCTCAGATCCTCTCAAACTCAACGATTAGAATCAGAACCAACAACTGCAAAATGCCATCATGTAAACATGGACTAAAATCTCTGAGGAATGTTTCCAGCACTTTGATGCACTCTGTGCCACAAATATTAAGTGATTCTGAAAGCAAAAGGGGGTCCAACAAGTAAGCAAGGGGTGCCTAATGAAGTGGCTAGTGTATTTACTTACGAACTCATCAGATTCCCAAACGTCTACTTCTTGTACAAATACTGTAGTGAAATAAATTGTAAAAAAGAGGACAGTGAAGCCTTACGAAAGATGGTAGCACAATGTTACAGACACGGTTAAACTGACCTTTATCTTGTTTCGGATACTTCAGCGGTTTTGATCTGGACAAAAAAAACCCCAGACAGGTTTTTTTTATGTTCGGTGAGCAACTGTTTTAGAGTCAGCTGAAGATATAAATAGTGTATGTAGTTTACGCTCTTACTTGTGACTAGTAGCCTTCTTGCGCTCTTCTTTGTTGATTTCAGTTTGTATCTTAGTAATTACTCTATAAAGGTGCAGCACAGAGACAAGTAAAATATTATCAAAGATGGTAAGTATCACTATATTATTTATTAATTTAGGGTCCAAAATACTTAATACAAAGAAACATGCAACCAATCAATATAATGAACCTTTTCATGTTTTCAGAGATATTAATTGTTGGGTAATTTGTCAGTGTAAGAAATACACTTTCAGTTAGACTCACGGGACAAAGAGGCAGGGGAACACTTGCAGATCACACTCTGTCATATTCTACATGACATGGATTTGGAGATCATGAAAGTCAGATTTATTGTGATTTCAGAATAATAAAAAAAGAAATGTTACACACACACACACACACACACTTACCATAAACTGTGCTCCATCTATGCTGCTCTTTGTCACTACTCTGTCACAGCCTGGCAGTTTAAGCTGAGAGGAGAGTGAAGCTTTGAGCACATTTAAACCATGCAAGTTTTCTTGTTTGTTTGTTGTTTCCTTAAATTAGCGTGAAATGCTACTTTTTAGATAAGGTGTTACCAACTAAAACAAGGCGTGAATGAAAAAGCAGGAAATATATCTTTTTCTTGGTTAAAAAGTGAGCTTTTGTTTTTGCAAATTATGCAGTCGCGCTTATCAGATGTTCATAAATAATGTTAATCAAGAGACTACAGTACTTGGAAGGTATAAACATCTCTACTTTCACCTTCAAACTAGTTTTAATACTCACCTTCCGCATGTAGTCCGCTAGAGTTTGGGGATTCCATCCCATCACCTCTGCTTTTGAGGGAACGTTAGAAAAATTCATTCTTGTCTGTTGTGAATGATAACTTACACTTGATAACACAGTGACTTTACTTGCCAGCCATCATCTTACTCATCACTGTGAAATGATCGGTCTAAAATTACCCCTGCTTAAGCACACTTTAAGAATGCGTGTGTTTTTTTTTATACTCTCTCACCTATTGTGTAAGAGAGTAAAAGGCTTCTGTGGTCAGAAAGCTATGAATAGAGCATGCATGCACTGCAAATGGTCGATCTGTAAACACAGAGGCTGTTGATTTCATTTCTAACACATGGTTAAGTCTGCTCAAAGTTGATTGTCAATTTTTAATGGACAGCAGACTTGAAAACTGAAATGCAAACCCGGGATAAATAGTGATGCTTGGATTGTAGATGTTATGTCTCACATTGTGAGTTAGGGTTTTATATATATATATATATATACACACACACACACACACACACACACACACACACACACACACACACACACACACACACACTTTTATTACCATTCTACCTTTTAGTCTTATTGTTGGTTGTGTTCGGTCTTTTTTCCCACCTGCAGCTTGTGTGAGACCTCTTGGTGTCTCACACCCTGGTGATAGAGGAGGGCAGCAATGAGAAGGGGTGATCAATCACGCTCTGACCCCCCTGAGCCACTCTGGGAGAATACACAAGTTCCCCTGGGGGGTCCTTGTGGCAGAACCCCCTACCTCTGTTTTCTTCTTTTATCCTGAATTGGAAACATACCCCTGTGACATGCAACTGCCACCAAATGTGGTATAAATAATAAAAAGTGATGGGTCAATGTAAGTTCTTCCTTAAAAAAAAAATTCCTTTACTGAGTCTAAAATGTTTGAAATGCTAAAATCATAAAACTCCTGAAAGATAAATAAATGCAGTTTAGTGGGTGAAAAAAATGTCAAATGCAGGGTCTGCTCAGGGGCATCTCACTTGTAGAGTGAATCCAAGCACAGCTGAGCATCATATGGGAACAATATGGCACCAGTAATGTATTCACTGGAGAGTAGAGATAAAGCGTGAGGGCCTCCAGTGGGGCAAAACCTTCATTAACGCACAGCAGGACAGCATGGGAAATACGGGACATCCCTAGAGGGGAAACAGACAAATGGGAAGTGTGGGAGGGAGCGTTTCAGGTCGGTGAGAGTGTTATTTGTTTGCTTCTGCAGCCAGGAATTTAACTTGATGTTATGCTTCTTTGATCCTTGGTTGTGTTAGAACCCAATTTTGTCCCCAAACAGTACATACGCTAACAGTAGTCTGTTTATTTGTAGAGTTGTGTAACTATTTGCCACAGTGTTTGTGTTTAGATTTAATATGACATGCCTAATTTCACATTGCAAACATGGGTGAAAACTGAAAAAGTGGAATGCATTCGCTGTTTTGCCCCAGGTCTCGGGGCTTTATGATGTAGAGACACCAGATAGTCTGATAATTCATGTCAGAATTTCTCACTTATCTCTGTGTTTTTATTGGTGCAACAGTAACTGTTCTGTAAAGATAGTGAAACAGACCTGTCACCAGACCCATAACTGTTAACATTCCCTCCCCCTACGCCTTCCCCTCCAGCCATGGGCCCCCTGAAGAAGGTAATATCCATGCCATCAGTCATTTAGTGGAATCAGTGGCAGATTTATGACACATCCAGCTGAGAGGCAAGGTTTTGGAGATACAGGGGGTACAGGAGAGAAAAACTGACATGCCAGCAGAGATAGATCTAATACTAATACCTAATTACTTGCAGATGATAAGATTAGAAATCATCTTGCTTTTCAGGGGGGAAAAGTGAGTCATGCTTTTATATAAGTGTCTGATTGCATATACAAGATTCATGTAACAGCGAATAAACACCAGGCTTTAGCTTTAATGTGTTGAGACACATTTGCATTCCATTTGAAATGTGACAAAGACTAGCGTGGGCAATGGTGTCGCCGATTACCAACCAAACACTGTAACTTGAATGGTGGAAGGGCTTCCCTAATTTGTCTTTCAAAGGCTCTTTGCTCTTTGAATAAAAATCAATCCACATTGACATCAAAGTGGTGGCGGATAAACGCTGGATCGACACCTCGGTGTGGTGTAAGCTGCACGATGTTATCCCTGTAATCCCCCTTTTAAAATGCATGCAGTTGATTCTTATTATGTGCGTGCGCGGTGTCAGAAACTCTGGTGGCCCTCTTCTAGAGAAAAACTGAAATTGTAGATACAAATATTTAGAATTTTTTTTTCACATTTTTATTTTAATTACAGCATTCTTAATAAATAGACACTAGGATATCATACACGAAAGAGGGGGGAAAGTGCAAACAGACAAATCCATAAACGCAGTCGTTTTCATTTGGGTCCACGATCTCTTCGTTTTCCATCCCCACCGTCCTTCCTGCCGCACACGTGTCTGACTGTAACGTGGGCGCAGTCCTCGCAGTGCACCTTACAGCACCAGTGGAATTTGCAGTTACAGCTACTCATCACCTCCGTGCGCTTTTCTTCCACTCTCAGGCCGCATTCGTGACACAGCCTGCGGCAGCTCCTTCTTTCCCCTTGCGTCAAGCCCTGTCCGTGCAGCAGACACTCCCTGCCCTCCGTGCCGTGCGCCCCCAAGCTGGCGTTCTTCCTGCAGTAGTCTGGAGAGTCCTGTAGGTAGATGAGCTCTGACTGTGCGATGCTGCCGAGCGCGTCCATGATGGCACCTTGGATATCCGCGCTGTTACCAGCGTTCATGCGCTTTTGGTCGATGTCCAGCTTTTCAGCGTGACTGTACTTGATCCTCAAGTAATTGCCCACGGCTCTGAAATCGGACAGCTGTGTCCAGCAGGTTTTGACACTGCAGCTCTCAGACATTCCGTGGCATCTGCAGATACGCGTCATTGTGTCTTTCACGGCCTGTTGGAAACATGGTTCTGTTAACGGCTGCTGATGCCTTAGCGCTGAGTGATGAAGGGTTAGTAAAGAAGTGCGTGTCGTTTGAAAACAACTCACCATTCGGCCAGCCGCGTTGTTGTGGAGGTTGACAGCAGCCCTAGAGTCCTGACCCGTCTCTTCCGCATCCACGTACTCTTTGGAAATCCTCTCTCCAAACTCCACGTTAGCACTGCAGCCACCCCACAACCATCCGCGACCGCCTGCACGACACAGTTTTGAATACTTAAAGATCATTAATTAAGAACTTGCATGTTGACAAATGGCGCTGTAACTCGTACGTTGACTCACCAAGCTTTCCGTTCTTTGAACCATCGCAGCCACAGTTTTCGAGTTCGCCAAGACTGCAGTTCCTGGTCAGAGTGTACATGACCCCTGCTGAACTGATAGCATGAACGAAAGCCGTTTCTCTGGTGGCTGAATGAGAGGAAACATACAAGGTCTACTGCCACAGCCTCTTATAGGAGAATACATAACCAGCATTGACTAATAACGTGTAGAATGTTGCATTGTTTTTATTATAACTCTGTGATAATCAAGGCCACACTAGAAAGGTACAAAGAAAAATAAAGTGGTATAAAGGTCAACATGTCCAAAGGTCACCAACTAAATCAGCATCAAAAACATGAAAAATAGATCCACATCCATGGGTGTGCGTGTGCATATTCAAGCACGGGTAAAAGAGTATTTTAAAGACACGTCTGGCCAGGGGCGTAGCAGAGATTGCAACAAGTCTAACAATAGTTCTGTAAAGATATTTTAATTGATTTAATTGCTTTAATTAACACATAAAAAGCATAGAAACACTGGAAATTACTTTTTGCCAGGAAAATCTGGGAAAACCAATCATTTGGTTGGAAATGTCGAATAAAACTTGAGGCTCAATAGAAAAACAATAACTACCTCGTTTCAGTCCTTTAAGCTGGGTTGCGCTGTCGGGGCAGTTCCATCTATCCCAGGCAAACTGGCGTTTGCACTCCTGGACGCCAGTCTGTGTGCCCACCTGCACGCTCTTTGCGTAGGTGAGATAGTCCTGCAGAAGAGGCAGTGACAGTCTGTCCTTTATTTTGTTTTTATTACATTTGAAATGTGGAAAAAAATGTTGCCACAATAAAAGCAATCAAATATATATGTATATATACCTTTGACCCCGTCATCAGAAAATTGCTTGCGACCCTGAGAACAATAATAATAATGATAATAATAATAATAAAAGTCATATAATTCTGTCTTCTGTTCACTTATTTTAAAGCATGCATGCAACTAGTGTATACATGTCTTACCAAGCGTATCCAGGATTGATTCTACACGAAACAAACAGCAGCCAAAAAATTGATTGCGCCATCTTCACCTATCCCGTTGTCGTTATCCTGCTTATAGAGATGTAGGTATTTTGACCCCGTGTGCTGCAGCTTTGTCCTTTACTTGACTGAGGACCAAATAAGTCTTCTTCTTTGTCTTGAGACCCGAGAAAGCTGATTGGGTGACTGGTTCAGGAGACGCCTATTCGCACTTCAAAGGTTGGCATTAGGAAGTAATTTATTTACTTCCCAAAGACTGTATGACACCAAGGCACCCGCATATAAGACTAAAAGACTCAGAATTTTACCACCGACAAACTGGGAGGCAGTTACGTGTATTGTATAAAAATATTTATTATTTTAAATAATTATTAGGTAGACTTTTAAATATTAAACCAATTTCAGTAGTCACACGTGATAAACAGCGAACAAACATCCTCGGAACTCCCAAGTTCCCAACACTGCTACTGTTGCTCCAATGCTTGGAGATTTTGGTCCAGAAGACAAAATTTGACCTATACACACTCCATTCAAAACTAAAGGGGGGAAAGGTGCTTTAAAGGACTTTAGCTAAAAAATTTAAATAACATTCATGTGATGCAGAATAATTTCTCATGTAGTTCGTAAATATAAAACTGGTTAATATGATGAAAATCCTATTTATCGAATAATGTGAAGAGTTCAAATTTTGCAAGAGATCCCAGTCATTGTTGATGCGCACTGTTCCTGCCTTTTTGGTTCTTTTTCCTCCCACTTTTGTGCGCGCAAAAGTATTTGGCTACAACTCGCTTGCATTTTTCACACTTAACTGTGCAACACCAGTGAAATTTGCAGTTGCAGCTGGTGAAAACCTCTGTGCGCTTCTTCACCACTTTTAGGCCGCATTCATTGCACAATCTGCGGCAGCTATTTTTCTCCCACTCGGACATGTTCTTGTCCTCCTTAAAGCACTCCCGTCCCTCTGTACCGTGGAGTCCGAGGGTCTGGTTCTTGACGCAGTAATTTGGAGAACTCTCCAGGTAAACGAGTTCCCTTGTAGCGACGCTCAAAAAAGTGTGCGTGACTGCGTCTCGGTTGTCCGCGCTGTTCCCTGCTCTCGCCGCTTTCTTGTCCATTTCCAGTTCCTTTGCATGTTTGTACTTCATCTTCAAGTAGTTGCCCACTTCTCTGAAATCGGCCATCTGCATCCAGCAGGTTTGGATGGTGCAGCTTCCAGATACTCCGTGACATTTGCAGGCCTTCCTCATGGTTGCTTTGATTGCCTGCCGAGAGCACAAACGTTTTACCAAAAAATAAACAGAAAGCCAAACAAAAACAACGATCTCGTTTTTCATTTATTACGCTGTGTCAGAACACTATTGACATAAAAAAAACCGTCAATAATATTAAGATCAAATCTTACCAGTCTGCCTGCCTTGTTGTTATGCAAGTTGACCGCTGCGCGCGAGTCATGCCCATCTTCCAGCGCGTCCACAAACTGTTTGGAGATCTTCTCCCCAAAAGCAACATTGTCACTGCATCCTCCCCAAATCCACCCTACACCGCCTGAGACAAAATAGCACATGACGTTATTTCGCTGTAGGAATACAAGCCAATTTAGAAATCGCTTACTGTAACCGCGGATAGAATGCTCATGGAATACATGTTTACCCGGCTGTCCAATTTTGGAGTCATCGCAGCCGCAGTTGTCAAAGTCCCCAGCCGTACAGTTCTTGGTGAGCGTGTACATCACTCCGGCAGCGCTGATGGCATGGACGAAAGAAGTTTCCCTTGTGGCTAAAATAAATAACAAACAAAGAAATCTGGATTTTTTTACTTGGATATCCAGTTTGGCACGAATAATGCGTAACTGATGAGTTCTAGTTTTGTGCGTGAAAAGCACTTTACGCACAGGCGCTTCAAGATTGCTCTCAAAAAAAGCGCACGACCTCACTAATTTTAGTTGCCATAGATTTGATTCAAAAAGAGTTCTTACCACTCCGCATGCCGTTGTGTGGGGACAAAGAAAGCGTGTTCTCTGGACAGTTCCACTTCTCCAAAGCGAATTGGCGTTTACACTCTTGTATCCCACTCTGTGCGCCCACTCGCACGCTGCTGGCATAGGTCAGATAGGCCTTGGATGAGAAAGGAAAGGAAGTTATGAATATTAATGTTAGTGCTAATTACATAGAATTTGGCTGGAAGGAACAGCTTTTACGCAACACTCATTCTTAAAATCTTAAATGGTATTACCTTAGGTCCAGTCATCAAGAAATTATTCATGGTCCTGTAGAGGGGGAAAAAGATAGCTATGTTAAACCTGTAAGTTATTTTACCAATTGCAAACCCATAGAAACTATATCATTTAAAACGTTCTTTACGAGAGAAAAAAAGGACATACCAAGCAGATGACAGCTGAAAAAGACAACACAGGAACAGAACCAAGACTGCAGAGAAATTCAGTGGTTGCATAGCGTGTGTATTCCAAGCAGAGGCTAGTGTGACGTATTCCAGATGTGAGCGCCAAGAAAAGAAGGAGGCGACTGAAGTTTGTCGCCCTACTCGGCGCTCATGATATTTATATGGTCGTGCCCCCTTTGACAGACAGATTTGTCCAGCAAGTAACATTTTACTGTGTAATGCGTCAACGACATTGGCTGGGGCTTCCCATGGACAAATAGGAATTGTCGGTGCATAAGTGCACTTCAAAGAAGCAACGCAGACGAATTCACCTGTTGTTCCCAGGCTCTGATGCTAATTATAAAAACAAAGTATATGCATGGATTTAAAGTATATGTATGTGTGTCAGTATATGTGAATCCATATGAGCACTACGTATAGAATAATTAAAACCATCTTCTAATAATCCCCCGGATTTGGAGACATTTAAGAATAAAAGTATTATTTTTGACTAATAGAAGATCATTATTCACACAAAAAGTAATCTCTGTATGGGTTCATTGTGATGATTATTGTTCATCTTTATGTGCACACAAATCGAAGATAGCTTAGCTAAAAGATAATATAAATAAAATCACTTGAAACATTCGGGAGATGGCACCAGTATCCCATGGGGACACTGGGTACTACAAAGCCTTACAGCTTTTCAGGAGTGACAGTATATAGTCATGTAAATACCGCCTCACACATCGGCGAAATTGGCACCGTTGTGATAATAGGATAATAGATGTTTCCCTGGGAAACAACTTGGTGCGAAAACAGTCTGGGATTTACAAGACCCGTAAGGGCTATGACAATTAAAATGTAGCATTGCAAGGTCATTTTATTTCATAATATGTTTAGTTTGACTCTTGATGAAATATTAAAAAACTGTAAGTTATATGCAGGTTTAAGCATTGGATGATCCTCTCAGGCTGATCACGTTTAATCCCGCTGATTCGCTTTCTCGCTTTAGCCCACATAATCATGTCCCTCATCAAGGAATCATCACCACCAGTTTCTGTCTTTTCATACTTTTACTTGCGACTTGGACAGCGGACTTGTCAGATCCCCTTTAAGCCACTCAAAATCCCTTAAAACAATAATTCACTCAGCCTGCACAAAAAGCGGAGAGGTGTAGATAATCCCCACTAATTAGATATCAGCTAAGGTCGTGACTGAAACCTACAGCTCCCCTCCCCACCCCACCCCCGGTCTGACTTACTCTCAAAAAGTTGAGAATAGTAGAGAACAGCTTAAGCCAATAGAGAACCTTTAACGATATTAATGGATTTACTGATAGAAACAATCAATCTGGGCGTGTCTACATGACGACATAAGTATCGAAACTCTCAGGACTACAGATCAGGACAAAACACCGGGCTTATTGGGTGACATTTTAAACGAATATTGCAAGGAGCACATAGAAAATTTCTTTTATTTTTTTTACCCACCACCTTACACACTTTGGGAGTGAGAACGTGTTGCACACACGTACCCTTTTAAGTAATTGACAGTGGTGAAGTGAATATGCATTAGTAAAACTGAGCTAAAATAAATTTCGGACACAGGAGACCAGTGAGAGTTGGTGAATGGCTTGCAGTGTGAAGTACGAGAAGTGGGTCTATCAAGACTCGGGAGGTGAGAAGTTTGACAGGCGGAGGCAGGGTGACAGGAGCAACACCCGCAGGCGGAGATTTGGGGTTATAAATCACTGATATTGAGTTTAGGGTGGGTTTACTGGTCATTTTTGGTGTCACCGTAATGTTTACTGAATAATTCTGAACATCAATTTAGAAGTCAAAACATAGCTGTAACCAGTGCCTTTTACAGGAATATGGGGAATGAAATTATTTTTCACACCATACTCAGGTTCACGTTTTTTTTTCTTCCAACGCAGGTGATGCAATCAAATTTAACAATACAAATCATTACGTGCTATTGTAACGGTCCCCACCCCCATAGAGCTATTTCTGTCAACTGCTCCATTTAACTTTAATATTTAAAATGACACAATCATTTCAACAGGACAAAATGCTGTCAGTTAAAACAATACATATACTACGACTGTGCTCTGGGATACATTAACAAAACCGTCAGCTTTGTTGACTGACTTTTTCTCCAATTTTAGTTGATTCACCGAGCTCAGCAGCAGACGTCAGGCGTTTAAGAGTCTATAAATATGTGAAAAGGCTGGTGTCTTTTATAGAATCATGGTTTGGAAGTCCTAACTTGTGGATGGTGGTCAGGTTAGGGATGATCTTTGGACACAGGAGTATGGCTGTACCGCTATATTAATGCGTCACACTCCTGCGTGTATCATTAAGTGGAAGGGCAACAAAACTTCATAGCAGGGTTTTCTAAGTGAGGCATGTCCCATACAGCAGTCCAAGAGCATAACTGCAATTCAACAAAGTTGAAATGGAAGCTGCAGATCTCACCATAGCAGGGAATTCTGACGTTGATTATCAGACCCGTGTTTAACATTGCTTAGAAATGTTTGTAGGTTTTTTTTCTGTCTCGTGTAAAAATCTTACACTCTCAATTCAATTCAATTCAATTTTATTTATATAGCGCCAAATCACAACATAAGTCGCCTCAAGGCGCTCTCAATTCTCTTCATTTTGCATTTATTTAGTTAGTGGTAGTTTTCACACTGAAACCGCAGCGCTTGATTAGATCATCCTTCTGTACACTGTCACAAATCTAAGCGTGAACATCAGCTTTCTGATTTTTTTTTTAGACCATGTGGACATACATTTTTATCTTCACGTGGCCAAAAAAGTATTTTTTAGTTTGTTAGTGACTATTTCTTCAAATGTAGTGCAGTTTGTATTTTTTTATTTTACATTTTTGATACTTCTCTACCAAACTAACAATTAATTATATTCTATTCTAGTGCCAAGATTGACAGATTGTATTGGTTTAGTAACACCATAAAACCTAACGCTGTTCTATTTATTACATGAGCCTGGACCCCTGAATAGTTAGCGCTTGTTTTCTTAAAAAAAGGCTAAATGAATTATTGTTATGATTATTATAATTGTTTGTTATTGAAGACAGATTATTTTGTCTATCAGTCAAGTAATAGCAAATAAGACAGGGTAGCCTGAAATGTTAGCCACTGTGATAAACAAATTGGAATAATTTCCAATTCGGAATTATTCTGAACAGTTACTCAATTACTATATTTCTATTTTCAATATTGCTTTGTGTTTGTGTGTGATTAATTTATTATTTAATTTAGTAGTTCATGTTTAATATTACAAGAGTCAGCATAAGGGCATAAAAAGACAACACAGCTGCTTGAGGCCTCCACACCACCAGGGGGAGTCTCAAGCTCATTAAATGTCACACAAAACTAGCGGGTAAATGTATGTGTATATATATATTTTTTTTTTCATCCGTGGAATATAAATTTTTAACATATAAAACAAAAACAAAAATGAACCTTTAAGTAAGGTGAGCTTGGTTTATATTGTATGTGAATCAAAGGCATTATGGTTGGCAGCCTACCTTTAGCTTACTAGTCAGTTATAACAGCCCAGAGAACATGTGTGGTCTTTGTGTTTGGATTATGTTCCTAAATAACGATCATTTTAACATAATGAAAAAATTCTATTAGCTAGTTCTTCGGTGTAAGATAATTGTTATTGCTCAGTAACTAACAGGTGAAAATGTATGTCCTTAATATTTGACTACCATTGTCCCATTATGAAACAGGCCTTTTGTTCTATAGACCAGCCTTATTTTGGAGTCTTTGCTGTTATAATCCAGCATTGTTACACCTCAGTTAGCTCCGTGTTTAAATTTTTAAGACCTGCTTCTACTGCTTGATTAAAATATTTCCTCAGAAGCTTTGCTGAAATATTTCGGAACATAGAAAACAACATCTGCCTATGGTGCTTTCCAGTGCACTATAAGCCACGATAAGGGTTGTGTTAGGCGTACAAAGCACAAAAAATCAAGCATGGACCATATCTGGTTAATGCTGGGCTGATTAGCCACTAGCACTATATTTTCTGATCCCAAACCTTATGCTGGTTTATTGTAATGACATTAACATTAGCACTCTAACATACATTAGTAGGTAAAACATACACCAGCATTATATTACATTTTTTTCTATATTTTAATGTGTGAGTCATTTGCTTTATTTCTTTGCCTCATAAATACAGTGTGTGTCTGTGTTTGTGATTGTCTTGATTTGCACATCTGTAAAAACGAGACATCAAGATGCACAGGACTGACTGGTTCCATGTCTTCATTTTTATTTCATAAATAAAAGTAAAAAGTTGATTAAGAAAACATCCCACATGATTTAACTTCAATTACTCCCATGTCCATAACCAGCTCCCCACCAGCCCTATAGCCTGGATGCCTGCCTGTCTCTCTGTGCTACATCACTACACCACTTCCCAGTTTGGCAACATTGGAGACATGTTAGCTATACGCTAACAGCACAAGACAGGCACCCAGGCTGGAGTTTTAATATTGGTTACAGAGGCTCCCTTGTGAGGATGCCATATACCCTTAAAAGCACCCTGGGGAGCTTAAGAGCACCCATTTCTGAAGACAATGAAAGAGATTCAAATACTGTAATAATCAAAAGAAAGTGCTTTTTGTTGCCGCATCTCAGCTTCTTTTCTTCGTGTGCTTGAGTCAAGGTGTGGCATCGCCTTTCCTCTCTTGCTCAATGGCTAGAAAAGAAGAGAGAAACACAACCGTTGGTAGGCTCTTGTTCAGTAAACGTGTGTGAGGATGTTGCTTTTTGATTTTGCTGTGCATAAAATGTGTGATGACATTGCAGCTGTTTGCTTCAGAGCTCCCGCCGGCTGACAATGCGGTCTCTCGATAGCACAGGAAGTGATGATGAGGAGCTACTGACAGTAACAAATGATTGCAGACGACGAAGCCTTTGTGGCTTCAACAGTGATCAGAAACACACGGCGCACAACGAGCACTCACTCTCTTTGGTGGGCAGAGGGTTTTTCTCTTTTGTCTCCGTCTTCTTCAGCTTCGTCTTGTCGAAACGAGCGATCTCGGTCATGTCAGGCTTGTCAGACATTTTGGCTGGCAAAGGTGAGAAAGATACCTGAGCACACACATTTGACCTTTCCTGTCGAGCCTTAAATTGATAATGCAGCATAATGTGATCAAAATCATTGTAGCAATCTGAAAGTTCATCGTAGGAGCCATTAAATCTGTGAAAGCTTTGTCTAGCCTTTAGAATAAACTCTGCAATGACTGTACATAAAGGGAGTGGCTACTACATGTGCTGCTCAGACTACATCCACATGGATGAACATGGGTGGTGGCTGCCTCCCACACGGCTTCACATTGGCTTCTCCAAAACGTAGATGTAGTCAACATGTGCTTGCTTTCACCCAGCTGTATTTTCTTTCCTTTGTCCCTGATTTTACCTCTCTAAGGCTAAAGTCTTTGTTCTCTCCCTCTGCATCATCTCTCTCTCTTTCTCTCTCTCTCACCCTACTGCATCCACCCCTGCAGCCTTGTGGATATAGGCAATGCTCCACAGGCTCCACTGCAGTTTTATTCCTAGGCTAGCCTCAGGTCTGACTAATCTGCCTTTCACAGTCTAGCCCAGTCATGCCTGTCTGAACTGCTGCTTTGTCAGAGTCTTCTGTGCAAATATGACAAGCCCACAAGCCTGCAGCAAGTCATTTACAAACCAAGGAACGGCAATCTCCTCACTAGTGTGAATTTGAATGGGGCCTAGGAAAATCACTTTGACAAAGAAATAGATATGCTTGGAACACATCCAGAATTTTATGGCGCACTGAGTCATTTCTTTATCGCGACATGTATATACACTAAGCTTAGCATTAATATTAATATTAGCAGTGATATTCTCACCCTTTCCGATTCATTGTTAAATCCAATTATCCAAACAATTTGTAATATTGTATCTTTATCACTATGACCATCGGTGTCCTCAACATCCCTTTTTCCACATTTTTTCTGCTGCCATTGCCCATCTAGCCACACCCAATCCTTTGTCTGAGTCCTGGTAAAAAATCAGAACCAAAGAGAAACACAGAAATGAAGAGCATACTAAGAGATGAATCATTCTTACCGACGTTCCACGAAGCAGTGGGCTAAAATCCACCGGTGGAGAGAGTAGGGAGGGACAGCGATAGAGAGATGGAGAGAAGAGAGGGGCACGGAAGCTGAGTGATTCTGCCGGTGTGTGCACGCCTGCCTGCATCCAGGGTGTGGGTATAAGAGAGAGGGAGGGGAAGAGAGAGAGAGGTGGTGGTGGTGGTGAGAGAATGACTGAGAGCTTGGTCAGCCTCCCTTCATGTCATCAATATTAATGTTCTCAAGGGGAAAAGACTAAAAGGAAAGCAAACACTAACAAGAAACAGCTGTTTTGTGTAGATCATCTAAACATAAAATGATTAATTATTCATCTAATACAAAGAGTTTGTTATAGATTGCCTTAAACCCTGTTTTGCTGAGTAAGCCGGGCACACAATGCACGAAATGCTAAAAAGGGGAGTCGAGCTGCTTCTATTACTAAACACGACGACATTTAATGGATGTGTAGTGTATTTCACTGAAAAATGATATATTTTATCACTGTACTTATTTGTTTTTTTCATTTGTCACTACAGTAAATAATAAGTATAGCATTATATCAAAGTTCACTAAGTAATAGCGGTTTATTTTTACTGAGACATGCCATGGACTAATGCCACATTCCACAAAGTATCACAGGGTGTCGTTGCTGTTCATGGTCTAAGCATCTGCAGTGGTGAATAAATAAACTGTCATACATCTTGTGCATGTTCTCTCAGTGTCTGTGTAATAGTGTGAGGAAAGTACATATTAGCATTAGCAGTTACATATAACTTTGATATACTTCTCCCCAAAAACCACCAAAACCACCAAAACAGGAAGTAAGGTAACAGGAAAGAGATTGCATACAGTTATTAAAACACCCAGTACTTATAACAGTAACACCTAGTATTTCCTGTTTTAGAAAGATGTGAAACTGTACCATGGAACTGTATACACTAATGTACTAATGTAATGTACACTAATGTATACACGTTTAATAACTTATAGTGACAGTATATCAGCAGCACTTAATTAAAAACAAACTAAAACTAAACAATAGAAATGTATATTTGCATTTGTCAAAATAGAGGTCACTACTCTTGACAATAGCCTGTTTATATCACATCCTCTCTATATATTCAAATATTTAATATAAATTCATGTGAAACTAGAAAAAAATACAGATTAAATGAAAGCAATTAAAATGTCCACAAAACTCAGTGTAGCCATGGTGAAATATGCTTTTTTAGTGACTATTCTTTTGGATCATGCTAATCACTTTGTTTTAATTGAATGCTTGAAATAAATGGTAAATGGCCCGTATATGTATAGTGCTTTACTCAGTCCCTAAGGACCCCAAAGCGCTTTACACTACATTCGGTCATCCACCCATTCACACACACATTCACAAGTGATCAATAAAAGTGATCAATAAAAGAAGATATAGAATAAAATATAGAATTTAAAAGAACTTGCATAGCACAAAACTTCTTATTTTCTATTTACTATTTCTTTATTTCTAATTTCTTCATTTTTTATATAGAGACAAGAATGTAACATGAGAAGATTCTTTATATCAGGGGTCTCGAACTCCAGGCCTTGAGGGCCGGTGTCCTGCAGGTTTTAGATCTCACCCTGGGTCAACATAACTGAATCAAATGATCAGTTCATTACTAGGCCTCTGGAGAGCTTCAAAACATGTTGAGGAGGTAATTTATCCATTTAAGTCAGTGTTAGATCAAGGACACATCTAAAACCTGCAGGACACCGGCCCTCAAGGTCTGGAGTTCGAGACCCCTGCTTTATATAATAATTTACTGTGGGAAGCACCAACAACAATGTGATGGCCAAACCCATGGCCACACTCTAAAAGTCTAAGTAACTCTTTTGTATTCTTTATTTCTTCATTTAAAACAACACACTTTAATTTGCAGTAGTTTATTGATTGGTTTGGATACATTTGTTCTATTTGTAAGCACGCATATTTAGTTTACTCATGTATTCATACCAGTTCATTACTTTGTTTGGTTTGTGACTAATATTTGTTTCTTTTACCTGTTTCTCACCTTTCATGATCCCTGGGAGTTGCCAGACAAAAAGTGGTAGCTAGGGTTTAAAGCAGTTAAATAGAAAGAGGGATGATTGGACTGCACCACCACTTCCTGCTGAAGGGGAGAATGTGTATTTTCTTTAATTAAAAAAGCTTTTGTACTTAACTAAATATTTGAGTTTAGGGTTTAGTGGGTTTTGATTTTTTGATCTTCTTTGGTGTTTAGTTTATTAAAAAGCTAGACAGTGCTGCATAGTTTTTGTGGTTTTGATTGTGTTTTGTTTAGTTACCCCTGTTGTGTCATAGTGGTCTGACCCAGCTACTGCCCCTGTGTGTCATTTCCTTTGGTTTGTTGAGTTTGGAGTTTTTTGCCTGAGTTTAATTTTGTTCCTATGACCTCTTTTATTAGCTCATCATTTATTACTTTTGTAAAATAATTTTTTGGGTTAAATAAATGAAAACCCTTTTTTCTAATAATTCCTGTGACTCCTGCTAATTCAACTCGGTCCATCATAAACAACAACAACAACAACAATGATAGTAATAATTATAATAGAAATCTTATTTCCCAAAGCATTATTACTTATGTAATTAATATGATTAATTTAGTTAATGATATATAAAAAAAGGAAACTCTGCTTTTCTTTAATACAATTTACATCTTTTATCAACATTATTGCATCAAAGTCGATATACCATCATGTGACTCTGGTGTCACAGAAATTTCAAGTAAACATTTTATGTGTTGTACTTACATAATAAACCCAAACTGCATGATTTTGACCCCAATATGAAATAACTGAAATAAACACACAACCGGCCAGCCAGGAGATCTAATCTCTCTGGAATGTCTTGGGTCTACCCTGGGGCCTCCTTACCTCCTCCTCCTTCTAAGGCATACCAAAAACACTTCATCTAGGAGATGCCCAGAAGCCATTCTGGTCAGACGCCTGAACCACGTCCAACTGGCTACTTTGGATGTGGATTCATAGTGGCTCTACTCTGTGTCCCTCCCAAATCCCCAAGCGTCTTATCCTATCTACAACAGACAACCCAGACATGCTTCAGAGGAAGCTTGTTTCTGTTTGTATCCATAATCTCATTCTTTCAACTATCCAGAGCTTGTGATCATAGGTGAGCGTCAGAACATAGATCAAACTGTAAATCAAGCTTCATATCCACATTACCGAAGATGCCACACCAATCCATCTGTCAAACCTCCCCTCAAACATACATAAGATCCTGAAATACTGAAACTCGTCACAGACACTCCACCTTTTTCCACATGAGAACCATGCAATCAGACTTGGAGGTGCTAATTCCCATTCCATCTGCTTCACACTCAAATGCAAAGTGTTCCAATGCAAGCTGGAGGCCATCTCTTGATGAAGTCAACAGAACCACATCATCTACAAAAAAGACGCAATGACACCACTGAGCCTTCCATCCCCCCACATCTTGGCTGGGCCTAGAAATTTTGCCCAAAAATATAATGACAACAATCAAAGGGAGCCCTTTCTTCCCAATCTGACTTATTGCAGAAACGATTACAAGCATCTAAAACTAATCAGACTCAACAGGCAGTTATGGCACACAGTTTTCCCCATACTATACTGACATGTTACAGGAGGAGCAAACAGTTGGTTACTCCCTTTCTGTGATTTGGCAAGTTAAACGTTAAAAACCATTGCTGAGTAGATTTTCCAGCTGAGCATTGAACAGTCAATGGGTAGAGTTTTCCTCACTCCCGAGAAGGTCATCGCTGCTTTGACTGGGGCTTTTAATGTAGCAGTATCCCAGTATTGTATCAACTCTTGTTTTCATGTGTGGCAGACCAGGTTATGGCCCATCTCTCAGGTACAGTAGATCCAGCAACTTCTCCAACGTTCTGATAACTTCCCGTATGTGAAGTTCCCCATCCAGAAGGTGAAGTCACGGTTGGCACAGTTGAAGTGTTTGTTCCTTAAAATAACTGACCCCTGGATACTGTGCATTACTCCAATTTAGAACCCATGGCAAATATATTAACTAAATATTAACTAAATACTGTAAATAGTTCCATTTATTAAAATTGCAAAGGTGGAATTAAGTGCTTTTGCGCAAGCTACCCTGGAGCACCAAATTGCTAGTTACACACTGAAAAAACCCCCCCAGAAAGCAGACATAGAAAAAAAGGTCTATCATTAGGAAAAGTGTGGCCAACTAAGTTATAAACATTTTGGAATGATAGGACACAAAAAAATAAAATAAAAACACCTATGATGAAAAAAATATGCACCTTTATTCTGCATGCATTAATGTCAATAAACTGGTTCTTCTTGAATTTTTGTAGTGCTAGGCTGAAAACAATATTCTACTATCCTTTAAACTAAGAGGATTAATGGGGCAATCATTAATCATTTATTACTCATTAGCAGCTGTATGTGGGTGGTTTTATTTTCCACCTAACTCACTTGGTGCTCAAACAGCTCTTGATTACATCATACACTAATAAAGTTGTGATGTGAGGAGCTCATGGTCCTTTCCTGACATCATGAAGCCCGCTACTCATTCCTCTCTAATCTTCCCAGAGGTACGGTTACAGTCTGCCGATGGCAGCTGCTGAGGAAACCCATCTCAAAAAAGAACAGCTCATCTCCAATCAGCATAGATGATGAGTCAACATGACCTGGAATGGAATCAAGTGACTGGATATGAAATGACATCATTCATAAATTTTAATTCTTTTATCCCCAATAAATACTATCTACGATTTCTTTTCTTTTTTTTGCACATCTCTCCCTCTTTCTTGCTATATATTTTATGAAAAAAATGAAAATAGATTGTTTGTACAATTGTTTGTACAATTTTAACACGGTTGAAGTCAATATTTGGTATTACCACCTTTAGTCTTCAATAAAGCCCGAACGTTCCCAGGCAACTTAGCTGCCTGTAGTAGTCAGTGGTCTTGGAGGACAATCTATGAGTGAACGTGTTCAATGGTTTGTTTTTGAATCCAGATATATTTTTACTGCAGTGGTCATTTTTTTTGCATCATTATCATGCTGCAAAAATAAAGCATTTCACACTTTCAAGATGGTACTGCATGGTGGATCAAAATCTGACAGTGTTTTTCTGCATCCTAATTCCATAAATTTTCAAAAGATCCCAAACATCACTGGCTGAATCGCAGTCCCAAGCCATGACAGAGCCTCCACTGTGTTTTATAGATGCGTGTGTACATCTCTCCTGACCTCCTCTGCACATATTGATGATTATTTAAACTAAAAGTTATACCTTTGTATTCCTCACTTCATAGCATCTCGTGCCACAGATTTTCTGTCTTTGGGAATTTCCTTGTTAGTGCAAAATTCTATTTTATAAGGAAAAATGGCTCAAAACTTTTGCACAATATGGCATGAGTGGTACTTCATTTACTGATAACATGTTGCCAGTCATGTTCACTTTTGCTGCATTGTGCTATAAATTCCCTGCACCAACATATAGTACGATACATAAGCACATAAGCACTTAGCCCTTTCAGTCTGAGCCCAACCCTTGAAATGATGCGGTGATTTAAGCAAAATGACCTCTGGTAAGCACTGTGTTAATGTGTGACATCACATTACTGGATGACTTTGGGCTTTACTGGATTACATCAACGTTATATTAAGATCACTGTCTCTAAAGTGGTCTCTGAGGAAACTACAGCACCACCTACTGGCTGAAGTCTTGAGGTTCTTCATTTAGCCCAATCCATTGTGCACACAGAATTGAAAAAAAAAAATTACAACAAAATTAATCATATCTTGCAACCTGGTTATATCGAGACTCAACTCAAACCTTGCTGAAACCTACATACAGTCTCTAAATAATCCACACTATCCTACGTGAATGCCTTCTGGAGCTCATTATATTTCAATGCTCTTCAAGTCACACACTGATTCAGCCTTTCAAGCATATCTTTCTAATAAGCTGTTTGTTTCCTTGTAATGTTGTGAAGGGGGAAGACGATTTCTGACCTTCTCTAATTTGTCCAGGCCCTCAAAATTAACCTTTTTGCTTGAAATGTTATATCTGAGGGTGGGAGAGGAGACACGCTCTGACAAAGGTCAGCCTTAGAAGTCAACTGACTTGTCAGAAAAATCTGACATCCTACTTCCCGTTGATGAGTGGTAATAGACCAGTACACCTTTTGTGGGTTCAAATCTGTGTTTGTGCTACAGTGTTTAAATCAATGATACCAGTAGAGAAGAGCACATACTGAGATCCCATAGGCAAAAAATGGCAGAACCATACATAATTCTATAGATGAATAGATAAATGATATGTAAGAACTACTCTTTTATTTTTTATTTTCTCTCTCTCTCTCACGCTCTTTTTTTTAACATCCAGAAAGGCCTGTTCTGACACATTAAAACAATTATTTTCTTTGTACTAAACACAGGATGGCAGCACAGGACTATTTAAAATTTGTTGGCTTAAAATTAAAGTGAAGTTAACAGCCTATGAGGGACCACCAGGGTGCAGTCATCCCTCAGCACTAACCAACAGCTGGTAACAGCTTAAATTGTACTGTCACCGACTATGTATGTATGTGTGTGTGTGTGTATATATAT
>NW_005187402.1:6604871-6610121 GCF_000239375.1 Pundamilia nyererei | reverse complement strand
ATATATATATATATATTCCCTCTCCCAATTATTCCATACTTGTTTCTTAAAAGGAAGAGTCTGAAGCCAGTTAGCTCAATGGTTTCAGTATGACACTATAAGATGACAGGAAATTAGTAAAAAATGGAGCCTCTAGTAATTATTGTCAATTCTGCAGAGAAGCTTCAAGTACAGCAACATTTACAGTAATGGCAAATAACTAACAACAGTTCTGTGACTAAATTGCTCTCAGGCTGTTCATTTACAGCGGCTTCTTAAATTCCTGTTGAAGGTTAATCACTGTCAGACAGTTAATATAAGAATACTAATTAAATAAGGTTAACAGGTTGGGAATTGTTAAAAACTAGTATTAATTGGTTGGGGAGGGCAGAGGTGGGTAATTAAGTTTACACTACATTTTATGTAGTTTACACTACATGGAATAAAATACTATGCATTCATTAATATTTGCTGTACAGAGTGTGTTTGGAGGCATGATTTCTCATTTTGGTCACAGTTTGTGAATGTTTGCAGAGTATGCTCATCTGTCTTTGCTTGTGGGTAGAAGAGAAAGTAAAGGTAAATATGAAGCTCGTCAGTGGCTAATGGATACAAAAGATAGGTGACACTTAATAATTTGTGCTGTCAAATTTGTCTTCATAACTTTAGCTTTGATTAATTAATTAGTTTGAACACTGTACATAAAAGAACTTTAATGGCACAAATCTTTGATGATAATGAAGGTATCGTCCAACCCTTCTTATTACTCAGTCACTTTTAGATGACTTAACATAACACCGTTGTTGGAAGAGGACAAAGAAAAACCATAATGTAATTAGCACCTTAGCATTAGCATAATCAGTATTTGAACATTTTTTAACAGCATCCGCTGTTTAATTGTACAAACCTTTTTCCTCACCTGTTAGCTTAGTACAGAGAGAGAACAGTGCACACAAAACCATATACAACATGTTAAGCTTGTGTCAAAAAATTAGCTTTAGCACTGTTGGTTAGGTTTATATTTAGTCAGGCACGAAAACATGGTGGTTGCATAAGGCTGAACCACAGACAATATAAATGACAAGATGTAACTTCAGGCTTCTGAGAAAATGAAGCCAAACTGCAAACATGCATTGTTTTTAAAGAGGAGGGTAATGAATGTGGCTGAAAAAAGACTTTCAGACCTGGAGAGAACTGCTAACCATCTTGTACGTTTTGTCTTACTTCTCTATATCACCTTTTCTATCCCTTTGAAGAAGTTAGGCTCTGTAAATGCTAAAGAAGTAAGTATTATTTCTCTGTTGCAGCAAATAGATAGGAGAAAATAAACTGTAGGAAACTAAAGAGAAGAAAGAAGAATTGAAATAACAATTTAACACAAACCAGTGACACACTCCAGGGGCCTGATCAACCCTTGCAGGGCCTCTTTGGATGAGGGTGTCTAGATAATGGCCGAAACACCCAATGAATCCAAGGTCCACTACTGATGATGTGTCCCAAATCTTAATATGATAATCTAGATCAGATCTCTTATCCCCTCAAAAAAAAATGGCAGATTAGCTTGGGTAAAAGACTGAAAGTTGAGGCACACAACAATGTGTGCTGGTGGTAAAGTTTCTGGGCTGCTAAATTTTCCTGTAGTTCATAAAAAACACACTGACATATCCGCAAACACTTGCCAATACTCTTCAAGCAGTGGCGAAACTGAAAAGTGTAACACAAACTGGAAATGGAGTAAATGTTAAGCCTTTTAAAACATGTTCACTGCAGCACTGAGGCACAACTACTGCTTTGCAACCACAGTTTTTTGTTTTGCCCTTTTTCAGATTTTGCTAGCATTCTGCTTATAGTTCGTGAGTGCTTGCAGTCAAGTTGGCACAATGACTGCAGTGTGTTGACAGCATCAGTCATAAAGAGAATTCTGGTGTAGCACCCGATTTGCAGTTTCAGCTAGTGACAGCCAGAAATGGGCAGTAACGCGTTACTTGTAATGCGTTACTGTAATCTGATTACTTTTTTCAAGTAACGAGTAAAGTAAGGGATTACTATTGCAAAAACGGTAATTAGATTACCGTTACTTTCCCGTACGAATGCTGCGTTACTGCGTTACTAAAACCGTGATTTTTTGCGAGAATGTCTCACGACAGTGACGTAAGCGAGTGCGCCGTTGGTGACAACAGCTGTGTGCAGATCAACAATGGATCACATATCGATTGTGGGAGAGAGTATGAGTGTGCAGCGTTTAAAGCGTGGAAGTACTGACCTTACTTTGAGTTTGATTCCATAAAAAGTGACAAAAACATTAGCGTCCATCGTGCGTGGGAAGAAAACTTCTTTTTACAGCGAAAAAAACCCCCTAAACTTCCGAGCAAGCACCGAGTGCGCAACAACGTAATGGGAAACTCACAGAGAAACTCGCGGATTCTTCAACTGACCGCGGCACACCTGCACCAGGGTAAACCTCCGCCTACCCCAGTCCTGCTTTACAGGTGAAAATAGAGCAACAGGACCGCTGAGTCTTTGACTTTATTTATTTTCTGCTGTGTTTTACTTGCATCTATTTGAAAGAGTGAGTGTAAACACAAAAAATATTTTATTTTATGTGCTGGAATGTGCAGAAAATAGCTTTAAATGTTAAACTAATTTCTTCCAGTCAGAGAATGTTGCATATAATTAAATTTTTGCTTGATGCATAAAGTTAAAAGATTAAAACTGATAAAACAAGTTAAAAAAAAGAGACTTTTCCATTTGATTACATTTTGTATGATGGATTATGCAGAAAAAGTAGGATCTATCACTTTATTACCTATTCAGGTTGTAAATCGGGTTTTTAAAAAGTAACTAAGTAACTAAGTAATTAATTACTTTTGAAAATAAGTAATCAGTAAAGTAACGGGATTACTTTTTGGGGAAGTAATCAGTAATTAGTTACTGATTACTTTTTTCAAGTAACTTGACCAACACTGGTGACAGCTAGCAATGTCCAAAAACCACTCGCTAACCAATTGAGATACACATTTCTCAACAATACATCAACAGGGTTTGTACTGTGGTATGAATGTGAATTTGTGTCACGCTATTCCACTCTTGCTCTCACACTCTCACACACTCATTTCCCTTGCAATTTTTCTCTCCTTGCAGTCTGGTGGACAGAGAAATGCCTCTGAACACACATTAAACGTTACAGGCATCGACACAGACATTTGTATGCACACATATCGACACTTGCACACAGCTTAAGTTATTTTTCATCATCTGGCCTGATGGAAGATGATTTTAAGTGCTGGAAATAGATTGGGCAATTTATTTAGCTCCCCCCTGAACAAAAGCAAGGCGACATTGTTATTCAACAAGAAGAACTCTGGCTGAAGTGTAATTACTAACCACATTCAAACAAATTAAATCCTGCCCAGAGCTTTTTTATCAGCCTTAAACCAACAGAATGAAGGGACTCTAATGCAAATATGCAAAGGCCTCTCAAAATAATCTTTTTACTTTGTCAGCCATTCTGAGAGCACTGATTTGTCTGTCAAACAAGTCTGATTACTCCGTATTCAAAGAGGAATTAGGTGTTAAACAAAATGGAGCTGGTAAGCAGCTGAAACTCTGCATGCTTTTTTTTCCTGAAGACTTGTTGGATTTGTGGGATGGGTTAGGACAGAGCAGGATCAGTAAGACCTGATAAGCGCTCTGGCTCAGCTCATGATCTACACGACTAATGATGCAGTGTTTGACTGGTGCCCTGTGTTCCATTGCCGGGCCAATGAGCTGAGAGTATCTCGGTGTGGAGGAGTTATCTCACCTAGCCAGCTGGAGGACAGTGACAGAGATGAAAAGAGAGGGAAAAAACAGTGGAGATAGAGCGAGAGATGAAGGATGAAGGAGAGAGAGAGTGGGGGAATGAGATAGATGGAAGATTCGAGCACTGTTCTAAAAAACATGTTTGTAATGCACCTAATCAGGTAACTCTAAGGAATGACTATCTGAATTTGTTGCCTGTAATAGTGTCTGTGTGTGTTCATAGTTTTGTTAGTGTTGTGGGGTTTATGCGCATCCATTACATCACTCTTCCTGAAATATCTTCTTTTAGGGTGAGCTAAGGCCTTGTTTGCAAGCACATCAAAGTAAATATCCTTTATGCATCTTCTCTCTTTCAACATCTCTCCCCTTCATCTCCTCCTCAACTTTCTTCCAGGGATAAATGCGATGTGTTAAGCATTCACACAACTGAAGGGCTTGAATAGATTAAGCAAATGATCAATCCTTTCAGTCCACCCGCCTGTAAATTAAATGACTGGCACAACCAACGAATTTGCTCATTTGTGAGACCTAAACGTGAGAAGGGTATTGAACGCAATCCCTGGCCCTGCAGGAAAACAAAACTGAGCGTTGTTCATTTCTGACAATTAAAATAACAATTAGCTGCTAAATGATGGTGCAGTGGTGCTCTTTTTAAATCCCCGTATCAGAGTGTTTTTAGTTTTGAGTTATATCAGCAAAGAACAAAAGGTATGAAAATGACTGTAAGCATCTGCAGCATGTACCTGACCTCGGGGTGCACATTCACTGATCTCTTGAAAGGTTGTGCTATCGTCTATGATGACACTGCGTCCCGGACACCTTGCTCTCTAAATGCTTAAAATTCAGGTGTGGAAAGTGTAAAGAGGTAATATTTGATGCATCGCTGAATAAATCTTTCCAAGTAAGAAAAAACCCACAAAAAACAAAGAAAAGAAAATAACACAATAAAGTAGACAGGAACTATTACTTTACTTAATAATTTCCATCCATCCTTTCACTTCTGCTTATCCTTTTCAGGGGGAGCTGGAACCTATCCCAGCTGTCTTAGGGCAAGAGGCGGGGTACACCCTGGACAGGTTGCCAGTCTATCGCAGGGTGAACAAATAGACAAGAGAAAACCAATTGCACTGCATTCCTACCTATGGGCAATTTAGTGTTTCCAATTAACCTATCCCCACCATCTGCATGACTGTGGGAGGAAGAACCCATGGAGAACGTGCAAACTCCACACAGAAAGACCTGGGCCTGATGGTGGAATTGAACTTAGGACCTTTTTGCTGTGAGGCAACAGTGCCAACTGTCGAGGGCGACCGTGACTCAGGGGGTTGGGAAGCGTATCTGTAACTGGAAGGTCGCCGGTTCGATCCTCGTGCTCTCTGTCCTGGTCGTTATGTCCTTGGGCAAGACACTTTACCCTACCACCTACTGGTGTTGGCCAGAGGGGCCGATGGCGCGATATGGCAGCCTCGC
>NW_005187402.1:6596705-6603872 GCF_000239375.1 Pundamilia nyererei | reverse complement strand
ATAAGAATTAAAAGTGCTACGTGGAAAGATATGTGCATGAGATATACATGAGAATAAGAATTAAAAGTGCTACGTGGAAAGATATGTGCATGAGATATACATGAGATATATACATGAGAGTAAGAATTAACAGTGCTACGTTGAAAGATATATACATGAGTGCAGGTGGTGATCAGTGCCAAACATGGAATGATGCAGTGACACAGCGTAGGGTCATGTGTTAGTGGTGGGGACAGTCATATTGTTCATGTGTCCAACAGCAGAGGGGAAGAAACTGTTCTTATGGCGAGAGGTTCTGGTGCGGATGGACCGGAGCCTCCTGCCTGAGGGGAGCAGGTCAAACAGACTGTGTCCAGGGTGAGAAGGGTCAGCTGAGATCCGAGCTGCACGCCGCAGCTTAACATGAAGCAGCTTAACATTCAATATAAAGTTAAAATAGTGTGTAGGATGAGGGGAGGTGTTTATTTATTTATTTTTCTTGGCTGAGAATATGAAAAATCTCCACAGAAGCAGTCTTGTCCACTTTCCTAAACCCTCTTAAAGTACTAATTTGCCCTCATATTGTATCTCTTTTGGTGAGATTAGAGGGAAATGGTGTGAAATAATATATCTATACCATTTGAGTTCACTATAAGGATTGTAGTGTATGTGTGTATCTGCTCCCTTATTCCTTGTTGACATGTTAAACAATCTTGTAGAAATTTACCATATAAACTGCCTAAGGTACCAGCATTATCAACATCTATATAGATGTTGGGAATTATTTTTGTAACGCCTTAATTCTTAGAAATAATAAACACGATAAACCAAAAGTTAGGTATTAATGTTTGATTAATTATTTCTTTGTTGTAGCAACAATTCCTGGCAATTAATCTTATAGCGTTGGAAAGCCTGTTTGTTTCCCCTTAAATGGCGCCATATTTATACGGAAAATACATTTGTGGATTGAGCAGCAAAGTTGAGTATGTGGGCCAAATGTAGTCAATGAAAGTATGACAATGATCACCCCAACTAAGTGGGGTCTATTAGGGACTACCTCCAGAATTTGGGAGTGGAGAGGATTCAGCAGTCTCCCTGCAATCCTGACCTCAACACTACTGCACACTTTTAGGATCAACACAAATGCTGGTTGAAGAACTAGATGCCATCCCACAGCATTGTGTGATCAAGCTGGTGACCAGCATGAGGAGGAAGTGCCAGGCTGTATTGGTTGTGTATGGTTCTTCCACATGCTATTGAGACACCAGTTTGTTAGCGGAATAAGCTGTTTGACACTAGCAGGGAAGACCTGGAAAGTTTTTAATGGGAACAACCCACATACACAACTCTGCTGCTAAACCACAAATGCATTTTCCTTACAAATGTGGCACCATTTAAAGAAAACAAACAGGCTTTCCAACATATATAAGTCAGGGGTGGTTGTGACTAAGGAGGTAGAGCAGGTCATCTACTAACCAGAAAGTTGGTGGTCTGCATGCCAAATATTCTTGGGCCCAAGTTGCTCTCCAGTGCATCCATCAGAGTACAAATGTGTTTGAATGCTAGAAAGAAAGCATTGCTGCATAGAAATGGTGCTTGTATGAATGTGAATGGGTAAATGACACATGCTGTATAAGTTAGTCTGGTAGAGTAGAAAAGCGCTATAAGATTCAGTTCATTTACCATAAGATTTATTACCAAGGAGCAAGAAAGGGCAGGTTTATGTTACTTTATAAAAGCTATAGTTTCTGTTTTATTATTATCATTTGCGACCTGTTGTTAAGCAAAGTAAGAATTATAAAAATGTATATACCCAAAGTAATAATAATAACAATTTTTAAACTCATAACCATGCAAAATATTATTTGCCATTTTTATACCATTTCAACTTGATGGTCTCTTTTAAACAAGGACTTTAAATTTTTTTTCCATGCTTGGCTGAATTCAGAGAAATTTAAAAATATACCCAAATGCTTTTGTGAGAAAAAATTAAAAAGTCTTTCACTCATACCGAATTATTCTTTGAAGTATATCTGTGAGAATTTTTGTGACATTTAAAAATGCTAAAGTAGGGTTTCTTTGGGATAGAACTTGAGAAGAACTCTCAAATGGTCCCTTTGCGAGTTTCCTAAGTTCAACAGTCAGGCTAAAATGACACAATATAGACTAAATGTTTCGGTTTGGGGTGTAATCGAGGTACATTTCAGAAGAATATCTTTACTCACTTTTTAAGCAAGCTCCTTCTCTAACAGCACTCAGAGCATTTTGATTTTGGTTTCTCTAAAATCAAACAAGATGTATTTTGGGTTCTTCTGCTTAACCATACCTTCCTCTGTCAACAGCTAATGATGATGCTGTCTTTTGTGACCTTATACAGTAAGAGGGCTTTTAGTGGCTAACCGTAATTTTCAAATAAACGCTATGTGGGCTGGCTGAGTCACTATGGCTTTTCAAAGAGAGGATTATTTATTAAAGGAGCATCTAGCTATTTATAACATGTTGCACACAAATCTTCCGGTGACCAAGAAACCGCGACATTAGTTGATCTCACTTATGGCGCCTTTTTTGGAGGCACAAAAAAGGAGGAGAAACTGAAGACCCAACAATAACATCCAAACCAAAGCAAATGTTCCTTTTTTATCTATTACTTTATACATAGACTGCAGAAGAAAAGAATGCAAAAGTGCCCTAAAACTGTCCCACGTAGACAGGGATCTGTTTGAGTTAGCTGTGATGAATTGTAATGGCTCCGTCATCACCGTCAGCCTGTGTTTCTGAGACGAGAGATCAATATCGAGGTTGGGTTGCTGCCGGATGTGAAGTGGCAAGGTCTGCATGCAGACATAGCATTGGTAAAGACAAGTAAGAGATTGTCAGAAGAGAAAAAAATCTCCCTCATCTTTAATATTTAGGATGAACAGTTTAGCAACAAATCATGGGGACACACACACACGTGCACATATATGCTGTTTTTGTGGTAAAAAGACATATACACACACATGTATCCTCTCTTCTTCTCTTTTGTCCTTGTTCACAGTTCCCGATGAGGGGTACTGTAGATCACTGAAGTGACAGTCGAGTCTTGTTACCTTGACAATCAGGAGCTCAATAAACGATTTGTGTGTGCCTGTGTGTCTGTGAGCATGTGTGTGCTTCAGAAATCCAGAAAACCTTACTAACCACCTCTCCTAAATAGATGAGAAGTGAATTTTTTTAAAAGAAAGAAAAAGCATCCATCTTTCAGGAAAATCTGAATAACTCGTATGATTTTAATAGGTGAAAGTGAGCCGTGAAAATAAACTGGAGGTATTTCTTCGAGAATACAGGAAGTAGGGTATGAAAAAACAGAAGAGATGCTGCCTTTTTATTTTGCACTTTTCTGCAGCAAAGGCAACAAAACAAAGCTGGTTTTGTTTTGCGATTGCAGCTCCATGTTGGGTGGATACGAGGTGACATCTGTTCAGGAATCCCTGCTCACGCACCTGAAAGGCTTTTGCGCACTTCTGAAATAGAGAGATTAATAAATGTACCTGTGACTGCTTAAAAAAAAAAAAGAGCACGCACACACACGTGCACACATCCGGTGGTGTGAATGTGTGTGTGCGCGCGTGTGGAGGAGCATCATCGTCTGCACAATATGCTGTATGTTATCTTCACACAGCCACCTGTTTATAAGAAGGGAGTCAACAAACATCATCTGAATTCCAATAAGGCTCAACCTCAGAGTGCACACACTTCATCATCATGAAGCTAGCACTGTTCACTGTAATCTAAATCCCTTATTTGAAAGCTGTGCGTGTGTGAGACGGGAGGATGGTGGCAGGGAGGGAGATTAAAAGTGACAGCTTTCAATGGTCTAAGGGCCCCGTGAGCAGAGTGGGGTTAAGATAGTGGCTCTATGGTACCAGCAAGAGATTGATCGCAGGGTTAATTAGCAAGAAGCACACTCATCGTGAAACTGACAGGTAAACCAGAGGTTTGAAGGCGCATCTTAAAAACACACTGTGAAGGATTTTCTCATTAGTCCTCCACTTGTGGTCATACTTTGTCTGCAGTTTAAAAAAAAGGGGAGGGAGGAAAATCCTAATTTCTCATTACATGACAACAAAGTGTGTTATTCTGGCTTGATGCCCAAGTTTAAACAAGCTCTTACTTAAGAACAAAAAAAATAGGAGGAAACTCTTGTGCAGCACTTGAAGAAGTCGAGCATTCTCATCACGTGCCGCTCCCATTTTCGGCAAGGAAATAAGACTTTTTAAACTGGAAACGTGTCGAGAATTAAAGCTGCTAATCCCGAGGATTAATACAATTGAGTTTGCCGGATTGTGGTAATGCCCTGTTTCCTAAGCCTTGCCCATTAGGCACCTGCAGCTGTCACAGTCGGATGGCTTCACAGGAAATTGCCTGGTTTTAGGATGGTGAAAGTGTGCCAGGGCATTTGAACTGAAACACAGAAAACCACTCGCACACACGCGCACCGCACAAAGGCAGGAAGGGAGATTTTGTCTGTCTTGTTCTTTGGCTTCGTGCGCCCAATTACCTAGCTTCAGCATGTGTTTGTCCATGTGTGTGAATGCGTCAGTGCGTGTCTGCAGGCAGGTGCGTCAGCAGACCCTGACAGTCAGATTTCATGCACTGCAGGCTTTGCCGCAAACAGACATACTCTGTCTCGGAGTAGAAGAGATGATTGGGCTCACGGCTTCTCCGGGAAGCTTTCTAAAACATGATAATCTCGAGGAGCCAATTGTGAACGAGCCACCGTACCTCCTCACCTCGCCTCCCTTAAGCAGCTTGAAACAAAGTTGCACAAATTGAACCGCTTGTCAGTTAATGAGGTGAGAGGGAAACATACTGGAAACATATAACAGGTGGATGCTCAGAAGACCCCGGAAACAACATTTCTTGATGAAATCCATTTCCGTGAATGAGAATTGGCTGTTAGTTCAACTCCAAGTTTTTATAAAACCCTATTTATCATCTGTGTTCTCGAATTTAAATTTGCGACCTGAGATGAGGGATGATTTCAGATGTTTTTGTGATAATGTTACTGCAAGATTTTATTGTATTCTATCCAGGTTTTTTTTCCTGCTGTGACATCAAATTCAAAATAACAGCAATCAAAGTTACAGGCATAATGTATAGTTTTGAAAAGGACATGAATGATAATTTGTGTCTCGCAGCTACAAACTATATTCACAGGATCCTACAAGAGTAGCATAAAACATGAAAAATCTCAGTCACACACGGGAAAAAAAATTCATACTCTAAGTGAATTTAAAGGGAGCTCTTCGGGCTTTGATTTATAGTTCAGCAGAGGATTTTTTCCATGTCTCTACTTCACCAGGAGAAACAGTGGCTGAGTCTTTCCCATTCTTTCTTTCAGTCTGTGATAGGTGCAGTGGAAAGGCCTTAACTGTTTCAGTACGTCTCTTTTGTGAAGTAGCTTGTGGATGTTGCTTCCAACAGAGATATATGATCCATGTTTGCAGTGAAAAAAAATGCAGTGCATTATATAATACAACTTGCTTCATATTTTACTCACTATATTGGATTAATTCTCTGCTATCATTTAAAACATATCATTTAACTGCACTCTAAGGGCAAGCCTATAATAAAACTTGTATTTATGTTGTTTTGTTACAACAAAACGTGTTTTGCGCAGCTGTCTTTATGCAGCTCTCTCTATACCCTTTTAATTTGATATATTAATCAATATGGTTTCTTTACATTTTTTTTCACGGTCAAATTTGACCTTTGCCACAAACAATGAAAGTCAAGTTCAAATGCTTAGTCAGCCTAGGTACACATGTTCTCTAAGGTTGTGAAATTTTAGGATAATGCATAAAAACTTGTGCATAATATAAAGTTTTTACTGATTTTCAAATTTTGTGTAACCTTGACCTTAACCCAATTTTCATTAAGATTAAATCAGCTCTAGCTATTATTGGTATCTACCATCAAACAACATTTGAAAATTATACCTTAAAAACTGCGAATGCTGTGAATGCAGACAAACAAACCGAACTGATTATATGCTCCCTCCTTTTGAGGAAAGAAAAACACAAGGAACTTCTGTGGTCGCCATTTAGTATTTGGTTGGTGATTAAAACCAAGACGTACAGTTAAATTTCTCAGGAGGCATGTCTAGCCTAAAACCTATTAGTGCACAGATATCATTATTACCTTTCTGTTTGTAAGTCCTTTGATTTAGTCATCATCAGCCAGTGTTACTGCAAACTTTCTTCAAAGTGTCGCTAACGTTGTCAGGCAGGCAATTAGCAAATTAGGAATGTTAGCTAGCCTTTAACCAGCTGTTGTCATTGTCAGCTGGCTGCAGACAGGGAAGGGCTGCACGTTTCATCGATGACAACAACTAACTGGAACAATATTACAAATGAAAACGCGTGTTTATGCAGATTTTATTGTGTTATAGCTCTGAGTTCAGTGGGGGAGATAAGGTGCCACATGAGGAGAAGAAGATGATGAGGGAGAGGGAAGTAGGGGAGGGAGATGAAGAAAAGAAAGAGGTGATGGAAACGAGAATTTGAAAGCATAAATGTGCAAATCTTAAATGGTCATAGATGGTTTGGAAGAGCTATTTGTGAGCTTTGAGATTTCAGATTACTTTATTTGTGCCTGTAGGTAGATTTGGTCTGCAGCAGTAGTGAGTCACTCACCTTCACATGCACATGTTCAGTACAAGCACACTACACAGACCACAGATAAGCACATAAACATAATACAAAATATAAAGTTGTGTTAAGATGTTAAGACTAACTTATATTTACTATTTTTAATAGTTATTTTGCAAAATTCATGTTTTTAAAGTCTTCCTCAGATTTCCACTTTCTTTTGCAATTCTCAGGAATCTGGAACATTTATTTTTTTATTATTATTAATCCTTTATTTATCCAGGTAAAAAATCTCATTGAGATTAAAAATCTCATTTCCAAGAGAGACCTGGCATCATAGCAACAAAAGTCACATACCACATAGGTATATAACATTTAAAACAAATACAATTTAAAGGGAAGACAGAGAAGCTTCAGATCTGCAGGATGTAATGGCTAGCAGACGGAGACTATTCTCTGGTTGAACAAGAAGTCTGACTGCATAGAGGCCTCTGGTATTCCCTCATTCACTAATTTGATGTAATAATGAATACAACATCATGTTCATTTTGTAGAC
>NW_005187402.1:6593714-6596626 GCF_000239375.1 Pundamilia nyererei | reverse complement strand
TGAACAAGAAGTCTGACTGCATAGAGGCCTCTGGTATTCCCTCATTCACTAATTTGATGTAATAATGAATACAACATCATGTTCATTTTGTAGACGTAAAAAGGAAATTAAAGCAGGTTTCTCTTTAGTTTAGGTTTTGCTAGAGCCTTTCCCACCTACCAAGGCAAAAGGCGATGTACCCCCTTGGCAAATCACCAATCTGTCTGCTTTTAAAAATGCATAAATAAATAAAAGATATAACATAATCTTTAAATCTATAATCATAATCTTTATACTTTTCTTGCTATGAGGTATAAATCACAGCTTTGAGTGTTGGGCAATGCTGTCTACCGATCTAATACTGGCAGTAGATAATTATAAAGCTGGGAACTAGAGTCATTCATGACCAGTGTTGGGTAGGTTACTTTTAAAATGTATTCCATTACAGATTACAGAATACATGCCCCAAAATGTATTCTGTAACGTATTCCGTTACGTTACTCAATGAGAGTAACGTATTCTGAATACTTTGGATTACTTAATAGATTATCATGCTGTTTACAACTACGTGAATGTCCTATTGCTGTGATTTATTACTGTTACTGAAGGTCCGCGGCTCCGAACCGTAGTAAAGGGACCTGTGGCTAATACGGTGGGTTCCCTGTCGGGCTCGTAGCCGAAAACTAGCTTTACTTTGTTGTGTGGGTCAACTTTGCTTGCGAGAGACAGAGAGAGGCGTTGAAAGGCTGCTCCAACGGAACTTATTGTTTTGGAGGAAAACACGATAACGGTGTACAGTCGAGTCTTTATAGCTTACTTACAACTGGGCTCGTCAGGCACTCTTCTTGGCTGAAGTGGTTATTATTATATTTGCATGCTTCCAGCTCCCGTTTTTGCTCGATGACAGCTCGTACTTTTCCTTTTTCTCGCTCCCTCGCTCACAGACACATAACGGGTATGGCAGTCCATTCTCACTGCAGCACCCGACTACACTGCCTATGATGCTACATTCTTCAGAGCTATACCTGTAGCATTCTGCCTATTAGCTTAGCACAACAACAACAAAAAGGCGCTCTCTCACCCAGGAAACACGCAGAGAGAGAGCGTCACCCTGTAACCATGGCAACTGTAACGCTGCCGCCTGGAACAACAGAACGTAGCTGTCAAACAAAACCCAAACAGTCCTGACCCGTGACAATATGAAACAGGAAAGTACCGCCGTGTAATCTATTTATTTCAACAAAGTAACTATATTCTAAATACCACCTTTTTAAACGGTAACTGTGACGGAATACAGTTACTCATATTTTGTATTTTAAATATGTAACGGCGGTACATGTATTCCGTTACTCCCCAACACTGTTCATGACACAATTTAATCAAGATGCATTTGCCACAATATCAGTGCTATGACAAAAAAAGCCAATTCTTTGATACTCAGTGTGCTGCAAAATGATTACACACAATATATTATAAAATCTATGTAACTGGAGAAAGATGATTTTTCTACGGTTATAAAAAACAGCAATTGTGCATTTATTTACTGGATTCCAATACCATGTTTATTCAAAGAACTAGCTCTTTGATTTATTTCCCCCCCCTGTATGTTTCTTTATCCCACCATGTTTGAGACCTTATGTTTACTTCATGAGTCAGTATTTCAGTCAATATCGTGTCGATATACAATGTTAGTACCAGATCAGCACGTCTCTATTATTCACCCATCTTGTCTTCATCTATCAGTAAATCGTACACCGGGCTATATTAGGCACCAGCAAGGGCAGAGCGTCACCTACCCACATATACAAATGTATCAGTGCCGCGGCAAGGGTGATAAAAAACCCCACCAAATTAAATACTCCATGCCTACTTAAAGCAAACAAGTAGCAGAGGAGGAGAGCATCATCCTGGAACACTGAATTATCTCTTCTTTCCACATCAGTCACATACAGGATGCCATGCACTTATGTGCTTTCACACATGCACTTTGCATTTTAACCCAAAGACCGCATAAATAACCCAGCACATGGCGTTGTCTTCTTTTGTGTTTCCTCCATGATTTCCTTCTGTGCTATGCTTCTCTGCCGTGACAAATAGCCAGTCACTTCATTATATCTATGCCTCTACTGACCCCATTCTCATTTGTCCAGCACTTCCTCTTCGCACACACCCAATGTCACATACATGTTCAGGGCCTTCAGGAAACAAAAGTAGTAATTAGTATGCTGATACATGAGCCAGTGGTGTCGCCGTAACTATTTCAACAGCTATTTCTACCTCTCGCTCTGCGGTGAAGCACTGAAGAAGCCTCAGATGTGTGTGCGTGTGCGTGTGTGGGTGGGTGTATAAGCGTGTATGTGTGTGTGTAGTGGTGTGTGTCTTATAATGAGGCTGAAGTAACACAGCGGTACATACTGTTCTTGTCACAGTGTAAGGTATACCGTTGATGACAGAAGCTCTCACTATGTGGTCTAGCGCTGACTCACAACCCCCCCCCCCAATCGGTCTGTCTTTCTGTCTGTCTCTTTATACGTCTGCGGGGTTGTGCAGTTACATAAGGATTCACACAGATTCCTGGGATATGTTCGTTTGTGCAAAGGAGCGAGGGAGTGTTACCATGACGATGGCATTAGAAACCAACCTTACATCAAACAGTGTGTGTATATTTGTATCTTCCTGTTGTGTTTTTTTTCTTTCAGAGTTGTGTGTGTGTGTCGGTGTGCCCCTGCATTTGCTTCTATTAGAGCTAAACTGAAAAAATAAGGGCCTCTTGGTGCACAGAAAGTGAAGAAGAAGAGGGTAGGATGACGATGATGGCATAGATGGAAAGGACAGGAGGGAGAGCAAAAATGAGGATGCAGGGGAAGCTAATTAGTGGGAGGGGGATGCAGATTGTGGACCCAGATGTTGCTAAATGATCCTTTGATAACCCC
>NW_005187402.1:6586797-6593694 GCF_000239375.1 Pundamilia nyererei | reverse complement strand
CCCCCCCACTTCACACCGCCAACCCTCCTCAACTCTTCCTCTCTCTTTCACGCCTTTGAATATGTCATTTTGCAAATCCTGTGATCAGCCTCTGCACCTTTGCCAAATCTATGAGTAAGCTGTGTGGGCTTGTGCATGTGCATGCATGTGACTATTAGAGTGTGTTTGCCTGAGAATGTGCCTGAGTGTGTGCGCATATATTTGCCCCGACCTTCTCGGGTCAGATTAGTGATGTTTTCTCTGTAGCCGGTGCTATGGAGTGCAAATCCATGCTTGACCCACAGCAAGGGTCGCCACACCTTTCCCTTGGGTCACCCATATTGCCTTTTTCTCTCTCGGATCTCAGAATAATGATAGGATGGGATATTACATTTTCAGTTTTCTTTTTGCAGCACTTCGGCATTGATATTAAAATCATACTAGCCTGCAGTCTTTCAATATCTGAGCAAGGTGTTAATGGATATGCATTTGTACTTTGATTTTTATCAACAAAGTGGACATGCTTTATTTTTTTATTACTTTCCTAAGTCTTTCTAGAACCATGCTACAACATAGTGCTTATTCACTGTTAATTAAATTATCAAGAGCTCTGTTAGAGAGCCGGATGGTCCTGCAAAAACATTTCACATGGCTTTTGCCCTAGTGCAATTATCACTTTTAGCAACCCACGGCAAAGGTCAGTTGAATTCATGAAAGCATATATTTCTTGGTTGCTAACCTTAGCAGAAATATATAGTCGACCTCATCATTTTCAAAGATAATATATAGGGATTTTTATCTCTGTTGTTGATGACCTCATTAACTATAACAAGACAAATCCTCCTTACATGCGGTCACTTTGTCAAGTGTTATTGTAGGCTGTAATGTTATCTTACTAAAAAAATATATTGTATTAAAAAAAACTTGATGCTCAAAAAATTAGACTAGTTAATGCCCGAAAATACACTGCTCAGAAAAATTAAAGAGCACATCAGATCTCATTGGAAAAAAATCATACTGGATTTCTATGCTGATAAGGGCTCGGAAATGTGTTATGAAAAGATGCCATACTCTTTGATAAAAATGAAAATGACCAACTTAGAGGGGTGAATTCAAAGACAGCCTGAAAATCAAAGTGGAAAAAATGATGCAGCAGGCTAGTCTTTTTGGCCAATATTTCATCACAGCAACTAAAAATATGTACTCAGTAATTTGTATGGCCTCCACGTCAGCAGATGATTGTAATGTCGGGGGATGCTCTTAATGACAGGATGATTGGTGTCCAAGGTCTGGACCCGGGCATCACTGAGCTCCTGGACAGTCTGAAGTGTAGCCTGGATGAACTAAAACAAAATGTCCTAGAGATGTTCTATTGGAGTAAGGTCAGGTGAGTGTGGGAGCCAGTCGATGGTATCAGTTCCGACATACTCCATGAACTGCTTGCAGACAATTGTTGCATGAGGTCGAACATTGTCATCCATCAGGAGGAACCCAGGACCCACTGCACCAGCACGGGATCTGACAGTAGATCTGAGGATTTCATCCTGATACCTAATAGCAGTCAGGGTAGTGTTGCCTAGCCTGTAGTGGTCTGTGTGTCCCTCCATGGTTATGCCTCCCTAGACCTTCACTGACCCACCACCAAAGTGATCATGCTGAACGATGTTACAGGCAGTAACATTGGCTTCTCCAGACGCTTTCACGTCTGTCACATGTGCTCACAGTGAACCTTTTCTTATCTGTGAAAAGCACGGGTTGCCAGTGGTGAATCTGACAATTCTGGTATTCTATGATATATTTTACACTACTACTGGTCTAGCCAAATGCAAAGCTAGTGAAAAAAGAGGAAAGCGAGAAGAAATGTCTGCGGCCTCCACCTGTAAAACCATTCCTGTTTTAGAGCGTAGTCTAATTGTTGCCCCTCTAGTCCACCTGTTGTTAATTTTATGAACCTCAAAGCAGCTGAAACTGATTAACAACCCCTCTGCTACATAAATGACCAGATCAGTATCCCATAAGTTTAACTGACTTGATGCTATACTCTGATTAAAACGTATTCTTTTCCTTTTTTTGAGCAGTGTATCTTTCTTAAAACACATCTTATATCTTATGTTTTTCAGGTAGACCTTCAGTATTATGCATCTTACAGTCTAGAGATATGCATGGTGATAAAAAGAATATACTGAATGTCCCTAAAAGCCTATTACAAAACTTGGCAAAGGGGTTCATCATAGGTCACTCAGTTTACACTAGTGAACTGACACTGATGTCACACAACTGATGTCACACAATCCGGTTGTTCAGTGATGACACGACGAATTCTACTTCCGGGCCTAAAGTAGTCTGCGTTTAATATGGCTTTTGTGTTGTTAACATTTTTAATGTTTTGTATTTTCTTCTATTTGATCTCAAAAAGCTCCTAAAACAGTCAGTGATCACTGTTGACCTCCCTCGGCTTTTATTACCGCTAATCATTTATTTAAGCTCAGTTTTTAAAACCTTAGGATGTAACTACAGCCCAGCCCATGCAGCAGTATATGAATGACTAACCTCGTATTGTGGATGGATTATCTCAGTTGTTCTCCTGGCTGAAGTTTGGTCCTTTTACAGCATCCTGCCATGCGATTACATTTGTTCCTGATTTGTTTATATTATGCCAACATAGCTGTGTCGCTAGCGGTCACGTAGCACATCATTATATACCAGCTAGCCCAACTTCAGTAACCCTACAAACGTCACTGCTTTTTAGAGATGAAAGACTTTAGACAGTTTTTCAACTCTCAGTAATGCCATAGTGATCGTTTGATATATGGACCTGCAGCGGAGTTTAGGTCCAGACACGGCTAGTGACGTCAGACTGAACAACTGGATAATCATATTTGTTCTGTTTGGGGTTCAGTTAGTCCTGACCTGTATCTGATGCTACAAGTGGAAAAGTGATTGTTTTCCCCATTTTCCCACAGTATAATTTTATACATCATATAAAAATATGTTATAAAAAGTTGCAGATAAATAATGAAACGCTTATGTTTACATTTTGAAGGCTGGTCTCTAATCAAGTCTCTTAATCTACATATATGCATTTTTAGGTGCATGAGGAAAAAGAGAGTAAAGGCAATCTGAATTTTCTCTTTTTTGTAATTGTAATCGTTTTAATTTTTGTATGTGCACCAAACAAGATAGGGAGTGAGGCAGGGTGACAATCTATCTTTTTACTACGTAAATACTTGCTTTCTCACAATTTTTAACTATGCTTGCAATTATTTAATCCTGGCACTGGGCCTAATTACCACACAGGGTTCGTAGAGCCCACATTCACACAAATGGAGTTGCACATTTTTGCAAAGTCTCACCATGGCGGGGAAGTCAGAGGAGCATTGTTCTCTTGTCCAGCTGTTATAATAATGTTCATTCGAGTTATGCCATGTTACACTCATTTGTATGTCTACTTAATTAGAGCAGAAGTTGCTGTAATTATGATCTGTGCACACCGAGTGCAGTAAGCGCCGAGTAGCTTTGTCATATTCCTGTAACATAAGAGCTCTTGTTTGGAGTTTTGTTCGACTCCTGCCGGGCTCTGTCCTGATCTCATCAACCAACTGCTGTTTGCCTGCGTTTTATAAATCTGAGAGCCGAATGTTTATTTTCTATTTCGGCCTAAATTGGTGTTACAACAAACATTTCCCACTGGAGTGAAACGCGGGTATCATTGACCAAAAAGTAGCCTTGTTATTTTGTCGCTATACCCTCCGACACATCTTATTCACATCTCCACCACCACCACCAGACTGGACCTATCAATGATAAAGCAAAAATCAAGCCTAATCACCTGTGCTTTTATCCTGAAAATGACAGAAAAACATCAAAATGGCTTAATATGTGAAAGGGAATTCACAACTGGAAAACATTATTAGAACACATGGACAGTGGGTATCATTTGAAATAAACAACAGGGATACAGATACACAATTTGAGGCTTACAGCCCAGATCAAGCAATGTTTACCTTTTTTTATAGCCCACCCAAGTAAACAGGATAGTTACGATCAATGCTATCACTGCAGTACACACAGCTGCATGTTTTTGAATTCATCCTGAAGCTCAAATCCTTTTAACCAAATTTAAAGTCTTCCCTGATAAGACATACAAGACCGGGCTATCTCTGTGGTATTACTCAGCTATCTCTCACTGTAGTCTATCAACTGTGAGTTTTCTCAGTTCAGAGAACCGCTTCCTCCTATTTCACGTTCTTTGCCAACAGAGAGAGCGAGGGAGAATCTTGCATCTTTATTCCAGTGAAAAAAGAGCTTTGAGAAACCTCTATATGGATTATCAAAAAGAAAATTGCACATGTAGGACAAAATATCAACTGTGAGTTATGAATATGATAAGAAAAAAAACAAACGAACACTACCCCCGAATTTGACAGAATATCACATGTGCTTGTGCTGTGTTTCATAAAAAACAATCACAAGCGACCAAGCTGAGGCCAGAGTAAGAGAAGAGTGTCACAACAGATGAAAAGTGAAAGAGTGATACCCCCCCCCACCACACACACACACACACACACACACAAAAAGAAGACGAGTGAGAAAGGGAGTGTGTGTGTGGTCTCAAAGTGCTCAACCTGTCATTCAAGCTTTAGGGGTTTATCTTTGGGAGCAAGGGCACCTGGCTTAGCTGGCTTTGCTGTGGGGACGGCAGATATCGGCACGCACACTCGCTGAAGATGTGACAGCAGGTATCCACTGGGGTGAGAGATATGACACCGTGTCATTATGTGCGATGCATAAAACATTCGCAGCAATAAGCTCCTCTTTTCACGTTCTCCCCTCTTTTGTTCTCTTCCAACATGCCAACAGATGCGCACACATAAATGGAAGCAGTGGGCTGTGAGGCGAGATAGAATAGAACAGGAACGTATGTACGCCTCGACCGGTTATCTACCCTCAGTCAATGCACCACACGATGACTCCCCCGGGGGCTTGAAATTACAATCATGCTCAAGGGAAGGGAGACTATTTTGGATGAGTGGCACCCCCGACTCCAACCTTGCACTGACATACCCTTCTGTACAAGTACACAACGTGGACAGAGAGAACATGGGAAAAAATAAATGACTCACAGAGATGTACATGCACCCTTATGTTTTCAGCTATCTGGATAAAACAGAGCATCAATAAGAGAACATCCCACAGCAACAGTTCTCACAAGGGTTCAGAGTATGATGTGGCAACAATATATAACAGTAGCAGAGCCTATAGCAAACACAAAAGACAACCTGTCACAAATCTGCAGCACTTAATGCACAATGATGTAAAGCACATTAGCACATTAGTGAAGCCCCTACTTGAGTCATACTGTCTGAATAACTGCTATTAGTCCTGCATTAAAAAGGGATGATAATTAATACTTGGAATTAATATGTTGACATTCCAAGAGAATCGACACTCGTGCTCTGCTTAGCACAGCAGTCTTTTGTTATGGTAAATGGTAAATGGCCTGTATTTATATAGCGCTTTACTAGTCCTTAAGGACCCCAAAGCGCTTTAGATATCCAGTCATCCACCAATTCACACACTGGTGATGGCAAGCTACATTGTAGCCACAGCTGCCCTGGGGCGCACTGACAGAGGCGAGGCTGCCGGACACTGGCGCCACCGGGCCCTCTGACCACCACCAGTAGGCAACGGGTGAAGTGTCTTGGCCAAGGACACAACGACCGAGACTGTCCAAGCCGGGGCTCGAACCGGCAACCTTCCGATTACAAGGCGAACGCCCAACTCTTGAGCCACGATCGCCCGTTATGCATGCCCTGTACTGATCAGCAGCATGTGATAAAGGTTATTAAAAATGTGGTTAAAACTTCTCTGTCACCTTTTTTTGCTGAATCTGCTCTTACTCCTCCACACGCCTCCTCCAAACCCCTTCAACCGACTGACGTCACGTAGCCCAGGGTATTAAAACAACTCTGCCAGTGTGTCAATCTGGAATTCATCAGTACCAGTAGCGTAATTAGAGACCATGCAGGTAATATATATATTATAACAAATTTATACTGTGGTGTTGACGCTGATTGAGTTTGTTTGAGTTAAAGGAGTGGAGTTAGCTCATGTTCTCGGATGTCTCAAAATAGGTTTTGGTAACAGAAATCCAACTTTGAAATCTTTCACAACGGAGATAATGGCACTTTTTTTAAATCATCCTAATCCTGAACATAACCCGCAAGCATTACGGGGAAGAAATGCGGTGATAAGGCTGTCTCATCTCTTCCTGAGCTGAACTCAGCTGAGGCCAATGGCTGGCCAGACGATGTTTCGCCAGAAGACATTTCCTATTTCCCAAATGTAATTTTCCTTTTGATGCCAGAACAGTGATCACAGTTGAATATGAGCAAGGACAAAGAGCAGTATATTACAAAATGCAGTGCGCGTGCCGTTTCATATTCTGGCCTTATTTTACCTCTATTTTACCATGCCAGCCTACGCACAAATTAGTGTAAACTGATGTCCTGTCTTAACGCAGGGACAGGGGTATTAATTTAGACAAGCCAAGAAAAACACATCATGCTACTAAAATGTTATTGGTCTGCATCCCACAATTAGTAAACTATGTCACAAACGGTAGCCGTCAAGCACGCTGGCAAGAGCAGGAGTGGTTCCAGAGGAGGTTGCTCCGCTCTCTGGAACAGCAAGGTGCTGACCTTCTCTCAGCAGGGTGACAACAAACAATGTCCTGACAACATGTGTACTCTGACAAGGTGACTGCATGGAAACCATCTGGAACTCGATGGGAATTGGTTCTGTCTAAAGTGACCACTTACCTTAAGAAGACTTGTGTTACTGTCTGACGAGTGACGTTTCCTAATTCTATAGATATCTGGCAAAAACCAAGCAGCGACACTGGCATCTTTTTTTTTT
>NW_005187402.1:6576571-6586369 GCF_000239375.1 Pundamilia nyererei | reverse complement strand
TACATAAGACAATAGACGCCCAGGCTGAGATCTTCCTCCACCTCTCCTGTATCTCCCCCTCCTGCAGAGAGAGTTCCTGAAGAGAGGAAAGCTCCTGCAAGATGTGACCATCTCCCCCACCAGTTGAAGTGCCCCCCAGGTGGCTCGACGCACCGGCGGCCCCCTGCGCCAGGACCAGGCCCCCATGCACCCACCCGCCCACAGCCCCGGCAACACACCAACCAGGACCCAAGCCCCCGAGGCCCGGCCAGGGCCCCAGCCCAGAGACGGAGCGCCCCCAGAACCTCACGCCCATCCCGGACCCACCCAGGGGCAGCCAGGCTACCAGGTCAGTAACCCACGTCCGTCAGCACAGACCCTCCCCTAGCTCCGCTGCACGCAGCCACGAGGAAACAGTCACCTGAGAGCCAACAGAGCCCCTAACCGGACATGACCGCTACCCCGGGTTGAGTCCCCCAAGGAAGATGCCTCCGGGGAACCCCCCGACGCCCTAAGCCTGTCCCTACCCCCACACCAATCACAACAGTGAAGGCGGGACCAAACTATGACCCCCCCACACTGGCATCATTGAAACCTGAGCTAACAAACCATGACTAGTTTTACTTGGATGAATAATCAGTGTTCATTTTCTTTTTTCATCAGTACTCATTTTCTTTTTTATTTATTTATTATGACAGGACAGAGTGAGAGCAGACAGAAAAAGTGAGACAGGGGAAAGACACATAGCAAAAAGGCTCAGGATAGAATCAAACCTAGGCCTCTGCAATAGCCTTGTGGTATATGGGTCTCCCGTTTAACCCAGTGATCTATACTAGCACCTGTTTCTGTGAGGAACCTCAGTCGCCATTTAATATCAGGTATTGTACTGTCTGGTGCAATAATCAAAGTTTCTGTTTTGGCTGGGTTCAGCTGTAAGCAATTATTGTTCAACTATTGTTTAATGTTGGTTAAACAGTAGAACTGTTGGAAGGATATTTCTTATCTAGACAAAGCTCAAGTCTCAACTTCAGCTCCATGGTTAGGGTACAGACATAAAAGAGGAACCAATATTCAGGATCTATCCGGTCTTTAAGTCTGATGTCATTAGCCGTGTCTGGGCCCAAACTACGCTGCAGGTCCCAAAGTCAAACACCGCGGGATCGCTGAGAGCTGAAGAACTGTCTAAATTCTTTCATCTGTAATAAAATGATCAGCGTTGCTGCTCTACCAGGTGTAACAATTAAGTTTAACATCCAGGCATCCATGAAAACAGAATTTATGAAATTTAACAGAGTTAAAAGTTAGCAGGAAGTTAGCTAGTCAGTTTCCATCTAAATATAATATACCATGTTCTGACTGAGGGATTTCTGAAACAAATTAAAACGTACAGCTCTGCTATCACTTCCAACATAAATAAAGACAGGAAACTAAACAGCAGTGACGCTTGTAGGGTTACCGAAGTTGGGCTAGCTGGTTAATGATGTGCTACGTGATCGCTAGCGACACAGCTATGTTAGCATAACATTAACACAGTGAATCTGAAGGAAGAACGCAAACGTTTTTCCACTCGATGAAAAACTTCAGTCAGGAGAACAACTGAGATAATCCATCCACAATACGAGGTTAGTCATTAATATACTGCTGTATGGGCTGGGCTGTAGTTACAAATTCAAATTCAAATTTTATTTGTCACATACACAGTCATACACCGTACGATATGCAGTGAAATGCTTACACAACTGCTCGTGACCTAAAGAAAAAAAAGAAAAGGCTATGAATAAGATAGGAAATAAATATGAAAATTAAAAAGGGTAAATTTAACTAGGAAGGAATAAAAATAAAATAAAATAAAGATAAAATATAAATATTAAAGTTAAAAATGAAATAACTGTACAACACAAATTAGAATGAAGGGTGAGCTTAACTGGGAAAGAATAAGATAAAATATATAAGTTAAAGTTGAAAATAAAATAACTGTACAACAAAATACACAATACACAGTATAGAAATATATAAGAATGTATGAAGAAATATAAATATATATATACAATAACAGCAGCTGTACAAGTATTAATGGAAATGAAGAAATATAATGTCCAGTGTTGTGCAATCCACATTTGTAAGTGTCTTGTACAGTACAAATATGCTTAAAGTGATTTAAGTGATGAAGTGAAAACAATGTCCAGAATGTCCAGTGTGTGTGTAAGAACTATATGTGTGGGTCAGTACTGTGTGGTGGTGTGATTGAGAGACCGTATCGCCTGCGGGAAGAAGCTCCTCCTCAGTCTCTCTGTGTTGGTCTTCAGGGAGCGGAATCGCTTTCCTGACCTCAACAGAGAGAACAGTCTGTTGTTGGGATGGCTGAGGTCCTTCACGATCTTCCTGGCCTTGGTCCAGCACCGCCTGCTGTAGATTGAGTGCAGGTCAGGGAGCTTGGAGCGGATGGTGCGCTCAGCTGATCGCACAACCCTCTGTAGAGTTTGTCTGTCCTGCATGGTGCTGTTCCCGAACCAGGTTAAGATGTTTCCTGTCAGGATGCTCTCTATTGTGCACGAGTAAAAGTTCCTGAGCACCTTGGAGGGCAGTTGGAAGTCTCTCAAGCGTCTGAGGTGGTAGAGACGCTGTCGGGCCTTTTTCACCACGGTGTTGATGTGACAGGACCATGACAGGTCCTGCGTGATGTGAACTCCGAGGTATTTGAAGCTGTCCACTCTCTCCACTGGGTATTCGTTGATGACGGGGGTCTGGTAGTTCTTCTCCTGCTTAGTGCTGAAGTCCACTATCAACTCCTTTGTCTTACTGACGTTTAGAAGGAGGTTGTTCCTCCGGCACCAGTTCTCCAGATTCCTAATCTCCTTCAGGTAGGCCGTCTCGTTGTTATCAGAGATCAGGCCCACCACGACGGTGTCGTCAGCAAACTTGATGATGGTGGTGGAGCTGGTAGTGGCCACACAGTCATATGTGTACAAAGAGTACAGCAGGGGGCTCAGAACACACCCCTGGGGGGCTCCAGTGCTGAGAGTGGTGGAGACTGAGACATTGTAAGGTTTTAAAAACTGAGCTTTAAAAAATTAATAGTGGTAGAGGCCGACAGTGATCACTGACTGTTTTTAGGGGCTTGTTGAGATTAAATAAAACAAGATACAAAGCATTAAAACATGTTAAAAACACAACAGCCTTATTAAAAGCAGAGTAGTTTGGGCTCGAAGCAGCATTCATCATGTCATCACTTAAAGACTGGATTGCTTGTTTGGGACCCGAAGCAAGTTATAACACTAAATACACAGTAGCTCTATCAGCTAGGTTTATCCCTTCTAAAGAGTTTCATACTTTCATGTTTAACAGCATAAGCAGTGCATATTACATTTTTTATACATTTGGCCAAAGGCACCTTTCTTTTTTTTCCTACCTTGTTAGTCATACTGTTAGGCGTGCTGCTCACGACGAAGCTGAATTTATGTTTTCCACGACAGTAAGCAGGAAGAAGATGCTGAAGAACAAATTGTTTACAAGAACCCAAGCAAGTGTTGTGGCTGAAAAGAGCAGTATAGCCACTTTGATTTTTCTTTCTCGACAAAGCCTTGGAGGTAAAATGTCTTTACACACACACACACACACACACACACACACACACACACACACACACACACACACACACACACACACACAAACAAGCTACTTTATATTAACACCATTCACTTCTCCCATCTGCCCCTGTATCTTTTTTCCCTTTTACTTCCCGGACCTCTTCAGCCAAGCTCCTTTCCTCTTGGCCCATTACATTTCATCATCTCCACTATCCCTTCTGTCATAAGTGGCCATCGGCTTTTAACAAGACGCGGGAGGCCAGTGAAGCAAGGATGGTTAAACGCTCTCTGCCCCACCATTTCCCTCACTTGAACGCAGTGGTGATGGAGTCTCATGTCTGGAAGCTTTATTTCCCCTGTGGGCACTCTAGCATATTGTGGGTCATTTGTAGTGCTTAGATGACTGAGCTAGTGAACAGATCTCAGCCTAAGCCCGCCGCAGAGGGCCTCTGTCTCTGCCTCAGACTGTAAGCCTACAGCCAACCAAAAGAGAGGCATTGCAATGGATGACTGACTTTCTGTCACAGACGCTGCCAGAAGTATTATGGCAGCATCATTAATTATTCTGCGTTGCATGTGAACTATATATATTTACTGCATTATGAACAGAACTAATTGACTACTTGACCCCACCACGACCATCATCAAGCTTTCAACCCTTCATCCACAAACCCTGCATAATTTAACACTCAAATATGTTTTTTTTATCCTGCCCTTGTTGGACAGTGCACAGAGGTCACAGGATCTCCTAGCAGAGGTGAGAATCAGACATAACCAGCAACAAATCTCAAGTTGCTTTATTAATAACACCCATAGTGGTAGAATACCCCATAAAAACTTGGGAAAAAGGTGTTATACCATACTTTGGAGGGCAGAACTGCTTTCCATAATGCTGAGCGTGTATGCTTCCCTCTCACAGAAGTGCAATAACTTGAACAAGTCAGCAACTCGCAAAGTTGCACCTGCCGAACTGGCGGCAGAATGCTTTCTCCACAACTGACAACAAAGCCCGGTTGCATAATGTGCTGGATCAGTACCTGCATATGTATCTAGGTTTGTTGTCTCATAATATTCAGAATTATCTTCTTCTAAAAGTGACCTGAATGGTTTAGGCCCCATGCTCATATGAGATTCACATATTTCTTAAGCACTGTTCAGTGCCTGAGGCTTTTTTTTCCACACAGAGCCTCTTGATGTGCAATGCAGTGGAGAGCAATCAGTTCTCCTTCTGTGCGCCTCCATTTTCTCCTGCACACTAGAAACTGATCCACGTCTTTACCCAAATAGCAGTCACACCTTTGCTTGTTAGCCACACACCTTACTATGGAGAACTGTTCATGACCTAAGGTTGTTTGACTCATTAAATTTAAGTCCGAGAAGTCCAATAACAGAAGACTGAACATCAACTTGACAGACGATTATAACCATCTGAACTTGGTCTTTTATCTAAACCCTTGTGACACACTGTCTATCTTTGAGAAGTCACTAAAAATCAGGACCTAGTTCATCTACTGGACTGGATATTTGAGCAGGGATGACAAATGTAACTCCTCGTTTGTTGGGGAATACAATATCAGAAAGTTGAAGCATACTGCATAGGCTTCAGTTTTTTCTGAAAATCCCCCACTGTGACTTTTGTCTCTGACTTGGTTAATTTCTCTGCTTCTCTATAGAAATTGTCCCTTTACAGCACCATCATTTTGACATTTGCCTTGAAGTCATATTCTGTTTTGAACATCCCATTTCAGTTCAGTGGCTTCCTGAAGCCTGTTATCCCCTTCACGTCTCCACATATTTGCTTGTGTGTGTGTGTGTGTGTGTGTGTGTGTGTGTGTGTGTGTGTGTGTGGATATAGCAAAACTATAACTATAATTGAAAATAGGTTATTTGAAATTTTCTTGATACTCTTCTTTGGATAAGTCTGTCTTCACCATCAGCTTTCTTGTCAGCTAGGTAGCTTGAAGGTGAGAACCCTGTTTTCTCAGCTACAACTAGAATGCCCAAAATATATTTATAACTAAAACAGGTCAGAGATATAGCAAACAAGTTTGAATTTTGCACGTGTGGTAAGGTGCACAAATTAAATGCAGTGTTATAGCTACAACCAAGATTAGTAAAATGGTTAGCCTAACATGCTAATGTTTGCAAAAAATACACTTTGTATCTTATTACTTTTTAAAAATTCTTTTCAACAGATAAATTACGCACCAAACACTATACTACATATTTTTACAGCTCATGTGAAAATATCCTTTAAGACTTAAAAAATCCCAAACTTGACTCAGCTACCATTTTTATGGCTCCTAGATATCGTCTGGGTAATTGCAGTTTGGGAACAGTCCCAATGTTCTACAGTCAGTAATGTCTACAGTTCAAACACTGTAACTGCTTTGTTCCGTCCCAGTAAACAACCTCTGTACAAACTGTTTCTGCATGTGCTTCCAAATGGCTGTTCAAACAGATATGGGAGATTTGACACCAATTATGAACAAAACAAGAGATTAATCCACAGCATGAAAACAATTTTCTGATAACATTTAAAAATCTGAGAAGGTTAATGGAGCTAAATCTCCAGTGTCGAAGGTGTGATAATGTGTGATAGATCTCTTAGCTGGTTTTATTCTCCCAAAATGTATATTTGGAGCAAAGAGCCAAAAGCCCATCTGTTTGTAGTTCCAAAGAGATATAAAGAACCTGAGAGATGGGGAGAAAACTGCTTTTACATTATTTTCAAAGTGGCACACAGAAATAAAGTAGAGACACAAAGGAGGCATCGATATAAGCTAATTGGCATAGATGCACAGGATACCCATGAAAAACTCTGAATGCAACCTTTGCCAATGCAGCAGAAAGACAGCGCATGTAACGGATATCAAGAGGGATGAATTCGTGTTCTTCTTGTAGTAGAGAAGACTTTGTGATAAGTTTATCATATGACACAAGTTTTTAGTGGGGATAAGGAACATATCTGCAGTGCCAGTGTTTTTCTGGTAGAAAAAAGAAGAAGCGCAGGAAGACTTTTCTCACAGAATATGTCAAGTCATATCAGCTTCAATATAACACTGAGCCTGGCACTGTTCAGGACTGTCAGATGGAATATCTTTTCTTTCTTAAATGAAAACATCGATACGTGTGCAGACCTGGTACATTTTTTGTCCGACTTTGCAGAATTGTGTGTAAGTAATCACAGATGCGTGCACGTCTGTTTAGTTCAATGGTGCAGTCCTGGCAAAGACTCGCAGAATAGAGTGGTTTGTGTTCAAGCAGCACCTGCTCTGTGAGGCTGCGATTTCAGCCATACTCATTGTATGGCCCAGATCTGCCTCCACACTGATACAGCCATAAACCGTAATGGAGGCTAATGAGCTACACAGTTTCCCCGGTGCCTATCAGACATCGAACAGGGTCTGGGTAACCATAGAGTCACAGTGCTGCAATCTCTGACAATCCACTGATATGGTAGAAAAAGAAAACAAGAAGAGAGTGTTGGCTGATATGAATTGTGTTTCATCATTACTAAATTGCTTACCCGATATCAAACAGAACTGTCAACTCATTAGAGTCCAGCAGTGCCTCCACTCAAACCCATTTGTGTGGGGGAGGAGATTCAATTTTTCCCTGCGAACACTAGTGACCAGTATATATGAACCACAGCTCTACAACAGGGTTAGTCCCACCTGTGGTATTGAATGGTGGGTACGCTAAACTGATTTTGCCACTGAGAAAACACTCTTTTGTGTCGCATGCCACACGAATCAGTAAATTCATTCAGAAACTGAGACGAACATCTAAACTAAAACAGTTAAATTTCTAAACTATCGCTGCTTTTTTAACTTTTTGACCATCAGGTTAGATTTGGACAAAATGTTTCGCTTTTGTTAACTATAATAACCATGATGTGGGCCAAGGCATCTGATCTGGAAGGCTGAATTTGCCATCAGATTAATGGGAAAATAGGCATTAATGTACAGGGTGGGCCATTTATATGGATACACCGTAATAACATGGGACTGGTTGGTGATATTAAAGTCCTGTTTGTGGCACATTAGTATATGTGAGGGGGCAAACTCCTCAAGATGGGTGGTGACCATGGTGACCACTTTTGTTTTTTTCAATAGGAAGAGAGACATGTGACACATCAAACTTATTGGTAATGTCACAAGAAAAACAATGGTGTGCTTGGTTTCAACGTAACTTTATTCTTTCATGAGTTATTTGCACTGTCAGTGTGCCCCAGGGTGGCTGTGGCTACAATGTAGCTTGCCATCACCAGTGGATGTGTGAATGGGTGGATGACCGAATGTGTAAAGCGCTTTGGGGTCCTTAGCGACTAGTAAAGCGCTATACAAATACAGGCCATTTACCATTTACCATTATTTACAAGTTTCTCTTTGTTCACAGCCATTGACATGTCGAAGAGGTTAACACATGAGGAGCAGATCGAAATTGTGTTATCATGGTGTGGCACTTGATTTTACCAGTCAGAGTATGTTTCTAACTCAGATTAACAAAGATGCTGAACTGAAGACATTATTGCAACAACAACCGATACCGCCAAACCAACGTCTTCAAACGAGATCATACCTAAGCCAAACACCATGGCATGATGGAAGAGGCTGTTCTTTGAAAAATCCTGACACAGAGGGCCTGTGTGACTAAGGCTGTGAGTGGTTCTGCATAGTGATTGAACTCCGTCTAAGGTCTGTGACCGTCTGTGACAACTTTCTAACAGCTATCAAGCATTTTGGAGGAGAACAGGAGGCTAGAAACTGCCGCAACTAGCTAACGTAAGCTAAAGTGGCAGTTTCTGTTTTTGTTTTTGACGCTGTCGCCGGTACGAGATTCCGGAATGGCACCACTTACCTCAACATCCAGTTGTGAAAGCTGCATCAACCTGAGCCAAAAAGTGATCGAGCTGGAACAAAGGATATCCACGCTATACCAAATCCAGGGGGCTGAACACGAACTTGACACGATCCTCCTTGGCAAAGCTCAAACCACCGCTACTAGCGCTGAGCTAGCCGACACAGTGCACCACCCAGCTGCTATGTCCCAAGATCCCGCCAATAGTCAACACAGGCTCTCAACTTGGGTCGCTGGTGTTTCTGTCAAGGACGAGAACTCCTGGTTTCAGCTAGGGGCCAGACCCAAGGCTCTGGTCAGCTCCACTCCACTCCAACCAGCGCCATGGACCGTGGTTGAGACGCGTGGTGGCTGCAGAGGGGACAGGAGGATCCGTCTCTCGCACCCTCACCCCTCCAGCGCGGTAGTACTGGAGAATAAATTCAATGTCCTGGATCCTATGGACTTTCCTCCTCTGGCCGCTAGCCCTCGCCATCCAGCTGTGTCGCTGAGGTCTGCGCCATCTCCACCACTACGCCCCCGGAGCCGCGGCGGGCAACCCGATGCTGTGGTGCAAACTCACCGCGGAGAGCTGTGCTTTACCCCGGCTCCTCGGAGAAGAGGACCCACGGCGCGGGTACCTGGGAGTCACTCACGCAGTCCGGCTGGCGCATATCCATCTGAACAACCCCGGTGCCGCGGCGCGGGCGTCTCAGATGACCAGCAGCCCCCGGTGGGACCTCCTCTCTCCACGCTGGTCCTCGGGGATTCCATCGTCAGGAACGTGCGGATGAGGGGGGCGCTCACGCTGTCGTTCCCGGGAGCCACCGTTGTTGACATAGTGGACAGAATTCCCAACATTCTGGCATCCCACCCACAGGCCAACCGGCTCATCATCCACATCGGCACCAATGACATCCCCAAACAGCAATCTGAGCTGCTGAAGTTGGACTTCCTCCAACTCTTCAGCCTCCTTGGTCAGTTGCAGGTGAGTGCTTTTATCTCCGGGCCCACCCCCACCTGTGGCAGAGGGATAGGCCGTTTCAGCCGGCTGCTCAGCCTTAACACCTGGCTTTCCTCCGCCTGTGTCTCCCATGGCATGGGTTTTATTAACAATTTTGATGCCTTCTGGGAGAGGAGGCATCTTTTTGGGGCAGACGGGCTCCACCTCAATGCCTGGGGACGCCGTTTGCTGTCCGCCAATTTGGCATTTGGCGTACAGCACTCCCGCACACCGCCTTGTCACTACCCCAAACCGACATTACCTGCTGATCTGTCTGCCACTGACTGATGTTCCCCTGGTCCCAGCTCCTATATTTGTTCCACTTTTAACAGTAATACACAAAACTCTGGACTCGGACCTCTCTCTCCCACAGTCAACACAATACCC
>NW_005187402.1:6534501-6564943 GCF_000239375.1 Pundamilia nyererei | reverse complement strand
TTTAAAGTAACTTACCCAACACTGCGCGTTAGTCCCAACACTGGTCACCACCCATCTTGAGGAGTTTGCCCCCTCACATATACTAATGTGCCACAAACAGGACTTTAATATCACCAACCATTCCCATGTTATTATGGTGTATCCATAGAAATGGCCCACCCTGTAGAATACAGATAGTTTGAAGTGTGAATGAGAGTTTTGGAGAGGTTAAGTTGAGTGCAGATGGATGTGACTACAGAGGGAGAAGGACAGAAAATGAGTTCGGAACAAGAAAATGTGTTAAAGAAATTCCAGGAGTATTTGCATTAACTCTACAGCTGATGTGAAGTGTCGGCTTCAAGTACATAATTCACAGGCTCTATGGTCCCTGTCACTAATGGAAATTAGAATATCATTCAAGGTGCCCCTTAATGGCCACCGAAAAACACAGAACAGATAGTCAAATTTTGAAAACTAAACCTAAGGACATTTTTTTTCTCTTTTAACTTGATGCTGTCTAGAATGAATACAGCTGCATATTCCTGCATTCGAGTTTTTGCTACCTCCTTTTAGTTTGGCGGCAACACAGTTTGTGTTCATGTTCTACACCACAAAGCAGGAAGTCATCCCTGCTATCAGTCAAGTCATTCTGTATGTGTCGTGTCAGTTTGGAGCAAAAAGGAGATAATTAGAAGCTGCATCCTTTTATGCTGGGAATCGTAGAGACCCAACAAGCAGCAGTGCACTCAAACAGATCAGCCTTACTCACTTTACTTACGACTGCCATAGGCTGAGTCAGTATGGTTTGTGTGTATGTGAGTGAGTGTTGTGCTGTAAAGAGGTTATTTGTGGCAGACTACTGTGGGGCCTTTGTTTCCCTTGTCTTTTTGCTTCTGACAGAGGGAAGAAAGAAGTCTTGCGCACTGTGCTTTGATCACACACTGGAACAGCTTCAATACAGATAGAGGAATGGGAAGTGGGGAGTGAGATGGAGTGATGGAAATATGAAAAAGCTAGAGAGTAGAGTTTTGGGTTTGGTGGCGGAGCTCAAGAAGCGATTGACAAAAAAAAGTGCCGGCGTGAGATTCTCTGGATAATAGAAGCTCAGAGTTTTATGGATCTTAAATCAATGAATGGGGAATATTAAGTAGCGGGGGTAAAAGACTGAATAGTTAGGAAACTGAAACTGGTGCGTTTTCAAGGACACCACATGTGACTTGCACAATATGAGTAAAATTTGCCATGTGTGATGATACTGTTCACAAAAAAAATACTGAAGTGTTCATATTTGTTGCATGGTTCCTGTGTCTCTCTGCTTTTATATGTACACTACTAACCTACACTTGGAGAAGGCATGTCACCTTCTCCTTTTGGGGCTCCCATGAGGGTGCTTCAGAAATATGATGTATCTGGCTCATTGTTTTTTGGTTCCTTTACAACTGTAGCGAGAGCTTGTTTTGCATCGCCAGCAGTAAATCAGACCCATTCTTGGAGTAGGTTGGACTCCCACAAGATGCTCTTATCCACTACTCGAAATCAAACTGAAATCAGCCTGTTAAGAGTGTTCAGCAATCTGCCTAAAACTAGTACTAGAAAGATGTCCATAGCAGATCCAGGATATACTGGAGTTTTACATTTCTCGGCTGGCTTGGAGTTACCTTCAGAAGAGCTGTAGGAGATGGTCTGAACTGAACTCTCTTAGATCTGTTTTCTTGTATTTTTTATGTAGTCTTCAAGAATAGTTCTCCAGGATTCTTGAAGGACATTTCAAAGCTCTTCTTTGGATGTTGGTTGCCTTTTATTCAATGGTATAGCAATTTGATTCCACACTGCTGCGATATTGTTGACATCCAGGCTTCTTAGAGGCAAATCCATGACCTCTAGAGTTTTATTTTACTGTACTGGCAGTGAGTAATGCTTAAAAAAGAAGTGATTCCCATCAGATGCTTTCCAGACGGTACTGAATGGTAGAAGAAAATCTGTATCTTAATCCAACATTGACAACAGCGTTAACCGTACAGGCTGAACTGTAGCCACAAGCATGACAGAGCCTCCACTGTGTTTTACAAATGGCTGCAGCGCAGTTTTTGTGCAATTTGGCACACTTCGGCATTTTACCCTTCCTTTATACCTGCTTCATAGCAGCCACCCTTCCACTGAGAGGAAAGTAGTCAGTGCAGAAATATTTGAGAGGCTCAGACGGGTCTTTCATGTCCTGTATCAGGTCTTTGCTGGACCTTTCCCCCCCTCTTTCTTAAGACACGACTGAGATTCAGTTTATCTGCTGTAGATGAATTTTTGTTTGTTTGTTTGTTTTGTGGCTTATCACTTTTTTCCCCCCTCCTCAGTTTGTCCAGTTATTCAAATGTCCAGCAGCCAATGTCCAAAGTAAATCTTTCAGACACCTTCAGAAAGAGTGGAGAAATATTTTTAAGACCAATTTTCCCAAAAAATCATTAGGAAGTCTGGGTCCTCAAACATAAAATATAAAGCAATGATGAGAGCCTCAGAATTTGCACAGTACTGTATATTTAACTACGAGCTTTTCACAGCCTTGATTGTCATTTTGTGAGTCACAGAGCAGTTGTGTCTCTGGATCCTTTACACTGCAGTAATGCCGACAAAGGACCATACTTGTTACTTTAGAGTTTTATCTACGTTAGACTTTATTTTGTGGTGAACTGATCGAGAAGAAAGCCACAGACGGCTACAAATACCCTCTTTCTGACACAGAAAATTGTATTTTCCAAATTCGCTGAATGACACCAAAGTAGTCATTGCAGAAGCATCTGAAATTAAATTCCACACATTTTATTACACTGTATTCTTCCTGTCAAGTTTGTCCATTCTTTGTCGACCTACTTGAAACAGTTCAAAACCTTTAGTGCCTAAAGCATGGGCTTCAAAAAATGGAGACATTACAATCCCAAAATGAAAGCTCACTTTCTTTTTTCGCTTGTGACTCACCCAACCTCACATCTAGCAAAAAAGAAGCCAGAAAAAAGATTTGCTGCTTGGCATATTTGCTTCACAAACAGTCTGCAAGTCTTACTTACAACCCCATTAATAACACCCTTCTTGTAGACAATGAATATTTTTTATAAAGATCTCAAGTCTTTGAATCCTAGCGTCAAGTGTCCAGTTTACTGTAACTACCTGGTGTGGTGGAGTTTTTCAGAACTTTCCTTTTGGCACATGGCTTCAGTTATCAGTTACTTCTAGCAATCAAATTTAAAGGGTGCCATTCCCATTTCTCCCTCACTTTATCAAAGTATTTTTCCATTAGTTTTAGCACCTCCCTGAGGACAGTTATGGTCTGATTAGAAATTGTTGCCTTACAACAACAAAAACATCCGCTCGCCTTTTGTTCATTTACTACTATCAGATATCTTTGACATGCTCCAGGCAAAATAAATTTTTTCATGTATGTGTCTGTTTAATTATTTAACGGCAACAAATTGCCTAGGAACAAAGAAAATCATCCGTGCAGCGGTTTTTATCATAAAACTAAAGTGAACAAAGAACCCTTGGAACTTTTTTCCAATTAAGCAACAAACAAATGGAGCCAAAGAGCATTTTCACTGTTAAGCAGACAGAAACTCAAAGAAGTCCAGCCTCCTTCTTTTTTTTTTTTTTTTTTTTTTTTTTTTTTTTTTTTAGCAATGAAAGCTGTATTGTTTGAATTAATTGACCAATGAGGTTCAAAGAAAGATGATTTGTTCACATACTCATTTTTTTTTTTTGCCACTGAGAATAGTCTGAGAGAAAATTATAGGAGAGGGAGGATACAATATATATTAATGAATTATGTCTGCTCTGTCAGCAACATCCTGAAATCTATTTTTTCTTCCTTCACCCTCGGCCATCTGTGCAAGTTTGTTTTCACTGCTGAGTCCTCTGCTTGCATTTAGCTCCGGGGTTATTGAAAGACACCTGGCTACAAATGAAATATGGTGATAGGTGTCACAGCTTTTGCTACAGACACCTCTGCATGTTTCTTGCATTAAGCAAAGACAACACCTGGTGTCAGCACATCCACCGAAAGACAATACACCCAGGAATAAAATGGGTTTTGTTTTTGCTCAGTCATGGTACTTTCCTTTAGTTTTTAATGCATTTACATTCTTTGTGCACAGTCCACTTGTTTGTAGAGGGTTGTTTGATGTGAGATGGATTTGCATTTAAAAGCAAAGACAAAGTCATAGCCATTAAATTAAATAAAGTGATATTTATCTGTTTCTGCACAAATGTCCGTCCTCTTCTTTGTAGAGCAGTTATCTCCAATAAAAATGTAAATTTAGTTGACAGGTGGCCAAAACTGAAAACAGTGTCCCTGGAAATTTCCTGAATGAAATTGTATGTGGTTTGGAAGAAATACAGATGAAAAAGAATATATAAAAAATCTAAAATACAGAAAATATAATACAAAAAAAAAAATGATGGGTTACATGAGACAAGATTTATTTTATTCATCCTATTGCATGTTACCATAGTCAACTGAGCTCTTTTTCATATACACTCATCTTTACAGAGTCAAATTTAATATTTGTCCATCTACACATACAGGTGTGAAAAAGGACATGTTCACAGGACTCTATGCAGTTGTGTGAAGAAATAAGTGCACCCCATGCTTCAGTAGCTTATGGAAACACCTTTAGCAGCAGTAACATGACACACAAATCTTCACTATTTATCAATCTCTCACATCATTGTGGAGGATATTGGCCCACTTTTCTTTACAGTGTTGCCTTAGTTCGCTGACATTTGCAGGGGCATTTATGCGCTGCTTAATTAAAGTCCTACCACAGCATTTTAATTAGGTGAGATCTGGACTTTGACTGGGACATTGCAACACCTTCTTTCTTTGTCAGCAATTCTGTTCTAGATTTGCTGCTATGCTTGGGGTCATTGTCCTGTTACATGACTTAGTGACTGCAAAGTATTCTAGAGTCAAATGTAAAGCTATCTGTCTGACTGCTAAAGCTTAGATGAAACTAAGTTGAACATGAATTCCTTTGTATACCAAAGTGCCCAGGTTCTGTTGATTTGCATGAGCCCGAATCATCACCTCTTCACCACAATGCTAACAGCTTGTATTATGTGTTTGTGGTTTTCACCACATTTGGCCCTGTGCATTATGGTCAAACATCTCCACATAGGTCTGTTCCAGAGGTCTTGTGATTTTTTCAGACGCAACTTTCCAAATCTTAGATTAATTAATCAAGTGTGTTTGATTGATTAGCACCTGGCTGCTACTCACCCTTTTTTGACATTCTACATTTTATAGGTCTGCCTAGAATCTTGTGAAAACTTGCTTTTTACATGACTCTATAATTACTTGGCAAAGCTCATTTAGCAGTGACAGCACATCTTAAGTACCATGGGCTTGCTAGCTGTTTTCATCAGTGCAGTGTAGATAGTTGAGAACTTATCAGGTTATAATATCACTTTATTTTCAACAGCCACACAGACAGCTGCCCAGCTGGGGTTTAGTGTTCAAAAATGAATCTGTGCATCTGCTAATTGTGCTTTCCAGCTTGTACTTTTGAGTGGAATATAACGGGTCATTTCAGCAGATGATTATCCTAACACGTCTTTTATTAATATCTGTAATCCTGTGAGCCAGTCTAGTTCACTGCTTTTTAAAAACATGCCACAATTGTCTATGTGATATACTCTGTCTTCACCCAGTAAACTGGGTTTAATCTTAACCAACCTCTTATATATTCAAAATGAAAGCTTAGAAGAATGGCTCTAAGTTTCTCCAGTTGTCTCAAAATCTTGCATCACTGTGAGCATTTGTTGTCAGTTATATGTTTGGACTATGGCCACAGATGCTTCTGCGTTTGTTGCTCATGTCTTTGTGACACTGTGTAAGATAAACAGTTGTTGCAATCCGTTGCTTCTCGGTTGTGTAAGTGTAACCTGTTTCTTGCCGATGCTGTCAGAAATAGGTATAACATGTCTTTCCTGAGATTGCCTTAACTGACAGATCCACAAGAAAGCCAGGACTTTTTGTTACGTAAGGGACACATAAGGGAGATAGTTACATGTGCAATTGTCAGTCAGGGTACAAAATATAAGTATGACTGTCTTTTGAGTGCAGTGTTATTTTCTTTTCAGCTTAGATTCAAGCTAATTGTCTTTCAGAAACCACAAATGTCAACATGCAACGAGAAACAGCAAGAGATTCTAAATGTTTACCATAGGTAACACCCCAGAGGGCATTTCTCTTTATAGTAACAGCACTCTACTCAAACTACCCTTAAAACAGCAGAAGAAAACAAGGTTAGCATGACAAGTAAAAGGAACAGGCAGGGAGCAGGTTTCTCCTTAATGCCAGTGAATTCCTGCAGCAAGCCAAAAAGCAAACAATCAGTGTTGAGATGTTTAGAATCAAATTGGCAATTGGTTCGCAATCAATGCAGGAGATAAAAAAGAGACTTGAAAATTTCTCTCTGATCTGTGGCATTTAGTGAAAGATGGAAACCAGCCTACGCCAGATCAGACAATGCTCAACTCAGATCACTCCCACTGTAGCTTCAGTTATGACAGGAAGCGCAGATTAATGACAACTGCTTTTAAATATAACAAGCTTTTGTCCTATTTAGGATAAGATGAAAGCACGCAGGAGTGTAAACTGGGCACAAGTCATTAGGAAGCATACAGTTGCTTTGATGGAAAGTAAAGCGGATTATTACCGGAGTCTTTTAAACCTCAGTATATCAGAGAATGTAATCATCTCTGTATGTAAGCCTGGAAATGGTTAAGTGTTGCTGTGTTTGTCTAACCTTGTTATTGCTCAGAAGCCCATAGCCACAGCATTCCAAGGATTTATCTTACTAATACTGATAAAACTAATTACACGTTACTGATTATGTGCTATAAACAGTGAATGGTAATGCATCTTTCTCACTGAGATCAATAGAATTGAAATTGTGTTCAATAAAACACATCTGAATCTGAAATGAATCTGAAATGAATAATCAAATTACAGGTCATGGAAATTATACACAAAGATTTGCCACTAATTCCCAAAACAAAACAGCTTTCTCATATTCTTTATGTAATTATCAGTACAATAATGCAAAAATAGGACTGATTGCCGCTATCTACTATCTACACTATCTACACTATCTACTTAACTTCTACTTAATTTTTAAATGCCTGTCTTACAATAAAGATCAATGTCTAAACCTATCCGTGGTAATATGTTTCCCTAGATTCTCACTAAAGAAATATCCTAGAGGTACTCATCTGGAAAATCTACAAGGTTTCTAATCAAAATATTTTAACGGCCAAAGGACTACTGATAAAGAATGTGAATGACTACAACTGCATCGCTGTCATGGACATTACTGTCTGCTACGTCTGTGATTTCACTGACAAAATAACACTTAAAGGATAGAGTCTAGACCTGGGATCAATACGTTGGAGAGGTGATTTGCAACTACTTATGTTAAGCTGATTCATGTCCATGCAATGAAGTGAGCTGAAAGAAGGTCAGGTTGTACGCTTAATGGCCTCAAGACACAGACTGAGCTTGACAGGATACCCTTTAAAAGAGGCCATGGTATGCTTTTTTGGCTGTTTCTTTAGTGTGTTATATAGGATTTTCTGTACATGTAAGGTCATAAAGCCAGTCTATATATGCCACGTAAAAGACGCCCAGTCTATCCCACAGAAATCCACCTTGCAACATTTGAGTGGGATAGAAATCTGGGATTTGACAAGATCATTCCAATTTTTTAACCCATTCTTTGGTGAATGAGTTGGAGTGCTTAATAAGATCTACATTTTAGGAACTTATTGTAGTTACAGAGACAATGCTCTGTTGGTATTTCAAATGTGTCTGCTTTTTTATAGTACAGATAGAGGTTAACAATGCAGATGTGGGTGATGTCTGCACAGAGGGAATGCAGTTTGTATGTGTAAGGGTGACAGAGAGGATGCTGAAGGTGAGTTGTGGAAATAATAACAGTCATTTCAGTTAAAGTACCCGTTGTTCGACTTATATATTCTAGTGCATCTCAAAAGAATTAGAACAACACGGTTTAACTTAAAAGTTGCGATTGTTTTCATTTAATGCACAGTACAAAGCACAATAGTACATCGTTTTGCACATCCTCTACAGTAGAAATAACAAATAAAGTTTTACAGTCTACAGTTTAGACTAAAATGTCAATCATATATATTTAATCTTTGTAATATTTATAACTGAGCTACTTGTAAATAGTAGAGCTATTTCTTATATTTTTTATAACTCTGTAATACTTCGTATTATTTCATTTAGTTAGTTTGTTACTGTTCTTATTGTCTTGGAGCAACTGTAACCACATTATTTCCTCAGGCACTAATAAAGTATTCAGATAAATGCTGACAGTGATGTCTTGACTTGGCTTCATGTTGTGGAAGGGTTTATCTTAAGCATGGAGAAAAGTCTGTAATCACCCACTTTAGTTGTCTTTTGTGGTCTTTCAGGCTTTTTGGTGTTGTTTAGCTGTCCTTCTTTTTAAGAATGTACCACATATTTAATTTGGTCACTCCTGACTTTTTTGCAATCTTTCCGATAGATTTTTTCCAGCCTCATGATGGCCTCCTTAACTGATTGCTCCCGCAGAAATACTGACCAGTGGCAGGCACGTTTTTTTGTTGCTTCTGAAAAGCCTGCCGTTTAAACTGTTAAACTTCTTGACTGTGGCCTGCAGGCAATTTCATCAGGGACACTTAGAATCAATTATGAGGGAACCGGCCTCACCTGGCTATGAAGCTGCTAGTCAGTCATTCAGTTATCCAATTACTTTTGAGCCTATGAAAATGGAGGACTGTGTGTAAAAGCAATGGCTGTATTACTTTAAGTTTAAGTTTCTGAAAAAAAAAAAAAAAAGTTGAACGTCTGGTGTCCTGGTGCAGCCACACCAACCTGGTGCTGAATGCCCAGAAGACAGTGGAGATTATTGTGGACTTCAGGAAGCACACAGCTCCACTCCCCCCCATCATCCTGACTGACACCCCCATCACCTCTGTGGACTCATTCCGCTTCCTGGGTACCACCATCACCCAGGACCTGAAGTGGGAGCCCAAAATCACCTCCGTCATTAAGAAAGCCCAGCAGAGGATGTACTTCCTGAGGCAGCTGAAGAAATTCAACCTGCCAACACGGACGATGATGCAATTCTACACTGCAATCATCGAGTCCATCCTCACCTCCTCCATCACCGTGTGGTACGCTGGAGCCACTATCAGGGACAAACAGAGACTGCAGCGTGTTGTGCGCTCTGCTGAGAAGGTGATTGGCTGCAGACTCCCATCTCTGCAGGACCTGTACACCTCCAGGACACTGGGGCGTGCAGCTCGGATCTCAGCTGACCCTTCTCACCCTGGACACAGTCTGTTTGACCTGCTCCCCTCAGGCAGGAGGCTCCGGTCCATCCGCACCAGAACCTCTCGCCATAAGAACAGTTTCTTCCCCTCTGCTGTCGGACACATGAACAATAACCGTATGACTGTTCCCACCACTAACACATGACCCTACGCTGTGTCACTGCATCATTCCATGTTTGGCACTGATCACCACCTGCACTCATGTATATATCTATCTATCTACTTAGCACTTTTAATTCTTATTCTCATTTTTATTTTCATGTCTATTTAAAAGCTTAATTTATAACAGTATTTATAACAGTATGTTTGCACTGAAGCACCGCAGCAATTTCCTAATGTTGTAAACCCGCTCAACATTTGGCAATAAAACCCTTTCTGATTCTGATTCTGATTCTAATGCAATACTTTTATTAAATAACTAGGATTAAAACTGAAAGTCTGCACTTTCACAGCACTTTTTAATCAAGTGCTGTGGTTAAAAAAGTAATTAAATACACTTTATTTATTACTTTTCCTAGTCATTTGTAATTTGTTACACTATTCATTACGTGACTTTCTCATTACTTCATATAATGTCATTGAATGCACTGTCTCACAACTACCAATTAACAATATTAACCTTAGGTTACAATTCCACACATGAACACAAATCCCTATCCTAATGAGGACACACATATAATCATTCTTTTAGTATTTCCATATAAACACAAACTAAAGATAAGAACCAGCATAAAGACACTTCAAAGTGACCCAATGACTCTACTTTAGAGACACATACCTATTAAAGTTCGGCTATGGCTGCTGAGCTGGGATAAACTTTGACGTCACTCTGGGTTCTTGGCTAGCTTTATGTTAGCAAGCTGGGCAGGTGCATAAAGGTGCTAAAGTTTTGTTAGCAATATAATGCAGATGATTTGGCCCTGGATGTAGTTTTTGTCCATAGCTTCGCTGTAGTTTGCTTCACCATCTTCCTCCTTCCAAAGGTGAGCTACAATCAGCTGATTGTTGCATAAGTGTGCAGGAAGAAAAAAAAGCACATTTGTTTGAGTTTTTTTCTTTTCTTTCTCTCCAACCAGTGCACAGATAACTGAAGAACATTTGTAACACAAGTAACAATATAATTATAACTGTAAAGTGCTACTGTATTTAGTACTGTAACGCTTTACACTACTACCGAAAAATGTTATGTGATTTCAGTTGCAACCAACACTTATTTGATTTAAAACATTTTCTGATGGTGTACAGAGTTGTTATGTGTAGCTTAGTTTCTAACATAAAAGTCTGGCATAACTGGAATGGGTCAGAAATAGGTAACATATTGACGGTGACATAAAACAATAGGGGGCATGATTTCAGAGCTACATAGTCATGCAACCACGTTAGATAAAGTGCACAAACAACATTGGCTCTGTCCAATAAACTGGGACATCTTATAGTTTTATGATCATTAATTTGACTGAGAGTGATAGGTGTTAATTGGGCAGTTTTTTTAAATTCTGAAAAGAACTTTAAAATAATGTTAAATATGATTGTTTTACTGTCAGGTATAGAAAATGGATCAGACCCAACAGGTTCACCGAGCTGTGCATCTTCAACTGGTGAAAAACTATGGAGTCGTTACTTATCCCTTTCAAATAAATAGCATTATTTGGGAGACTGAAACCTTGTTTATTCACTCTTTGCATGATATTCATATTTGCATGAAATTCTCCAAAATTATTAATACAGTGTAGAACTTCACGTCATTAATTTGCATTGTCTTCCTAAAACCAGAAGAATGAAGGATGAATCAAAAAAGTAATTTAATTTCCAGCCACCTGTTTTTATATTCAGAATTTTTATATTTACATAAACCTTCTCTTGCTTGTCTGATGTGAAAAGGTTTAAGTATAGAATGTAGTGGCGGTAGGCTTGTCAAATACATTGTGATGTACATGAATCACGGCACTTTTAAAAACTCCACTGAAGAGAGATGAAAAACAGTATTAGTTGAAAACACAAATCTGTCTGGGGCAAATGTTTATCGAGAGCTCTTGTAATTATGTAATTTTGTCTCGTATTATCTTCTACAAAGGTTTGGTAGCACCTAACTGGAGAATTAGTACCTTGGGCTGTTTGTATGAATAAGCTCCTAACATTTGAAAAACTGTTGAAAGAAAACATGGGACTGCCTTAGTAGTTCTGGAAGTTCTGTTAAAATTTGCATTACGTGTGGATGGAAACTTGTTTGATGTGACTCTTCTGCTAGCCTAATGTGTTTTGCTGGGATGTACTGATAGCAGCATACCCAATGCACCTATTAGAATATCGAGCCAGTGGCTAAATGTCTGTTTGTTCAATGTTGCAATGTGTTTATATTTATAATATCTTCTTTTTTCTTTTTTTCTTTTGCCCACAGGTGTTAACCGTACTAGCAGTTGTCACAGAATGTGCCAAATTATATGCTTTTGATATCATATAAAAACAGAAGCATGTATATGATTGCTTTTATCCATCACCTAGTAATTCTTTTGGCATGCCATGTTTTGAACACCTGTAATTAGCAAATTATTACCCTGTGCAGTAGCTATTGATTCAAGGAAAAAAAAAATCAAAAGATACTAACTGTGTTTAAGACATTTCAATAAATGTCATACACAGACTGCCACACAACACCTTGGAGATGCAATTGCCTTGACTGAGGAGTATTATCATAAAGATCTGCAATAGAAGAAAAATACCAAAGTACCAAAATTTAAAATAGCGTGTGATGGGGCATGGTTTTTTCCAAATTCATAATCAGGTTTTCGCATTATGAAAATGCAGGGGTAAGAAATGCCTACCACAAAAAGAATTATATGAAGGAGATTGGGCAATTACTTGTTCAAACCTTGGAGGGTGTGAAGACTAGAGATGGGAAAAGTAGGGTGAAGAAAGAGAAATATGGAAGGAAAGAACAAAAGATTGAGTGCGAGAACGAAATGCTAATAAAATGAGACAAAAGCGCTGCTAGTAGACTGGAGGGTAGATTAAGCAGGAGGTAGACTGTTTCATTGCCACCAACAGCAACAAATCCCCCAATAATAACTGCACCCAATTTCATCAGAGTGTTGCAAAATAAAGAAATAAAGGAATGCAGCTTTATGCATCAAAGCGTGAAAAATCCTTCTGTGGCTGAGAGCTGGATGCCAGTGGTCTCCTTCCTGGTATTATGGCAGATCTTATCAATGACGGGGGGCATTTTGTTGGCAGGATTACCCAGGCTTGTGAAAGGGGATATTCATTAACTCCTGTTGACATCTCACAAAGCGATCATAATCCTGCAGAGGAGAAGAGGACGGAGCATGTGAACTGGAACGGAAGCTTTGTGCCGCTCAGTGGCACCGAGATGTAGCTACCCTTTTTTTCTGCACAGAAATGCCAAAGGTTCCCTTACAGAAGAGTGCCTTTCCCAGCAATACAGAGGGCACTTAAGCGGTAAATAAAATCATACTGTGACTACAAACCAGAGAGGATGGAAAAAACCTGGGTGTAGCATCAAACATCACCCTGGAGGTTTTCTAAAGGGAGTTTCGTAACTTGGATTTGTGTTTAACACTCAATGCCATCGGTCACTATCTGAGATCACTCAGGCTGAGCTACAGTCAGAGAAGCAAGTAACAGCCTGAGTGTGACTAGCTGTCAAGCAAGCATGCCCCTAGAGAGGGAAGTATGCTTACACAAAGCTCTGGGAGGACTTCCAGCATCTGAAACTTTTTCAATGCATTAAAGGTGGGGCTTTCAAAAGACAGTTCCTCAAGCTTATCCAATTTATTCAATTTCCTCAATTCATCAAGGTGAGAAAATAAAGAGGGCTAGTGTGACAAGTTAAAATAACAGAAAACAAAAAAGAGAGCTATGCTGTAGCAACGTGAGACACAGCGAGAGTCTCGGCACTAATGAACATGGCTTGTCACTGAAAAAATTTTCTGCACAAATTTTTTTCTGCCAGTTTATTACTTGACAGTTTTTTAAGGTTACAACAAGAATTATACTTACATTCCAAAAAACATCCCCACTCTGGAAGACCGCAGAGAAGACCTGGACAGTTTACCACAGTATACTGATGAGTGTTTTGAGCACGCTGTTGTGGCAAAACAGAGGTAACAAGGTGCCAAGTCCCTCCAGCAGTAAAAGAATGTCATACTCGAAACTAAGCTGCTCTGAAAGCTCACCGGAGCCAGCTTCTCCTCAAAACAGCGACATGGTGGACATTTGCATGTCGTAGTTAAAATCTCTCACTCAGGAAATGACCAGACTCTTGGAAGAAAACAAAAATAGCTAAGAAAATGTTATCGAGCTCTGGGTCCGCATAATGAGGTGCAACTTGTTGTTTTCAGGAATACCAGAGAAGGTAGAAGACGATCTGGAAACATCAGTGAGAGAATTCATCCAAACCGACCTATAATTCCCGGAGGATGTAGTTAAAGCCATATCTTTTCATCATATTTAGTCTGGAAGGTCAAACGTCCAGATGCACGCAGACTCAGACTGATATTGGCCAAATTCGAACACTTCAAACAAAAACAGCTGGTGAAGAACTGCACCCAGGAGCTTAGAGGAATGGACATAAGCGTGAACGACCAGTTTCCCAAGAGATCCTGCTCTTGCTTTATCGCGACCAAAACATTGCGCCATGGCTGTACTGAGTCAGGTGACCTCTATTGACAAAAACGTCTTTTTCAGATTTTTTTTTTCCAGTGTTCTTTCCCCCTAACAGAGAAGTCTACAGACTGTAGAAGAATTAATGCTGTTCTAATCAGCATAGCCTGTTTCCTTTCCTTTCTTTTCTTTTTCTTGTTATTTTTAGGTGACTCTGGAATAGTTATTTGTTGACTGCACTGTTTTATTTCTCTTGTTACTTTTCACATATTTTCTCTTCTCTTTCTGTACTCTTTATATCTGCTTTGCCTTATTAACACATAGCCTAAGCATACAGCACACACATATACACATAAACATACCACACACACACACACACTCACTCAGACACACCAACATACAACACCGAAGCATAAACAGCCACACCACACACACACACACACACACACACACACACCTTTAGTGAGCATACACTAAAGGTGTGTCTAAACACACCACCAGTTAGTTTAATCATGACCACACAGATATGTCAATGGAACGAACGTGGAGTTGGTTCCAGGGAAAAGAGGCTTAAAATTACTAACTGGTTAAACGACTTGAAGGCAGACATTATCTTTCGACAGTAGACTCAAAACATCTGCACACACACTCACTTCTCCACAGTTCCCTCACATGTACTCAGCCTGTTACAACTCATAACAAAGAGGCATAGCCATATTAAATAATAGAAGAATAATCTTCACTCTTACCAGCTGTGTAATAGATCCAGAAAGAATATTTATAATACTTAATTTATGTATTCAAAATATAGATCTGTGTATTGCTACTACATATTGACCAAATGTTGATGACCCCTCCTGTTTTTATACATTCTGGTGTCCATTAAATCCAGAAATAGACGGGCTCAGTACAGCAGTGAGTCAAAAGAACTGGCATGAAATAATACATGAGTGATTTTGGTCTTTGCAATGCTTTGAGTTCACATCACCCCAATCACAGGGATTATACCTTTTCACCAGTACACCACTCATATTCTCGCTTGGACTACCTTAATTAGCAGCTCGATTATGAGGGATATTACAGACACTCAGATTCATCCTATCACTATTAGCGATCATGCACTGGTGTCTATCTCTCTGAGAGAGAAGTGAATCACACCACCAATTAGGAGCTAGAGATTTAATACATCATTAGCTAAAGAACAGGATTTAATTAATTATTTCAAAAAGGAGTGAAGAACGAATTTAGAAAACAATGACTTGCCAGGAATATCTCCATGTGTTCTTTGGGAAGTTGGACAGGCAGTAATGCGGGGCAAAATATACTGCTCCCATAATAAAATAAAGAAAAAAACACTTATACACTTATAGGACTCAACTGGGACCATTACTCACGATCCACAACAAATAAATAAATCTTTTGAAGTCTTTTATGAAACCTAATACTGATTACAGATTAATCCACCTGATGCGGACAATATCCAACTTTCACAAAGAATTTTGGCATAAACTAGCACCTGCTTTTTTCAGACTGATAACTCGGATTCAGAATGATCACACAACTCCAAACATGAACTCTGCATACTCTGCAAGGCCCTTGCCAAAAGATGAGAGAAAATCTCTCCATTTGTCAAAGTATTTGACTGAGGAAACTGAATTTATTTTTTAGCAGCTCTACACAAATTTGGATTTGGTTCATTTTTCATAAATTGGATCAGAAAACTACACTGCTCTCCAAATGCTGTGTAAAGATTGAATCTTTGGAAAGTAATTTGTAAATATTAAAGGAATTAAAACTGAAAATACAGACGATAAAATAAGCCTGTATGCTGACGATGTATTACTTTTCCTTGGGAACACACAAACTTCTCTTTTTAAGACAATCGCACTCATAAGTTCTCATTCATATTAGGCTATTCCGTTAACTGGAGTAAATCATCAGCTTTGCCCCGAACCACTCCACTGTAGTTGGGTAACATTAGATATTTAGGTATAAAGTTTTCTACCAAGTTCTCAGACTTGGTACAATTGAACCATATTCCTCTACTAAAAATGGTATAAGTGTCATAATCCGGCTGTGTGCAGACAGGAAAGGACCCAAACGAAGACTTCATGGAGGTGAAAGTAAACTCCAAAACACAGCTTTATTTGCTGAATGGCAAGATAGTACAAAGCCATACTGGGAATAATTAAGAAAACAAAACGGGGAGACACACAGAGAAACACACACAACCAAGAGGGAGATCACAATGCTGGACAGAAGAAAACAAAGGGTTTAAATATACAGGAAATGACGAAGGGACAGGAAACAGATGTACAACACAGCTGGGGCAAATTAAACACAATGAAACAGAGGACGCAAAGCTAAACATAACACATATGATGAGATACCTTCAAAGTAAGAGAAGCAAAGCAAAACATGGCGCACACAGACAGGAGACTACCAAAGTGAAACAGGAAGTAACGGGAACACACACACACAGAGGTTCAGCCAAACACCGAGACATGACTGACTGAGGAAACATGGATAAACATGGCAGGAAGGGGAAAACAGAATGAAACATGAGGATGAAACAAGACCCGAGAACTCACACAACCTGCATAAACACAGACAAAAGGAGAAATAAATAATCAAGGCACCAAACACGGAATATAAGAAACTCAAAATAGAATAACTAAAGACTACTGATGAACCAGAACATAACCTATAATACAAGAATACAAGAAAACACAAAATGCTAGGACCCAAAAGGACCCAGAACCATGACAGTAAGATGATCTCACACATCAGAATACCTTATTTATCACTCATGGGAAGAGCCAGCATGATTAAAATGATGGTTCTGCCTAAAATAAACTACTTGTTTTCACTGGTCCTTAATAAACCCTCGAATCCCTCTAGTTTAAGTCACTAATGGAAAAAACAAACCATACAAATACATCTGAAAACTCTACAAAGGCCAAAACACAATGGTGGTCTTGAAGTATAAAATTTTCATTACTATTTCTTATCCAATAGATTGCTATATGTTTCAAAATAGATCAAACCAAGCTCGCCAGACAGCCCTTGGCTTGACCTAGAACAAGCATTCTGTGATAAACTAAAATCTCTAATCTGCCTTTCATAAGATTCAGCATTAATTATCATAACTGCATTAAAAGCCTTAACTTAAACACCTCGTTGACAGTCTGATGGGAATTTTTTTAAAATAACTAAATCTACGCTTGTTCCATGTAAACTAACACCCATTCGGAACAATCCAGATTTCTGTCAGAAGAAAAAAAAAAGCTAAATTTTCCATCATGGCACGAAAAGTGAATAAAACCAGTAATATGTAAACGACTTGATTCTGGGTCAGAGTCTTGTGTGCAGGAAACTAAAGAGCCAAATTAAAACTACACTTATTTTTTTAGTGCTATAAGTTATGGACAAACTTCAACCACATTTCACTCCCCTACCCTGGTGACTCTATAACTGCTATATAGTGCTGTGTTAGGTTTACAATATTTACAACCAGTCACCTTACCAGCATGTGGCGAATGGTTATGGCAGTTTCTTTAATATAAACACTCTATCCACAATGAATACATTCTGGAAGCGAACCAAAGCAAACTAGTATTTTTAAAGCAGGACAGGTTATAGGATTAAAGCACAAACCTGAGAACACAGTAATGTCCAGCTCTCTTCCATCCACTTTTTCACCAAGCTTCCTGCAGTGTCCACAATACCTTGATGAAAAATGCATCAGCTGTCTCCGCTGCCCCTGTTTCTCTGTCCTCCCCCTTCCACTCATGGTCTAGCAGAAAACTCGACCAAAATCGGACAGGTGAAGTTGTCAGTCTAGACAGGCAGGTGTGAACCAGGATGACTGTCCTCACAGAAGTGTGCCTGTGCACAGTAATTACTCATGCAAGTGAGAGGTACATTTTGAGATGCAAGCAGAGGAGGATAAATATACAAATCATCTGTGACCTGTATAAAACTGACAGAGTTTGACTGAAGCTTGTTATTTCAGCACTAGCTTTAATGTGACATACAGTAACCTTTAATTGTCTATTCGTCTTATTTTTCTGCTCATTTTGCATGAAGGACACATTAAAGATTATGGATTATAAAACCATCTATACAAATATAAATCTGTAATTAATATGATTGTGTTATATATCCAAGATCTGGAGTTGATTCTTGTTGTTAAACTTGCATGTATTAGCTGTTCACTGGAACTCTCGGTACGAGGAGCAGAGATAATGATAGAGACAATCATCAGGCTGAAAAATCAAAAGGCACCTATCAGACATGCAGGGGTGAAATCAACAATGTACATTCTTAAATGAAAGGTTGCACTGGCCAGCTCAGCAACAGAAAGCAACAAAAGGTGTCAAGGTCACCCCGGAGGACAAAAATGCTTAAAAAGTTTAACAGTTTTAATGACATGGTTTCCAGGAGCAACAATAACAATGGATGCCACAGGTCAGTATATCTGCAGGAGCCTAGGAAGAGTTTTCAGGTAAGTATCTTAGCTGGATTAAAAAACTGGAACAGCATTCAGGTAAGTCTGTTTTTTAGATATGTTTCCAAACAGGGAAGAGAGCGTCTTTTCTTCAGAGCTGTGCAGGCTGAGGCTCTCTTGGGTGAGTGTCTTTGGGCAGGAACGCTTCTTTCGTCTTCAAAGCTGTAACCAGTTCTCAAATCTCTGGGCAAGTAAGTAATATTAACAGGTAGGGAGAGAGTGTATCTGTTAAGTAGCTGGTTGAATAATTCACAGGATTCCCTCTATGATTGAGGATAAGGCGGTACAGAGCTGGCAGAAACACAGAGGTAAGTAAAGCAGAGTTATTAGTAATCCTAGATAAACTACCACATGTGTAGGACAACAATCTGGGATTCTGGGTTTAAGTACTGCACTGATTGAAGGTGGCAAACAGGTTTGCAAGCTGCAACCTACTGAGACCACCAATGCAAGAGATTGGTTAATACCATCTTCACCAACATAGACATAGACAGAGGAAAGAGTGACAGGAGCAAGAGGGAGAGAACGAGAGAGAGCAGGAGTTCAAGGAGGACAAGAGGAACCATGAGAATGGTAAATGGCCTGTATTTATATAGCGCTTTACTAGTCCCTAAGGACCCCAAAGCGCTTTACACATCCAGTCATCCACCCATTCACACACTGGTGATGACATTGTAGCCACAGCCACCCTGGGGCGCACTGACAGAGGCGAGGCTGCCGGACACTGGCGCCACCGGGCCCTCTGACCACCACCAGTAGGCAACGGGTGAACTGTCTCGCACAAGGACACAACGACCGAGACTGTCCAAGCCAGGGCTCGAACCAGCAACCTTCCGATTACAAGGCGAACTCCCAACTCTTGAGCCACGATCGCCCCACACATGAGAAGGGACGGAAGACCATGGAAGACATAACAAAAATACTCAACAATCAAGAGATGCCTTCATGTAGAGAAATTCACAGGGTTTACAATAAGATGCAAAGCACTGGTTAAACCCAAAAACAGAAAGACCAAATATCCTGCCCAGAACCTACCCAGTACTGAAAAAAATTAACAAATAAAACCAAAACGAACTGGTACCAGAATGATGTGAAGAAGAAAGAATGTAGTAGTAAAGAAACAGCTCATGATCTCAAGCAGACTACCTCACCTGTCAAACATGTTTCACTCGCTGGGCCCACGTCATCATTTTAGGTTTGATAGCGTTTTAAAGGCTTGGACTTGAATTAAACTGCGGTTTGGGGAAGGCCTCGAAGGGGACTTGCGGCAGCTCCGAGGCCTGGCAGATCCCCATGTACTAAATAAAGGTGGAGAAGTTAAAGAACTGGAAAGGGCATATTCAGCCAAATGCTTCAAAACTGACAGCTGGACTGCTTTTCACAGTGCAAATGGATAATGACCCAAAGCATGTAGCAAAAGCAAAGAGTTTCTAAAGGCAAAAAAAAGGGATATTCTTCAGTGGCCAAGTTTGTCATGCAGTCTCAACCCAGCATATCATACTTTACAGTTACTGAAGATAAAACTGAACATAGAAAGACTCACAAATGAGAGAGCGGCTGCAGTAAGGGCCTGGCAGAGCATCTAAAGGGAGCAAAATCAGCATTTGGTTCAACACTTTAAGCAGCACTTTAAGTATGTAAAAAGTGGCAATATACTATTAAATGTTATGTTTAGATTGACAAATCTTGATTTCAAAACTTGGAACATAAACAGTATTGTTATGTTAACTATTTCCATAATATGGATTTTGATTAGCTGTTTGAGACACCTTCACAATAAACAAAGTCTGTCAGTCATCTTTTAAATGTCTCCACATATGAAAAGTGAAGTCACATCAGTGTCTCTTCTTACACAAATCTGTTTAATTGATTCACTATTCATCTCCCGCCTCAGTGATTAGGCCTATTAAAGCTCTTTTAATGGGACAATCTCATTCTAGTGATTGATATTTGGGGAGAGGAAAGTACAGCTCCTTGGGGGTTGGACTGCTAGAGTTTGCAAAAAGCTTGCAATTAAAAATGGTCTCAGCTAGATTTGGACAGAGCAGACAGGGTTCAAAGGAGGCCATTACTTTAGCCATTTATGAATTAGATTGTACTTTGGAAAGTATTTAGAACATTTCTTAGTAAGGAGAAAGTAATGACTTTTTTTTTTTGCTAGATTTCTATATATGAAAAAAGGTTTGAGAATCTTTTGGGATTACCAGGATTTTTGCATTTGTTCATGACAAAATGTTACAGTCACAGATGGACACAACCAGATTAAAAAAAACAAAAACAAAAGCCTATTTGGTGGCTGAAGAGTAGAAAAGGTCATCTACTAATTGTAAGGTTGGTGGTTTGATCCCTGGCTGCTCCAGTTTGCATGCTAAAGCATCCTTGGGCAGGATATTGAACCCTGAACTGCTCTAAATGAGTTCATTAGAGTGTGAATGTTAGATGGAAATCACTTAGATCAGGCGTCTGCAACCTTTAACACCCAACGAGCCACTTGGACCCGGTTTCCACGCAAACGAAAACACTGGGAGCCGCAAATACGTTTTGAAATCTAAAATGAAGCTAACACTGTATATATTGGTTGTTTTTCTTTACCTTTATGCTTTGTGTGAACAACTAAAGTAAGTAAGTAAAGTTTATTTATTAAGCGCCCCAGGGCAGCTGTGGCTACAATGTAGCTTGCTATCGCCAGTGTGTGAATGTGTGTGTGAATGGGTGAATGACTGAATGTAGTGTAAAGCGCTTTGGGGTCCTATGGACTAGAAAAGCGCTATACAAATGCAGGTCATTTACCATTTCACAGACAGGCAGTCACAAAGCGCTGTACACAAATATTAAAATAAACAATAAAATCAATAGACATTATACACAATGTAAAAGATCAAATGTAAATAATGTAAAGAATATAAAATACGTAGATCATTTGAAAAGAAATGTTTTCAACTGCTTTTTAAAAGAATCCACAGAGGACTAACGTGTGTTGCTTATGAAATCCATGAAGTGCTACAGAGAAAATTACGTTTTATTTATGTAATTAACACATTTTGAACTCTTAAAGAATATAATAAAAGGAAAGACACCCAGCTGAACTAAAATGATCCATGTAGCAAACAAAAACTGTTGTGAGCCGCCAGCCTTATATCGCCTTTGGGCTTTTGGAGCCTTGACCTGACTTTTTAAAAATAATTGGGAAAAAAAGCACTATGCTGCTAATAAAAAAAAAATAGATATTTGCAAAATTCTGCCTAAATATGTATTTTACCTGGTTAATGTGTGTGGCAGGGCGTGGTCTGCAGTGCCGCTGTATGGGAGTCGGATGCACCTGAGCGGCACCCGCAATCACGCCTCGCCGCCTTAAAGTTTATGCTGTTGTGTTGGTATGTGTCGGGCTGTAAGCTGAAAAGCTACAGCCGGCTGTATGCGTACAGTAACCGTGTGTGAAAAGCGGTCAATAAAGAGATGCTGAAAAGCATGTTCATACAAACATCACATGTATGAACATATGTTTACAATAAGACTTATGGTCCCGAACCTCTGCGCACAGCGTCTGCAAATCGGGGCTTTCATCTTTACGCAGGACTGTAAGCTAGCATCTGTGGGGTGTGAGTGGTGTTTGTTTTTAACATAGTTCACGGTGGAGAATATGGATCCGAAGATCCATAATTGGCCTACCTGTGGTCGAAAGTCTCGATAAATGCACAGCGTTTCGGCGGGTATACCGGCTTCCACGAGTGTGACGCTTATTTTGAGCGATGAAAAAATAATAAGATAAAATTTTATTTTTATATTTCAAAATCACAATAATCTTTCAATTTAGAACTACAAGTTAAAAAAAGAACTAAACACAAATAAAATACACTTCAGCTAAATACTTCTAATTTATTTTCCCAAACCACCCGGAGCCGCAAAATAAAGACTAAAGAGCCGCATGCGGGTTGCCGACCCCTGACTTAGATGTTTACAAAAGTGCAAGTCTGAAGTTTGCAAAAGACCGCCTGGGTGTTCTGCAACAGATCCACATTTGGCAAACATGCACACCACTATATTTTAAGGAAACAAAAGATACAGCACACCAAAACCTTATCGCACCCGAGATACATTATGCTTTGGGACTGCTCTTCTATACCAGAGCTTGGAAGCCTGTGCTGCAATAAATGGAACAATGAATTCAGATCTGAATAAAGGATTTTGTTTTGCAGGATTATATCAGTGCAGCTGTCTATCACCTAAAACTTAGAAGAGGTTAATTGATGCATCAAGAAAGGGAGTCAAAGCACACAAGTACATAAAGAGCTGAAATGGCCAAGTGAGAATTCTGACCTGTCCCTATTGAGGTGTTGTGGCATAACGAGGCCAAAATCTGCCAGAAATATTGATGAAGCAAAACTGGGGTTTTTGTAGGGAGGAAAACTAAAAAACTTCCATATTGTTGTGCATGCCTTAAAAGCATCTTTTTTTAAATTTATTTTGTGGTAAAATTTAATTCTCCCCAGTGTGTATTGGCTTGGGAGGTGCAAGCAGCATCAGTATGATCAGTACATTGAAATGCGGAAAACTGCCCCAGGCTATAAATTCAGTGAGACGTATTCTACCTCTTATGCCTGTAGGTAAGGCCTCTGGCATCCTCAGTGGAACTATGTTCAGAGGTACAGTGTGTGTGTGCAGATGTGTTCACGTGTTTGTGTTTATGCAGCTTCACGCTCGCCGTTACCAAAGCCTTCGCTCGTTCGCTGGGCGTACGCACATGGCACGAAAATCTGCAACTTTTCTTTTTTGGGTAAAAATGCTACACCTTCGTCATGAATCGCTAATGATGTCTGGTAGAGCACAAACAATTCACACGTTATGGGCTGAAAGTCAAATCAAAGAGCATATATTTTTAACTGTGGAGTTTAGAAATACCTGTAGTGGGAATGCTGAAAACAGGGGAAATGACTGATTTATATTTAACTGTTAGCAGTAAAGGGGTTTTTCTTCACGTACAGGAAATTCATTTTTTACAAAGATACTGAATATTTATACGTTTTGGGATCATCTCAAGTTATTGCAGTTCATGCTGAAGGAACCATTTCATGGCAGTCCATCCAGCAGTTAAATATAGTTGTATTTCAGCCTGTGAAGCACTGACCGACCGTGACTAAAATGTGTCCCCACTGTGTCGTATCTATTTCACCAGCAACATGGTAATATGACTCCTTGAACTCTTAGCACCTGAAGGGATGAAATGCACTTCAATTTAGTGAGTGTTTGAAGTGTTAACACAGAAAAGCACATAAGGGATAAGGTGTCACACTGCATTACAAAATCCATCCATGCTGCCTTATTAAAAGGTGGGGCTGAAGGAATTGAGTGTGATGCCAGATGGTGATATCGATGTAGCATTTTGTTATTTGCCAACTGCAATTCATATTAATAATAGGGAATGAGATGGTATTTAATCATCTTTCTGTTCAGCGTGAAATGCTACTGTGACGAGGAAGCATTGCACAGGCAAGCATTGTTTGTTTTTTAAGATCTATCACCTTTAAGGAGAACACAGCCTTAGGAGTGCGAGAGAGAGAGAGAGAGATGGTTGAGGAGGGGTGAGAGTGTCATGTCCTACTTGAGAAGGTGGATTAAGGAAGAGAAAAAAGAGGTCTCCCGAGGGATCCTCATGTTTATTTCACAACATGATGTGCCAATAAAAAACCTCTCCTTGAGTATTTACCCCAACACTGTCCACAAAGTTTTGTGTTTCTGCTCTAAACATTTCATAATATTTTACCCTGACCTCTTAAGCTAGGCTAAAAGCTCTCCAAAGGATTAGATATCAATCACTCCGCTGCTCGGTTTTACTTCTGTACATTTCCAACAGAAATGTATCTGTCTTCGTTCCTCTTTCTCCTGTTTAGATTTCTTCTTATCGATTTTCTTTTCTTCCACCAGCCTTCTCACTTTTGTGCCTCATCTCTCTGTAGCTCATTGAGCCTCCCCACGTCTTGCCCTCGGTTTGTTATGTAAGTGCCACTCTCCTCCTTTTATCTTCCTTGCAGCTCATTGTTTTCTATTGCCATGGCAATCTGCTTAAGCCATCATGGTGATGAGTTTCACATCTCCTAACAATATGATTAATCTCTGGGATTGATTCACAGCTCGCAAATGATGCAATTATACACGGATTGCTGACATATCATAGGATATTTTATCTCCATTGCTGTGTTATCCATGTTCTGGACCGCTCTGTGCTCGCTGCATAATTTTTAAATTTCATATTGCCACGAGCTCTGAGTTTAAGAGGATGCACTTACACAAGAGCTTTGATGTCAACTATTTGGCTGGATCTTTGCCTAAAAACTTTGTTTATCCCTGCTGCTCTTACTTTCCACTTCATCCAACATCAATACCCGTCATAGAGCTGCGTCTAGTGTGAGGTTTATGGTTTTGCTCTGAGCTAATCTCTCGTGGTGTTCAAAAGCTGAAGGCCCACTGACTCCAGCCTGCTGAATCTCCCTCCACTGTCTCCCAGCAGCTTGTTTCCATGGTTACCTCAGCTCAGTGGCAGGCCGATGCAGCAGCAGTCTAATGTATGATACAACCTCCTTCACTAAACACTGGTGCTTTTGTGTCGCTGTCATAAGCCGCCACCCTGACGCCTTCTGCTCGCCCCCTCTATAACTGTCACCAGTCTTTGTGGAACTGCCTTGGTAATCCAGGCCCTTTCAGGTGGACAGCAGGGCAAAAATGACTCACGTTATGTTCATTTCAAACTCTGTGAAAGAGGCTCACAGGTTACAGGTTACAGGGGGGGATGGCCATCGACACATGACTTAATCAAACACATGCCCTTGGCCAGATGCGAGTGCCTTTGAGTGTTTATGTTTGGGAGCAGTCTGTATAGATATGCCTCAAATTTATGCCAGCAGGAAGAAGATAATGACCTGGTGTCCTTGGAGGGATGAATTGAAAATCCAAGGGGAAAATGAGGGAAGTAGCTGAGAAGGGGGGAGATTATGCAGGAGAAAGAGTGAAGAGGAGAGTGAGAGGTGGTTAAAAAGTGAAAACTACTGAATGTCCGACACAAGAGGACACAGAGTATGGAGGATATCTAACACTTGCAGATACTTGTTTATGCAACTGAGGGGTAGAATAGGGTTGAAGACTGTATAAGACTCAGCAAACATGAATTTATCATAAGTAGGTCATCAGACACGGCACTGTACATTTTGTAGAGCAACTTGTTGAATGATGTTTACAGAAGTATACTGTACGGTCTAATCTATACAAACAGTATCTGAAATTTATTCAGCAAAATCAGATTAATTGTATGCTACTTTGTGCTTTCTAATTTGGATAATGAGGCCACGAGTTATTTAAAGTCACTGGCAAGGATTGGGGGGGGGGCAAAAAAGGGAATCTTGCAGAGGAAAAAAAAAATCTCTGTCTCCCTCTTGCCTCAGGCTCATTGTCATCCCTAACAGTTTCATGTAATATTAACATGTTAGAGCAGAGCAGCAGAGCCTATCATGACTGTAAAAATCACCGGCGGTTAGGACTACTTCCTAACATGGATTGGATGAGGGCACTCGAATATCCATCTTTCTCACCCAGTAGCCTACATGTACAACCAGGTGGACCTCAGGCTTCCCTATTCTTCCCCCAGAGACACATCTGATTAGGCCTGAGCTACAACCCTAACGACTACAATTTTTCTGATTTGCTGGAGACTCCACTGTGCAATATCATTTGGTAATGTGATAAGAACTAGGGCTCTTCCCGAATCTGATTTTTTTTTTCAGTTAAATCAGATTTGTCTGCTTACTATAAAGATTCAGATATACTTTGTTTTTTCTTTGGGGGGTTGTTGTCTGATTTATGAAGGGGTTTATGATATGAAAAATTATAATAAAGATATGGATATATCTGAATAGCTAACTAGGCACTTCACACATAATTCTGTTCACACAAAGCTCTTTCTAGGTCTTTTTCTTGATTTCATGTCAGCTTGAATGAATATTGAAATAATTTTTGCTCACAGAGTTTTGCATTCAAGTTTTCAAGGTTCTTCCAGAGCTCAGAATGGTGCTGTGTTTTTACTTTAGTCTGGCTCATTACTTCAGACCAACTCTGAGGTGATGAGGGGGAGTTAGACAGAAAGAACTATTGTAAAGTCTATATTCTCCAGCCTACACTACACGAAAAAAGACAAGGGTTAGCATGAACCTTAAAACAATTAACTTTATATACAGGTATCAAGGGGAATTATCAAAGAACTGTACCCACAGATACACTTCACACATTTCTTCTGTCGGGCCTTTTCACCTTAACTTTTTTTTCCCCTCTCCTCATCCCCAACCTGTCGTGGCAGATGGCCGCCCCTCCCCAAGCCTTGTTCTTTCTTTTTCTTCCTGTTAAAAAGGAGTTTTCCTTTCACTGTGACTAAGTGCTTGCTCATTGGGAGTCTTCTGATTGTTTGGGTTTTCTCTGTATTATTGTTTTTGGGTCTTTGCCTTACAATAAAAAGTGCCTTGAGGTGAAAATTGAATTGGATTGAATTAACTTGTATAAATGTTATCTGCAGCTAAATGGGTAGATTTTGCATACCTTGCCAGCTGGCGTCTGTATGTGCACACCTATTCACATTTTTGGCTGAATGCTACAAGGAAATGTCCCAGTGCTTCCAGTGGGCAATCTGCCACTGCCTGGGACTAAGTGCTGATGACACTGTTTGAGTGAATGCTCAAGTCGAAGAACCCATGTTGAATCCAAGATCTTTCACTGATGTGTTGAAACATCAACTTCCAGGAGGCAACCAAAATAAAAACACCTAATGAGTCACAGAAAGACTTCCACCATCAACATGTTATCTGAGCTTATAACACAGCAAATAGACACATGGGGTGGGGTCGCGGAAAAACAAGCTGTGCAGTGATACTTCTACATAATGTTGTGTTTCTTATAGGTTAGTGCACATTACACAGGATGTTCATTATTTGACTCAGTGCTCTGTTAGTAAGCATGAGAATTGTGTCATATACATCAGCGGTCCCCAACCCCCAGGCCACGAACCAGTACTGGTCCGTAAGCCGTTTCATACTGGGCCGCGAGAGTTGAGGTTTGGTTGCGAAATTCATTGTTTTCAGGGTTTTTATCGTTTTTTGTTTTTTTTAATCTTTTCTATCATTGACTTGGTTTCCCTGGGTCTTTTGTGTGTTATGAATAAATCTTCTTTTTTTGGGGGGTACCATTACTGGTTTTATTTTGTTGCATTTATCTGTGACACCTTAAAAGATGGTCAGTGAAAATATTGTCGGACATAAACCGGTCCGTGGTGCAAAAAAGATTGGGGACCGCTGGTATACATCCATTATCTATAACAATGTAATAACACACATTTGTTGCTTTCCTTGCCTAGTTACCTTACAAAGTCACCTACAATGTGATTTTATAAGAATTTGTCCATCCAATAAATGAGGATCTCTCTATTCTGGTAAAGGACAGAAAACATGAAATGCAATGAGTTAGAAAAAGCACATGTTCAAGGAAGTCTATAATAGGCAGAGGAAAAGGGAAACCTCTCAGCTGTGATTCAAATAAACCATTGTCTACTGAATGAACGCTAGCATGAACCGTGAAAACAACTGACATGTCACAGATAAACTACAGGGAAATTATCTTGTCTCTGGGAATCCAGAAGTGGCTGGCTGGACCAAACCCAGAACATTTGCCTCCTCTCAGTGTTCAAGCAAAATCACACCATAGGGACGCTGAATAGATCATAGCTAAAACAATTCCACCATCATCTCAGCTATTCAGCTCTACCAGGTGTGAACTGACCTCTAGGAAATTTCCTACTTAATTACACTGCATGCTGCCATTTATGGGCCATAATGACTTTATCTCCATTGGCTCGGTGCTGTTGAGAGATGAAGGCAAGCTCATATTGATCAAATCAGAGTGTTATACCATTCAGCGGTGTGGCGGTTAAAGACATTACTAGTATTAGATTTTCTGAACCGTTTAAAATGCAGCTGACAAATAACTCATTGCCCAGGTTTTGAAATGTCAAAGAACATCAAAATTAAATTGAAAAACACTTCAATTTCACCCTGCTCAGTCAAGTAAGACTTTCCATTTGCTTCCAGACCTTTTTCATGATTAAAGGTTTGTATTACTTACTCCATTAAACAATAATTACAGCAAAACCTCCGTACAGGTATTAGAGTAGAGAAGCAGTATCAATATATGTTGAGTAAACTAGTTCTGGGGTATGGAATAATATCACTCTCATGGTTACTTGTTGTATAGAGAGGCTAAGTTGAGCTAACCCTAACTTCTGGTTAAGTTCAAGAAGTAAGAAAACAGTATAACGATATGCATACAGCACTAAAACACAACTTTACATCAAAATGGATTTTACCACAAAATTACCCCTAAAATGACTGAGGAAGACAACAAAGAGTCCAAGATGTTGACCCAAACCTTATCAAGAATCTGATTGTTTTTTGGACCGAACTGATCCATTAAAGCCCCACCAAATCCAAATCCAAGCCAATGTTATACAACTCAGAAATCCAGTTTTAGTTAGAAATATTAGGCAAGGGGTTTTAATAATCTGAGAACCATTTTTGTATTCTTATCTAATGTGAAGCCAGAAGGTGAATAAGACGTTTTCCTGAAATCATGAGTGTAGTTCCCTTGTGGACTCTTGTGTATCCTAATAAATGTTGGTTGCTTGTAGCAGGTCTTATCCTTCCTTTTATATTAACACCAGCTGACTATGGGAGAGGAGCCACTTGGTAAAAATGTAGTGATTTACTGCCTTTCTTTACTCTGTGCAAATCTTTTTATTACTGTTTTAGTTCATTGTTTGAGCTTTATGCCTGAAATTTACAGTTTCAGTTCACTGTCACCACTCTTAGTAGCGCTGATTAATGGTGTGAAAAACATCTGATTAGTCCACAGTAGATCTGCAACATAATTGATAGAGACCAAAAATAGAGATAAAATAAATTAATATTGTATTTTCAGCAGCCAGCTGCTCAGAAACTTGAGAGTGAAGTAAGCATATTTTTTCATTGGATGCTGGATGTACAAATAAAAAGAAATTCTGTGCATTCTTGCTCATAACAACTTAAAAAACATCTATGTTTGATTATATTATACTCCAGTACTATTATCTATGCATTTTGCATGGTTTCTGTTAATTTATACAGGAAGACATGACCCGTAGTTGATACCACACGTTTCTAGTACTTTATTTCATGGTATTTTATTTACTAACCTATATAGACATTTAAAAAAAAAAACTCAGTGGACTTCTACATGTTATTACAGAGAATCGAATAAAAGCCATCACAGAAAGCTTGGCCAAACAATTTCCCTATTGCACTCAAACATACATTTCTGGAACCAAAGTGAAGCTCTTACATATTATCTAGAAAAAGAATACTGACTCAGTGTCCTGGGAAATTCTCATACCCGAAGGCTAGAACTCTAAATTACTTACTTGAGATAATTTCCAATGAATAAAATGATTAGCGAGATTGGCAAGACTTAATTCCACAGCGTCTGCAGTGTCAGTATTGTGGATCAGTTGCACCATGAAGATAATTTGTGTGGTTAGACAGGTGACGGTGTGTGTAAAATAATAATCTGATGAGTGAGGTTTGTCCCAGACCTGTAAAAAGATAAATCACAGTTGTTAGATACATCATTACCTTTAGAGTCTCTATCTCTGCTGGCGCCTCCCTCCCCCTGATGTCTTTTGGCCTGCATTCAGAGGCATAGAGGGCGCCATAACAACTCCTTTATTAATCACATCAATCTTCGGTAACACCAGGGCAACCAAAGGGAGCTCTAATCGCTTCTTACCAAGCCGACTGTTTCTTTCCTGAGAGGCTCGTTGCACTCTGCATTAACTTGATGTGTGTACTTCTGTGTGTGTGTGTGTGTGTGTGTGTGTGTGTGTGTGTG
>NW_005187402.1:6506794-6534481 GCF_000239375.1 Pundamilia nyererei | reverse complement strand
GTGTGTGTGTGTGTGTGTGTGGGAGGAAATCTGATTGTCTGTCAACGTATTCTATGTATGTACTGAGGGCACCGGGGAGAAAAAGTTGTTTCCTTGAAGTTGTTTATTACAATTGCCCTCAAAACTTTGTTATCGCACTTTCTTTTGAAGGAGAAGTAAAATGTTTCTGCCAGATTTCTTGATATCACCTTTACAACAACCTCCCCATATCCTCTGCTGATATTTTTTTGCCTCTTTGCTATATGGAATTTCTCTACAAATAAAATCTTGCTCTCTAAGGAAGCGGGGTGGTGTTTTTTGGGGGTGTTTTTTGGGGGGGTTTTTTTGCTTATCTTGACCTTTTGCTTTCAGTGAGTGCGGTTCAGCTTGTGCCCCCGATGTTATTTTTTCAGATAGTCATGTTCATGGCTTTCAGGCCGTCCATCTCTATGTCACATATTTTAATATTAACAGGTATAGGAATATTCTGATGGTTTAAAAGCAGAAGTAGAAGAAAGTTTCCTCTTTTAAAGTGTGTAATAAAATAACAAATACTTTTTGTTTGTAAAAAGAAAACAGAATTGAGTTTTTAATTTGCTTTTATTATATGATTTTATTGTGTCTAGCATTGGGGCCTCTTTTATTTAACATCTTTAAATGGTAGAGCTCAGTGTGTTAGGAATTGTCTGTGTGTGTCTATTTAAAGCATAATTAAGAGACATAAGACATAATTAAATTCATTTCAGTTCTATTCTATTCTATTTATACAGCACCAAATTACAACAACAGTGGGCTCGAGGCCTTGAGGCTGATTGACAGGCCCATAGCAACCTGGTAAGGCAACAATGTGTATTCATTGACCAGCTGGCAAGTGGTTGCTGGAGGTCTTTGGTTGCTAGCAGACCTTGAAAAAGACCCACAATGAAATACATAGCAATTAAAATTTTAACTGTCCAGTTACAGGCAATAGCCTTATGACTCCTTATGACGCCTTCCTTCACTGAATTGAGCGCGTGTATGCATCCACATAAAAGATGTGAGTAGACAGCTGCAAAAGAAAATAGAGTACAGTTTTGATATTTATTTATTTATTTATTTATTGACAAAGCAATTTTAAATATATAACAAGATATAAAAACAAGATATAAAAATATTTTAGTTACTGGTGGTACGTGTCGATAAATACACATTTTCCCTAGCGACTGGGGCTTCCCAGGGATCAGTGGCTGGTCTCTAGGCATGCATGCCTAAAGTTTTAGCAATGGATTTCACAGCAACTGCCATCAGCCTCCAGCAACGACTTGCTGACCATCTGGTGAATGCACATTTTTCCCTTGACCTTCTCCCTCACTTCCCAGGGATATCTGGGCAACCTTGCATTGGCTGCTGCACCTGCAACTTGGCCTCAGATAAGCAGAAGAAAATAGATGGATGGAAGGGCGAATGTTTTTCCCTAACAAGTGGTCGGTCGCCAGGTGGTCACTGACTGGTTTCTAGGCCTGTGTGACTGAGCTGGATAGAGCTTGTTGTATGCTTTTGCTTTTTCGTGTATTTCCTTATTTATTTTTTCAATTGAAATAAGTGGTTTCACATATCCTATATTTTAAAATGCTTATTTAATAAAATATACAAAATATATATAATTTGTTACCAATGCTCTTTGTTTCCAGTCTTAAACAAGCTTAAAGTGTTATTATTATTGTTCAAACCACTGCTGTGATTGGGTCCAAAGTTAAGGAGCTGCTAGCATGGTAGACTCCGAGTCTCGTTTAATCATAGGCCACCCTCTCGAGTAAGAAAATAGACCATATAAATCCCTTTTTATGCCTAATGCAGTGGCTGATGTGTAATTGTCAAATCTGTAGGTAAACACTAATTGCATTCACTGCCAGGGACTGTTTATCACTTAACCTCAACATTTGGATGTGCTACCTTTAAATCCTTTTTTTGTAAATGTGCCATCTGAGGCTTCTCTCTCTTATATGAGTATCTTGTAGATATATTCACTGACTATGTTATCGGTCAGCTTTATCAGACCTAACACTTTTGATTAATTAACTGGCTGTTCTGGCCAAATGCAGCTTTGGACAGTTTCTTCACACTCCAGAGTGGATTTTTGCCACATGTTTTTGTGCTGAATTCCTGTGTCATTCACTGTCACCTTCTAGCGTGCCATCAATCAAAGCATTTTAATGGATATCTCTACATAACACCTTCTCCACTTTTAAATATAATTTCTCCACTGCCTGCACAATATCTTAAATACGAGCGTGTCCCACAGTTCGTGCAAACCCAGCATTTACACCTATCCCAAACTTCCAGTTTCACAGAAACAAGGAGTATTTGCATAACCGTACGTGCTCGCATTGCTCTGATTCCTCTGCAAATATACGGCCTCATTAATTAAGCATAACATGACAGGCATTCCTCACGTCATACAGTTTCAGCTGAGCAGGCAGATGGTTTATGCTTTCTTAATGGGGAGAAATACTTACCAGTGGGATGATAGCTGCTTTGACAGATCAGTGGTAGTGAGGAGGTCAAAGTCAGTGTAACGCACAGTATGTGCATTGTTTTCCAAATAGGGCTGTTTGTCAGAATGCCTCCGGCGCTTGGATGGTGTTTGGGTGTTGCATTGTTTATGTGTTACAAAGTGAAGGCTACACATGAGACCTCTTTAAAGTTAAGGGAGTTTGTTTTCTGCGAGTGGATGTGTTTGTTGGAGTTAAGGCTCAAAGGAATCTTTCTTAGTCAGATGAGAATTTGGTATGAAAAGAGGGTGGGAAAAAAAAGCGAAATCTATAAATGGTGGCATAAATCTCTGTCTCTGCTCAGAGTTCTGTCTGCTGGTAGAGAGGCTGTGGGCAAGCCAAGGCAGTGGGCAGGGCTCCATCAGATAGCAGTTATTGGCCAGGGTTCTGACACAGTCTCAACACGTGTTTCTTTGATTTTCATAGACTGAAGAGGTTTTCTACAGCCCCATGCTCATGTATACATCACCATCACAGACACTTTGGTGTTTGTACAGTTTCAGTCACAGTGGAGAGCCTGGACATTTTTCACACATGAAAACATGACGCTCTGGACCCTAGAATGCCATGGCATGTGTATTTGCTGATATATATAGTGTTTAGTAAGACTTTTCTATTTTTCTCTGTTTCACATGTAGCTAAGATTAACAGTTACAACTTACAGAAACAAATGACCTCCCACTAGAAAAGGGTAGAGAAAGGTTCTTGAGGAAAATAATTTATTGCAATTTGCAGAACAAAATAATTCAGTTTGTCCAGTGCACCATTAGTAATTACCCAATTTAACACACATTTTGAATTTTAACACTACTGTGTTAGCTTCAGGTTAGAAAAACAAACAATTCTCACAGTGCAATGCTAAAGTTTAATTTCCACATACTGCAAGAATCCAGATATGAATTGAGCCAAAATGCAGTTAATGCATTTGTTGGTTACACAGTGGCTGAGAGCCAGCATGAAATAGTATAAGTATAAGCATTTTATGTGGCTGCTGTTGTTTGATAGATGAGAAAGTAATAGGTCACAATCAACTTCATTACTTCATATTTGCCTAAATTATGGTTGTCTGGCTTCAGTAACTGTGAACATGACATCAAGTGATAAGCCCAAATTAAAGCATTCACATAATTTTGATGTTCAGTATTTATCACTGAAATATGGAATGCATGGGTACATACACTACTGCAGTTTACACATGTAACTAGATTGTAATATAAATATTTGTACAGAGATAGGATAAATAAAATACCACAAAGGAAAGAAAAGTTTAAAATGTGTGATTTAAACCTGTAAATACAGTGTGACTGATCTGTAGACAGAAGGCCCAATTGTTCAACCTTCTCAGACATATTTCTTTAGTGTGCCTTGCAGCATCAAGGGCACTGGCATTGAAATATTTGTCAGTTGACTAGTTTATCACAGTGGTCAAAAATGATATTTATTTTCTGAGTCAAACTTTCAAAACTCTACAGTTATACTTTCCATGTGACACTAACCAACCTGGGTTAGGCTCAACTGAGATTAGCCTGTTGCACAGGGATAAATACAACAAGCCTTCTTCTTCCACCTGGTTGCCCCACCGTGACTGCACGGTCTTTTCGTAAGTTTGTTCTTAGTATTGGTTAAAAATTGTCTTTGCATGTGCTAGCCTCTATAAACAGACAGGTTAGCATGCAGGTGTTTGATTTTTGGGTCAGAATTCAGAACCTGACCTGTGGCATTGTTTATTTTGTTTGCAGCCAGGTAAACCTTGTATTTAGCTTTGATATTTAATTGAAATGTGCCTAGGGACTGAGCCAAACACTCATTTTGATCACTGAAGTGTGCTTCTGTTGCTTTGCCAGCCTTATTTTTATTTTTAATTTTACTGTTGATTTAGTGCATTTGACGTTGTTTTAAACTGCTGCTTTTGTTGCCGGGTATTAATAAATGTTTGCCTTAACAGCTGCTTTTATTCTGTTGTTTTAATTTGTTTTGTTGCTAACTTTAATTAATTGCGATTGGATTTTAAAGAGGCCAATTAAAGGAGCCAATCAATCCTGGTAACAGGTGGCATCAGTCTTTACTTAGTGTTTTGACTTACCTTACATATGCAGTATGTATGCTTGAATTTAATGATATTCAGTTGTGGAAGATCATTTCTGCATGCCAGTTGACATTTCAAGCTGTGCTGCATCACTGTTTTAATAAAAGTCCTTTTTCATTGTTGTACTGCTTTTTATTTGTGTTGCCTGGCATCAGTGCTTGGTTTTAGGGATTTTAAGTGAAGTATTTATGTAATGGTTATAAATTTTCAAAAAAATTATTATAAGGTTGTGCTGGGTCACTTCCTGGCACAGTTATTAGAACACTAATGGGCCAGCAATAGTAGTGATGCTAAACACACCAACACCTACTAAACACTAGTGTGTAAGCACAGCAGAGTATCAATTTGAGGTAAATGTTAACTACCTCCAGGTTCTGATGTCCTGCTTTTACATTAGATTTTTATTTTCTATCACTGTGAAGAGGCCCAGCGCTGAATAATGGAAAAGTGACATTTAAATAGAAACTGTTTTTCCATGGTTAAGTTCTCCTCTGTTCTGCCTCTTTGGCACACCAAAGGGCTCACTGCTTGTGAATCTAATGAAGTTTGATTTGTACCCACACCTCATTGCTTCAGGGGAATCTCTGGGGTCAAAGTAGACACACACTCACAGTCACGCATACACCTCTCCATTTACGACTGCTATGCTTGACAGTACAGAGAACAAAGTTTTTCTTCTCTCATTTATGTCTTTTGTGTGGTTGTACATGATGACACCTTCATGAAGACTCTCGCGTAGTGTTCAAATGGTCTGACACTGAAAATGTCTTATTGTTTCATCAGCCCATTTACCTCACCTTCTAATGAAGCAGCTGGTAGACCTGTCACTTCTTCTTTGTATGAAATGTGTTTGCCTTGGTTAGTCTTTAATCTTCCCTCCTCCTTGTGCGCTCTTCTTCTGTTTCCCGCTTTTGATTTTAACAGGCCTAATAACAACCTTATCTCTTTCTTCCATGCAATTTATCCCCGTCTTCGCCCAGTGTGTGGGCAAACAGGCACAAGCACACAGCACGCTGCTTGGCATAGCTCGCTGACACGTGTTAATGAAGGTCAGCGGGCCACTTCATGCTCATGGTTGCTTCCACTGGGTGCTCACCTACCAGATACCCTCTTCACTTCTCCTCAGCCCTCAGACAGATCTTCTTGAAGACTCTGTGATGACTCCCTGCCTCATATTATCCTATCAGGTTAATATGAGCTGCAGCCACTAAGGAAATTCTTAACTTGATGCTAATAAGACAAGACACTATGAAATAAATGAGAACATTTTATTTTAGCTTTCATTTTTCGTTTGTCTTATTGCAAATTCTAAGGGTGCTCTGCAGAGCAAGCTTGCCTATTAAAAGTACATTTTAAATGGACTTTAGAAAGACTGATAAAAATTTAAGTACAGATGGACATTTAAAATTGGAAGATGCACCCATCTGTCATAACAAACACTGACTCCAGTAGACATGCACTTTTAATTTATTCACATCTTAGATGGAGAAATATTGGCATTCAAACTGACTTGAAATTAGAATTATTTCATGATGATGTAAAGTGTCTTGAATTTATCATCAGTTTGGTAAGTGCACTGTAACGTAACTCTAACGTAAAGGCCGTCTACTTGAACAACCAGTAGGAAAAAATTGCTGTTGTAGTGATTTTTTCACCAAAAATATCGATAGTTGTTTTTTTGTTGATAAAAGTAAAAATTAACGTTGAATCTGTAATAATCCTAATGTTAAAGCTGCTCCATACATACAGGGAGTGCAAAATACTCATTAGGCAAATGAGTATTTTGTCCACATCATCCTCTCATGCATGTTGTCTTACTCCAAGCTGTATAGGCTCGAAAGCCTACTACCAATTAAGCATATTAGGTGATGTGCATCTCTGTAATGAGAAGGGGTGTGGTCTAATGACATCAACACCCTATATCAGCTGTGCATAATTATTAGGCAACGTCCTTTCCTTTGGCAAAATGGGTCAAAAGAAGGACTTGACAGGCTCAGAAAAGTCAAAAATAGTGAGATATCTTGCAGAGGGATGCAGCAGTCTCAAAATTGCAAAGCTTCTGAAGCGTGATCATTGAACAATCAAGCGTTTCATTCAAAATAGTCAACAGGGTCACAAGAAGCGTGTGGAAAACCAAGGCGCAAAATAACTGCCCATGAACTGAGAAAAGTCAAGCGTGCAGCTGCCAAGATGCCACTTGCCACCAGTTTGGCCATATTTCAGAGCTGCAACATCACTGGAGTGCCCAAAAGCACAAGGTGTGCAATACTCAGAGACATGGTCAAGGTAAGAAAGGCTGAAAGACGACCACCACTGAACAAGATACACAAGCTGAAACGTCAAGACTGGGCCAAGAAATATCTCAAGACTGCTTTTTCTAAGGTTTTATGGACTGATGAAATGAGAGTGAGTCTTGATGGGCCAGATGGATGGGCCCGTGGCTGGATTGGTAAAGGGCAGAGAGCTCCAGTCGACTCAGACGCCAGCAAGGTGGAGGTGGAGTACTGGTTTGGGCTGGTATCGTCAAAGATGAGCTTGTGGGGCCTTTTCGGGTTGAGGATGGAGTCAAGCTCAACTCCCAGTCCTACTGCCAGTTTCTGGAAGACACCTTCTTCAAGCAGTGGTACAGGAAGAAGTCTGCATCCTTCAAGAAAAACATGATTTTCATGCAGGACAATGCTCCATCACACGCGTCCAAGTACTCCACAGCGTGGCTGGCAAGAAAGGGTATAAAAGAAGAAAAACTAATGACATGGCCACCTCGTTCACCTGATCTGAACCCCATTGAGAACCTGTGGTCCATCATCAAATGTGAGATTTACAAGGAGGGAAAACAGTACACCTCTCTGAACAGTGTCTGGGAGGCTGTGGTTGCTGCTGCACGCAATGTTGATGGTGAACAGATCAAAACACTGACAGAATCCATGGATGGCAGGCTTTTGAGTGTCCTTGCAAAGAAAGGTGGCTATATTGGTCGCTGATTTGTTTTTGTTTTGTTTTTGAATGTCAGAAATGTATATTTGTGAATGTGGAGATGTTATATTGGTTTCACTGGTAAAAATAAATAATTGAAATGGGTATATATTTGTTTTTTGTTAAGTTGATATCCCCCTAAAATAGCTAAAACTAAAAACAAACTAAAAACTACTTCCAAAAACATTCAGCTTTGATATTAATGAGTTTTTTGGGATCATTGAGAACATGGTTGTTGTTCAATAATAAAATTATTCCTCAAAAATACAACTTGCCTAATAATTCTGCACTCCCTGTATAAGACAATAGGATACTCCATAGCTTGATATTCTTCCCATAAATTTAAAATTTTTGAAAACACAGACTGCACAAACTGTGATGGTACTTGGTACTAATATGCTGTTATAACACTATTCATTAGTACAAGCAGGGTGCAATTTTCAAGGCCCCCCAGTCTACATGTCTCTGCCTCGGCTATATTATTTTTTTATCTGCTGTTATGGCCCTGTCCATAATCTGTTTTGGTGGCTGTTTTTGTCTGTGTTTTTAAGTCTTTGCAGGCCCCGGATTGGATGAGCTGACAGCTGCCGATTGGTCCGCTGATCATGTGGTCGCATTCAAAATCCATCACCAGCAGTTGTCCCGGGGCAGCCACTGACAGCAGCAGCAGACCTGACCCTGGCCTCCAAAACCTGTGACATTTGTGCCTATGATTTTTGCGACTTTTCTCAGTTCTGTATATAATGTGTACATTAGGTTTTCATTGTAAATAGCACATTGTAAATAGCACTGGAACAGAAGGGGTGAGCTGCCTTATTGTTTTCCCTTGCACTGTTTTCTCCTGTTTATCTCAGTTAGGGAGTTAGGTGTAGCGCTTGTTTTTTGTTTGATTTTTGATTTCACATAGGGTTTTAGATAGCACCTCCTCCTGACTTAGCTTGTTTTGTTTGTTATTTTGGCCTTCGTTCACCCCGGAGCTTCATTTTCATTTTGCAGTGTAGAAAAATAAACCACCGTTCACTAAGAAATTGGTTTTCCCTCTGTGTATGGTTTTGGGGACCAGGGCGGGGCAATCTTTTCAAACTTATGTTGCGTTCCTGTACCCCTAGACTGGGTCGTAACACTGCAGTGAGGATAAAAATTTATCCACCACCTTAATATTTAGTGTTGTATCTTGAACTGTGAACAGCACAATCAAATCAGGAACTGACTTTCACTTTCAGCCATCAAGATGACACTGCACAGAGAGGGATGATCCAGACCTCTTCTGTTCCAACTTTTCACTAAGCACCTGATGTTTCAGTGAAAACTACCATTAACTAAATAAAAAAGACGATTGACATCAAAATTCCTTACAAGCTGCAATGGACTATCAGTCCGGTTCAGCTACAGAAGCCAGTCAAGCACTTACAAAATTTTTTTTTTTTTTTGCATAATTATCCAGCAGTGTGACATCATCTCTTTTGACATTTTAACTAATGAAGTTTTTTTTGTTTGCTTTTTTTGTTTGTTTGTTTGTTTTTAATTCAGATTCTGAAACTAAAAGCTAACTAAAGATAAGCAAAAGAAGTTGGAATCTAATTTTGGGATGTGTACTGTAAGTCATGACTAGTTAAAAGTATGAATCTTACATGATGCAAAAAAGGAAAAAAAGTTTTTGGAGTTGAGCCTGTAATGAATTTAAAACTCAATAATCCAACTTTTGAGTGGAATTCATCACTGGGTTATGACTAGGCTATTCCTTCTTTTCTTTTCTTTTTTTTTGCTTTGTCTTTCCAAGCCCCACTATCCACAGTCTTGATGACACTATGTTGATACTCTACACATCAACATAAAGGTTTTCCTAGGATGTACCTACTTTTTTACAAGATCCAATCAGACATTCAGCATAGAGTTTACACAACATCATGGGATTTCTTTCTATAGTAGTCTGACAAAGTCTCTTAGTATGCTGATATGATAAAAATCAGCATAAATATTGCACACAGTGCTAATTAAAAAATTCTATTAACAATTTACATTTTCTTGAATTACAGCAAATCATTTAAGATCCCAGATTAATTTTGTATGTTTGGGACAGTTTTTAGATGTTTACATGGTCAGTCGGGCCAACACTGAGGACAAGCAATGTGAAGAAACTACAGAAGGCTTTTAGTCTAAGAAAAGCTTCACTATCTTATAACTAATAACTAATAACTAATAACCAATATCTTTATACAGATTTAAAAAATGGTCGTGGGTTAATCATCAGATAAATTTGGGAAACAAACAAATAATAATTAAAAACAGTAATATGAATGGAAAGGTCTCCAAAAAAAGCTTTTCCTTCACCCTATGTGTTTATAGTAATTAGAGGATTATGGTCCATGACTGCTATAGCTTTTCTAATGCTTGCTATTCATTTAATTGGTACCCTGACAGTATAGATTTCACCATGCTTCAATGTAATCAGATGATGTTAATTCATTTATAGTGGTTTGGATGTGGCAGAATTGCTTTGTTCCCCTAATTGGTCTAATTCAGATGTAAATGGAGATATGGATAGTAATGAGTTCTCAATGGATTAATGGTCTGTCGCTACCACTAACTTGTTATTTGAGGATTATTATTGCAGCAGGGAATGTCCCCTTTATTTTCTCCAACTGGGTCCTGTTCTGACTGGATAAAAAAAAAAACAAAAAAAAAAACCTCATAGAAGAAATCCTGTTACACTCTGCACATCCAAATTATACATACTGTAAGAATATTATTCACTTAAGGTTTCGAGACAGAGATTTGTAAGCTATTAACACAGCCTCGACCTTTCCTTTGCATCACATCACCTCAGGGAGAGGAGGTTGAATGGGGTGCGTTTGATTTAGCTACAGTGACAGCTCTGGATTCATGTACACTTCAAGGCTTTTCTAAAAGACAATACAGCATCTCTTAAAGCCTCAAGCCAAAGCATGATAGGTTGGTGCATAGCCCCATCCTCTCTTCTTCAAAAAAGACTGTAGCTCACTGGAGACTAAGGGAATGAGATATCTTATTTCTTAAAAACAAATCTCAGTATACAATGACAGATTTTTTTCCCCCCATTTTGGTGCTGTAAAAATTCACCACATGCTAAAGTATTCATCAGACTCCACCCAGATTTGTAATTTTCAGCAGTGTGAGAGAAGTGTTTGTTGCTCCCATGTGTTACTTCACCTAGAGACAGGCAAGCACGAAGCCTCGTGAGATAAGAATGATGAGATAGAAGAAGAAATGTATTAACTTAACAAATCAATAGTGCAGTACACCCTCCAGGAGAGACCCTAAAAAAGAATAATACTCAAAGGCAATAAGCATAGAGTACCCAGCCAACTTTAAAGCACTCGCACACAAATGCCTCCTTGCACAAACACACAAGGCAGGAAAACTTACCTTGATGGTCCCACAGTAGCTGACTTTGAAAGCTACTGGCACAGTAAATCTGATGAAGCAGGCTGTGTTCGTATGTGAAATGGACGAGATCTGTTATTCCAGTGACAGCAAATTTTATTACAGGGGCAATGAGAGGAAGGGGAGATGACTACTTTGTACTAGTTTAGTTTCCAATAGGCTCTTTTCAGAATAGTTAAAGGAAAAAGCAGGACTGTGTGAGAAGTAAATACACCCACAGTCACACGATAGTCACACAATGGTCGACAATCAGATATGATTCATAATTCAGACAACTGTTTGCTATTTATTACTGATAAATCACCCTTAGCGTTGCTTATTTTAAGTGTTACCAAGTTAATCATTAAATTGTAGCTATGTCTGAAAAAATTCAAATGATGTTTTTTTTTTAGCTTTGATATTTAATGTAGGGAGAAACAGCACACCTGAAGTAATGTCACTTTGTGATATTTTGTGATATTTGTGATATTGTGATATTTTGGAAAGTAATTAAACTAAAAAAGTAAACTGATTTTTTCTTTTTTTGTTTGTTTTTGAGAAAGTTCAGTAATCGCGCTGCATCACAATAGAAATGTCTAGATAGAGTTTTTCTTTTGCAATAAAAGCTTAGCACTTGAGTGATAGTTTGGGTTGCCAGAATCTATTTTTCCCCCTATTGTGTTTTTCTCATTAAAAACTATAACTGTGTGACTAAATAGATGTGAGTCAGTTAGAAGGTCCCGAAAGATAAAAACAGATCCTTAGTCGTAAGCACTTTGTGACTCTGAAAAATGAAGCAAAACAAAAAAGATTTCACAAAGGAGGCTCTATAGAAAACCTTCAGTCAATAATTAAAAGTTGCTTTTGTGCATTCTTGTTTGCATTTTCCACGACCTCATGTAAATCAGGAACATTAGAAAAAAACAAAAAACAGGTTTATTATCTGTTTATTCTGAGTGGATTGAAGTGTGATGCAAATGATACAAATCCAGGTAGGAAAAGAAACTAAAATAGTTTCCATAATGCATTTTTCAAATTAACACTGTGGTGACTCTGTAATATTTTCTTAAATGAAACTGAAACTTTGATTATGCTAAGATCTGTTCAAAATACAATAATGATTTGGGGTTATTAAAATATTTCTTGGACTCATGGGGAGTTCTTGCTGTTGGCTAATTGAGTTGTTTTTGTTAGATATACGATATACACTCACCGGCAACTTCATTAGCTATTCTGCTCAATTGCTCATTAATGCAACTATCAAATGAGCTAATCGTGTGGAAGCAACTTCATCCAGTTAGTAAAGTTCAACCCAAGAGAATTGGAAATGTAGTAGAGCCATTTGCGTGAGATGGACTGGTCTGACTATTCCACCAAGGGTTGAAGAAGAGCATCTTTGAATACACATGTTGATCTTTAAAGCAGGTGGACTAGTTGAAGACACTGGGTGCCATTTCTATCAGCTAAGATCAGTTTCCAGATTAGGAAACTGAGGCTACAGATGGCACCAGTTCACGGGAATTTGTATTAAACACCATGAAGCATGGATCCACCCTGGCTTGTATCAGCATTTCAGGCTGGTGGTGTTGGTGTAATGGATTAGAGAAAGTTTTTCCTTAGCAAATTTTGGAACCCTTAGCACTAACTGAGCATCGTTGGCATTGTTCAAACACCACAGCCTACCGGAGCATTGTTGCTGACCATGTCCATTCCCTTATGAACACAGCGTACTCATCTCCTGATGGATGCTTCCAGCTGAATGACACACCACAAAGCTCTTGTCACTCAAACTGGCTTCTTGAACATGACATGTCATCAAGAATGGAGCACCTTTGGGATGTGGTGAAATGAGAGATTTGCATAATAGTTCCCAGTGAGGTTTTAACTAAACGGAGTGAGTATATAATGCAGCTGTTTACTATCTGCCATAAAGTAATGTAAACAGCCACAGATGTTTTGTCAGGGGAGAAGGCTCAGCTCCGTGTCTTCTTGTGTTAACCTGAAACATTTTCAGCACCTTCACAGGACATGAACCCAAACAATGAATGCTGTTTCACTTTTTAACACATACTTAACTCGCCTGGGCTGCTGCCACTGCTGATTTTACAGAGCCTTCTCAGCCTCTGCAGTCCTATATGTCAACACTTTTAATTCTCTCCTGCTCAGCCTTGGGTCAGCTCTCTCATATAATCCATGGCCACCAAGAGTCTCGCTCCATAGAAGAGTGCTCTACACTTGTGTAATTACCCAGGATTTTTTTTTCTATGTTCCCCTGTCTGTCTCATGGGGTCTCCCTCTGTAGCAAAAAGAACAATTAATTTTGGGTCACTGCTGTGGGGCATCTGGAAATTAAAACTGTCTCCCTTGGATTATTCCTGCTAAAATAAAACAGCTAGATTACTCCCTCAAGAATTTTTCTTCTCTCATTTCCCTAACCTCTAGTAGCCTTGATAATGGATGACCATCCCCTTGATAGTTTTTGAGGGGATATTCCTCTCATTAAAGGGTTTTGTTTTCTGTCAGTAGTTACATGGCTGAATCTAATATGTCATGGCTAACATGCTTAACAGAGTAAATAATTACCGGGGAATATCCGGAGTGTAGCCTGCCTCTCACCGAGTATCAGTCTCACAATGAGCAGGTGTTGTACATGAGTGTCTTCTAACCTTGGTCTTTTGTGAACCTTCACACAAATCAAGTCCATCTAAGCATGCTTGCCACGTGTGAAATGTTATTCCCTGTTGCTTGATTTTGGCATTTCTGTTATTAGAAGCACAAAACTTTGTCATACAGGAACGGGTAAGAACCCTTAGTCATAGATAACGATAGCAGAGACACATGTCACAAGTCAAAATGAGGCTTCCCTGGCCCCAAATATCAGTTTAAACAACCTCTGCCACATATGCTAACTTTAATAGGGGAAGAAATGTAGGGTTCCTCGTTCACTGTGGAAAAACCGAGAAAATATTATGTTCAAATTACCCATGGACCAAAACAATGCAAGAACAACAGAACTGGTCATCACCTAAAACTTTTTTTGTGGGCAGCTGTGGTAGAACAGTTTGTCTACCAAATGTGAAGGTCAGTGGTTTGAGATATTGATGGAGTATTCTTGGGTAAAATAGTCAACCCTCAATTTCCCCGAATGTGTACATGATAGATAGAAAGCGCTTAAGGCATAGAATAAAGTGCTGTATGAAAGTGTTTGTGTCGGGGGAATGACGCTTGTGTTAAAAAAAGGGCTTTTAGTTAGAGTAGAAAAGTGCTATACACAGAACAGTCCAATTAGTTTTCTTACCAACCCTTTAGGCCAATACTCATATTACAGTTGGTAAATTTAAAGGAAAGCATTAGATGTTTTTATACTCATAGATGCTTACTTATTTCTAAGGTCTTGCTATGGCTTACGGACGTTGTAATGCAAAGGCAAAAGCCAGATTAAAACCTGGTTTGTTGCAGCAGTTTATTGCACTGCATATATCACTGTCACATGCAAATCAATATTTTCTCTCCACAGCTCAGTGGAAGTGATGAGCGACTTTTGCATCATCAATTGTATTTAGACCTCAGCAGAGTTATCTAATAGCTTTAGAAATACTGACAAAAGAATGGACACTTTTGTCTAAATGACTAGTTAAAGCCATTAGTTGAGGCTCTTTCATTTAACATTCTGCTCAAACAGCCTTAAACCTATCGTGAGAGCAATTTCGGATTTTCTCTAGCATCAATTACCGGGCAGACGCTGTTTATCTTTTCCTTTAATGTCTTTGGAAAGTATGGCATTAGGTAAGCAGGTAAACTGTATACCACAAGTATTGTTTGTCTGATTTAATTAGACTGATTGTGATGGCAAAGACACACTCCAAATTCTATTACCAGACCAGGGAAGGGGGGGGGGGTTACTCTGCATGACCCTGATGAAATATTTACTGGTGAGATTTACATGCTCCAAGGGGCAGCAGGCATCAGGATCAGGGGAAGACATGGGAAAGGTTTCTAGAGGAGGCCCACAGATGTTAATCACCTCCACTTTTATACACTATTGAATAATGATAAATGACATGGGCAGTGCAGGGAAAGGAAGGAATGCAGACTGAAAATGGAAAAAATATAAATAGGTGGCAATCTACTTAAATTGCAGGTTTTTAAGTATAAACAAATTCAATAATCCCTATAATTATGCTAAAATAGCAGACGTAACAGACTGTAAATCTTACTGATGCAGAAATCAGCACAGTGATCCAGGTGTAACTTTGAATTAAGGGATATATCAGGAGTACAGTATGTAGGGTTTAGACTGCCTTCTGTAGACACAAAGGACAACTCTTGCCAAAAGCAATGGCATGGAGTCCGGCTTGTTAACAATGAAGAAAATGTCATACTCGTGCTTTTTTTGGGGTTCAATGATAAAAGAAACAATTCATCTGTAAGGGAAGAGAGCTTGAGTTTAGTTGACTGTTGGTGCACGTTGCGATTACAGCGCGATGCTTTGAACATTTAATTTCCTCGTCTTAGCAGCAATCATTCGCTTTAAAATGAGTATTGAAGCGCTGCCGCGTGAGGTGAAATCTTGATGCGTTGACAGTGCTTGAGACAAAGATAATGGAATTTGAGCTCAAAGGGGAAAATGTAAAAAAAAATACCCAGATAAGTATTCCAATTTTCCTATCACACATTTAATTAAAAATCTTCAGTTTTGATGGTTCAGATGGATTTATGGCTTAAATGAGGGTAAGGTGGTGAACAAGGTCAGTCTCAACATTGAAGATCCATCATAAAAATCTCATTATAGAGCCATTCTTATTTAGGGAGGTTTTCTCTTACCCAAAGGAGGTGAACTACATGTTTCGACTGGCGATGATTAGATTCTCTGTGGGGGTTAAGGCTTAATGTGTGCGGATGTAAGTGAGAAAATGTGGGTGCACGTGTGCGTCAGTGAGATGTTGAGATGTTGAATATCTTTAAATGCGTGCGACTGAGACCGTCCTCGCCTTATGTGGTTCCCTAAAATAGAGGCTTGTTGTTGACATTGTTTATGCTGTTTTTTTATGCAATAAAAGATTCATGTTTAGAATGAAAGTCTGCAAATGCGCAAAATATTGCTAACTAAAAATTAGAACATAACTTAAGTATAAAGCACCTCAACAAGTTTTTCAAAGCAAGCAGTATTTTTAAAACCATCTTCTTCTTATATGCATCTATGCTGACAAGCTTTACTGTGGCTAAAAAGATAACAGAAGAAGAAATCCATTAAAACTTCTCACATGCCTTCTGCAGTTTAATCCCTTTTCTGTTGTCCATCTGTGTGCTCAATATGTCCCAAAGAGTTACCAAAATTCTTCACAGTATCCAAGATTGCAACAGCATGACACAGTGTATTTATCCATATTTTGGAAACGCTATGAACATTTGTAACTCATCAAGCATAGAAGTGGATTATGCTGCAGCAGCAGTTTAAAACTTTCCCATGGATCTTTTAAAGCTTTTTTTTCTTCACATTGTAAAAAGCGTGTCATTTTTGGATTCATTTTAGCTAAGTGAATTCAAGCCAGCTGCTTCGTGTCTGTTTTTCCAAGTGAGTGACACGTTCACAAAATTAAACAACCAATAAAGATCAGAGTGTTTCTTAGTCAGAATGATTTTGAAGCCATTTCAGAATTTGTTGCAGCCATGTAAGAGTAAAGTAACAACAGCGTTTCCTTTGATCCACGCATGTTTTACAAAAGTGTCACAGATGGGAGGCATCATAGTAAATGAAGAAATGAAGAAGAAATATCTGGTTTGTAATAGCTTAACAGTGAATCCTATATTTAGAATTTCACCTTAATTGCTGTGACTAGCCGGTGACCACAGCTAACCCCATCAGTTGCTTTCCTTAGATCTTGCTGCTTTACTCCTTGGCATTTGTCATACGCCCTAATGATTCTTCTCATCCCAGCAGTTACAATCCCACCTCTTCTGTCACTCCTTTCTAACTGACAGTGACCACATGTTGTCAGCCAGCAAGGGACTGTTAATGAACAAACTCCTGTTAGACCAATAACTATGCTAAACTAGCTCACCGCTTGGGAAGTGGTGAAAGGCAGGAATCTGCGAGTTGTTTCCCTCCCAGCCAATATCCCTCCTGGGGTGGGAGCCAGGGCTTTCATCGCATCCCAGGCTTCCTGCCAACCAAACAGTGAATAATTCACCACCTTCTGGAGGGATCAACTGTAACAAACTCTCTGCCTATACAAGCCATTGATGTCAACATATGACAAAACATCTCCACATTTTTAAATTCTTACTAGTTTCCACAACATTTAAAAAATATATGCATTTAATTCATCATTATTTGCAGACTTTCAGTTTTTTAACACTAAAACCTTAATTGTTATTAAGCTATCTGTGCCGACATTTGCTCACACTTCTTTCAGTGAGTAAAAGATACCATTAGTTCATTCAACAGAGCTTAAAAGCCTTGACTGTATTTAGTCAGTCCTGAAGCTACGTAATTTTAACATTAGATGTTTTTGACATGAACTTGCGACATAAGCCCTTTTCATGTTGGATAACATAGAAGTCGACACATACAAAAAAAGCTGTGAGAGAAAATAAAAGATGGGGGGGGGGGGTGGAAATATATATAATTACTATGTCAGCACATAACCATATGCTCCTTGGCAGCATAAGGATGACATGCCAGAGATCTAGCGAGAAGAGAGTCAACACTGTGAGCCTCAGCAGTTGTGGCTGCAGGCAGTGGATGCAAACTTCTCTCTGTAAAGAACTCAGTGACCTTGCTGACTGTGGCTATAGTTTGGATTAAGAGTGGGCAAAAAAAATAGAAGGAAGTTAGGATGCCAGAATCAAACTACATAAAGTGACACAGCATTGTGAAAATCCTCCACACAGACAGATTTCATAGGAGCGCTGGGTGTAACATGATGAATGGGTTATGGATTACTGTTTTAGCAATGATCAATTCTGAGCTAGCATTCAACAAAAGAAAGATAAATGGAACTGGGAAAAATGTAGCAGTACAAGAAAATAAGAGTCAAGACCCTTGTGCTGAATAACATTATGACAGAGTTGTGTTGTAGGGGTTGATGGTCCTGCAGGTGCTATTCACCATTCACCATTCCTGTTTAACCACAATTCTTCATGTTTAAAAATAATGTTTTGCGCATTGTTGCGAGATAGCTGACATGTCTAAATACCGAGGCATAGATCCTTAGCAAGACTGTAAGAAACTCAGCAAATATATGTTTCATTTTCAGTCATTTTCTTCACTGAACAACAATATTATAATTGCCATACTTAACTACACAGCTTAGTGGAAATCTTCCCCACTTCATAATGTTATTTTATAAGTTTGTCTTGAAAACATTAGTAGCTGAAAGTCCTGTGAATTATGGCTCTGCCACTTCTCAAACCTCTTTATGCAAACTGGGAACACTTTGAAATTGTATTTTAGGAAACCAAAAGCCTTGAGTGAATTAAAAAATGTCCTCCCTTGGCTTTGCAACTAGGTCCTTCATTTATTTTTTTGTTATTGTGTGGGTTTTTATTTTTCACTTACATAAAAATAGACAATTAATGGCCAGCGGTGTAGTCAACACAAACAAATATACACCACTGAAAAGGCACAATACCTTTAAATGTAATTTTTAAATGGTATACTTGACAATGTTTCACTATAAAATTCCAGTAAAGAAATGAAGGACTTAAAATTGTTACGGGAAGTAATTAGCATGAGTTTGTTTATCATTCTAGCTTGGTTGCTACGGCGTGGTTTTATTTTTCTTCATAAAAAAATACCATAAAAATACCATAAAAAAACCTGTGTTAGCACAGAAATTACTCTGATTTTCAGAGTAATTCTCTGCCTTTTGTTTTAAATAATGCCTCGTTCAGAAAATCTGTAACACTTTAATCTTTAGAAAGAGTAAGTTACCACTTGCAACTACACAGACGGTTCAAAATTATTTTTGTACCTGCCAATATTATTAATAGAAGAAAAAAGCTTGATCGCTAACTGGAAAATGTAAGCAAGGGTATGTTTACTTATGTTTGGAAAAACATTAAATAGAAGACATCTAACTTGATCTACATTATAATCTGATATAAAAATGGCTATTAATTCTTCTAAGTTCACTGAGTAGATTTTGTATCAGTGCACAAAGTAAATTGAATTAGGTAGATCATATTATAAGTTTTCTTAAAAGCACACTCTTTAGCTTACCCTTGCCATTAGTGGTGCATTTTAGTTTCCTGTTGTCTGGATGCACTTTAGGATCCATGGCTGACTTCTTCCTGCACATTAATTTGTACCCCAGACTTTAATCTTAGAATCAAACATCTCCTGATGTAGTTGCTCATCCTTTATTACTGATGATTCAGCCCGGGGCTATTTGTGTCCATCCTGTCCAACAATAAGTCATCTGTTATTGTCTATGCAGAAAATGAACCAGGGGTGCTTTAAATAAGTCCTTCCTTTCATAACGTAAGCACCATCATTCTGCTTGTTGAAACTGTCGTATAAACCATCAACCCCTTCATGCTCAACCCCCAAAAAAGAAACAATTTGTGTCCATTTCATACTTCTCACAATGCTAGACAGGGGAGGGTTCGATAACATCACATCTGTCCATGAACAGTGGTGAGGACCTTATAAACCTGAGCCAGACTCCCAGATAAATCAGCACCTAAATGTCAATATGGCCTTTGGAACATAGTATTTATAGCCAAGCTACGTCACAGGACCCACTCATACTCTGTCTGCAGCTGGCTCTCTGACCTTACTTTTCTCTGAACTTCATGGAAGCATTAGCAACGTGAACCCAGTTGTACGTAAAGACTCTTGTTTTCTTCTTTGTTATTCAAGCGTTATCTTATTATTGGGCTGCCGGTTCTTAGCAATAATAAAATGTCCCTTTTTTGAATTTAGAGCACCTTGATTTGTTGAGTGGAAAAAGGAAAAATGCCCTGCTAGCTCTCCATTTTCATGTGAATAAAAAAAATCTGTAAGCCTTAACTAGCAATGATCAATTCTCCAGTTATTAACTAGGATGAACTATTTCTTTCTTAATTTTTTTTACTGTTTTTAAGGAGGTGCTGACTTTTGCAGTGATCCAAAGATCTGCTCACAAGTTGCTAATACTTTATATGGTCTAATGCAAGGGCCAATCCATGGAGACCTCTAATGAGGGGATGGGGGAACTCCAGGCTTCAAGAACCAGTGTCCTGCAGGTTTTAGATATCACTTTGGGTCAAAACACCCGAATCAAATGATTAGTTCATTACCGGGCCTCTGGAGAACTTAGAGCTTTTTAAATTTAGAGCCTATTGCATCAAGCTTTACATATAATTATAAAGCCTTTCTGTGATTGTTGTAGCTTAGGTTACATGATGGCTTGCTGTTTGCTTCCTTGGCTAATCTTAGGAGAGGAATGTGATTTTGTCAAAGTGTGAATGGACTACAGGTCATAAACAGCAGCTTTGAAACAGATCAGACGACAACTTTGAACTCTAAAACAGATTGAAAGGCCAATAAAGGTCAGAGCTATGTCTTTGTGTACTGAAAACAAATTTTGTGTTTACTTCAGCTGTTTTACCACAGCTGGTTAAATTGTTTCCATGGTTAAGATTTTTTGAAAACAACATAATGTGGCCAAATTTGAGTGTGTGCTTGAAGAGCTTTGGCTGATCTAAACAGACCCCAGGGCCAACAGAAGTTTTCCCAGATGGGCTGCCTAAGGCTAAGAAAGAAAAGAGACGCTGCCTTGGCCAAGATGACCACAGAAACAAGCAAGGAGATTCATCATGCGTATGTGAGCAACATGATAAGTGTAGCAAAGTGACACAGTCCTCCTAAAATACCTTTGTGACTCTGTGTAATATTGAGGGGGGCTTATCAGGAGTAAATCTAGACTTATATTTTTGCCCCTGAAAGTGTTATCGATACGTTTGTTTTATTGTTGTATACATAAGGGAAATGGAAATTTAACAATGAGCTGTTTCTCTTCTTTGCCATATTTTCCCTTACCATCATTCTAATACAGGTTCAATTTTATTTGTCTAAAGATTTTTCATATTCAGAACTGGCAAGACTATTTTTAATATTTGGCTTTATTGCTCTTGAGTGTAAGCAGTGTTTTGCATCTTCCACCTTTCTAGGTTCCCACTCATGAAAAGGTCTCCTCATCGTTGACTCTGATGATAACACACCTACTTCGTTAAGAGTGAGGCTATGGCACTGCTTGTCAGTCAGTTATTTTGACCCTATGAAAATGGGAGCAACGTATAAAAATGGTCGTAATTCCTAATGCATTATTTTTGTTAAACCCCTTGTATTAAAGATGAAAACTTGCCCTTAAATCACATCTTGATTGATTGATTCAGATCCACTCAGGTGGTGAAGAAGGGCAAAAATTACAAAAATCGTGGCACTGCCAGATACTTTGACGTCACTGTATACAGTACAGACTTGATAGGTTTATGTATGTAGGTTTCCCCTATAGTGTGAAATGTCTGAAACTGTAATAAAATAAAATTAAAATAGATATGATTTTTTTCCCACAACTTTTGGTCTTTGTCCACTGCGGAGCAAACACCGCACCTGACCCCTATGGCACGTCCTGTGAGTTGTGGGCCTACAGGAGGATGGGCCAACGTTCCTTCTTCGGGCTGTGCCTGGTGAGGCCCCACGGGCTAAGGTCAAGCCACCAGGCCTTCATCCTCCCCAGGCCTACCCAGGGCGGGGGACCGGTAACCCTATCCCAGGAAGGTTAAACTGTTCCCTTATGTTGTATTCATGGGGCCATTCTGAATTGCTCTTTGTCTGGTCCCTCATCCAAGACCAATTTGCCATGGGAGACCCTACCAGGAGGCAAAAAGCCCCCTGAAAACATAGCCCCTTGGATCCCTGGAACACGCAAACCCCTCCACACAAAGCAATTCATGGAGGAAATACAAGGAGTGGAAAGGATGGCTGGCCTCTTCTTTAGAGATAGGTTGAGAAGCTCAGCCATTCGGGAGGGGCTCAGAGTAGAGCTGCTACTCCTCCACATCGAAAGGAGCCATTTGAGGTGGTTTGGGCATCTGATAAGGATGCTTCCTAGGCACCTCCTGGGGGAGAAGTTACGAGCATGTCCCACTGGGAGGACGCCTCAGAGCAGACCCAGGACATGCTGGAGAGATTATATCTCTCAGTTGGTCTTGAAACACCCAGAAAAGCAAGAGGAGGTGACTGAGGAGAGGGAGGTCTGGGCTTCTGTGCTGCTGCCCCAGTGACCTGGCCCCGGATAAGTGGAAGAAAATGGATGGATATGTTTAGGTTGAGTTAACATTACATCATAGACAAAAAGAAAAGACGAAACAAGGATGAGTGTAAATGACAAACTAGAAATAAGCATATTATGGAATGGAGTCAGTATTGATAAACCAACAGAAGATTGCATTATAAAAGCCTGATGGCTAACATGCCTCTCAGAGAAAATAGTGAAATGAGTAATAACCTAAAAAGAGAGGACATCCTTCATTTTAGTCCCTTGGCACGCGAAGATAGGAGATAAATCTTGTTAATGTTTCAGTATTCACTCAGGTTCAACATCTGTCTTGTGAGAAGCCCTATTCCCTGGGGAAATTGTATTCATATAGAAGTAGCTAGAGCACTGTGTTGATTTAGAAGAAGAAAGACATAGTTTGAGCTTGGACTTTTAAATACTCTTTTGTTCTAAACACAGAAAAAATTGTCAAAGAAAGAAAATCAAAGATTGTTAGGTATGGCTGTGTGCAGGCAGGAATAGGACCCAAGGTGCAGACTCCGGAGACAGACGTGAACTCAAAGGCTTTAATTTAATACTCAAAATATAACAAAACTAAAAAAAACTCAAAACAATCTTAACCTGGAGAAATGACAGAACACACAGCTAGGAAAACGGTAGATCGCGACACCGACACAGAGAAACACTGGGCTTAAATACACAGAGGGAGCAATCAGGGAATGGGTAACAGGAGGGAAACACAGCTGGGGCAAATCAGGCCTAACGAGACAAGAGGAAGCAAAACCAGACACATTAACATCAGACATGGACTTTCAAAGTAAAACAGGAAACACATAACACAGACTGAACAAAGACACAGACTGATATGCAGGCACTACAAAGGGAACAGAGACGTGGGACCAGGGCAGACACAAACACTGACTGAACACGGGGATATAGGAACTAAGGATACACATAGACGCGAACTAGACAAGGGGATGCAGGTGATAGGGGAGACATAAGCCATAAGACGGAACTCAAAGAAACCAAAAACTACAAGGTATAAATAATAACATAAACTCAAACACCCTGGGTCAACGACCCAGGCATCCTAACAAAGATCACGTACATTCAGACTCACAGTAGTTAATGAAAAAATCTTTTTTTTTTCATGTTCATGGACACAAATTGTGTGTGTGTGTCAGCGAAAATACATTTGTAAGGAATGCATTTCAGCAGGAAAAACATTTCATATCATGAGCACATCATTTTTGGAGACAAAATTACTTAAACTTGGGTCTCTGTCATTAATGTGTGAAGCTTTTGTGTCTTTTAATCACCTACATATGAGAATGATGAATTGTTGTGTTCAGGGACAAAAAAAAATCTATTTTGAGAAAGTTGGAAAAGACCCTGGAAATCCATATGCAGTTAGTATAATCATTAAATTAAACTTTGTTTCCAGTCTCGGGCAGGTTTGATTTACTTTAAAAAGTACTTTTCATTTTTACATCACAAAATTATTCAATCAAGTGAGATTTAAATTAAACATGGTTATAATTTTAAGTGTGCAGTATTAAAATATTTGTTCTTTCTTCATTTCTTTGAATTTCTCACTTTATATCCAATGCTCAGAGTAACATAGTGGAATTACACACAAATGTAGTTTAACTGGTTGACTGATTATTTACTCTTGTACAAAGAAAATCAAATCTTTTGCCCGAGTAAAAGCTCTGTGTTTTGAAGTGAGTTGCCAGAAGCAACGTATTTAATAAGCGCTAAACTAAATAAATACACAAAAAGCCAAAATAATGAACTCTTATTAATAATTAATAATGCTTACATAGCCACACACATTCCAACAGTATCTGGTTAAAGACCACCCTTGATGAGTCTGACTCATAAAAAGGGCTACTTATTTACCTTGAACTCTGACTTACTGCATTGCTAGCTCTTGAATTGACAATAATGCAATTTAAAACCCCTTCAAAAGGTTATCTCACTTAACCCTGAAAAAAAAAATCCACATTAGCTATCATTACAGTATATCAGCTTCACATAAAATTTAAACTGGTTGCTACTGACAGAAAATAAAATTGCAGTATGATACTGAGTAATATTCACAAACACTACAAAACAACGCTCTGGAAAAAATGTCAATTTCTTTCTCTCTATTTTCAGCTTTTGATTCACCTGTGTTTCTTCTTTGTTGTGCCATTTCAATCTGATGGTATTTGGCGTTTTTTTTCTTTTTTTTTTGCTGTAATCAAACACACAGATTCATCTCTGTCATCCTCAGACATGACCTAAATCAATTTCCCAGCACTCTCACATCATGGAGGGTCGCTGTCAGGGATGGCACCTTGCAGCTGAGACACACCTATATCGATACACCTACACAGACACTTTCCATTTCATTCACATTTACCCACACGGTTGTTAAAGTACAGAGACAGGTACCTATCTATCCACATACACGCCACACACACACTCATACTGGTGATTCACCACATCACTGTTCTCTAATGTCTTACTTGCTTCATCTTTGCAACTTCCATTTGTCACTGCTGACAGGTCCTGGCAGCAACATCTATCCATCCTACCTTTATCCTTACTCTGTCAGCCCACACTGTTTCTCTCCACCGTGACCTCAGTTTCTTTCTTAACTTGGAGGAAGAATTGAGGCTAGTACACAAATGCCACACTGATGCAAGGCCAGGGTGGTGATACCAGTCATTGTGTTTAATCCCAACATGGGGCTTTGTGTTGAGCTGTAAGCCAAGCGTCCAGTCGGCTGTGATCAGTGGCACAGAGGAAAGCGTGTGATGCATTAGCAAGGAGGACTCAGCATAGGATGGCACCTTGTTGAGAATCACTTAGACATGGTACCATGATTTGTGTGCATGTGTGTAAGTGTGGTTTATAAGGGGCTATTGTGGAGCTTACAATATTGTGCAAAAGTATCGAGCCACCTCTCATTTCTGCATATTCTGCTAAGAAAACGGGGAAATAAAAGATTTATTGAAAAGTACAAACATTAATGCAAATATAGTAAATCATTCAGAATTCAATTCAGTTCTAATGAGCTTGAAGTCAATACTTGGTACAACTACCTTTATTCTTCAACACAGCTTGAACTCTCTCAGGAAAGCTTTCATGTCATTTTTTGAATATTTCTCCAGGTTTTTCTATCCAAGTATGCTTTTATTGTATTGGCTGTGTGTTGGGGATCATTGCCATCCTGAAAAATTACACTGTTGCCAACCAGAAGCTTTCCAGACAGTTTTACATGGTAGCTCAACATCTGATGGTACTTTGCTGTGTTCATAATTCCACCAATTTTGGCAAGATCGTCAACAACACTGACTAAGATGCAGCACAAACCATAGCAGAGATTTACAGATGTCTGTACTCTGTAGACAGTTGCATTTCTTTCCGGCGCACCTGCAGAAAGCAAAGATTTCAAATTTGCTTTTACCACTACAGAACACCTTTTACGGCTGATTTTCAATCTACTTATTGCGTAATCATTTCCCTTCCTTAAGATGTGGTTCTTGACAGAAACCCTTACCCTGAGACCATTTCTGATGAGGCTTTGGGAAATGGAAGGGCCAGTGGCCTCTCTCAGGTCCTGTACCAGGTCTTTTTTCCAATTTCTTCTGGAAGTGACTTTGATACTGTTCACCTGCTGTAGATATCTAGCAATTCTATTGTCCTCCACCTGTTTGGTTTCCTTAAATTTATGAAAAATAGTTCCCCAAGGAAACACGTTGTTAGTGTAAAACCACTCTTTTATAACTCTGTTGTCATTGGTTATCTTTCATAGATTCAACTATAGAGAAATGGGAGCAAATTGTATGTTTACCAAACAAACTGCAAGTAACAAAGTGCCTAAAATACAGTTTAAAATTAATTTTCCACTAAGTTTACTTTTATGTGTAGACACAACACTGGTTTGTCCCTTAGGATTAAGACATTCCTCTGAAAATGGTAAAAGGACTGGGCTGAAAATGAAATAAGAAAGCAGCAAACGCCCACGAAAAAAGAAAAGAACTGGAATTTGCAATCAACTCTGTCAATAGGTCACATTTAGAGGTGAGTTTTTAAATAGGCCGCCATCTTTTTCTAGACAGGAAATGCAGATCTGATGAATCATGACATTTTATACCAACATTCATAATCTAAAATGAGGAATCTAGTTGCATATTCATATTCCCTTTAGGTTAAGCAGTACCTTAACCCTTTAAACCGTAACTCGTCGCCAGTGATGGGTTAGAGTTTAAAGCACGGGCGAGCAACAGGCCTCGAGGGCCGGTGTCCTGCAGGTTTTAGATCTCACTCTGGGTCAACACACCTGAATGAAATGATTAGTTCATTACCAGGCCTCTGGAGAACTTCAAGACATGTTGAGGAGGTAATTAGGCCATTCAAATCAGCTGTGTTGGATCAAGGACACATCTAAAATCTGCAGGACAGCGGCCCTCGAGGCCTGGAGTTGCCGACTCCTGCTTTAAATGGTAAATTAGGTTGGGGTTTAAAGGGTTAAATGATTTATTTGCTTTTAATCTACTACACATCATGAAAGCCATCATTTTACTTTGTCCCTTACGTCAGTCTCTGAATAACAAAACAGGACCTTTACTCTGTGTTAAGATTTAATTTTCAAATATTAGCACATTAAATGGATATGTTATCATTAGAATTGTCCTAAAGCATGGCAGGCCAACTCCAGGCCTCGAGTGCCAGTGTCCTGCAGGTTTTAGATGTGTCCTCGATCCAACACAGCTGATGAAATTTGCTAAATGACCTCCTCAACATGTCCTGAAGGTCTCCAGAGGCCTGGTAATAAACTAATCATTTGATTCAGGTGTGTTGACCCAGGGTGAGATCTAAAACCTGCAGGACACCGGCCCTCGAGGCCTGGACTTGGACACCCCTGATTTAGATCAAGCGTAGTAACTTTCAGGTGTGATGCAATCCAAGCAGTATGTCCATGTGCTTATGGCAACACAACAACAAGCACACGCCATGCTTTAGAGCAGAAAACATAACCACCCACTGCATGAACTGTTTTCAGAGCAGCTAGATAAATGAATTTGCATTTTAATGGGGGTACAATTATTTTTTTAAATGACTTTCAGCGCTTTAAAATACAAAGTTTTAATTTATAGATCCCATGAGTTGTACAAAGTCATTAAAGTATTTGTTAATTAATGCATTGTATGGCTAAATGAATGACCTTATTACCATAGCTGATTAGGTATAATATATCATGCTGATTATGCCCGCACATTAATAAGATCAAAATACCTTGTTAGGTTCATGTACAGGAGGTGCATGATCCTGGAGAAAATACTGTAAGCAGAAAGGGATTGTGTGAACAGATAGTGAAAGATGTTCAGTTATCTGCAGTCTGGACCAAAAGAGTAGTCCCTCTCTGCCAGCTCATCTATCTCTTCCTAGTTCTTCT
>NW_005187402.1:6500845-6506477 GCF_000239375.1 Pundamilia nyererei | reverse complement strand
CCATGTTCAGGCCTTTCTTGGCTTTTGGGTCTCATCTTTATTGATGTATGTTTGATTATTTACTGCTCTCCATAGTTCTTTGCAAAGCTGGTGATAGTTGCTTTGTCTTGTGCCTTTCTAAGGTCCTTTTAAGTATACATGGAGGCAGTGTTGTGGTTATAGTTGCCCTCACAGCTTTGAACAGTTTCAAATGTGTGGCATCAAAATTCACTTCAGTAAGCCAGTGAGTCATCAGTGTGTGCTGAATGAAATCTGTCTACATGGCTTTTCAATTCTGCTCACGGTCATAATACTTGTCAACAGTGGGGCATTTAACAAAGGAGCCTTGCCTCTTTCTGACAGCAGGAACAACAACAGGGTACTATCTAGTCTTTCTGAACACACTGCCAGCCTGCTATGCAAATCAAATATATCATTTTTATATGAGAGCTGCTGCTTTTCAAATATATATGCCAGAGTTTTCATGTTGATTTGGATCGGACTGTATGGCGTATAAAGGAAAAAGAAAAGCAAACATGTATTTAACCTGTCGAGGGATAGGCCACATGCAATGCAAAGTAGCGGCCAGTTATTGTGGTAATCGTGTTGACAGTTATTGATAGCGATGTGTTGAGGCATAGAAAAATCCATCAATCACATGTGACAGTAGTCATGGAGCATGGCTGAAAAACGCACAAGAATGAATGCATCTCATATCTTCAGATGCTGTTGGGCAGTGTGCTGTTTACCCTCTTTATTGCAAAATTGATCCTGTGACCCATGGAAGCTTTTTGGTACCAATCAACAGGAATCTCAGTTCTTGTTTTTTTGTGCTGATAGCCAGAAGTCTTGTAGCTCTGATGTCAAAAGTCTGTATTCTTTAGTGTCAACAAGAGAAAGGCATCGTGAAGAGAGCACAATTCAGATTCAAATTGATGATTCATCCCGATGTTTTTTTCTTCGTTGGCAAAGAGGCTGGCAATTTAAGTAAGCACATATTTGTACTTATTGTTTGTGTTTACAAACCTCAGATGGCTGGCAGATGAATTTCTCTCTGTGTGTATAGAGTCTCCTGTGTGGGAGAAGGATACACTTTTATCCTTGTTGTTAATGTAACAACAAGATTATCAAGAAGCGCTGTAGCATACTCGTGGCTCAGGCTGCCAATGCGGTCTATCCCTCCACGTATGCTTTAAGATAAAAAAAAAAGTCACCAAACTCTATTCTACCTCACAATCCTCTCATCCCCTGTAAAGCTGTGCTCTGGAACAGTGATCAAGATAAGTCTGGCAATTTTACACAGCAACACTCCAGCAGAGCCACAGGAGGATACATTTTTACATGTTGTCTGACCAATGTTCTCCAAGGACTGAGAGCTGAGGAAACTAAAAGACATCTGTGAATTAAGTATGCAGTTCTCTTTAACTTATTAGCTGAGGTTCAGGTCTAGGTTTTTATACAACAATAATATAAAGCACACAAAGAGCTTTTGTGGTGTGAGTGATAGCTCTCAGAGCTATATTTGTAGTGGTGACCTTGATGTGAGACTATTATTCTCTATTGTGACTGGAGTATTTTAAAGGGCTCCAAAAGTTTTAATGCCTTAACATGCAACTGGTGCATGAAACCTTTCTCTTCAAAACCAGATGATGTGAAAATGCTGCCTCTTTATTATCAGCTTCTCCATTCATGGAATGGGACTTGTGTGCCTCATTGTATTGCATGGCAATAGACGTTCATGGGTAATTTCACACACTCATAAAAATGTTAATCTACAATGATAATACTGCAAATGGAGCTCAATAATTTGATGTGGCACAGTAAAACATCTTTGTCTGCTCAGCCTTCCCTTCTGTCAGTTGGTGCACTCCATTGCTGGTTGCGGTCTTTTTCTCTCCTGTTGTTATGTTCCCTTAAAAGAATGCTAAGGAAAATGCGTGAGGTTAATGTTTCCGGGTCCTGAACTGAGTCCCACCCCTCCCTGCTAATGGTGGCTGGTGTCCCTGTGTTTCATGTCACTGGCTGAAGTCTGAGTGTGGCAGCCAGTGGTTGCGCTCCAAGGCCTGTATAAGTTGCTTGAAGATACACTTTGGGGCCTTTGGCCATTTTTGTGTTTGTTAGAATGTCACATGTTTCTGGGGGCGCTGATAGCCTTGCTTTGTTTGCCTGTCTTTTTTCATTAGGCTTATGTTTCTGGCTAGCTTGATTTTGGTTGTACCCCACTTTGATTTGTCATTTGTTCTCTACCCTCTACGCTCCAGATTCATCAAATGGAAGCTTTTATGCAGAGTAACTTTAGGGGTTATTTAAGCTGTATATACAGGTTAGCCAGGCTCTAAACATTTGGCTTACAAGGGATGATGATCATAGAGAAATACTGTAAACACTCGAGGGCAGTCAAATAAATAAAATATTGTTTTCTACTAGTACATGCCTATGCTACAGACATTTAATCACATTGAGAAAAGTGTGAAACAATGCTTGATATATGTTGTTTATACGCTAAAAATCATCAATCAGGTCATTTTAGCCTGTTGCTAGATAGTTGCTTGGGAAGTTTTATCCAGCTTTTGTGAATATAAATTAGATGCGGTTGCTCTGAAATTTAAACTATATGATTCTCTTATAAGTTGCTAAATAAATAAAGGCACAAAACAGGTCATTTTAGTACATTGCCAGTCAAGTCAAGTCACTTTTTATATAGCACATTGAAACACAACAGGCTTTGATTAAAGTGCTGCACAATGAGTAAAATCTTAAAAACAAAACAAACAAAAAAAACAATGCAAATGATTGAAGAACAAATGTGCGAAGTTTGGATACTGAAGTCCTGATGGTCTAGGAGACATTTGTGGGTAAAGAAATAAAGACACAGACAGAGACACCGTGTAATATGATTTTAAAAAAAAAAAAGTCCTTTATATTTGGATAATTTTTTAGAGACATTGAAAAGTCAGTGGACGATTATTGCATCGTTCATAGAGCAGTACAATGTACCTTTATGTGCAACATCTGCGATGTGGAATGTTCCGTGTCAAAGGGATCTAATGCTTTACTTCATCCAAAAGAAACAGTTCTCAAGCCCACCATATAAATATATGAGGGAAATAAAAACATGCAGCCATTTAATTTAGTTACACAATTTCTACTGTATTAAGTTCCAGGTTACCCAGTGTAGTATATTTTTGGGCTACATCCCAATGTCATAATATATCTTAAATTTGGTCCATATAAGAGGTACCAGTGGCTAAGTGATATTAACTTACTGTAGATTCACCTGGAGTTAATGTCATCAGTCAAAACCATATGTAGCCCAAACACTTGTATCTAAGTACTGTGTTTGAAGCTAGGTCAGTGGACCGATAGGGTATTCTGCATTATTTGTTCCTTTAGTGAGTTAATTCATTGTGACTCACAGCCAATGGCATCAAGTGAACAGCTCTATCGATTTACTTCCACAGAATAGCTTGACATAACTGAATTACCTAAGAGAATCTGTCCTCCCACTTTTAGACATTAGCAAGCACTGTTGTTTATGTTGAGCACACGGACAGCACAAGGCAGCAGCACATTATGTGGTGTAATAGACAATGAATTGGCCTACCAACAACATGCTTTCATTCCCTGTGTTTGTGTCTGTAGATGAGTCAAATAGACATAAAGTTCTGCAGAGACTGAAGGCTGAGAAGCACATCCAGTCTATCCAAATAATTTGGCATTGTTTTTAGTCACAAAGCACAACAACAGAGGTAAACTGCACCTCTTTGGATTACACAGTAATGAGCTAATCAGGTTTTCTCTTAATTAATTATTTATTGTGCTTTTTTGACATCTATGCAGAGATTTATTTTCATGACATTGCTGTCACAGTCAGTTATTCATTTAAATCACTGGTCCGTAAATGATAAATGAGCACAGGAACATACTGTAGAGCTACAAGTGGAAGAAAAGAAAAATGATGCTTCTCTGGTGATCTTGACTGTTACATTAGATCACTGATTCATACATTGCTTGAGGAATGGTTGCAAGTCAATTGTATTATCTCAATAATGTGTTAGGTATTCAGAAATAAGACATGGAAGATGACAGAAGGTAAGTATTTACTATTGCTGAACATTAAAGGCAGCAAGAAGGTCTTGGGTTCAATTCTAGGAAGGGGTCATTGTGTGTTGAGGTTTCATGCACTCCCCGTGTCTGTGTGTTCTCTGTCTTCCTCCAAAAACATGCATGAGGTTAAGTTAACTCGTCATTTTAAATTGGCTGTAGCTGTAAATGTGATCATGAATGGTTGTCTTTCTCAATGTGTTAGTCCTGCGACACATTAGTGACCTGTCCATCTGTACTGGGTATAACCCGCCTCTCACCCTATGAAAGCTGGAAAAAGCTCCAAGAATATGACCCAAGAATAGTTTTGCTATTCTTGGATCATATGGTTCATCCATAAACTACGGACATGGATAAAGTCATTAGTCAGTGAGAAACTTTGAACTAGACAGTTGTGATACTGAAGAGATTATAAAGGGGGGAAGATGTTAGATGTTTTTCTGAATACCAAATTTTAATTTGACTCGGGGAATTATTTACTGATATTTTCCTTTGGACCAAATGTTGTATAGAAGGACGCACTATGACTAAGTTTAGCCACAGAGTTGGCAGTCTCGTCATTTGTATCTTTTTTAAGTTCTCATGCATTACTGTGGGTGAGCCCTCATGTGTGAGATTGACTGAATTGAAATCTTTTCGTCTGGCCAAATATTGTATGACATACTAAGATTGGCTGTGAGTCACCAAGCTGTCTTTCTTCCTGAGAGGTTGGATTGCATTGCTTAATGAAAGCTTCTCCAGAACTCGGTGTCTAGAGCAGCAGCATGCCATAGAGTCACAGGTGTGTGACCCTGGCATACAGTGGACTTGTAACTTTGGCTTTCAAAAGGAAGAAATTAAGACTCATTTTCTCAAGACAAAAGAGGAGACGTGTAAAAAGAAACAAAAATACAAAAGTCAAGAATTGGAAATATTTTGCAAGAGATGATTGATGAGAGAAAGGATGAAGGACAGACAATATAAATTTTATCTCCTTCAGTCTGCCAGTGGCTTGCAGAAGAGAAGTGAAGCTACAGGGTTAAAGAGGTGAGAAGTCTCCCATTGTGACAAGAGTGCGGCTATTATCACGCAACAGCCATGGGTATTAAATTGAGTTATTTCTACCACGTCCAGCTGCCAGCTGGAGATAAGCACTGTTTGGATGAACCTGTGAACTCACCAGCAACTCTTGGGACCTGTTCTTACCATGTTAATTGATGTATCCACCTTCAGCACTGCTGCCTCATAATAATGCAACAAAAGCGAATGGGCAAAATGTGATTTAAAGTCAAAGTGAATTACTGTAATGTATTGGTAATGCATATTAGGATGCACTGAGAATTTAAAAAATACAGACACAAGGAAAGAATCAGGCCTCCAAGCATTTTTGTGTGGCAAAATTGAAGATAATTGAAGGGTTTTTATTACTCTTGGAAAAATCCATGTACTTTATATCTACTTAGTTGATGGGGCTGCTTACGGATTATATGTTTGCTAAAAGAGTATAATATATATACTCCTATATAAAAAGGATCAAAGGCAAGTCTGTGTTTTAACTGTTTAAACTGCA
>NW_005187402.1:6497068-6498469 GCF_000239375.1 Pundamilia nyererei | reverse complement strand
AGGCTGCACTTGATTTTCAAACAGCCCCTTGTTAAAACGCTACACTCACTGGGTTATAACCTTCACTCCCTGCTGTCAGCCTTAGAAGACAGACATCAAAGTAACAGTTTTGTTTTTAATTTCCATTCTATTAAACACCCTCTTGATTGGCCCTGTACAACCAGCAATTACAGCCATGGCTTCAAATACTATTAACTATTTCATACTTGGTTAAGCCACAGGGAATAGGAATTTGTGAATATAGTTGGTAAGTAAAACAATTTAGGTCTCAGATCTGTAATGTGTGCATGTTTGAAATTATTCTTAAAATGGTTTGAGGAACAATGTTGCTTTTGAGGTTTGAGGCCAAGGCTAAGCCTCGGGATAAGCCAAGTCTAGATTGAGGATTTTCTTGAAAGCAAGCATAGCTATGAAGTTAGTAACCAAGGCTAGTTCAAATTAGAAGGGAGCAATTAGAAGCTAAAAATAAGACTCTAATGATTATAAGGTTGAGTTTCAGCACTAGCAACATTAAACTTATTTATGGGCCGTCATCAGAAACACTACAGGGCCTAATAATATTTGGCAGTGAATTTTTGGCCTAAATGCTTGTTTTCTTGTTTTCCTCTGCACTTGAATAATATGCCAATAAAATGGTGTAAGTGTTGCTAAGCAATCTCTTGACCTTGATAAGGCAATGAGCCATGATGAGGGGCTAGAGGGGATTAAAACATCAGCTTATCTCAACAACTCACTACTGATGGTTTTCACAGAGCTAAGAAAGGAGGAAACAGAGAAAGGAATGCAAAAATAAACAAAAAAGTGTAAAAGGAAGCATAAAAAAATAAAAAAGAACACATCTGTGCATTTAAAAAGACAATGGAAAAACAAAGTCTGTGTCACTGCAAATGCTTCTTAGCAGTGTATTACACTTGCAATGTGCGATTCAAACTTTGGGGAAAAAATAGAAGAGAAACAAAGAGAAAAGACTGAGGTATGCCAAATCACATAAAAAATAAACCGAGAATCAATGGCAACAGCTCTTCTGGAGTGACAATCCAAATTAGAATAAAAAAATAAAATGTGTCAATATGTATAGAGCGAATCAGAAAAGAAGTAAAACAGTGAGCATCTTCAGTCATGTGTAGGGGGCTGCAAAAGTTTGATGAATGTAATACCACATGAAATACAACTGACCCACATCTGATCTGATGATCACCAACACTCTGCCAATGCAGTATACATATATCTGGATAGAAAAACACACAATGGAACATTATGAGTTATGGACTGGCCTCACCAGAGTCCAGATTTCAACATTATTAAAACAGAGTGGGATAATCTTGACAAAACAGAATAAAAGGCATGTAACATCCACAAAGAGCTTTAACTGTCCTTAGAATTGTTAGAATTGTACAAACT
>NW_005187402.1:6424348-6495165 GCF_000239375.1 Pundamilia nyererei | reverse complement strand
GTGTAGGTTCTGAACATGCACATGGCTAAAAGTAACCAGTATACAGCTTGTGCAAGTGTGTAAAATATTTGACAGTCATGGAGTAAAGCAAGAAACTAAACTGATGTACTGTGAAGTTAAATTAAGAATAAATGCACATTTCTTGTTGCTTTCCCTTAAAATCATGTCCACATTACCACAAAACATTCATCCATCATTCTAGGAGGTGGTTGCGTATCAACAGAATGCTTGTGGTTGGCAAATGAAATAAAAGTGTAATTGATGAGTTTGCTGAGAGACAGTGGCGCAGGAATCTACAACATTTGCTCTTACAAACCCGCTGATAACATCTCTTGACTATTATCATATAACTGTGAGACCATCAGTTTTATTCAAGCAACAGTGTTTTGTAGCTTCAAGACACAAACCATGAAAGATTTCTAGATGAAAATGGTTGTTGCACACTAAGTTATCTTTATGTCATCTGATGGGGACATACCTTAATTGACAATTTCTGCATATGTGGATTCATCTTATATACACGTATGGACACATTCAGCATTTCCTTATGTATGAAATGCTGTGTTTTTAATCCCATATTCTGCTTATACGTCCTCCCCTGGTTTGTGATTCTTTTCCTCTGAGGCCCAGTGATATTATCCATCAATAGTGTTCTTTATCCGAACTATACATGTAATGGTAGCACCAACCCCCAAGAGAAAAGGCGATGAAACAACCCCCCTCTGCAGCTTAAAAGAGAACTGTAGTTTCCATAGGAACAGCTATAAAAGCAATTAAATGTGATGTGCAAAAAAAGAGCTTGATGAGCCATCATTTAGGAATGGCCCTCAAAATTCCATCTGAGATGCACCAAATCCTACGCATCACTCCCCACCTTTAATTTCCCCCTCTTCACTATTCGTGTCTCCTTTCCTCTCTTCAACAGATGATAGTTTAAAGCACGCTTTCTGCAATGAATCTCATCTTTACATCATAAGAGGCCCTATTCATCTTTTGATCAGCCAGTTTGCCTGAAGAAGAGATCGATGACACAATCTCGCTTTCCGAAAAGGAGAATGGGAAGATTAGGATGGGCCGGAGAGGCAAACACAAGGATGTGTTTAGGTGGAGGTTAGGAAGCAAAGGAGAAAATTGAAAGAGATAGTGGGAAGGGAAGGTCACAAGCAAATTGGACAATGAGGCGGACAGAGAAAGAGTGGGATCGCTGGAAGAGGAAAAAGGAGAAAGAGGGGAGATGTGTTGATCGGTGACCCTATTAGGGCTGTAGTCCTGGGCCCATTGCAGCTCATCTCCATAATGTTCCTCCTGGCCTCATTAAAGATGAGTAGAGGTGCTGGGAACATTCTGCCAGGCAATACAAGCGATACAATCTCCTCCTCCTTTCCTTCACCCTCTCACCTTATTCCACCGCTTCCTTCTATCTTCGCTTCTCGGCTCTCGCACCCTCCGACCTCCCTCCAATCTGCGTATCAAAAACGCATAAGAGAGAGAAAGGAAACATCTGACAGGCTGCAGTCCTCTGCACCTCTCATCCATCATACATAAATGCTTCCCTCCCCTCCTTTCCACCACCGAGCTGCCACCCCCTCCTCATTTGTTAGTACATGTTCTGCCTCCCTTTCTCTCCCCTTCAGCATATCTCTGCCTGCTTTGGGCTAAAGCATGACTGCATCCACATCCACAGTTGAAAATACTACACATCTTTTCAGGAAGAAATAAATGGATTGCATCTCTATTTTTTGCCTATGTCAGTCGCTCTTCCTGATTGGCATAACGCAGCGCGACAACAGCTCTGGCACCAGCCTTAAAGGCCATCGCTAAATGGATAGCAAGTTGAAAAGAAATTCAATTAAAAAATCATTATTAACAAAAAAAATTGTGGACACCATCCAACAGCCTCCAGTCGGCGAAAATCTGTATCGCATCAAACACCAACCATCACGCTCCTCTCCTTTATTTCCTTTAGTCTCTTGACTTAGAGAATAATGGCTGCTGTGGCAATCAATAGATTTCCTCACAACTAATGTCACTCTCTGTTCTGTTCTCTCCCACACACCTCCTCACTTGTTGAGGCTGGAAAGCGCAGCACAGATTTTTTCTCATTTTCCGCTCACACACTCCATTTGTTTTTACATCTTTGTACTTCTCCCCATCTCTGGTCCTTTTTTTGCTCTCTCCAATTATGTTGCCCCCTCCCCTTCTTTCTCTGCTTCCCTCTCTATCTGTGACAGCTGTTGTTGCTTTGCTGTGTTTGCAGCCTACGCCTTATCTGGGCATGAATTCATTTAGCTGCCATTAGATGCCTCCCTGCCCAGAGCTCTTCTAAAGGGGGGGAACCCATTTAAACAGCATAATTCATAACACAGAGAACAGTGGTACAGATGGAGGAGTAATGTGCTTTAATGCTGTCTACTGTGAGTCGACAAATAGCTGGTCGTTAACATCCATATCAGTGCACGAGGGGGGGAAAGTAGATGCTTCAGTATTGTTATCATTTACATATAATGTTTTACAGTAAGCGCTGTGTTTCTGACATCAAAGTGTTCCCCCAGCAAAATGACACATTTCACTGGATTTGTGCTGAAATGTTGGGTCTTATTTTGCACCCACTGCCTACATATGCAAATTTTACTCAACTTTTAAACCTTTTTATCCAACTTCCCTGGATTCTCTGGCTCTCATGCATGCTGTCAGCATATTTCTCAAATCACCTATCCAGCTTTGTGCACCATATGTCCTGAAATCTGCATGCCTGTTTCTAGACTCACCCCCATTATTTCTCCACCTTCTCCTCCCTTTTGTTCTTTCTTCCACCATATTAAAAGAGAGACAAGGAAAGTGGGTGAGACTACATACCCCAGTGATCGTGTTAGATGGAGAGGAACTTTTTCATGGCAATCAAGTGTTTAAAAGTTGCATGCAGAATTTCCCAAGGCTCAGTTTTTGGGCATCTTCTGTTTAACATGAGTGACTTAGATTGGGTATAGCCGCTAAATATTTTACTATATTTATCACCAGCATCTGTAGTTAAACAAAGATGAAACAAATAACACATTTTATGATTAACTGTAGTCAAATCAGTAAAAAAAATCAAATCAATAGTATTCATTCATGCCTTCACACATTTCATGAGTAAGCTGTTATTTGTATTTCCCTCCTTTATCTTATTCTCTTGTTTTTATCCCCAGTAGGGATAACATTTGATCCCCAAACCCCTTCTGATTTTTAGTGCTGCATCTTGAAAGAGTCTACAGTGCAAAAACAATCAAATCATAAAATGGCTTTTACTTTCAATGCTGCAATCCTATGACAATAGAGATGACACCGTGTAGGGGGTGTTGATCAGGATCTGTTCTACTCCAACTTTCATTAAGCCACCATGCCAGACTGAAAACTACTGTTATTGAAATAAAGGAGAAATCACAGTTTTTTCATAGCAGACCCATAATACAAATGTTTCAGCAAGTTGCCTCATTGTTGAAAACTCCATACAAAGGTGAGTTATGCAGCTCTTTCTTTCAAGTTGTTGAACTGCAGTTATGCACCAGGGCTGTCTGTGGCGTGCTGCTTTTAGAAACTCTTCCTATGAAGGATGTCTCTGAAAAATTACATGCACGGTTTGTTGGCTTTGCAAGCAATGATGCAGCTGCTGTTTTGGGATGATAGAAAGAAGCAGCAATATACCCCTAACTATAAAGGGAGACTGTGTGGCGAGGGTGGCAGACTTTCATTTTTTGGGAGTCCACATGGAGGAGAACTTGTCCTGGAGCATAAATACCTCTGAGTTACTGAAGAAGGCCCAAAAGCGACTGTACTTCCTGAGAATTCTCAGGAAGAGTAATATCACACAAAGACTGATGGTGTCCTTCTACAGAGCTACCATTGAGAGTGTACTAACTTATGGCATAGGCATTTGTTACGGCAGCTCAGAGGAAAGCACCCCAAGGGGTTATTAACACCGACCAAAAGATCACTGGCTGCCCTCTCCCAATGCTGAAGGATTTACATGAAAGCCGTTGCTTGAAAAAAATTCAGAACATCATTAAAGACACTTCTCACCCCGGCCATTCCCTGTTGAAACTGCTGCCCTCAGGCAGACGGTATAGGATTGTATAGGACAATCAAAGCAAGATTCTCATGTTTCCTCATTTTTCCGAACTCGTAATATAGGGACGTGTTGGGTGGCCGAAAGCGTAATATACTGATGATTTGTCACCTAGCATAAAATGTTATGCTTTGGTAGCAGTGTTGGTCAAGTTACTTGAAAAAAGTAATCAGTAACTAATTACTGATTACTTCCACAAAAAAGTAATCCCGTTACTTTACTGATTAAGTAATTAATTACTTAGTTACTTAGTTACTTTTTAAAAACACGATTTACAACCTGAAGAGGTGATAAAGCGATAGATCTTTCAGCCCAATTCTACTTTTTCTACATAATCCATCATACAAAATGTAATCAAATGCAAAAGTCTCTTTTTTTTAACTTGTTTTATCAGTTTTAATCTTTTAACTTTATGCATCAAGCAAAAATTTTATTATATGCAACATTCTCTGACTTGAATAAATTAGTTTAACATTTAAAGCTATTTTCTGCACATTCCAGCACATAAAATAAAATATTTTTTGTGTTTACACTCACTCTTTCAAATAGATGCAAGTAAAACACAGCAGACAATAAATAAAGTCAAAGACTCAGCGGTCCTGTTGCTCTATTTTCACCTGTAAAGCAGGACTGCGATAGGCGGAGGTTTACCCTGGTGCAGGTGTGCCGCGGTCAGTTGAAGAATCCGCGAGTTTCTCTGTGAATTTCCCATTAAGTCGTTGCGCTCTCGGTGCTTGCTTGGAAGTTTAGCAGTTTTTTTCGCTGTAAAAAGAAGTTTTCTTCCCACGCACGATGGACGCTAATGTTTTTGTCACTTTTTATGGAATCAAACTCAAAGTAAGGTCAGTACTTCCACGCTTTAAACGCTGCACGCTCATACTCTCTCCCACAATCGATATATGATCCATTGTTGATCTGCACACAGCTGTTGCCACGAACGTCGCACTCGCTTACGTCACTGTCGTGAGACATTCTCGCAAAAAATCACGGTTTTAGTAACGCAGTAACGCAGCGTTCCTACGGGAAAGTAACTGTAATCTAATCACCGTTTTTGCAATAGTAATCCCTTACTTTACTCGTTGCTTGAAAAACGTAATCAGATTACAGTAACGCGTTACGCGTTACTGCCCATCTCTGTTTGGTAGTGAGAACGTGGTGTGAAGTTAAACGGCACAGCAGGCCGAATAAGTGGAATGGGGATTTAATTCTGATGCATTAAACCATTTGTATTGTTGCTTTTCATTGCATCACCTGTGTCTGAAGAGAAAAACATGAAACCTAGAATACTGCATCTTATAACTTTTTTAAGTATATCATTAATATATTAAATATTCTTGGAAATGCTGCGTTTAAGTTCTGAACTTTACTTGAAGTTCATGTTTAATCCATTAACGTTACACTGACAGCAGTAATGACTACTCTAACAGGCATCAGGTTTTAATTTGACAAACTGCTTAGTGTCTTGGTCGCTAAATGTTCATCCATGAGAACGTCTCTCCTTTCACATGGCGCTCTTCCACCCAGCTGCCAGAGACATAAAACCCTTTTGTCATATAAAATAACAGTTAAATGGACATACAACTTTCTATGTCATTCCCAACCCAAATCATGTTGTTCAAGAGCACTGTCGAAATAAACTTGACTTACCTCACCTTTTTCCTTGATCTTCAGTATCACTGGTGAAACCATTAATAGTATGGTCACTTCCCATTTAAACCGAGTCATCTGATAACTTTGTCATCTCTGCTCAGCTCCTTTAATGTGTCTTCACATCATCTCAGGTCGACTCATACATATTAATTGGAAATCAAATTGAAGAAGCTCCTCTGATCCCCCTGTCACTTTTGCAGAGGTATTAATGGAATCCATTAACCTGTTAACAACCAGCACGCTGTATTCATCATTTGCATTTTTTTTCCCAAATTGTGTTTGAGAGTTGGTGCATTACCATTTTTTTAAATGAAAAGGGAGACTTTTCATTTGCAAAAATGCTGATATTGTTATTTGTAATTTATTGTGAGTTACAAGTATAATCTGAGAATGCATCTGTATGTGGGTGTGGGATGTGTGTCTTGACAAAACCCTACACTTTTCTTTCTAGCAGGGAGGAAAAAAACGAAGCTGTTCTCCTCGGAGATTTGGCCCTAGTTGCTGTTGTCATCACTTCAAACTGCCGGGTCATTACTGCACCACAAGCAGCTTGCCTTAATGTCTTTTGACTTAACGCTAATGACTGGCTCCGCATCTGTCCCTGCGGGTAGGAGGGGAGACGGGAATGCTATGAAAAGTCATGCTAACTCTTATTTGCGACAATTAAGGCAGTAATTCACATTTCATCAGTTTTCTTAAAGTGCTTCCATGATGATAGTTTGGTTTTCATAATGAAAAAAAATTATGCCCCATTAGAGGGGAAGAGAGAAGACCTGAGGAGAAGAAAGTGAAGGAAACAAAAGGGACAAGGAATTAAAGGAACAAGGAAGTAGGGGAATGGAAGTGGGAATTTCAGCTGTAGAACTTTAACAGACCAACCAGCTGAGAGGAGAGGTGAAGAGCAGAAAGGCGATGAGAGGGGAGAAAAGGAAAAGACAGGATTTTTCAATCGTCTCCCTTCCTTATGTTCCTTTGTTCTCTACTCCTCCTTTTCTCCACTGTCACTCCTTTCCTCTTCTACCCCTTTTCCCCCACTCTATGTATGGTGTTGGATTATCCATGCATATTTAACATAGCTGCATCTTCAAAGCTATGAACTTATTCATTAGCATTTATAGTGCTAATGAAAGCGTACCCTCGCTGTTTCCCTGCACTTATTCTCAGCTCTCTTCATCCAACCATACACCACCCTCTGCATATTGCCACCCTCCCACAGCACCTTTCTAAGACCCCTCTGTCTCCCTGTGTCTCTCTTTTTCATTGTTTTCAACACAAAATTCTATTACAGAAGGGACAGACTTAAAAAGTTTAAACAGGAAGATGTGGGAGAGGTAGAAAAATCCCACAGGGTTTTTCTTCCTTCATCACCCACTACCACTACTTCCACTCAGCATTGCTCTATTCATATTTCACCCTTCTCTTTCTCTCCTCTTTCCTTTTGGTGCTTGTCTGGCCTGATGTGGAGGGAGGAGGAGATGCAAGGAGTTCCCAAGGGTCAGGAATGTGTGTTCTTTCACATGTCCTCATTCTCACAGTCTCTTTTCTAATTCTTTCTTTCTCTTTTATCCTCTTGCTACACTTTCACAAAAAAGACAGCAAGTGAAAAGTCACTTGGCTAATTGGACAAAAAAAGAAAAAAACAGTGGCCCTATCCATGTAAATCGCGCATGCACAACATTCTCAAATAAGCAATTTATCAATATTTTTGTCCCAAAACATATTTGCAACAAATTTGTATATTACAGCTGATCATCCGTATAAAGAAATGAACGCCTGGCTGTCTCAAATGTAAACACGAGTCTTTAAAATGATTACTACTGCTACTAATTATTATTTGTATTATTATTTACAGTTTCCCCAAACACAATATGGCACAAAATCATATGACACAAAATGATCAGAATCACAATTAAATTAAAAAAAAACCAAAACTACATTTAAAGAAAACAAAATATAAATGAAAATTGTTCCTTAAATTTATTCCTTATGTCTTAGATTATGTCATCTTTCTCTAAAAATGACTTATTGTTGGATGAATATCACTTACAGTTTAATTTCTTAGCATCAGCACAGCTGTTGGAGAATCTGGGTTCTTTTTTTCATTGCAGTGAGTTTCTCGTCTCATCTGACAGATCACATGCACACGTTTTTTCTTTTTTTTTTTTTTTTCTTGTAGTCTGTTTGTTTCTTTTGTATCAGTTTTGATTGTTGTTTTACTACAGTTAGATTTTTTTATTACTCCACCAGAAACACTTTACAAAGCTGCACCCCTTTCCTGGCTTCCTCTTTGGAAACAATTGCATTTCTCCTGGTTTCTTGTCTCAGAGGTTCAAGCTTCTCTTTTGGAACACTGGCACTACTTTTTCCATGCACCATGAAGCAAACATGTTTCCTTATATAGAAAAATAAAGGCATGTCATCATGCAGATTGTATACAGATTGCACAAGCCTTCTGGTTCAGAATATTCTAATTTACAGTGGCAAGAGCAAAATAGGCCGGTGTTGCATAAATCTGATGGTAATTTTATGTTTATACTTGTTTTTCTGTATAGGGTAAAACATTTCCACACACATATTAATAAATGAGAGCAATATTCTCTTTATCCATTCCCTCCCACTCACTGAATGAAGTGAAAAGTGGGCGCCTTTTTCTCAGGGCCAAAACCAGCTCCTGGCTTTGTCTTTTCTCAGCCTCTGGTCTCAGTCTTGGTCTGTCTCCTTAGTGTGTTCCTTGCATAGGCCTTACCTGAATAAAGAAGCTTTAAAGACCAAGGCTATTGACTCAAAATGGGGGTGCATCTCTACACCGCCTCCAGCTACAGATCCATCACTCTCCCACACAAATCCACAGCAGCCCATGTAGGTCTCTGATTGACAGAGAGCAAGAGAAAGACCGAGAGTATACAGAAGCAATAAGGCCGGAACTGGAGAGAGTGATGAAGCCGCGGAGAGGAGGGAGAGAGAGGCAGACGCTGGAGATAGTGGGTGTTTTGGTGAAAAGACGGAGCCTGGAATGAGAGAGTTAATCTGCAGAGGAACAGATTGGCTTCCCGTGCCTCCTTCCTTGTCCTTCAAAGCAAAGCACAAATTCTGCAGTCTGATATACACACATACACACGTGCGCGTGCATACACACAAATACACACTCACAAACCACGCACAAAAGGAAAGAACTCCACATGGTGAACACTCAAGCATGCAGCTCATGCTGTGAATGTGTGGATGCAAAATTTACAGAGATGCAAATAGTAAGAGAAAATGATCGAATTCCACTCTTATGGATAGGTACGGATGTGGAGCTGCATACTGCTATTCAGTGGTCCATTTCTGGCCCTCAGACACTTGGGGTTGACCAGAGAATAGGGTTGGCAACTTGAAAGATATGGGTCAATAAAACACAAGGGACATTTTAGCTGAAAAGGAAATTGATTTCTCAGCAGCCAGAATGTGCTGTGACCTTCACAAACCTTTTTCTCATGACTTTATGAGGACTGAGCTTCATTTTGTCCTTGTTTGTTTCAAACAGGTCTGACTGCTGCAGCCGTGGCTCCATCAGCATTTCAGAGTACATTACATCAATATTCTAGACTCATAACCTTATTGAGGAGCTAAAATTGTTTCGACTGAAGTTAAAAACATGGCATTTGTATGCGTAGCCAGATAATCATGGACTTGATTTACTTACAGTAACCAACTAGTAAGAAACCCATGATCATTAATAATTCAAATGATTTCAGTTAGAATTTTTATGTGGAAAATATATTCATGATTTGAAATGAATGTTATGTTTCAACAGCTTAACGCAGGACACAGGAGGCAGGTTGCATGATATCCAAATGATAGAACAAAAATATAGGAACAGATCTAAGCAAACTGAGAACACTGGAAGCGTGATACAAGCAAGAAAGGTGAACTGAAAAGACACAAGTGGAAACAATGTGAATTAACAATGGAAGCATGGTCAAGAACAGGTGAAAATAGTCAGGCACACACATAGGCTGGACAGTAAGCAGATTTTTTATGTTACTCATAGTTTACTGTGTGACATCAGGAAATATGCTCTATAATAATCACTGTGAAGCTTTGTAATTTGTGCCGTGCTCGTGGGCTAAGCTCACATGCTGTCTTACAGTGACATCTTTCTTGTTGTGCATTCACCCTTGGCCTGGGGGATGCCCGATACTATGCCAGCTGTGTACCGTTGGTCACAGTGTTTGTTGCGATGGTGTTAGTTTTAATTAAAATATGACGTTTGGAAAATAAAGATTTGAACATGGCTCCTAAAATCTTCTTTTTTTCAGCCTTATAGTCAACAAATACTCTAAATTATTACAATTGCTATATTTTATACTATGTTTACATCATATCCAGTGCTGTCACCTTAGTTGGCACTCAAAAAGTCATGTTGCAGTGTTTGTTTTGATTTTTTGTTTGCAAGACATTAATCAGTTTTGGAAACTTTTAATTTACAGTAGAATATTTAAAAAATAAAGCATTTTTCATTCTGTTGTGGAATATAAGCATTTACACCATGTAACTGCATTACACCATGTTAAAAATTTGTTATGTTACCTTATAGCATGACCTTCACAGAAAACGGACCATATTGCATATCTGTAATATTTATGCAAAGACTAAGACCCTACATAGTTAATCATGATATGTTTAACTATGTAGAGCATCCATAGTCGCATCAAGTACACTCTACATATCTCAGACACCCAAATTAAATGCAGATTATCTTAGAGGAGCAATGTCTTGTGATCTCAAAGATGAAGTTGAATATTGTGTGAGCAAGCAATTGGCAACAGTGGAAAGGAAAAACTCATTTTTAACAGGAAGAATCCTCCAGCAGAACCAGGCTCAGAGAAAGGCAGTTGTTCGCCATGACTGGCTGGGGAAGGTCAAGAAAAGGTAAATATACTCGCTAAACGTACCTACAACCTTCATTATTAACGCTGTTTTACCCAGATCTTTCAATCTAACGTTTAATCTTTGAAAGGGATGACAAATAGCTTGCCTGAGTTTATAATAAAGGAAATGATCAGTGAGCTACAGTACAGGTTATTCTTAGCTGTGGCAGTCACAAGAAAGAGGACATCCCAGTCTGCTTGTGTTTGTAAATGCACTAGGTGCGTCAATGTGTGTGACCTGGTTTGCTGACCCAGTAACTGTGGGCACATTCACCTGTATTACTCACACTTCTCTGATTTCCACGTCTCGCGCTGCCCAACACCAGGCGGCTATCTATCGGGCTCACTACTGAATCATAACTCTGCATCCAAGCTGCAGGACACCTGGGAGCAAATGCTCTTTGACTATTGCTGTCAACAGTTCTGCAATGTGATCAAAGCAGAGCGATGCGCACTGCCGGAGAGTGGTTTCAGTGTTTAACAGGCAACAAGCAAATGTGATTTCTTTTTCCATGTGATTTCACTAAGAGTCAGGTTGTGGAGAATGTTGCTTCATAAAGTTTTCAGCTGAGAATAGGAGTGCTAAAGGTATGCGCCAGAGTTCCGACTTCATGAAATTCCTTTAGTTCTTCAGTTTTATTTACCCGTGTTAAATCTCCTTTAGTCTCATCCACAACATCAGATCTGCCCTTTCCACCTTTGCTCCTCCTTCCAGTTTCCTCTGCGATAATAATGTCAGTCAGACTGCATCAGGTTGCCTTGGAGATCATTAGAGCTGCTGATTTAACATCTCGCAGCAACTTATGCAGAGGTACCATTAAAGGTTACGTTACTAACCTACACACACTAACAAATGTTCACACTGATTAGACTGGCACTGATTTCCCTGGACAAATATGCAATGCATGATTACTTTCACAGGAAGGCGATGCCATCTCTGTTGCCTGCAATGTATACTGAAACACGTGAGTCATGATATTAAACTTCGTGTCTGTATCCATGTACGTATGAGACAGAGAGAAAGAAGGGAGCAGAGTGCTTATTCAAATGAACCTCAAAGGTTTCAAGGGGATTTCATGATTAGAAAATTAATTTAACTGGATTCAAATTCTTCCCTTTTTTTTTTTACTGAAGATTTTTGAGGGCCTTGGTGAATGCAACTACTTAACATTCAGACCACTGATTCGGCAGCATGTAATAATAACGGTCAACTGTCAAAAAAAATAATTTAACATTTTCAAGACTGTATTCTCCCACCGGCTAAGTGACCACTGAAATTAACACATGCGCTCGTTTTAGCCTGAAATGGCTATCCTATTAAAGGAGTTCACTATGAAACACAAGCTACTAAGCTTAAGATTGACTCAAGGCCCGTTAAGCATTCATTCTTCTTTAACTGTGCCTTTGAGTGTGTCCAATCTCATTTGAGCTGACCCTGGTAGCTGCTCAGAACATTAATTTGTTTTGATGGATCCTAAATGCTTATTAGCAAAGGCAGAATATTCACACAGAGACAGCAGCCTTGATATTCTAAATTATTAGGTAGTGAGGTAGTTACGTAACATATCAATTTGCGCTGTACAAATTTACTGCTGTTCGTAGACATTCACCTGAAACATATCTGCCGTCATTAAAATAATGTGCAGTAAACAGCTCTGTTTATTGATTTTTTTACTAATTAGTGTACCAGCAGATGGTGGAGTAAAAGGTATTCGTTTCTTCAGGTAGTGTGCAGTTAAGCAGTGTCTTTGTGTAAAGTTCCTAACTAGTTTGTGATATACATGTTTGGAGATTAAATAATGAGCCGTCTTTCTTTCTTGTCAGTATAACATACTGACAACATACTGCACATACAATGTGTAAACCCGACATTTATGTTCCTGATATTGTGCCAAATCTACTCAGGCTTAATCCCAACTGGAGACATTATAAGAGGGAATCATGGAATCAAACATAGAGCTGTTGTTCTGTGTCTCCAAACAAAAAGCCAGTCAACAACTGAACCAGGAAACATATACAGTCATGTGGAATATAAAGTATGTGTTTTGGCAGTGAGGTTAATGTACGCCTCATGAGGAATGATAAATAGCTGGTTTAGACTAGTGCGACTGATATACCAGCACGGCAGATATATTAGCCAATATTAGCTGTTTGCTGATATATTGATATCTGCATTTAGAATGACAGGAGAAACACCCATTAACCATGTTATGAGTGTCAGTGTTATTTAGTTTGTCTACCAGACAGCACTCTGTTGTGTTGGCAACACACAGTCAGCTGATACAAGCATAGCATAAACCAGTAATCCACAACTTGTTAAGTAAAATAAATTACTATTTAAAATGTATTGTCATTTGATCTCATCAAGTACTCATAAATAACTAATAATAGATATTTAAAAAATCAGTTTATGCATCAAATGTCTAAAAGAAAAAAAGATACCGGCCGATGTGTCAGGGTTTAAAATTTAAAATCCAAAATCTGTTGGGTCTCCAGTTAAATTAATGAAAAAATCTGTGTTTGTTATTTCGCTTCATTTCCTTGTTTTGTACACACAGCACTCATCATCCATATTTCTTTATATAGAGTTTCTTCTGCAAAAGAAGAAAGCTGTAAAAAAAAACAACGGATTTTTGGCTTTGATGGTTTTTCAACTCTAGAACATAGTTTGTCGAGAACCTTTTTAGTGGCCACTCAACACACTTGCTGCATATTAAATATCATATCTTAAGAGAAAACATTCTGGTTCTCACTCATTTCTAAGCTCTGTCTCTGTCCTTGGCAGGTTTTTAACTGACGTAAATGCAAGTCGAAACATCAGCACTGTGGCAGGACATTGAGACTCACAAGCATCAATGAACTCAAGCAACAAAAACTAATAAATCATATGGAAAATGATTCGTTCAACTTATTGCTGCTAAAACTGGTTCTATAAGCTACTGAATCATGGGGTGCACTCAGTTTTTCACACACAGCTTCTGCATTTTTGTTTAGTTTTTGTTAAATAAATTATGACACTGTTTAATGTGTCACGTGTGAGTGTGAATTTACCTCATTTTACAACCAGGTAAATACTGGTTGATTTTTTTATATTGTCCTGATCTTCTTTTGAAACATGTCTGTAAGCTCCTCTAGTTGGGAGTGGGAAGTGAATTTATTTATTTCTTGTTTTTCTTATTCATAATTTGAGTTAACACAGTTCTTGTTCAGTACTCTGTTGAATGAGCTGTACAAAACAACCCCATTAAAAACAAACAGAAGAAGCATCTCGGATGAGAGGTGAAACGTTTTCGAGCAACTTAAAGAAGTCCAGACCTGGATGACTGAGAACCTTCACAGACAAACAGAAGTAATGCCGTGCAATTCTTGGTAAGTCTTACTCGGAGACAAAGTGACCAACCTTTCAAGATTCTGCTAATCCTCCTTGGTAAATAACTAGCCATCGAAGTTATCAAGATGGTTGCTCATTGTCATGAACTTTGCCACCACTCAAAACCCAAAACTGATGTGATTCCAACATCCTGTTGCCAGAAACCACAAGACAGTCCCATAATTCCCGTTATCCACCATTGCCCTATAACATTAATAACTTGATATTGGCATCTTATGCAACAATCCAACATTAGTCATGCTTTAATATCTTATTTAAGTTTCTTCACATGTAAACAAACTTGTATTTAGGTGATTCTGCATTGTTCTTTATTTACTACACATTACTCTCTTTAATCTACTTTCTGGGTTGTGTGATGTAAGTGAGCAAGCTGTAAATGGATGTAGTAGAGATAACATGGACACACCATTTTTATGCTGAATTACTTCTGTGACCGTGATAACAATCCATAACTATTCTTTTTCCTCAAAGCTCACACTGAGCTCCTGTAAATCAAGAAGAGAACGCAGAGAGTGAAAATGATTTCTTAGCTAATCATAATGCAAAAAATCTGAATTTAAAATCTGTCTGATTAATCATCTGATACTCCTTCGAGCATTGTTCGGCAGCCCCAACCATGAATTTCCTCGTCGTCATCCTTCCTCCCGTCTGTACAGCTAGACAATGGTTACAAAAGCGCCTGGAGTCTGGTCTTATTGTAGAGCTCTATGTCCTCTATGAGTTCGTAGGTATTCACAATATTTCCATTTCCCCAGAGGGGATTAATCATGATGCGGGCTATTATAATTTGTTCCTCGAAATTTGTCATGTCTGTGTGTGGCGATGCTCGATGTTCTGGAACCGCACAAGTATCGACTCCATCAATCAGTATTACCACGGTAACGTTGTGAGAGCTCCACTTCCCCTGCGGCCAGTGGAGGGGAAAGGCAATTATGCAGGTACCATATGAGAGCGAGGGAGCTAGAGACAAAGTTAGTGAGAGAGAGCAAGAGAGCACCTGAATAGCAATAAACAGCAAAACAGGAGCGCATGTTTATTTCCCACACCACTTAATGTTTTTTCTCTTTGCACTGTATGCCTGATTGATAATTGGCATTATCTGATTGACTGTGTTCTTTTTGCATAAACAGCCTCTCTGGGTATACGAGGCTGAATATTTCCAGTATTAAGCGTGGCCATCTGCAGTTCCTTTCCATAGTTTGGTAACTGAAAACTGCACTGGGGAAGGTATTAAAGCAGCACACTACTTTCTCCGTGGTGCAGCTCACTGACCACAATACACCTTGTTCCTGTGTGTTTATGTTGTCTTAGTGCAGCCATTAGGTATCAGTGTAATACCTAATGCTTTTATTTTATTTCCTTAATTGCTGTTTAATGATGTCAGCTGTTATGAGAATGTATCTTAGAAACGTTAATATCATGAAAATGAATGAAAAGGTGTGTCTTTAAATATGACAGGTAACCTTGATCTTAGGTAAAATGTGTAAGTTCTGAGAAAATGTGCCCCAATATATGGAGTGTGAACATTTTCACCAATCTTCTCCTGTTAGAAAAGGCACGCTTCGTCTTTGGCATCCCTGGTAAATAAATTACCAGGGCAAGTAATTAAGCTACATGTCAATAACTCATTCCAATTAAAGTACAGAGCAGAAATCAGGTATGCATTGAGTCCAGGACAGTTTTCTTCCTATTGATTCTGTACTAATGCCAGGCAGTTGTCCAAGGCTGGTGTAGTTCCACAGTGTCTGTCAGTCAACAAGTGCCAAGCAAAAACCATTGGAATGCATTACTGTGTTCTGCGTGTGACGTGAGGTCCAATCAGTGTTTCACAACTGTTAGAATTCATTGGGAGAGACAATTTTCACATTAGCACTTTGTGAATTCTGTTCTACTGTGATTTTTTTTAAAAGGAAACAATCACACGCTTTATTTGTTTGCCTATTACGGATCTGTTTAATGTTTTCAAAGGTAAATAGGATGAAAAATCTTGTGGGATTCATAAATGTCTTATGATAATCTAGATGTGCCTAAATTCATCTTCCTGTCTTTGCATACAGATGAGACCAGACGACTGGATTAACTGTTAAATCTTTACTTTGTTTATTTACAAAAAGAAAATATTCTACAGTTTTTGCCTCATGGAAATGTAAAACATGTTATGTTACTTATAAAATCCCACAATGTTTAAAAAAATACTGTTTTTCAACATTAATTGTTAGACCAATAAAAATGAAGAAACTGAAAACCCCACGTGTCTCATCATTTGTCAGCAAGACAAATGCTGTGATACAGAAACGCAGCACAACTGTTTTTATATATTAGATATTTTTTCTTTTGATTAAGAAAAGAAAAGTTTTGTTTAGTTCAAATAACAATAGCAACACAAAGTGCTTAAGAATGATTGAAGAAACATCAAAAATGTGGGCATGAATCAAGAATCAAATGAGGATGATGTCATTTGTTTATAAATAATAAGATAAAGTAATAAATAGGTTTGATATCAACAAAGTCCCATGCAGCACAATCGTCCCAGGCTTTCTTTGTATTTTGCATCCAAGAGCTTTCTTTCTTTCTTTCTTTAAGCCACTTAGAACTGACCTATGAATCATTCAAACATAAAATTGGTACCTAACCCAACAGACAACTTAGCAAAGAAGTCATTTTAAATGATATTTTAGACACTTGGTTACTAGCAGCCTGTTGCCAAAATCCATCATTTATTCCTTCTTTAGTGGAATCTACAAATTCTTTTTTGAAGATCACAGAGTTTAGTTTAACAGGAATAAAACAGTATTTATACAAACACACACACAAACTAACTACAGCAAATGAACAGCATCTGAAAGTCATGCCCTTAAGAAATGAAAAAAAAAAATCCAGCAAAGACCTGACATATGACTTGAGAGATGCATGTGGCCCTTAAGGTGATCCACATACTCCTCCCTGAAGCCAAGGAGGGCCTCAGTGGAAGGGTGGCTGTCAAGAAGCCATTGTTAAGGAAGAAAAACAGGGAGAAAAGGATGAGGTATGCCACATTACACAAGAACTGGACTGAAAGTCAGCTGCAACAGGTCTTATGGAGTGATGAGTCCAATTTTGAAATTTTTGCTTCAAATTGTCAAAGTGTAGAGAGGATGTCAGGAGAGAGGTGACTGTAGCTGCTGCATTGCAGCCAGTGGTCTTGTGGATCCTGTCAAAACTGATGAACTTATGAACTTTATTATTAATCCATCACACAACATCATCTGGAAACCTCTTGATTTCACCATGACAATGATCCCAAACACACTGCCAGTGCAGAAAATTCAAACATAATATCACCAGAACTCAAAATTATTAAAGCAGTGTGAGATCATCTTGACAAAATCCAGAGCAAAGGGCAGCCGACATCCAAAGAAGAGCTTTGAATTACCTTCAAGAAGCCTGGAGAACTATTCCGGAAGTCTACTTAAACAAATGACAAGCTTGCATTAGAAAGTTCAGGCTGTGTTGAAGAATAACGGTGGTGTTAGAATTGTAAAGACTCCGTTTTTGCCTTTTTGTACTGCATTACCATTTATGGTTGCATATTTTAGTAAATCACTGCAGTCATTTCTCCATTTTCCTAATGCAATATAAAGAAATGAGAGGTAACTCAAGATTTTTGCACATAATAGCATAATAGGTTTTGAGATTTCATTTAAAGTTATTTATTGTATCTAGTGTAATAATCTCATTTGGATAGCTGTTAGAGATGCCAATAATACAGAGTCAGTATCTCTTAATGTCTTCGTTCTACTCTTTATTTAATATTTTTTAAAAAAAACAAAGTTAGAGGATCTCAGGAATCTAGGCTGAGCAGACTAACCAATGTGCTAATAACTGCTAACACTAATCTGAAGGTAGGTAGCATGCAATGCTTTACCTTGGGTCTGCTGATGAGAACTGCCTTTGGAGAGCGGTGAAAACTTTAATCATCGTGAAAATGTGAAAAAGCTTTGGCCAAAAAAAGTCACCCAAAATAGAAAAAAAGTTTTTTCAAGCACTTTAACAAGACTTAGAAAAACACAAATATTGATTTGAGTTGAGTAGGTATTTATACACTGGCATTTATACAGCCAGTGATAAAATTATTATAGGAATATAATAGTCTGGCCATTTACTTTCTCATACCTCACTATCATTGGGTTCTGTGGTACCAGGAGAGAAGCAGGAGGTTGGCATTTTGATTGCTAACAACTACTCTTCAGCTCATTTGATATATTTGTTCCCTTATCTTTTCTGCAACATTACGTTTTATAGTTTTGCCAGCAGCCGTGTGACGCACACAAGTTCTCAACAGCACAAGAGTGGTAGCTCAATTATAGGAATAACATGCAAGGAATTTTTCCTTTTTTCTCTCTCTCCCTCCACACTCAAACTGGAGTGGAACCAGCAGATTTTGACAGATTAGGCCCATTATACTCTTCACATAGATTTCGATTAAAACCCTCCAGACAGACGCTCACATTATGATCTATGGTGAAGACGTCCTTAGGAACAAAAAAGACAGCGTATGTCCTTTTTTCTGTTACACAGACTCTGTCGAATGGTAATATTTGTAACCATCTGCGATAGTTACTCCTCTACTTAGCACCATAGAATATTTAGCCATTGCTTATAATGCTTTTTTAAGATCTCTTTGTATTACTTAAAAAAAGACTGCCTGGCACTGATCACACTCGGGGCACCGCAGGCAAACACATTCACACCAAGAGAACAGAAACACTGACATGAACACTGTGATGCAAGATGAATATTGTGCATAAATCAGGCATCTTCTTGGTCATACCCAGAGTTAAAAAAAAAAAAAAAAGTAGTGGAATGAATGCCTGCACAACCATCTATGTTTGAGGTAACCCCTTATCATTTTGATCAAAGACAAGGAAAATCAGCCATTCTGCCTGTATCTATATACAATCCATCACTCAGAAATTAGATAACCTTTCACTTCCTGCAATTCTATTTCTCAAGTGTTTCAAGCACAGCCAGAGGTAGTCAGCCACAGTCTTTTAAATAGAAAATGTTTCTCCTCAAATGGAAACACTGGAAATCTAATTCAAGCAAGCTTCTAATCTTCTAAATATAATTTTCTGGGAGCGATATGCCTGCTATTGTTATGGAAACAATAAGTAGCAAAATTGAGTTTAACTTAAGAAAGTAGCTGTACTTAGTGTGATAAATGGATACCTAATTTGCATGGTGTCAAAGCCAAGAAAAAACACTTCATTTTCTAAACTACTGCCAGGGCATCACAGCATAATATGATTTACAATCCATCTCATGAGAACATTCCCAGTGTTGGTTAATATTTCAGTGTGTACAAAACAATACCTGACTTTAACAATGCATGGTCAAAGTCATAACCACTGTTGTACCAGTCCTGCACTATGTGTGTGTAAGTGTACTAATGAATATTTCACACTCCCACATTCTTTATCATTTATTTGTTATTAATAATAAACAGCACATCCTACTAACTACTCATTCATTATCGAATACTTGAACATTAGTTTCACTTTTTTGCTCCGTGTAGTAAAGAAAGTATCATACAAAGTGCCCAATATGTAATTCTTCATTTCTTCTGGAATACTTTACCTTTTATTTTTGTTCTTTATGTCCTGAAGTAAAGTGAGACAATTATTCTTCATAATTGTCACAAACATTTGCATTACCGTAAATGTGAGAAGCATTGACAGCTATGCTATGGCAGCTAGCAAAGAATCTAGTGGTTAAGAAGATAGACTGGAGACTGGAGAATGGATAATCATCAATAAAATATCCATAATATACATAAAAACATTAACATTGCAATACAGTAATAATATCCTAATATACTAAAACATCAGCCAGTCAGTGTATAAAAATTCTAATACCATCTAGCAGGTCATCACATTGTTACCAAAATATTACTCTGCTGTTACTAATTGTTTTGCCTCATAGGTATATGTTTGTTTACACATTTGTACCCCTAGTCTGTAGTCTGATTTTACCCAGTTACATGACTTTCAGTTTAATATTACTCAACTATAACTAATGTTAACACAATATGATTACTTGTACATTATCTTGGTAATTAAGTAATAATAGCTAGCCATATAACTTTGTATATAATTATATTATCATTCCCCCTTGTCTCCAGCTTATTACCCCACTATTATCACAGTATTACCTGGCTGTAATAGAAAGTACTACCCATAAATGTTTGCATTCATTGTTTAACATTTGGGATGCAGGTGACTTGTGATGCAATGCGCGTATCTTAAGCTAAAAGATTTGATGTTTGATCGTTCTATCATAATATTGTTTGAATTTGGATTTTATTGTTTAAAAGTATTATATTTTGGTTATAATATAATGTAACATATTATAATATTAACTATTCATACATGAACTAAACTGGGTTTTATTACACACACAAACACATAAAAAAGAACTAATGTTGAAATAATCAATAATGAATGTGTAATTACTGCTTTGTGCTGCTCTGTGTTTGGATCACCTTAACTAGGAATGACTCACAAAGAAAGTTGCAGTATGAATAATTTATGGATAATAATGAACTAACCATTAGGTTACCTAATGATTCACTTATCTCTCAGCTGGTTCTTTTGCGAGTTGTCATTGTCTATTCTATTGTATGGTCCTGGATAGGGAAGTAAGTGATGCTAAAAAAAAAAAAGAGTGTGTATTGTATATGTGAAAAGTTAATTAATCCTAAATTACCAACCAAGCAAAGTTTACTCACCTCACTTTCAAACCTCTAATTGTTCCTCCTCCAAATGTCAGCGTTTTATTATAATGGTTTACAGTAACATGGTAATCAATGACAGCAAACGTCAGAGACTGTAATATGCTTCTGTAATTCTAACTATAGCCTACAGACAACATTGCTCTAGCTGAAAAAACACTTGTTAGCTGCATTGTCTCAGTACCCCATCAAAACACATATTATACACTAATACAGTGTCATCTTGTATTCATAACTGTACATACTGTAGAGCAGGCATGAAGTGATTTAACACGACTTCTTTAACAAAGTAAGGCTGTCAAAATAAAAAGAAGTGCAAACAATGCTGAAAATGTCCTTTGTGGTTTTACAGAATATCATTTACAGAGTATCTTATAGAGTTACTATATGGCGATGAAGATGAGAAAACAGCCTCACCAAAGTGTTCATTAGCAGCAGGACTTCTTTACCATGCCACATGAGCTTGATCAGTGCAAGGACTTAACACTGTTTTACGATGTTACATGCTGAAATATCTTTTAAATTTAGGGACTTAAGGAATAACCAGTCATGTCATTTTGGGCTTCCTTTCCTTGTTAGACTGTATTCTTTAAAAAGCAGACAGATATCAAATAAACTTAATTCTTATTCGCATTCACCCAATTGAAACTTCATTTCTTAAATCTTTGAAATACGCTTGTTTTTAGATGTTATATGGGTTATACATTTACTTTTTAATGTAAATCTACAGGCACAAAAATTATTACAAAATAAAAGTGACATTACAAAAACACTGTCTTGTCAGTGTTGATATATTTGCTCCACAACGAAACGAACGAATGTCTAAACCCCGTGCGTGTCTTGGGGGACCTGTGTGTGCGCTCCAAAGGCGCACACTGCAAAAAATATTTACCCGCAGGTCATTAGTCAAATAATGAGTGTGAAAATTTCCATTTTCTTTTCCAGCTGTAACATCCTCCTATCGAGTGACACATTGCTACTTGTTTCCTGTCCAAAGCAGCCTTTTTTAAGTAATGCTCGCTTCTGTCCTTGTGTCATTTCCTTTACTATTGCGCGCTGCCCAGACTTGTTGCAGTGACACTTGCTCTCGAAATATTTCTTTGAAAAGCCAAAATTTGCTCTATATATCAAATAACTGAAGTTATCTCGCTATATCGTGGAGGGGGGAAATCCTTGTTTAGGGTAAAAGGCAATTAAAATTGTCTTTAGGTTCAACAGTTTTTTAGGTTGTTGGTTTTTTTTCCAAAACGGGTTTATTTTTTGCAGTGCGGCTAATGCTGAAGTCATTCTCCGTCTCATACAGCAGCAACCAAGGACAAGAGAGCATCAGCAGTGAGAGGGAAAAGAAGAGAGAGAAAGGTGCCTCCTCTCGCCATTGCGATAATTGTCTCGCTGTTGAATCGATGTCGGTGCAAATGCTGCTCTAAGGGGAGGCAATAGGAGTGGAGGAGAAGCGGGGGGATTTAACTTCACACACGGACAAAACCTATGCTTGGATTTCGGCTCTTTTTCCCTTCGCCAATGCAAAAGGAAATATGCAGCGAAGCTTCACCATCCTCTACACCAGTTTACTGGGGATGTGCTTGGGTTCAAGCTCAAGTTTTCCAAGTAACATCAATATAGGTGAGAATGGCGCACACACATCGTCACCTTTTGTCTGAGAGAAAAAAACATCAACCTCTGATTCAACTTAAGTCGGTGTCTCTTTTTTAATTTTTTTCCTTTTCGTGTCCACTGTGTACTACATTAACTCCTCATTCTTTGCTTCTCAACAGGAGGATTGTTCCCAAGCGGATCCCACGAATATGAGGTTTTTCGGTTCGCCCTCTCTCACCACCAGGACATCCCCAAACTGGTGCCGCAGGTGGATATGGTCATGATGGGGAACAGCTTCTCCATGACATATGCCTGTAAGTATCTCAGTGGAAACTGATTACATACTAGTCCATGTAGTCCACCTATTGAACCTAAATCTTTAAATCCGTTTATTGACTTTGTAAAGAGCGCTTGCAACTCCATTTGTAAGAGAAGAGAAGAAGGGGGAAAAAAGCCTGTGTAGGCTGTAATTGCTTTTAATACAGGCCTACTGCAAAGCGTGTGTTCGTAGGTTATCTTATTAACTGTTGCGTGGAACCGCAAAGGACTTGTTTCCTCTACATGATTGCAGCGTGGTTTGCGCTCTGGGGAAGCCGCGGGGATTCGAAAGCAACCTATGCGACAGCGACAGCTTTCCTTCAGTCATGTAACAACAGGTTTTTTGTTTTTATGGCTCCTCGTATATGATTTTTAAAACGGCTGCCAATGATCCCAGAGCGCCTTATGCTTCTTTTATAAAGAAAACAAGGAGTCAGTGCAGATCATGGCTCTCCAAACAATGAGGAGGGTAAAAAAAAAAACTCCAAATGCATTTCTAATTAGCCACGGATCACAATCCGATTATCTTTTCCTGGCAGAACACAGACTATTAAACCCTCCCACCCTGAAAGCTTCACAAACACCAGCACACAAAATAAACGTTTTAACTTTTGGGACTTCACCCTCCTCCTTCTTTGTATTAATATGGATCTGGAACAGGCAGACGTATCCTTGGCTAACTCAAGTGAGAAACTGTGCCAGATTCTCTGACAATGGGATGCAGGATTTATGGTCATCAAGCAAGTTTAAAAGTCCTGCTGGTGAAACCCAATAGTCAGAGCAGTGTGAATGCTATTCTCCTGTTGGTGATAATGTGTGTCATTATGCCAGCACCAACAATTGCTCCGTGTCTGAGCTGTGCAAAAGAAATGTCAGTCTAAATTGTTTCATCTTTGTTAGCCCTGCTCTCATCCTTCCTTTGTATTCTGACACGATTTTGTCACCCTTGAGGCTCTTCAGCTGTGTTTTTCTCATTTCATCCTCGACTCCTCTGAATTTGCCCGTGGCTCACTCGCACTCTCTGTAGTGAAGTCGCAAACTTCCAGGAGATACCCTTTGACAACCCTGTCTGTCTGTCTGGCAGGTGTGTGATACTGCTTCATCCACAGACATTTACTCCTACTCCCACTTTGAGTCGTTGCTTTTTCACTCTGAACCCTCCCCGCGATTCAAAAACCGGTCTTTATGACTTCCCTGCCGGAATGTATGCAGCAATGATATAAGTGAAGAGAAATTAATGTTGATTTATAAAGACACGAAATGCAAGTGTAATGGTATTCTGACTCAGAGTTTTAATGTAATGTGGTTGTAGTCGTTCTAATGAGATTCGGTTATGAGCTTAAAATTGGATTGGAAATAAAGCATTACTTGCAGCGGCACTCATGTAGATTTATAGACATCAGGTGCTGGCTGCTGCTGAAAGCTGAACACAACCACTGAAAGGACATTTACCCTCATCTGTCAGAGTCTAACAAAATATATCATTAAGCTTCATGCTGTGACTTGTTCTCAAGACCACACGCTTTATGAATCACAACCTATACAGAGACATCCATCTGCAGCGTGTCCTGTGGGAAATACTGCAAAACCTGCAAAGTCCACAGCAGATATTTCAACCATCATCCCCCTGAACTTCCCCCACCCTTCAGCCATTTAGGCCACAGAGCCAGGGAGCGCTGTGTAATGAAATGTAAACACACCCAAGATGCCCTCATTAAAGAGACTGTCCTCTGCTCAGAAGGGAGCGTGATGTAAAATATAGGAGGCAGGCTGCTGTTGAATGTTTGCAGATTTCTCCAGTGGATCAAACATGGATCCTATCGCAGTAGGGAGGCTGCTGCTGGTGGTGGTGGTGGTGTGGTACATTAACGTCTTTGTCACCGCGTGCAGCCAGTGGCGAGACATCAGCACAATGAACAACTCAGATGGCTCTCGCCTGCCTTTTTTCTTAGATTTTCTCAGTCTTTTTTTTTGACTATTTTTGCCAGAATTGCTTCCAGAAACCATTTGATTGTACATATTTTCTTAAAAATATATATATCTTAGATATCCACAGACATCCTACCAAGCAACACACATACCCAGAGCTTAACGTTTTTGGTAATTTGGTGCTAATAATTCAGTCAAGGGTCACTGCTATTATCCAACTTTTCCCAGAGGTTGATTAGATCTATTCTCTTTTAGCTGCAGATGATGCAAACAGACTTTCCTTTTCTTTTCTATCTACCCATCCTGTCCTGTCTTTGATGTTTAAATTTGACCCCCCTCCCACCTCCCATGTCATGCACATCATTGCAGTCCATGGGTATGATGATGGGCTACGGTACAAGCGTGTCAGAAAGATTTGCAGTGGAAGGAGATGACAAAAATGAAAATGACACCTCTTCCTGCTGTGTGTCACTTGCTCTCAAAAGTGTTTGGATGTGAAGGCTATAGAGACATGTTTGAGAAGAAAAAGGAAAGGCTCCGGGGCTTGTTTATAATGAGTCAGATGAGAAACGCAGCCTATTCCTGGATTTCCATTTTGTGTGGTAACGTGGAGGAATTTTGTTTGCGTGAATCTACATCTGGGTGCCCTTTCTATTTAGGATGTCTCGGGTGACTGACAGTTCACCTCTGTAAGCGTGCGACTGTGGGAATGTGCCCGGGGCTCTTGGGGTCCGTGAGTGTGAAAAGCAGAAGGGTGAATGGGCCCTTGTGCACGGGGATGAATGGAGCTCCGGATGAGGGTGATGCTCATCAGCTGGCTCTTATGACCAGCCACTTCCTCCAGAAGCAAGTCTACACAGCATCCACAAACACATGCTCTCTGTCTCTCACTCACACGCACACACACACACACACACACACACACACACACACACACACACACACACACACACACACACGCTGGCACCTGCCTAAAGAGCAAAGGAATAGGGGCGGGTGGCTGGAAGTAGGGCAAAGGTGACAGAGAAAATGAGAAGAGATAAAGAAAGCCATAAAACGCTGAATGTTATGGGCAAAGTGGTTCATTTTATTTCCTGCATGTGGAGTCATCGGGGTAGTAATAATAACGATGGCATCACTGTCTGCATAATGTGAGGCTAATTTGCATTTCTCTCCTCTTCCATCTTACGTTGACAGGCAAAAGCGAGTCAAAAAGTAACAGAATTAGCAATATTGCCTTTTTGCTGCTGTGTTTTCACATTTCCAGTAAAAGTGCTTGCTGGACTGTTTCCTTGTATACGTTTGCATCGTTTAAAATAGCTGCCAGGGATGCTCAGCATAGATAGAGAATGTTAGTCACCCAACAGTTAGATATATCAGATTACCATAATCTGCTACTGGTTTATAATGCAGATGTCTCTGATTCACTAGCTTCATGTCAAAGTCTCTGCAGGCTCCCGCCTGTATGCTCTGTTTCTCACTTTGATGTGCGGTAAGACTTACAACTAATCTTTGGCTATTTTTGGTTAAAAATGTAAAAAGAAAAAAGAGGGCAAAAAATCAAATAAAAAATAAATGAATTAAAAACATTGCACTTAGCAGCAAAGCTAGACTGTGGAATTTCCAATAATATATGTTTTGCTTCAGCAGCACCTAACTTACATTTGATTTTGTGTCACGTTCAGCCAGCTTGACAATAAACCTTTCTTTAGGACTAATTAGTGTTCATGGAAAACACGATATGCGTTGACAGTGTGATGTAGATAGCAGTATTTTCCCCAGCTCTCTGAGGGTCAGTTAAAAACCTAAAGAGAGTGAGTGTGAGGCGGCAATGATCAATGAAGTGAGCGCTCTGTGGTAGCCTGCCTAGCTGATCAATAGAGCGTAGATGGGGGGTGTGGGTTTGGGGTGGGGGTGGGGGGGGGGACTGGTCGTGTGCTGCTTGTAAATCAAATAGTATCACATAGACAGTATCAGTGAGGATATGAGTTATGGGAAGAAACTAAACAGGTACTATACCTACATGGGTCGTGGAGTAACAGTCTGACATGTACATAATAAGGACTTACCAAACAAGCAAGTTTTAATTAACTGTAGCAACCACTCCTCAGAAAAAAAACCATCAAAAATTGGTGATTTATTATTTCTTTTATTGACTATTATTAGTTTATCCATAATCACTGGCTCTTCCACACCATTTCTTTGCCCTGTCTTTCTCCTATCACCCCGAACTGGTCATGGCAGGTGACTGCATCTCCCTGAGCATGGTTTGCTGGATGTTTCTTCCTGTTAAAAGGGAGTTTTTCCTTTCCACTTTTACCATTTGCTGGCTTCGAGGGGGTCATCTGATTGTTAGGGTTTCTCTGTATTGTTGCCTTACGATATAGTCGCACAACTGTTTATAGCTGTTGCTGTGACTTGGCACTATATCAATAAAATTGAACTAAAGTGGACTAAAACAAAAAGGAGGGCTGTTTTTGACTTCGTCTGGATAATTTCTTTTCATATGCCATAAGAAGTGAAAGCTTGTGAAATTTGTCACTATAGGAGCTTTAATGGAAGTGAGGCTGAGAGGTCTGGCATGGGAGGAAATATAGGGTGTCTGTCAGCCATAAAGAAAGCACGTCAAGGAAAACAAAAAGGAGAACTCTGAGTGTAGTAACCACTTCTAGTCACTGATTGAAATTTAGTGTGTGTTTTCACCGTTGTGCGGGTAAACATTTTTTGCCTCAGTGCAAAATGCAAAATATGGAAATGTAGATCAATATCTCCCAAACATTTTGGCTTGTGACCCCTAAACTAAAAAAGCAAATTAAAAGAATTAAAGTCTAACATGTGATCCAGAACACTGGGGCTACAATCCCATGTCAAACCGCTTATATCAATAGGAGTTACGTTCCAGTAACCAAACTGGTGGACAAAATCCTTTACCTTGAGATAGCTTTTGCCATCATGTTGTGTTTTCTCATGTGTATGCGCTGCCACATTTACATGGCTCAAGTTTTCCCCATCAGTGTAGTACCATGGTCTGACTATAAAAAAGAAATGTGTGCGAGCATGTGAGACTGCTTTGTGAAATCCTCTGTTCACACCCTTGCGCGCACACACAATAGCTAACAAGAGACAGAGCTTGAGCAGATGCATTTAATGTATTATTCAATGCAGCACATCCAAAGCTATCACTCCGTGGAGTTATAAGCATAAATATGTAATAATAAGCCGACAGAAAAAAGAGAATTCAACCAACTCTGTTAAACACTATAATGCTTAGAAATGTTCAGCTTTCCATAGGAGAAACTTCAAAAAAGAAAAAGATGTCATCCTTCACTCTTTTCCATTTCTAGGTGCAAACCGACATGTTTCAGTTGGGGTGAAAGCAATGAGTGGAAGAGGGTGGTGGTGGGGGTGTAGGGAGTTAAGCTGCAATTTCAAGCCCGGTGGCTGGTGTCAGTGAAGCTCTGGCATGTTGTATTTGGGTTTTTTTTTTCCTGTTGTAGCAATTGTATCAGTCGTTGAGGTCCATCTGTGGTGACTGACTTCCACAGTGCATGCATGTTCAGAGGGATTACAGAGTATTCAATTTGCTATTGAAAATGGCAGACAAAAAGCAGATCACTGCTCCCTTCTGACTGTTTGGGACATCACAGTTATTTGTCAAGAAGAAAACAAAAGGAAAAAAAAATAAGAAAAAAAACTTGTGGCAGTTCTCTTGGGCTAGAGTCTGGCAGGTGCTGGTTTGATGAATGAGAAGACTCCGTTTTTTTGTTTTTTTTTCTTGCTACAGAGCACCAGGGATAGAGAAAGACCCATAGCAATCAATGCAGATCAGCCAAAACCTCTCCCAGAGCAGCAGACTGATAGGATGCAGAGCAGGAGGGGGGTAGATTTTTTTCCCCATGTTCTGTGCGTGTGTGTGTGTGCGCTTTTGTTGCTTTGTACAAGGAAGACAGAGGGAATGTACACATGGGGCAGGGAGGCAAGAAGAGAGTAATGGCTGCGAAACAGAAAATAAGCAACCTGTCATTTAATATCTTGGCCCTCATGTGACTTTTTCTAAGAAAGACTTGCCACATGAAAGTGAACTGACCAGCCAGTTGTGGCAATCCAAATTCTGTTGTGAAGACAAGACCACAGCCTTTATCACACATCTTATTTAGCCCAGAAACGCACACACGTTACTGATGATTGTGTCCACTCTGTTTCAGTTTGTCCTCCTCATTGTCTTTCAAAACCAACTCCAAATCCTCCTCTGTATTCATGCAAGCTCACCAAGTATTTAAAACAAATCTGTCGCCTCTGGAGGTAATGGGAGCTGGGACGTGGAGGTCTGAGCTGAGACATCTGGGGCTGGCAATTAGAAAACAATGTGTTCGCGGATGAGGACCAGGATTTGTGTTGCAGGGTGGAGGGACGAGCGCCTGATGATGGCAGCTGTCATGTTTTTGCAGCAAAGACAGAAGCGGAGTCCCTCTTTTGTCATACAGTGCATTATAGGAGCCTCTGTGTACTGTAATGAGGAACAAAGCCTACAAGCATATTAAGCAGTGTCACACAATACAACTGCTGTTGTCGTTGGCGCAGTTGCGCAGATTACACAAAAGTGACACAAGAACTGCAACAGTTGTTAAAAGTCGCAGAAGCAGAAAAGGCAAGAAATGAAACAGAAAATCATGCATCATCACATATTTTGCCTTACAGCTTAGACTGTTGTGTATATTTCCTTATGTGTAGTCGCATTAACTTGTGTGGCTGAAGTGTTACAAATCAGACAGATAAATGCATTGCAATACTAGATTTAACTTTTTGCTAGCATAAATTAGCATTATAACTGATACCTGGATGGTCATCATGCCTGTCAGTCTTGGCTGTCAAACTTAGCCAAGCGTGAAAAACCCACAAGATAATGTAATTATAATTACGTATTAACATTACTAATTTTGATACTATGGATGTCAAACTTGATACTAAAGTAAGTATCTAAATAAACAAATGACTCTAATAATTGCTACTGAAAATTACTGTTGGAATGGATATGCATTTGCAGCATTATTGATGCAAGTATTGATATCCACACTGTCTTTGTCTCTTCCAGTTGACACACAGCTTTACACAGCAGACGGGCAGGCACATAGCCCCTCCCCTCACTAGCAGCTAAACACATGAAATGTGGTTGATATTCACAACGCTATTAACTATTAGCAATTATCCGATACAAATAACCATCTGTTATCATTATGTAGCAGCTAGCAGCTGTGACCAATAATAAGATTGTAACGGTAATGCTGGAGCTAGCATTATATGTCCTGCACGTCTGTAACATTACAGTGTTAATTTAAAAGGATAAAAAAATTTGTGTATCTATCTATGTTTCTGTCTGAGATTTAATTCTGAGAAAAGACTACCAGCATTTAAATAGAAACATCTGCAGCACCATCTCAGAAAACATAGATAGATAGATGTGTAGAAGAGCATCATGAGAGATAGGTCCTTGATGAATAAGAAGAACAACAACATGATACTACTATTAATATTGATATAAACAAGCCTCTAGAAACTGCCAAACAAAGGCTCACAGCTCAAGCCAGTAGGCTGAAGAGATATAGCAAGAGAAACAGAGGCCAAGAAAATAAATGCCTTGTTCTCCAAAGATCCGTTCAGGATGTACTCTCGCAGAGCTAGGTGGGTCTGCCTGCGTACTGCTGGAAGAACATCTGGGAGGAAAAGGTTCCATAATATCATTTCTAAGTGACTAGTGGACCTAAGAGCACACCATGAAAGCCTGGCAGCACAAATAAGGGACTTGCTAACAGCAGGTACTCATCCACTACTGGCTAACACAGGGCAAAACAATCCCCACAAGCATACAGTATCGTCAAACTACTGTCCAATTACCTGTTTCGCCACAACATGGAAGATCCTCTCAGGCATCATAATATCCAAGCTGAATGAAGACATGAGCACAGCTCAGAACAGCATTGGGAATAATACCAGAGGGTCAAAGCAGAAGCTGATGGTTGACAGAGCAGTACACCAGCCAAACTAACCTGAGCACCACATGGCTACACATAATCCTATAACTCTTGCCCCACACATGGCTACAGGAGTGCTTTGGAGTATACAAGGCTAATAGTGTAATAATAGTGTAATAGTAATGTAACATTCATCTAGAACTGTAAAGTGTGAATGATCATAATGTGCGGAATATACCAAGGTGATACGCTGGCCCCACTGCCATTTTGTCTTCAACCCCTTACGTGAGCTCCTCACTAAGAGTTGATACAGATGTACAGGGAGTGCAGAATTATTAGGCAAATGAGTATTTTGTCCACATCATCCTCTTCATGCATGTTGTCTTACTCCAAGCTGTATAGGCTCGAAAGCCTACTACCAATTAAGCATATTAGGTGATGTGCATCTCTGTAATGAGAAGGGGTGTGGTCTAATGACATCAACACCCTATATCAGCTGTGCATAATTATTAGGCAACGTCCTTTCCTTTGGCAAAATGGGTCAAAAGAAGGACTTGACAGGCTCAGAAAAGTCAAAAATAGTGAGATATCTTGCAGAGGGATGCAGCAGTCTCAAAATTGCAAAGCTTCTGAAGCGTGATCATCGAACAATCAAGCGTTTCATTCAAAATAGTCAACAGGGTCGCAAGAAGCGTGTGGAAAAACCAAGGCGCAAAATAACTGCCCATGAACTGAGAAAAGTCAAGCGTGCAGCTGCCAAGATGCCACTTGCCACCAGTTTGGCCATATTTCAGAGTTGCAACATCACTGGAGTGCCCAAAAGCACAAGGTGTGCAATACTCAGAGACATGGCCAAGGTAAGAAAGGCTGAAAGACGACCACCACTGAACAAGACACACAAGCTGAAACGTCAAGACTGGGCCAAGAAATATCTCAAGACTGGTTTTTCTATGGTTTTATGGACTGATGAAATGAGAGTGAGTCTTGATGGGCCAGATGGATGGGCCCGTGGCTGGATTGGTAAAGGGCAGAGAGCTCCAGTCGACTCAGATGCCAGCAAGGTGGAGGTGGAGTACTGGTTTGGGCTGGTATCATCAAAGATGAGCTTGTGGGGCCTTTTCGGGTTGAGGATGGAGTCGAGCTCAACTCCCAGTCCTACTGCCAGTTTCTGGAAGACACCTTCTTCAAGCAGTGGTACAGGAAGAAGTCTGCATCCTTCAAGAAAAACATGATTTTCATGCAGGACAATGCTCCATCACAAGCGTCCAAGTACTCCACAGCGTGGCTGGCAAGAAAGGGTATAAAAGAAGAAAAACTAATGACATGGCCACCTTGTTCACCTGATCTGAACCCCATTGAGAACCTGTGGTCCATCATCAAATGTGAGATTTACAAGGAGGGAAAACAGTACACCTCTCTGAACAGTGTGGGAGGCTGTGGTTGCTGCTGCACGCAATGTTGATGGTGAACAGATCAAAACACTGACAGAATCCATGGATGGCAGGCTTTTGAGTGTCCAAAGAAAGGTGGCTATATTGGTCGCTGATTTGTTTTTGTTTTGTTTTTGAATGTCAGAAACGCATATTTGTGAATGTGGAGATGTTATGTTGGTTTCACTGGTAAAAATAAATAATTGAAATGGGTATATATTTGTTTTTTGTTAAGTTGCCTAATAATTATGCACAGTAATAGTCACCTGCACACACAGATATCCCCCTAAAATAGCTAAAACTAAAAACAAACTAAAAACTACTTCCAAAAACATTCAGCTTTGATATTAATGAGTTTTTTGGGTTCATTGAGAACATGGTTGTTGTTCAATAATAAAATTATTCCTCAAAAATACAACTTGCCTAATAATTCTGCACTCCCTGTAGAGTCAAGAGTGGAGTAACCATAACCCACCTCCCGTACATGGATGACATCAAGCTGTAGGTGCAGTGCTGTCCTGGTAACAGCAAAGATACTGTGAAATACTCTCAAATTCCCAGGTGAGCTTGAGGAACACACATACCAACCTCTCAAGGAAAGTGAAAGGGAGATTTATATGTATCTCACCCATCTATCCATCAATGGAAATTGATGGATAGATGGGCGAACTCCCAACTCTTGAGCCACAATCGCCCCACGGTATCAAATTTGAAGTATTTTCCTGAGTATCTGTAGCAAGTTTAAAATTCCAATATTGTGACTAACACACACAACCACAACTTTATATTTCGACAGTAATGACGTTACTTTATTTTTGTTAAGCACTGGAGTATCTCTAAATACTCGCGCATGAGCTGTCTAGCCTATACAAGCTCAAATTGCCATTTTACACAAGATTCACATGGTAACACCAGACACAGCCACCACAATTTCTAAAAAAAAAACATTCAGGGACATTTTAAAAGTAATAACCAACACAACACCTTATTCTTCTGATGCCTGTTACTAGTCCTCAACCCCCCCACACACACTCAAATGCAAAAGATCTCCTTATATTGCTCATGTTCAGCTGATTCCTTTTTACACTGTCAAATTAATTCCTTGCGCTTTTGCTTTTGTATTCTTGTGTTAATGATAGAACTCATCTGTCAAACCTGTGAGCTGCATACATTCTGTAGTGTAACTGCATGTGTACACAGTTCCTCAAACGCCTGAGACTAATCCACTCTACGGAGTTATCGATATCAAGATTTAAATACATCAGGGTAGCGGATTTAATCCATGAATTATCCATAGGTGCCTTGTCCTGTACTGTTATTGATTGTCTCTAGTATCTGCAAGTTGGAGTCAATGGCTCAATTAGTTAGCTGAGAAAAAACTGGCTATAACATTATTCATTTATCAAGCACTAACAGTCAAATGTTTGCTAGGTGTGTTTTTTTTTTTTCAAATAAATACATTTTCTACTTTTGCAGCTCTAAATAGAAATGATTTTTTGCAGTGCTCATAAATTCTGCTCAGTGACCACAATCATTTCCCACGAGCTCGGCTGGAATCTGTTGAAGAAGGTTTTTAATTCATACAGAGGTTCCTAGTGAATTAGCTTGCTGGTTGTGAGTTTGGCTCTCCTTGCCCCTCATATCCACTTCCATCACTTCCCCTGTCAGAGAAATGAAAGCGTGTGAGCGGGACTGTCCCTCTGCACCTGTCGACACTGATACGCAGATGGGGAGATAATTGCGAAGGGATAATTGTTAAGGAGATAATTGGAGTTTCCATACCCCCTGACAGGAGCTGGTCTGGGCTATGTTTCTGACCCGTTGCCCAGGTAAGCATTTGTTCAGCAGGCGGCAGGGCTCCGCAGCAAACCAGATTGGAGACGTGGTGAGAAACAGTAAGAAGGAGAGACAATAGCTTGGCGTGAAAGGGTTAGAGAGTGAGACACCAGAAGAGAGAGAGATGTTCGGAGCGGAGGGGAGTGCTTTCACACCCTCGATTACCCATTTAATGAGGCGATGCGGTGCCATTGTTTTATTACTTAGAGGAAATAGGAGAGATCTAGATTTCACTGTGTGGTCCCTTTATTTCCCACTGCTAGGCTGGCATCTGTTCTCTTTGTTCGCCGCATTCTCCTTATCATTTCCTCTCACAGACACCCGTGCTTCTCTTTCTTTGCCTTCTGTCTGCTGTCACCTACATTTTCAAGACTCACTTCATCTTTTGCTCATCCTTATTAACCTTCCGTGGCCCCGTTTTCAACTAATATAAACTCTCATGAGTATCCAGTGCGCCCTGACTTACAGTCTAAGTCCTGTTTGGTTGTTCAGCTGTTGGTCCCACATCTCCCCCAGAGTTCAGTGTCTTCCTCTCTGGATTTAGTCGATATTTTCCTTATTTTGCCCCCTTTCTTACTCCTTCAGCCACTCTTTTTTATCCTCTATCTCAATTTTCCCTTTTTCTTTGTTGCAAAACACAATTTTATTGCTTTTGTTGAGGAAGTACATCTCTTTTGAGCTTGGGAAGGTAACGCTGTTTAACCTGGGAAACAACAAATCGCTGGAGCAACAAATTGCCGTCTGTCAAAAAACCAACGCCCTTTTTAAAACCTCTTGAACCAGTTTTGACTCCCTTAACTCTTAAGTATCGATTTTCTGGAACATACATGGATCAAAGAATTACCACTACAATGCGCTATGACTAAAAATACTCGTTGGCAGATTTTTCAGGATTTTTAAGGCGATGAAACTGAAAACTGCTTTGACAGCGAAACCCTCCTACACAGTCATGTCTGGAGACTTTCATGCAGATCTGGGTTGGTGCTGTGTTTTGGTCCCCTGGGTCCCTGTCCTCTGCGCAGAAGGAGATTGATTGCACTGTGTGAGTCATGCTGTGTTGGAGGGCTCGCAGAGTAGGCCACCTCCACCCCATCACCTGGGGGGTTCTTTACAAGCACGATCTGTGTGTGATACGCTGTCTTGTCAAACCCAGTGAGACATTATTGTTATTTTTTTTTTTTTTTTATTGAAATATTTTTGAGCTAGCGCTTAACGTTTATGAAGGGGTATTGTTTTTTACCCTTAAAAGAAAAATCAGGTCTGAATGCTTGCATACAAATGTGCGGTCTGATTGAATCGGTTATTGACTTCTTTTGCTCGTCCTTTCATTAACATAGCTGATTAGCTCTCCTGAAGATGGATGAGACCAGAGGGACCACAACATGCTCTCTGTTTTTATTACATACATTATCTGGCAGTTATTAGCCATGGGTGGCTGAGTGGAGGATAACTGTGCGCCGAGCAGTGTCTGGTGTCAGATGTGTTTATCTCCCCTCAAAGTGCTCTGTGGTTGATTGAGTGACCCTTCACCCTTGTGAAGGTGGTGTATTTTGCTGCCTCATGTGACAGCTGCCTTCCTGCTGGTGTCATTCCACTCACGTTTCCAAAGGATACTTTAAACTAAGTGCAGAAAAGTACCAAACCCTAGGATTACCAGTGTAAGCCAGCCAAGAAAAGGAAGTTTACTTTTCTGAAAACAAAAAATGTAAAATGTTTTTTATATAGATTTTTCGTTATTCTGTGAGGAATTTAAGGCTTTCATTACAGAACCAGGAGCAGAAAAATGACAGGAAATGGTATCCAACTAGCCTCTCTGTTGCTTTAGCTACTAGGTTCATACCTACACTGCAACCAATACATTCACTTCTAAAAGGAAATGTTTGACAGCCTAGTGGATTGCTGCTGATTTTGTCCCCCCCTAAATTTTATATGAAGGCCTATAAAATCTATTACATGACAGTTCAAGAATCAAAAAAGTATCTTCGCTTCCAGTAATAAACAGTGTAAGAAAGATAAGAAAGACATCAACCTGCTAGAATCTTTTGGGTAGTGACTGTGCAATGCTGTACATATCTCAACACTAGTTTTACCGCAGCCTAACACCTGCTGTTAGAAATGATAGAACTGGGATATTTGGTATTTCGTACTAAACAAAAAGTCCACAGGACAGTGATAAATTGTGCAGGTGCTTAGCAGGATTAGAACCTATTGTGGACACTGAAACTATACTTGAGGTTTTCAGTTATGTGATGTTGTTTTTACCTGACATAAATAGGACTATTGACAGATCATTCCACTGTCTCGAGTGTTGAGAACCACTTTGTATCACTTGGAAAAATAGGCCAAATAAGCAGTGTGTCCCAGGGCTAATTATAAAAGCGTCTCATTATCATCATCAGGATTTTATGTATAAAGACATTTTAAATGAAAATATATTTAAATATAAATGATCTGAGGATTTGATTTTGTGTTGATATGAACGATACATGTAGGAATCTTACCCGTAGTTGTCATTTTGGGGGGCAGGATTGGAAGCATAAGATCCACAAGAAACTTGACTTACCTTGAATTTTGCGTACCGTTTCTATAAAATGGTGCTACAGGTTCACAGCCGCTGGTCACTGTGCATTCATTCCTTTATAAAATGTAACTGTGCTGATTAATCAATCAAACCTTAATAGCTTCATTGGAACTACAGGAAATCTGCAGTTTTATATCCGTGCAGTAGTTCCGGAGCTCTTTTGTAACAGATCTCGATGTTCATCCCTTGATTTTATGATGTTGCTCCAGGGTTGTGAGGGGAAAAAATTAGAGAGGACCTTTAAATTTCTCACACTGGGCATTTTTTGTTTCCTAATTTCTTATTTTTTTAATTTCCTTTTTCAAGAATTCATGAATAATTGAATAATGTGTTTGGTTTTCCTCTTTCTATAGGCTGAAAAGGGACTAGTTGGAAAATCGTGATGACGTAAAGGTGTAGGATTGGGTGAAATGACTTTATGAATCAGTCTAGCAACAGTATGCTGAGCTAGAAGAAAGCTGGATTTAGCAGCTTGCAGCGCTCAGTCTTAGTCTAGTGATGCCCGCAGGAAAAATTCATGATTTCATAGCATTTGAAACAGATTTCTTTGAAGTTTCACAGTAAATAATTCACCGAACTGAGAACGGTATACAGTCGACCAAAGGATAAGATGAGCAACCAAATCGGATGTCCTATTTTATGGAGTCATCTGGCATGTCACTTCTCAGTAGTGAGGCTCTATCAAAAAAAAAGATCTTTATGGATGACTGAACAAGAACTCTCCAATCAGTATGCTCCCTCCAGCTAAACCCAGCTTCCTGTTGCTGTGAAATTTCCTATCTACCGCTGACCTTAATGTTGCACATTATAATAGCATGTATAACCCAAGGGAGGAAAATAGTAGATGCGTGTGTCCCTCCTGTGTGTGTCTGCATGTGTTTGTGATTCTGATACACATATCAGAATTTGTGGTTTGTCTATGGTCTCCGTAAACCTGTGAGTCCAGATTACATCAATTACTGATTTAGCATTAGGCACAGCACTCAAATGACATTTGTTATACAGTATTGATTCTTTCAAACCTGTTTGTGTGAAGCCCTAAAAATACATTTGTGAGGGCTCTTGGTACAATTCAATTCAGCTGCATTGATTTTTTTTTTCTTATTTATTTCTTTTTGGCATGTCAAGCAAACCCGGACTATTGAAAAAAAGAATCACATACACCCACACAAAGAAGCAATTTTTTAATACCGCGTTTCTGTACACAGGTTAGGGAACAGCTGATGTGGAGCTGCTGGGAGGCAGGCATGTGCAAGGGCACCTTGACACCTCTGACTTATATATCAGATATATATATATATATATATTTCCGGCGAATACTGACATATCCTTAAATGAATTTCTTTTGTTTTCCCAAAAATCTGTCGAATATATTTTTTTCCTATCCATCAAAACTAACAGGATGCTGTTTTAATACTTAAAGTGTACTTTTTTTAGCCATCAAGTCGTCTATCCATATTTCTATCGTAAACCGTTATGGTCTCTATTAAGGAGGCACCTTTTCCAAACACCGGCCCAATAGCCCGTCAGATGCAGGAGCAACTGTCACAAACATCCCTCTTTCATGCAGCCAGCATAGACACGTCTGTCATTTAAAATTTGGCTCATGCTAAGCAGAAGAACAGCTGCAGGGCATAGGAAACAGAGAACAGGGAAGACGTGAGTGCGTGAGTTGTTTCTGACAGTTCCTCCTGTTGCGTGAGTATCAGCCCCTTTAGGAATTGAGTTTCTCTCACTCTCTTTCTCTCTTTCTTTCTCTCCTTTTTTCTGCCGCCCAAAGTTCTTTGGCCACAACAAATGCAAATCAACATCTTGTTCATTCATAAGAAAAGCCTGGTATGGATAAAAATGTCAGCTCGGTTCCAATGAGCTTTCCTGCAGCTGTATGCAGTAAACAATTAGTTGCTGACTTTTTGGACATTGTTATGGGTAATTGGTGGTAATGCATTTAAACTTAACTTTGTGGGGTTCTCACATATTTTTTTTACAGTGCTGCCATCTTAGGGAGGAGCCACCAAAACAGGCAAATGATAGTCACTCATAATAATCAGGTTGATGAATTACATTCATTTAAAATGAAGCACAGTTACAGATAGGCACCATTAGACAATGTTAAGATTTCAATAGTAAACACACACAGGCCTAACTGTAAGAGTTAAGAGATGAGTTTATCAAATATCTGCTAACTCCCACATTTATCATTTATTTATCCCACAAAAAGAGAAAGTATAAAGAAATCACCAAGGCTGCTATCATACACCGCAGGTAATTTGTCACAGTTTTACAGTTAAATCATTTGTTACATGGATGCTCGGCTTATACACGGCTGTTGAAATATTATAATTTTAGCGTTTAGTGGTGGGCAGCCGATCAGGAGCACAGAGCTTTAAATTCTTTTAAACAGTTAACTTCACGAGCAAAAAGTCACAGATATTTCTCACTCGCATAGTATGATCCCTGGCACACAGGAGCTCACTGTCTAACTGCTTTTATGCAGACAAGGCCAAAATGGATGAAAAGGAAAGATGAAGCAGAGAGAAAAGTATCCTTTAGTGTTTTTGTTTTTTGTAGTTTAGTTAGGCTACTTTTTCCAGATGTACCATCCCTCACAGTAAAAATTTTTACCATACCAGCCCCAGTGAAGATGACTGTGTAGCTCAGCCAGGGAGATTCAGAGAGACTAGTTTTTTAAAACGGGCACTGACAAAGTTATGAGTAAACACAAATCATTGTGATATCTGCTAGCTAAACTCACACACTGGTGGCCACTGACAGCTCAGAAAAAGCAATGGCTAGCTTTTATTGTGGCTAAAGAGTTCAGTCTCTTATTGGTGATGTGGTGGAGGAAATGCTACCAGTGTCAGCTTGATATGAAACGGGTTAAAGTTAATACATGGCATAGATGATAGGATATTCAATACTCTGACTGAAACTGCAAAACCTGATGTAAACAGTGTTCATTTTTGATAAGGCAAAAATATGTTAATGAGTAATTCTCTGTAGGTAAGGCTGTAATGTTTATTATCATTTGCAGTTGATTTTTAATGGCAGTAAACTTGTAAATTAACAAATTCCATTTTAATGACAATAATTTTCTGTTATTACAAGTTCATTTCTAATGGACCTCATAATGTAACAAGATCCATTTCAATAACAGTAAACTCTTCTTGTTTCATGTTTATTTTTAATGGCATAAATGTTTTAATGTTACAAATTTCCTTTTAATGGCAGTAATTTTGCAATTTTGGATGTTTTTTAATGTTATAATGTCACAAAACACTTCTAAAAGTAACATTATTATAAGGAAGTGTAACAAGTAGAACCTGAATTCTGGGTGCTGGTGTTTCTAAATTGCTCCCCCCGGCATTAATTTGTATGTATAGAGAGCCTGAGCTGAGCTAAGCTGGAGATGTTGGAACTGGGGTTATTTATATAACCAATAATAACAACCTTAAAAAAGGATAAATAGCTTCTAAATGAGAATCAGCAGAGCTTTGCCTCGCAGTTATAGCAAGTCAGAATTTGTTGGGCATTATCCCTTTCTCGTTTTAAGTGATAATAAAAATGGGATGCAGTGAAGCCCTACTGTCTTTCATTATTTCAGAAATTATCTAAGGATTTTGCAAAACCAAGTCACTTTTGCAAATTTGCTAATTCCTCGAGGTGAAAACCCTAATTATGACAAAATGTCCAAACACTCCACAATTCCCACTCCATCTTACGAAAGTCCTTTAGCAGCTCTGAGCTACTGTAATCCCTGCCAGAGAAACAGACTGTTGCCAGGGCAACCCCAGTCCTGCCACCATGGCAGCTGTAACTGTGGCGAGGAGATACGCAATGCCAGAGTGGACAGGTGTTGCCGGGGTCTTTGAGATCAGTTTAGGTCTCTCAGCCCTGCGTCCAGTGCCGTTACACATGTGGAGCAACACTAACAAGCTGCTCACACACAAACAGACTCAACATGCTACCGGTGTGTACTGCTATCAAGACTCGGACTGCTGAGCTACGCTAATGCTTATGTCGAATTAGACAGGCGCATGGTTGTCTTGCCAACTCGGAGCAGGAGGTCTCTGTCGCATGGTTTTTGTGTTTTTTTTCCAAACGCACACACTGAAGTGATGAGAAATGACTCATATTCTGTGAAACATTGTAACCTGCTGTAGGGCAGAGTAATGGGGCACTGCACAAAAAGTCAAACAAGCTCCCGTTACCTTTTATTCAAGCAGAACATGGAGGACACCGCATCAAATTGGTCCTAGAAAATTGTAAGGGGATATATATAATGTGTGCTAGTGGAAAGCAGTAGCTGAGAGAGTGTCCATTTATTAGCAAGAGCATGAAGAAAAGATAGTTCTGTTACTGAGTCAGTGTGGCGAGGCGCAAAATGTCTATTTCAGGGCTTGCTTTAAGTAGGGTGACTCACCAGGCTTTGGAGCACTAGAGGCTGCATATGTGTGTGTGTGTTCATAGCGTGTATTTTTCTGTGATATCCCTGTTTTTTCTCCCACTCTCGGTTCCTCACTCTCCCTCTATCTCCGTCACACACACGTGCCTGACCGGAGGGTGCAGGTCTGTGACAGGTTAGGCATTTTGGGTATGGGCCATCCTCGCTCTCTGTCTTTCCCTCAGCTCCTAGCTGCAAGCTGGCCTTCGTGTGGGTACAGGCACCGTCTTCAATCTGTTTGGTAAATACTGAGATAAGTAAGGCCCACCCATCGCCATAGCAGAAAATAGCCCAGACCAGACCTGGAAGTGCAAAGATACCATGCTCTACTGAGAGCACGGTGAGGATATAAAGTGCCGAGAGAAGATCACGAACATAAATTAGCTATTTTAAGAATTTAGGGGGTGTGAAAGAAATCAGAGTGACAGACAGACAATGAGAGAGAGAAAAATGAAGGGACTGAGGGAGAAAGGCAAATGAGAGCTGGAAACCGCCTCCTGCTGCTAGTAAAATGTCAGTGGAACCCTGGGGATGCATTGATTAACCTCTCTACACCTAATCTGCCTCCACCACCTCCACCTTTCACTGAAGGCAAAACACACAGATTAATGCTATGCAGCTGGACCAGCAGATGAGCCCTGCATAAACATGCTATTGAGTACTAGTTAATAGCTCAGGCTCTAAAGACTTCACAGCACCCGGCATGCCACAGATATTTATTTCCTCTTTCTCTCTATCCTCCCACTTTAAAAACCAAAATTAAATCCAAACCATGGATTAAATTGATTTTAATTCAGACAAAATTCTGTTGTGGGATGTGGTTAGTTCAGTTTGACTAACCACATCCAGTGAAATGATTATTTTTTTCGATTAGCCTGATCGTTTCTCAATTTCCTGGATATTCATCTTACTATAACCTTAGACTCAGAAAAGCTTCAGACCTGCACACGATAGCTCTACAGGCTAATTACGATAATTGCCTATTGGACCATATCACTCTTATCCTACTAGCGAATGTAGGCAGGATGGCGACAAAGTTTAATCTGACGCTTAATAGACGCTGTGTAACAGCAATGAAAAGATAATTAGATTGATGTTTTTGCTGATTTCATTGTTCAAAGCTTTAAAGACTAACACCCTGTATATCTTCTTGTTTTTCTGTTCTGTGCCTTGCAGTTTGCTCCCAGTTCTCCAAAGGTGTGTATGCCATCATTGGCCTGTATGACAGGAAGACAGTCAACATGCTCATGTCCTTCTGTGGAGCACTGCACGTCTGCTTTGTGACACCATCCTTCCCCATTGAAACAGCCAACCAATTTGTGATCCAGCTCAGGCCCGAGCTCCAGGATGCGCTGGTGGGAGTTATCGAACACTATGGATGGTCCAAGTTTGTCTACATGTACAGTTCCAACTCAGGTAGGAAAGCTGCTGGCTCTCTGTTTGACTTGATGTTTAGGCTTGCCTCAATCGTTACAAAAAAGAAGGATGTCAGAATCTGACGGTGGAATTTCTCTCATGAAAACGAGCATGCGTGCAGACGAAGACAGCCAGTACCAGTCGTTATACCAGCCACCAGTTGTCATCTTTATATTGCCATGGCGACAGCAGCAGGGTCAATTTTAGCCATTGTGCAGCAACAAGCAGTCATCAGAACGCTTATTTTAGACCACCACTTTTTTACAGACAGGGAACACCGAAAAGAAATATTGACCTGCACTGACTATCAGATAAATCGCACAATGGTACGAAAGATTAAGCTTTTTATTGAGCGCTCCTCAACAGAGACCAGGGTTGCTGCAGTTCCTTTGTCCGTCCGATGAAAGAAAAAAAGGAGTGCTGTAGCATTTAAATTGAACATTTTAATGACACTCCTGCATAGTCAGACAAGAATAAAGTAGCACACCTGTCAGCCTCCTGCTTCTTCCTCTCCATCTCCCCCAGAGCCAAACAGCTATAGCTTTCCCCATAATGCCAGGCCATCTGTCCCAGGTGTTGTGGGTTTTGGAGCATGACCATGATTTGTGTATTTTTTGTGTATGCCCAAAAGCAGGCGCACTTCAATACATTTAGGCTGTATGACAGCTTATTGCAGCTTGTATCTGCTTATGTGTTTGACTTGTGTGTGACAAATAGCAGATTTAAGTCAGCTTTAAAAGACAGATGCCATTATGTCATTCCACACAGCACACAATCAAGCAGTGACAGTAGAGATTTCACAGCAGTCTTTGGCCTGTCAATGCATGATGACCGTAGCGGCCACACATGCCCCTCAGATTTATTTTTTTTTTATCTTCTGTGATCCATTTATTAACTACTCACGAATTCTGCGTATGCCTGCCTGTGTGTGTGTATATTTGTGTCTGAGAGGGTCACCCCTGTGAGTAGTGGGATGGAGCCAGCAGAATCCATATCAGTCGTCTCTGTTGCTTGGATACTATACTGCAGTCACTCTTCCTACATGGTTATTTAAAGCCTTTAAAAGAAACCGTATTTAGTTTGATCAGTCTGTGTAGTATGGTATAGAGCAGCTGTGTTTGCCTCTTCTAAATGTTTCATCAAACTATGTTTTATTAGGTACACTGCATCAGTTAAGTTGACAATGCCTTCAGGAGACTGTTGTGAATTGGCACTATATAAATAAAACTATATTGAATTGAATTGAACTGAATTGAATTTTCTAGCATGAAACTCTCGTACACTCTACAGTGTATCTCTTGTAAGTTACAACAACATATTATGGTACAGTACAATTTAAAGTATAAGGTTTACCATAACCATACAAAACTATTTGTCATCATTTGTCTGTACTCTGTCTTAAAATTCATTATGAGGAACAAAGTGCAACCATATGTCGATAGTCTATGAACCCTAAACTCTGTGTCCTTTTTTTTGGAACTATAACAAGATCTCAGCTTTTGTAGGAATGTCCTCTACATGAAACAATACTGAGTATGAACACTGGCCAGAACCTTTACTTTGTTTCAGGAGCTTTGGCCACTTCTAGCTAAAGATTAACATAGCTTAACAGGGCTAGCCATCATAGCATAGGCTGTAGCGGTGAGCACTGTGTGTGAACTTTCTGTGAGGAGGAGCCACATTGTATTTATTTCTGTGATTTTCTCTTATGACAACAAACAAACAAACAAAAATGCTAGATTATTGTTGCCTACAATGACCCAGGACACAAAAACAAATTTTGTGAAGTTTCACTTCCTGGTTTAAAAAAGTCCCGTTATTGGCCAGGAATCAAAGTTTAAACACAGCATAGCTAAACATTAACATTTTGACACTATTAAATTGAGAATTTAAAAAAATACAGTATTTTACTGTAAAATTGGTGTGTTGCTCACTTAGTAGATGTACTTTCAGACCAGACTGTTACTGTGTAAACCTGCATTTTTCTGATTTAAAAGAACAAAAGCTCTCTAATTTCTAGTCTAATACATTCATATTCAATGTCTACCTATGTTAGCATTTTTCCAGTGTTTAATCCATTATCCAAAGCAGTCAAGGACATACAAATATATCACATGCATTATCACTCTCCTGCCACCTGAGAGGCTTTAGTATTTCCCTCCTTTTCTATTACCATTTGTCTTGCTCTCTTACAGCATCCCCTAATAAATGTGCCTATCATTTTTATTTTCAGAAGCCAAGAATGGGAAAACAAATTTGATAGCCCATTAAACCTATCATAAACAATATTCAGGAAATAGTTTGCTAAAGTGTTATTTTCTCTGTTCTTGATTGTCTGTTGCCCTGGTCGCCCATGTACTGCCTCTGGCCAAAAGGGTGCTTACGACAGCCAGATTCCATTATGATATCATTCTCTCTCAGTATGCCTTTGAGGGAACATTTTTGTGAGTTCTCCTGTCAGACTGACTTTGATTTAGAGGAGTGCATCAAGCACATTTAAAAATGCGAGAGGATATTCGAGGTAAATCAGTCGGTCAGTGAGGCAAGCAATCAATACGTCTGTAACAAAACAAATGAAAAATAAAGAAAACATTAGAATCCATTAATGAGATTCAAATACTAATTTTAGCACACCTTAACTGCTAACCAGCTGTATTCCAAGGTAAAATCAGATTAAGAACTAAATAAGTATATTAGGTTTTTAAAAGAAATAGAAGAATTTAAAATAAATAGCAAAAAGAATGAAAAGATGAAAATCAATTAACTTCTGGGTTCAATGTGTCCCAGTACTAAAAGTAGCTGCTAATGAAAATAATGAGTAAATTCACAGAGTTTCTCTTAAAGTCAGGATTATACAAAGATTTTACACAGTGGCTGATGGAAATGGGTAAAGCTAGAAATGGTGTGACTTTTGGAGCTAGTGTAACTAAGTATTTAAATTTCCCACCATAATAACAGTGACTGCATAATAATAATAATAAATTGTGCATTTGCATGTGTGTCAACTCCAAATGCTGAGCTAAGATAATGTTTGTGGTCGATCTCATTTAAAATTCACTCACATCTTCCAGCCAACGCAATAACACTGAACTGAAAAAAAAGAAAAAGAGCGCAGCAGTGCAGCAGTGCAGCAGTGATGAGTTTGGTCGGTCCAGCTTTCATCAGCCGAGTGATCACACAAACAATTACAGCTCTTCCACGGTCTCGTATTATGATTCAGTTCATTTTATTTTTCACATCTCAGACTTGTAAAAGCATTCACAGACATGGCGAACTTCCCGGCGTTGTAGGTGTAATTTGTAAAAGCTGAATAATTTTCACTGTTAATAATTAAGCGCAAAGTATGCCAACATAATAAACTGGTAGGTCCGTGTTTTCAAATATTTCGTAGACTAAAGTATGGCTTCAGATTTATGCAACTAACTTATTTATTACAATTTTATATTCATGTTTAAACCATTTCCAGAGTAAATTATATGATTAGGTCTGCCGATTTTGCCCATCATTTTCACTGAACCAAGCACAACCTTTGAGAGAATGAGTTATACCTGGCGACAGGGTCACCACCTTTCTGTCTTTTGAGCTGACTCAGTCTTAAGCTGGAACTCTTTGCTTATAGTTTTATTTACAGTTTTCTTTATAGTTTTTGATGAGCTCTCTGGGAGGATTATCATATTTGGGAACACGGGTCCTGGTTACAATGAGTGGTGCTGTCCATGGTGCTGAAACACTTACTACAGCTCGACTCCATTAAAGTACAGCCGGCCTCGTGACTTTATTCACAGCTCACTATCTCCTGTCTCCCCGTGCTCATCACTCTATCGTTCATCTTTCTGTTAAATGCGTCGGCACCATGAGGTAAAAAGGAATAGCCATGTACCACCCCCTCTGTATCAGTTCCATTCAGCATTCTCACATTCATCTGGTTCCCTAATTTATTTACATGTGCTATATTGTGGTCATATATAGAGGTGAAACACCATCCATCTTTTTATTTCTTAATGACCTGTTGTCAAAAAAAGCAGCGTGAATTGCCTGGAGAGCAGCTGGTGCGCATTCTAATAAGACCAAGCAATCATCTTTCAGAGGCTGTGACTTCATTTCTCATTCTTCTTTTGACAGGGTCTGTGTTGTTGCTGCTGTTGCAGTTGTTGTGGGAAAGCCAGTATTTGCGTGCATTTATCGTAGAATATATGTGAACCGCGTGATGTGCGGAACGAAGGAGTCTTTAACAGCGCTTGCCAGCTAAGTAACATAGAAGCAAACACAACTACGTCGTGTATCAGTTTGCAATTCTAAATTTTGTGATTGCTATAATTCATTTGGGTAATGGCTGCCAGTCTGCCGTGGGTGAAATTACTTTATTTACTCTGTGGAACAACTGCGGCTGCCAGCTTGAGAGGAATCTGATTGGTCTGCTGCCAGCAGCAAAGAAGTACAACAGTGACTCAGGTTGTAAATCAGAGCTCAAGATCAATGTGTTCCATAATCACCTTTTATATCCTGTCTTAGCATGAGCCTTTAGCTTTTTGGCTGCTCTACCTGCTTCTCTGTGATGCTTGAATGAGTCAGCAGGGTATTGGTGACAGTGTAATTGAGTAGAGCCACCTGTAATTGGGGCTTGGAGGACTTAAAGCTTACTGTGAGTGTGTCGTCTAGCTGATTGTTTGTTACCATGAAAATGGTGATTATTTAGCCCGGCGGTGTGCGAGTTGGAAATGTGCACCTGTATATGTCAGTGTGCTTAATGGACTATCGCATTCGTTACACTTTATCACCAGAGCTACAAGGGAGATTCTGATGGATAAGCTTATCAGGGGCAGTTTGGGTTTCTGTGCAGCTTCTGTTTGGCTCACAAGTTGTCTTAATTTATCTTGCAGTTCATAATATAACTACACAAAGCATGAGGTTACCCCGCATGTAATTTATTTCGCATGCTGTCTAATAAGATGTAGACACTGTTGGATTGCTCCCAGTAGATGAATACCAACTAGTCATTCATCATCTTTGCAGAAGTTCTGTTACAGGTGCCCACACAGTTACCTCCAGAGCTTTCTTTGCGCATTTCAGTTATTCCGTACACTTGGCAAAAACACATGTTCTCATTTGCTTGTCTTCCAGGTCTGTCTGTGCTGCAGAAGGTTCTTGACACGGCAGCAGAGAGGAATTGGCTGGTGACCTCAGTCAATGTGGAGACCATATCGAGTAATGCCTTTGCGAAGGTGTTCCAGGATTTGGACAAGCGAAAGGAGGGCCAGATTATCATTGACTGTGAGACTGAGAGACTCAACAACATACTGCAAATGGTAAAAACAATCACTCTTTTTTATGTTTTCACAATGTATAATCAAATTTTAGCATAAAAACGTGGCCTCATAGCACAACAAAAGCATACAGCTGTTCTTTTAGACAGATGTCAAGCTAAGTATTAGTTATGTATGTGGCTTAACCCTTGTATGGTGTTCGGGTCTGTGAGACCCGTGTTCAGTTTTTGTCAAAAGAAAAATTAAACAATTAATTATTTTTTCACGTGTAAATGTGTTGTGTCTTTCCACTCACTCCACTTGATTATAACTGATTTATTTATAACATTTTATATAAAAGAAAAACGAGAAGCACATTAATTCATAAATGTGATCTAACAAAGGTAAAGGGAAAAAATTAACCATGTTTGCTGTTCATATGTCTTGTAATTGGGATGAAGTAAACATCTGTTGAGTAATTTAACATAAAATTGTTTGATAGTGTTAATTTGGAAAGCCAAAACTCTAGCGGGTCCACCAGACCCATGAACACTGGCTGAGTAACAAAAATACGAACACCACACAAGGGTTAAGTTTAAAAGAATTCGTCGGACATACAAAAAAGGCACAAACATTTCAGGACAAATTTATACACATTTTTATCAGATAAAGAAAGGAGGGGATATAAATTTAATGTGGTGGTTGGCTGTTGGTCTATTGTGATGTCTCGTCTGCTGGAGCATCAAGGACAGTAAAAGATAAATAACGCAGCTTTGGCATTTGAAGCCAGCAGTTCTCCCATGATAGGATCATCACTTTCTCACCTCCGCATTGTTAAAAGGAAAAGGATCCTATCATCGCAATTGACTGTTCACAGCCCCTTCCATCAAACACAGACTGTCCAACCATAGCTTAGCAACTGTAACTAGGCAGAGCAGGTCCCTTGAACTCCAGATTATATCACGAAGGCAGTGTCTCTTTGTTGTTACCTTTATAAAGGATTATTAAAAACACAACAGGGAGATAATATGAAGAAAATGGTTCTGACTAATTATTCACAAAAACAGTAGTTTGGTAAAGGAAGATATCACAGTAACCACCGCAGTTTACACATGATCCAGTACTAGGATGTTATGTTGGCAGTTTCCTTAGCAACTGCTAAAAATAGTGTTTAAAAATATGAAAAGTGAATGTTTATACGCTTGTAAGAATATTGTGATGGACACACACACTGTGTCATCACCCACTGGTTTTTGAAATGGTGTTTTTTGCAATTAGGTTGTTTGGAGCCATAAATGAATATAGCTGGATGAGAGGGAACAGCGCTACATTATGGGCTAATGCTAGCTAGCTTTATTAGCAAAGTCCACAGACAGCTGTATGGGTGCATTTCACCGACAGTAGCTACAGCTTGTTTTTCTCTTGTTTAAATCACTAATTTGTTAGTCGTGTAACCAAGAGAAAAAAGTTAGACTAGTGTAAAAGATCCTAAGAAAACATTTAAACTGAGTCCACATTACAGCAAATATGTTATGTGTGTTACAGGAGCAATATGAAATTGTCAATCGTGTTCCTTGTTCAATATTATTTGGAAGCCGCTGAAATGTGGGCCATTTTTTGTCCTTTATAAAGTTACAAACACACAGCATCAGATTAGATGGCAGAGTATGTCTAACCTTTGTGATACTAACAGCAGCCGCGTTGGTTTACGCTTGCTAGCATTCACATCCAGAACATGATTACACCTGGCTATGGATGCTTGGTTATGTTCCTGTTATTCTCCAGGTTTTATACATCAGTGCTAGTTAGGACAGCTGTCATCAGTTTATTTTTCCCCAGCTTGTTTCCACTGGTAGAAAGAACGTGAGCAGGGTGCTGGCTGTGCGTCAGGGCTGTAGCCCCAGGTAGTCGCCAGTGGTGTCATCTTTGAACCATCTTTGAGCGAGTAACTGCCTTTCTGCCTTTATTAAAGAAAAATAATCCATTAAACGGACTATTATTTCTGACACAGACTAGCAAATTTGGCAAACATTCAAACATCTAGCTCATAGGTGTCAAACTCTGGCCCGCGGGCCAAATTTGGCCCGCAGCCTGATTACATTTGGCCCGCGAAGCCATACCAAATTACTATTAGAGCTGGCCTACTGGTATTATACAGCTAATATATATATTGTTTAGTATTAAGCTTTGCTTGTTCCATATTAAGTTTTTCAGCAAAATGTGTTTGAGTCCATAAGAAAAGATTCATTCTTATATCTGGAGGAATAAATATATTTCAATAACTATTAACGTTAGCCCGCGACTTTGTTCCAGTTTTGAATTTTGGCCCACTGTGTATTTGAGTTTGACACCCCTGATCTAGCTGACTAGTCAGGCTCATCCCTCATTTGGTTATTGGAATTAGCTCAAATGCAGCCTAGCAGACTGTGAACAGGCTTCCATAACAATGTTAATTCAACTCAATGTAGTTTTAGCTTTATAACGCCAAGTCAGTGGTGGTGTGAAGGTGCTGTTATGGTGTACAGTGTTTTACATTCAGCATTGTTAAAATCTGCTAAAAAGACCAGAACAGAACATTTTTATGCTGTATAGTTTCAAATTTTAATACTGAAGGGGATTAGTTGCTTTTGGAGACAGCCTCAGGTGACAGTTTAACTCTTGAGATTTTAAGGGCAGATTATTAAGTGTTGTTAATAAGAAGCAGTAGATGCATTAAACCAATAATTTAGGATACAACATCTACACTTTATTACTAAACTGTTACATTTCTACTATTTATTAGTCTTCCACATTAAACGTCACCTCTGTGGATGCCCTGCCATGGACAGTCTTTTATCATGCACATTATCATGAATGAAGTACTTAGGTTCAAGAGACCCTTTTCACAGGGTTCTCAGTTTAAAATGAGCAAACTGGAAACATTAAAATATATTTTTCATCTAACTCATGTACAGTACCCGAGTTTAATTACCAGGCTGCTAAGAAAAGCTGCCTTTCAATCAGCAAAATCAGTGGTTGCTGACTCAAAATGAGCTGCTTTTATTCAACCGCTGTCTGAAACCAAGAACCCGTTATTTCAAAAACTTTTGCTCACTTTGTTGTTTTTTGTGGGGGGGCGGGGGGGTTACTGCCTTTTACAAGCAGGCATTCTGGCATAATATGAAGGCACCAAGGTGTAATTTGTTTTGCTTGCTGATTCCACGCATGTTATCAGTCTGACTGTCATAGTTCTTTATGTTTGTTCCAGAGAAGAAGAAAAAGTGCACACACATCCCCATCTGTATTTGTAGGCTATCACTGCTCTGTGTGAATGTTATTGATGGCCTGGTGTCTACAGTTAAGGTTATTGCATCAGTTCTCACCAGTTTACAGAAGCTGAGCCCGAGAAGTTCTCCATTCAGACAGCCACCATCAATCACCGACATCTGCTCCCTGCCTCCACGCTGCCCTGCCTGTGCTCCCATCCAGCGAGAAACACATATATACACAACACCTCTGCTTGGTTTGCCCTTTAAACTCACAACTGATCGCATCTAATTCATCTCATACCGTACAGATATTGTCTTACAATACAGCCACTGACAGTATATCACACAAACCGAGTGTAGAGGCAGTTTCATAGAAAAGCCACCGCAGAGATGTTTCAGTGGGTTTGCCAACTGAGAGACAAAAAGGGTGACCTGCTCTTTTTGGGCTGAACTCTGAATGACTCTTAAAATCTGCATGCATAATTTAAAAAAAGCTACTCAAAGCCAAAACTTTTCCATTTGACAGTCCAGTGTGGCTGTGTGTTTCCCCCTGTTGTACGGTGTATTGGTGTGAGTACTGGTTCGTGTCTCTCCTCCCTCCTTCTTGTTTTTCCTTGCCTGAGGCTTGGCCGCAGGGCTCCCCTCGTGTTGAGGTCATCATTAATAACAAATGCCACCTTCTGTCATGACCTACGGCATCATTAGACGCACACGCGAACACCACACAAACAAATGAGTGCACTTTGCACTGTATACACAAAGCAAAATGCTTGCAAAGAGAAAGAGAAAGGAAAAACCATGTTTACCACACTGCCTGCATGGAGAGCATGAAGCAAACTTCATATCCACCGGGTTAAGGCTGTTATTAAGCTTTAAATTAATGCTGCTCACTTGACCTTATTTTATGCGACTGTTGTCAGGACACACACACACACACAACCAAATTTGCTGTAGCTATACACAACAGCAGACTCGTTATTTAGCCAAGAAAAAAAAAGAATTTAGCCACCAGCTAAGCATGACATTTTTTTCTTTTTAATCATATACTTAATCTACATTTAGATTTAAGTAAAAGTGACGCTCGGTTTACCTGCTCCACTCATAATATAAATAAACCATCTCTTAAAGTGTCCTGGCCCTTTGTGATTGGCCGACCTGCGACGCCTGCAGTGAAAGAATTATGACAGCGCAGGCAGGACAGAGATGCAGAGTGTAAGCGTGGGAGAAGGGCTGGCACAGTTCATCACTAACTGCCTGCATTATTTCATGGTATTGTTAGACCTTGATGGAGCTCCAGGGAAGTAGAACTCTGTAAAATATTTAAATATCAGATCAAAGATCAAACCAGAGCTCACAAGGGAACAATACTGAGAGCAGAGAGAAGACTAGTAGGATTAGGAAGAGTCTGCCTCATGTCTTAAACTGTGTATATTTCTCAGTCTTTGCTTCTTTTTTTTAATATTTAATTTTTAAGTTGTTCCCTCTTCGGGTTATGTATCAAAATTTTCTGTTGACACATTTTGCTTGGTAGATATTGTGCCATTTTCTTTGGAACAAATATCTGCATAAGGACAGCAGTGCTGTAAGAACACTTCTTCCATAGCAGAACCATTCATCACTGGCAGGAAAGGGAGGAAAGGACATTCTTTGACTCCAGAACTGTCATTTTCTCAAAGCCAACATGTTCAAAGGCCAGTCCCTTTGCTCTGATTTCCTGTTAACCTACTTTCTGCCTGTCCTGCACAAGATCAAATGCTTTACACTGTCCTGTCTGTGGTGTGATGCCGAGAGAGTGTCATATCCTTCCTCGCACTTTCTCACACATGAATATATTCGAAACAACCTTGTGTGCTCGTGTGTGTGGCACGCATTTTATTTTATGTCTCTTTTGTTCTTATCTTTCAGATTGTAGATCAAGGAAAGAATGCAAAGAGCTACCACTATATTCTGGCTAATCTGGTAAGAAAGACTATTTTCATTTTTTTTAATTTCTTAATAACCACCAATAACCAATTATATTTTGCTTCCAAGAAGCCAGATGTTCTTGTAATTTTTTAAGACGTCTTGAGGTAGGTAGTTCTCTAGCATTTCCGAAGTTCTTTGGTTGCTTTTTCACCCATTTTCAGTCCACTTCCTGTACCTGACCATTTGCAAATATTTTTTTTTAAGCCACAGTTAGCGCTTACCTATGAATCATCTAATCATATGTACCGACACATAACAGACACTTTAGCAAAGAATCTATTTTAAATCAAGTCTTTCAACAGTTTATTACTAGCAGTCTGTCACAAAAACATGTCATTTGTTTCCATTTCTTTAGTTGAATCTACAAAAATGCCAAAGATAAAACACTTTGACAAGCATAAAATAGTATTTTTCCTCCAACATGTTGATTCTTAAAGACTTACTAACTGAAAACTATCTGGACACTGTTTACTTTAAAAAGTTGAGGACAACAGAATCTATCTATAGCAAATGAGCGGTATCCATGTCCTTAAAAAACAGGGGAACAAAACCAACAAAGACCTGACACAAGACCTGAGAGATGCCTTAGTTGGTCCATTTACTGTTCAATGGAGATTGATTGGAAATTATTTAAGTAGACGGGTTAACAACCATCCGTAAAACACAGTGGAAGCTCTATCGTGATTTGGGGCTCCATTATAAATGCAGAAAAGTACCGTCAGATTTTGATGTAATATTATTTGGAAAGCATCTGACTGGAAACAACGTAACATTTCAGCACAACAATGATCCCAAACACACTGCCAATGCAGTAAATCATACTTGGATATAAAAATACAGAATGGAATACAATCAGGCATGAAGACCACTTAAAATAAAGTTAAAAGAAAGCTTGTGTTAAAGAGTTCAGGTTCTGTTGAAGAATAAATGTTCATATATGTTGGCAGATTTCAGTAACTCACTGTGCCTATTTCTCATTTTCTAAGAGAAAGAGAGAAATCAGGGGTGGCTCAGGACTTTTTGCACGGCACTATTCTTCTCTGCATTCACACTTTATTTGAATTTATATAAATGTATGTAAATTGTATCTTTTGTCTTATATTTCATTTCATAACTGGATTCCAAACTTTCAGTAGTTTATTGCCAATTCAATAGTTGTGTTTACCCAATAGAATTGTCTGGTTTTACCCTCATTCCATCTGCAGCTCAGCTAAGTCAAATATCCTTTCACTGCCACAGCTATAGAAATCACAGCAACACAAGTGGGAGACTTGCGACAGTGACAGAAAGCTGTGCAGACTCACAGCAACAGAAAAAGGTCAGGCAGCCAGTGTATGAAAGCATACATCCATTAGCTCTCTTTGTCTGCTGCCTTTTCCTCGCCACACACATGTTAGACCCTGACAACACTCGATAAATGCGGCTAAATGAAAAGAAAACTGGCATCAACAGAAGCTGTGGTAATAACAACATTAATATGCAGATGCTGGCTTGAACAGTTTCTCACTGCTGGCGTTTTAGATTGACTCAATCTCCCTTGTCCAACCGGTTTGCCAGATTAAAATTTAAACGCTAAAGCTTAGACGGTAATAACAGATGATATACAAAGTGGCCACAGTCATTTATAATGGGTCCGTTAAAATGTTGGACCAAAAAAACGGGGGAAAAAAGAAAGAAAATGACTTTGTACGTCCTTGGACCTTTTAGTTAATTTACTTACCTCAGTGCACATGTGTGCTTGTGTGCGTTGATTCTGAGCACAGACTGAATTTCAGTAAGTACTTAAATTGTGGTTACAATTCTGTCGGGAACATCCCCCATCTACGTCCTGTGTTAGCAAAGGCTAGTTTCTATAGTAACCTCCTCAGCTGACTGCACAGCATTAGCTCATTCATGGAGCAGAAAAAAGACATAAGTCTGTCTGTTGAGCTGAGAAATATGGACACCTGGCAACACATACAGGTACATTAAGGGAAATGCGGCTGTTAAAGCAGACTGAATGCTGCCCCTCTTGGTTGCCCGCATATGTTTGGGGTATTTTTCTTCTTCTCTTAAATAAAAAAGGGCTAAAAAAAACAAAAAAACAATTCTAGATAACTTTAGGCTAGGGAACAGCAAGTCCTCTTTGTTTTTCTTCAGTTCTTTTGACTGTATGAAAATCAAAACACAGTAAACAAGCGCGAATTCGGAACGGATGTGATAAAAAGAGCCAAGGCTTCAAATGGCACGATAAAAAACAACAACAACATCAGAGCAGAGAAGAAAGAAAACGGATGGTACGCTGGAGACAATCCAGAGAGAGGCACCTTTTCTCCTCATCAATCAAAACTTTGCTTTTAAACCTCAGACAAATCACAGACAAATCTTTTTTCCTCCTCTGTCTCCACTCCCACCCGGTCCCTCTTGTCTACCTCCTCCTCTCCCCACGCTGACAGGAAGCCTGCTGAGAGACTGAAACTGTCTTTCCTACTTTCTACCTCTGAAAAACAGCCCTCTGCACATAATAGTTTTGGGGGGGGGGGGATACAAGAAGGAAATACCATTACAGTAAATCACTTCTTCCTCCATTCTTCTTTGCCTGAGGCTCGCCTTGCATTGTTCAGTAGCCTATAAGGTTTTGATCCTGCTGTTGTTAACAGTAGCATATGAGGACTCCGTCTATCACAGATTAGTGCCGGACTGCTCCTTCCATGTAATGAGGTTTTCTATTTTCTTTCTCACTACTTCTGTCCCTCAGGAAAGACCTAAATGAAGTCTGCTCAATGGGATGATCACCCTATGTAAAAATGAAAGATTTTTTTTCTTTATTAAGAAATTAAAACCTGAACTTGTGATGGCACAGTTAAAGCAGTACTTAAAATGTAATAAAGTTAGCTAAATTACCCAACCAGCGGCACCAAATGTTAGGTGCCCTGCTGCTGGTTCCAAAACCTTTTTGGACAGTGTTCTTACAAAATGCTCACCTGCTTGAAACCCTTTGATGCAGTTTTTAACAAGTTATGATAATTGATCCATTCATCCATCTGCTTATAAGCTAAACTGCTTATGAAGCTCAAAAGTAGAGGCGAGATCCATTTTACATGTGGGTTTTTTTCTTGTGACGCCTGGATAACCAGAACCCCTGTTTGCAATCCACTGCTGTAGAAGAACATATCAGCTGGATTTCACAGGGAGTTAACATATCCTCTGTACCTGTGTGAGTATGTGTGTGTAATCTGTTTCTGTCTGGTTTCCTCTCAGGGTTTTCTGGACATCGATCTGACAGATCTGAGGAAAGGCGGGGCAAACATAACCGGCTTTCAGCTCGTCAACAACTCAGAGCCGAGTGTGAGCCGCATCGTCCAGCAGTGGATGGAGTTTGATAATAAGGACTCCAAAGTGCCCAAGCCTGGACTCAAAGTACTACCCCTTAAATTTCTGAGTTACTTTCTTCTTCTTCCATAAGTCTCTAAGCCTAGTGTCTATATAATAGGTAACTCTTACCTGAATATGCTTTTTGGATTTTGGATTTCTGCTATAGCAATTATTTATCTATACCAAGCTGAGAGTGATACCATATCAAGGTATTTGTGTATTTACAGGCATAAGAAAGTAACCTAAAGTTTAAGTTATAGAAATGAAGTCTCTGATGTTTAAGCAAAGCGCTTCTAGTGTTTGTGACATGAAATGTAATTGAATTAAACTTGCTCTCTGCAGTACACAGGTGCTCTAACATATGACGGGGTGAAAGTCATGTCCACAGCCTTTCAGAATTTAAGGAGACAGAGGATAGACATATCTCGCAGGGGCAACGCTGGAGAATGCCTAGCCAACCCACCAGCTCCCTGGGGACAGGGCATAGACATCCAGAGAGCCCTGCAGCAGGTCTGCACACATGGAGAGGAACACGCTAATGCACACACGCATAAATACATAGATCCTCGTGCACACTCACACAATTTCTTGAGTGGCACATTGGCTAACAGCTCCTGAGTTTGGGCTGGCTGAACAAATTAGGTCTCATTCTGTCGTGTAAAGTTCACATTAAGTCGTTGGAGAGCTCTCCAGTATCAAATGTGACATCATAGCTAGTAAACACAACCTGCAGGCAATAACACTCGACTGTGATTATCATGAAATATGACATCAGCAATTGAGTTTAGAAATGTAATATTTGGCGATGAAAATGCTGGACTGGCTGTGAGACTCCTTAATGTCACAGAGACACACGAACGCCGACCCGCATGTGCATCGAGGAACACGGACAGTTATTTGGATTAAATTTAGAACGCTAATAAAAAAAAGAAAATTTAAGTTCAAGCCATTCAACACCATTCACGCAAAGTATGGAAATATAAAAACTGCTTTTGTGTTCATGAGGATTTACGTACAGTACAAGTGCTTGTGTGAGTGTGCTGCCCAAGGCGCTGTCTGCAGAGTGGCTTCGCAGAGGCCTGTTCCGAATCAGTCTCGCCATCTGCCTGCAGATAGACTGGAGATTGAAGCCGTTCGTGTTCGCTCAATTAATTCCATCACACAGCCAAGACAAACACGGTGCACTCTGCACACATACGTGCACACCGTCTGTCATTTATGTCCACAGTGACGCGCGGACACTCACAAATGAAAACGACACAAAACATGCGAGTTGCGCTTAGAATGCATGTCATGTTAGCATGATGTGCGAGTGCTTGCTCCTAGCACTGAAACGCTGATTGAATACCACGTTACGGGGCAGCCGTACCAGCCAGGGAAGTGAGAGGATCTGAATTACTTATTCGATATCTTTGACTCCATTACAGGTCCGTATAGATGGATTGACTGGTCACATTCAGTTTAATGAGAAAGGCCGCAGAACCAACTACACTGTTAGTGTCATGGAACTGGCCCCCTCTGGACCCAAGAAGGTGAGCCTGAGGGTCCGATTTAAGATATTCATTCTTGCCCAAGGGCCCCCTTTCTAAAAAGACAATATGTATGCAGTCTTATTACATGTGTCTGACTAACCCTGTAGCTTATTTTAAAACCTTGTACTGTAGTCAAACGAGTGAATGCTCCAAAGAGCCAGTTTCTAATTTAAAAAGTTAAGATTCACATTTAACAAGAAATCTCCTACTACCTTCAGTGAAGTGTATGAGTAGCTTTTTACTCTCACACCTCACTGAGCAGCTCCCAAATGAGTACATCATTACTGCTGCAAATACCTTAAGGGTGAAAGGTAAATTAGAGACATGGATTTACCTTACTTCTTGGTATGTTTTCAGTCTTGCAAATGCAACTGAATGTTTATTTGAAATAGCAGGAAATTCATATTTTCCTCTTGCACTGGAGAAGCTATCCAGTGAGGAGACTTAAGTACTTGAATTTATCTTAAATGCCTGATAAATTATACATTTTTATTAAATACAGCTCATCATTTCAATAAAATTTTGTGCACTCCACATACATGTCTCTTTTGGGATTTCAGTCATTCACAGTAAGAGCTGCTAAATCAGCTTGATAGGTCATTGAGCTGGACTTAAATATAAGCTGAAATATGATAAACTGCCTTTAAGCTCGAGTCTTTGAGTGGGAGTAAAAGTTATTTTTCTCTCATATAGTCAGTTTCACTTTAGGCAGTTAATTAAACACGGGCCCTACTTTGTGACACATTCTCCTTGCCTTAGGTCGGCTACTGGAATGAAGATGAGAAGTACGTGACCACAGCCAGCCTGAGAGGGAGCAACGAGACTTACCCACTGCTGAACAGAACTTACATAGTCACCACTATCTTGGTAAGTATGAGTTAAAAACAAAAAAACTCAAACAAACAGAGGTTAAGGGCTTTTTTTAGGGGACGAGGGTGTTTAATTTGAGAGACTGAAACAGATAAAGTAATAGTAACATATTTTCTATCATGGTAGAGTTCCTTAAATTTCACGACCCTGAAAGAATTCAGCAGGCGTCCGCGATTGTATCTTGCTCTCTTGTTTCTTTTCCCAGCTACATTTTCTAACTGCTCTCATTCTGACTGAAGCCTGCTCAGAATAACAATGAGTATCAGTATAACTTTATTGCTCCGTGTACATCTGAAGTGCAGAATCTTATGCCTGACATACAGTGTTGATGACTGTTAGAGTTGGTATAGTACACATTTATTGCACTTTTAAAAGCTCACAAAAGGTCAACATAATCTCTGTGGTAATGTCAACACACATAAAAAAAACAGGCAGACTAGAAAGAACCAGCAGAAGTGTCTGTGCAGCATTAGAACTTCTCATGAAATAGACAAAGTAACTGTTATATATGAGGCTGTGGTATGTCAGTGCATCCTTTTAATTTTTATTTTTTTTATTTTGTTTTTACCATAAATGTCATCATTAGGTCATCCAACATGTCTCAGGTTGTATTTATTGGCAGTAACACAAATGGTCTGCAAGTGAGGTCAGATTCGACCTAATCCATTCTTGTGACACGTATCATTATATTTTGTAATCATAGCTGATAATATCCGACTATAGTACAGTAGAGGATATTAAAGTTAGTACAATATATCCCTGGAGGTACAGGATGTTCTCAGTAGCTTGTCTATGAACTGGTTCCCTAATTTTTACTAGTGGTATATTTTTAAAGTGAAAATGTTTTTTTTTGCAGTGAAAAGTGGCTTTAATGGCTCTAATGTATATGTGAAAGGTATATGCACACCAGAATTAGAAATTAAGCAGCTTAACTTATATGTCATGTGAAAAAAAAAAGTTTTCGCATGACTTTCTGCAGTCTTGTGAAAAAATACAACCTACATCAGCAAGTATGAGCATCTCTATGAAGGAAGACATTTTGGCAGTTTGCTGCTCTGGAGCTTTCAGGTGTATGTTAACACAATTCTGAGGAGGGAAGACACCAGCAATATCTAGAAACAATTGTTGCTGCCTATCAATCTGTGGAGGTTTATAAGACCATTTGCACACAGTTTGAAGTCAATCATTCAACAGTGAAAAAAAATATTGACAAGTTGGCATTCAGGACAGATTACCAATCCTCCCAGGAGTAGAAGTCGCAACAAACTCACCTCAAGATCAGACAGTGCGACGCGAAACTGAGAAACTGCAAAAATTTCCAGAGCGACATCTCAGACTCTGCAGGCCTCAGTTAGCATGTTAAATGTTGCAGTCCGTGACTGTACAACTAGAGGAAGGCTGAACAAGTATGGCTTGTTTTGAAGAGTTGACAGGAGAGACTCTTCTCTCTAAAAGGAACATGGCAGCATGTCTTAGATTGGTAAAGATCCATTTGAACAAACCACAAGGTTTCTGCAATGATTTCCTCTGGACAGATGTGACCAAAGTGGAGATGTTTGACCATAATGCACAGCACTATGTTTGTTACAAACTGAACACAGCATATAGGCACAAACACATCATACCTACAGTCAAGCAGTGTGGTGAAAGGAGTGATGATTTGTGCCTGTTTCACAGAGACAGGACCTAGAAGTCTTGCATGCTCTTTATAGCAAAGCATTCTAGAGTCAAATGTGAGGTCATCTCTCTGACAGTTAAAGCTTCGGCGAAATTGGGTCATTCAGCAGGACATTGTTCCCATGCACAGCAGCAAATGTAGAACAGAAGAAGAATCAAGTAGTTCCAATGACCCAGTCAAAGTCCACACGTCAACCTGATTTAAATATTGTGGGGAGACCTAAGAGAGATGTGCTTAAACAAATGCTCACAAGTCTTTATGAACTAAAGCAAATTCATAAATAAGAGTGGGTGAAGATTCCTTCACAATGATGTGAGAGACTGATAAAGTCATAGAGAAAAATAGTAATTTAAAATTATGGTGGCGCTACCAGCTACTGAATCATGAGATGAGCCTCATTTTTCACAGGACTGTATAGAATCCTGTGAAAGCTTTCTTTTTTGCATACAATACATTACAGTTTTATTTATATAGCACATTTAAAAACCCGAAGGCACACCAAAGTGCTTCACAGTAATATGGAGAGTCAACATAAGTTAATAACAGGGTACAAATCGGGCACTAGCATAGACAGGATAGAGGCACTAACAGACCAGAAGAGTTAGATAAATACAAAATCCGCTGAGACAAAAACAGCAGTAAAATTAATAATAAAATAATAAATTTTATAAAATTTTTATAAAAGATTTAAAAGTTTAAAATTTAAAAGATTTAAAAGGGTATTAACTGGTGAGGAAAGCCAAGTCAAATAGATATTCTTTCAATCTTGAGTCCAAGGCTCGAATAGAAGCAGGGAGGCTGTTCCAAAGGTTGGGTGCAGCTGAAGCAAAGGCACGATCGCCTCTGGTCTTCAGTCTAAACTTAGGTTGGGCCAGGAGTAATTGACCTGATGATCTTAATGTACAGATTGAGGAGGTCAGTGAGGTAGCTGGGCGCAATGTTATCCAGGATTTTAAAAGTGAGTAGCAAGATTTTAAACTCAATGCGATATTTGATTGGTAACCAGTGTAGATCAACAAGAGCCGGAGTAATAGGGTCAAATTTTCTAGTTCCAGTAAGAAGGCGAGCCGCAGCATTGTGAACGAGTTGCAGCCTTCGAAGAGAGAAGGCTTGGACACTACAGTAGAGAGAATTACAATAATCTAACCTGGAGGTCACAAAAGCGTGGATAAGTTTTTCCAGGTCCCTGTGTGGTATAATGCTTAGCTTTAGAAATCTGGCGCAGTTGAAAAAAAAACAGATTTAACTACTGATGATACTTGCTTATCAAGCTTAAAGGAGCTATCCAAATAGACACCCAGGTTACGCATAGAATCAGAGACAGTTAGCTAGGGGCCCCAGCACGGCAACAAGCTGGTCTCGAGGAATGTGGCTGTCGAACACCATAACTTCAGCTTTTTTCTCATTTAAAATGAGAGAATTATCTGACAGCCAATCTTTAACCTCTCTCAGGCAATCGTACAGGGAGTTCAGTGATGCTGACAAATCATCAGTCAGTTGACAATAGATTTGAATGTCATCAGTGTAAAAGTGATAAGAAATATTGTATTTTTCAAATATGAAGCCCAAGGGTAGCATATATACCATAAAAGGCCAATACAGACCCCTGGGGCACACCACAGCAGAGAGGGGCAACAGAGGAAGAGTATCCTCCCATCACAACAGAGAAGGATCTATCTGTGAAGTAAGAATTAAACTAGTTAAGGGCAGAACCCTTGATGCCTACAACATGCTCTAGCCTCCTCAAGAGTATATTATGATCAACCATGTCAGAGTCTGAAGACAGATCCAATAAAACTAAAACAGCAGGGCGACCAGAGTCAGCAAATACAAGAGGATCATTATAGACTCTTAGCAGGGCCGTTTCAGTGCTATGGTGTGGCTTAAAGCCAGACTGGTATTTGTCAGTGATATTATTTGCAACTAAGTAAGCCTGTACTTGGAGAAAGACGGCTTTCTCTAAAACTTTTGATAAAAACGGAAGTTTTGAGATTGGCCTATAATTGGCAGGGTCTTTCTGATCGCAATTACTTTTTTTAAGAACAGGGTGCACTACCACATGTTTAAAAGCAGTCGGGACACAGCCCACTAACAATGATAAATTCATTAAAAATAAGATGCAAGGCCCAAATTCCTCAAAACTTTCCTTGATAATTCGGGATGGAAGGATATCATGCACAGAATTTGAGTTTCTCAATTGTTCAATTATTCCCTTAAGAGTGGGGAGTGATAACAGCTCAAAGTGAGAAAAGGTGGACATGCATCGTAAAACCGGAACAGGATTCAGCACAAGAGAGTGAGAGTGTGAAGCCTTCAGTAATAAAACTTTTCCACTAAAATGAATAAGAAATTGCTCACAGAGAGCCTGAGAGGCCGAGCTCGAAGAGTCCGGACAGGAATTTATCACTGAATTAAAAATTTTGAATATCATTCGCGGGTTGTGGCTATTAGTCTCAATAATATCTGATAGGAAAGCTGCTTTAGCTGCCTTTACAGAGTTCTGGTATAGAAAGACTGAATGACTGTGGGATTTTTGTGGGACACGCCTTCCTTCAGATGACTTCAGTGCTCACCAGACAAAAGATTCTTAGTGGAGCTGATGAAGGCAAGAAACAATGTAGAATAACAGAAAAGACATGAGTACACATCAACTTGTGCACTCTTTTTAGAGCCATTGGCTGCATATATAGACATCATTGCCAGTGAGAGGAGAAATACTCTTCCAGTCAGCCTCCAAGTTGTAATTAAGATAAAGAAATTTTCAGAAGCCAACTATCTCTGCCACTTAGCAGATATAATTATGTTTAAACAAACTAGTGCAAAATGGCTGCAGTAGTCAGTTCAGCTTAAATGAAGCCCAAAGTGAACCCTAATGCAATCCATTCAGCTGCGAGAAAAAGAGATTGATAGCTTACATGGTTTTTTTGTACCCAGTTTTCAAGCCTTTAGGCTATTTTTCAGAAAAACAGAGTGCATAATCTCAGAGATTAGACATAGTTAACTAAACACATTCTTTGTTTGAAAGTAACTCTCCAACACTCCAGGAGAGAGAGGCCAGAGGGCAGCCACTTGGAGTTTGCCAAAAGGCACCTAAAGGACTCTCAAATATCGAGAAATAATTCTCTGTTCTGATGAAATAAAGATTGAATTCTGTGCCCTGAATGCAGTGCGTCATCGGCAACATCATGCTCTGGAGATGTTTTTTGGCAGTAAGAATAGGGAGTCTAGTCAGGGTCAAGGGAAAGATGAATGCAGCAACGTGTCCTTGATTATAACAAGCTCCAGAATGTTCTGGTTTAGCCCCAGTTTTCCAACAGGACAACGACCCTTTGCACACAGCCAAAGTAACAAAGGAGTGGCATCAGGACCACTCTGTGAATGTCCTAGAGTGTCACAGCCAGAGCCCACACTTGAGATCTGAAAATGGCTGTGCACAGACGCTCCCCATCCAACCTGACATAGCTTGAGAGAAGATTGAAATATTGAGCCAGGGCTTCCAATACTTATGTAGTTGTTATATTTTAGTTTTCCAATTTTACTACATTTACAAGAATTTCAAGAAAACTTTGTCTTTATGGGGTAATATGTTTATAATTTGAGGTAAAAATGAATTGAATCCTTTGTGGAATGAGGCCGTAACATAACACAACGTGGAACATGTGAAGTGCCGGGAATACATTCTGCATGCATGTAGCTTCTGCCACTTCAGCTGTCTGCAGTACAACTGGAAGACCAGAGATCCTGTTAGAATCATTTTCACTGAAAAGCCAATCAAGTGGTTGTTGTAGTATTACTATAATAAGATTACTGAGTTAAATATAAGAAAGTAGCCACTAATGTAGCTGCAAAGGCAAATCCTGACATGTAGTCTATTGACATCTACTTTCGAAAGTATGCCTAAAATCCTTATTTAAACCCAAGAGTTGGAGTCTCCGGAGTAAGCCCCCAAAATAACTCTCTCTGACATAATCTCCTATCAGTGTCCTTTTCTCCGGGAAGATAAATTAGTTTTCTGTCTTGGAAGCTAAGAGAAGAGATAAGGTGTGAGGAGCACAGGCGCAGGAGTTTTTACACCTTCTAACTTCTGTGCTCTCTGATTCGTTGCCTACGGGTGGGTGTTGTTTTGCTGCTGTGTTGATATCACATAGTTCTTCACTGTAGTCCCTGCTGTCCAAGCCTGTGCCCACAGACTAGGCCTGGAGATGTGGAGAAATGAGGCACAACTGGTTTAATGGGACATCAAAGCTTCCTTTGCTGATGACTGCGGCTTTGCACTGAAACCAGACAAAGAGTGAAATGTGTCTAATCTTAGCATGCCTGATTTTTGTGTTATTGTCGCCTTTAGTGTGTATAACCCTTAAAATATATTGGGTAATGTCAGCACACAAGAGAAAATGATTGAATTTTTAAAACGTATTAAAAATATGAACTTCTACATATGTAGTTGCATTTGTTCAGGTGCACAAGTGCTCTTGTGTGAATAAATGTGCAGCGAATGTGTCTCAGTATTGTATTTAATGTGGTTGAGTGACAGCAGATCTCAGTGGAGCTGTTCGAGGTCAATGTGATTCAGTCCTGGAGGACCTTTTGTATGCCTTGCCACATCTCCATGTGCACATTTGTACATGTGTGTGTGTATTTCTGTGTGTGTGTGTGTGTGTGTGTGTGTGTGTAGCGGGCATGGTCACAGTTGCGTGTGCCCTGTCTTTGTCTATGACTGCGTGCGCCAGTGCGTACACTGTGAAAGCGCTGCACGCCAGTCCTTTCTCTTCACTGCCTCCCCAGGGTGCCATTTGTCTACCAGCCTCAAGTTATGTGCAACAATGATTACCTTCACCTGGATCATAAAGAGCGGGAGAACACAGATAGCTGTAACACATATAGGAAACCCTCTCCTCCCTACACCCCGCCTCCTTATCTAGACACTGGTGAACACGATGGAAGGATTTTCTAAGCTCAGCAGAAAACTCTCGCTTAAAACAGGAACACATAACAACTTGTGGGAATTGAGGCCTTCTTAGTGCTGCTGGACAATTTATACTGAGGCGACTTTAATTCTGTATGAAATACATATTTCTGAAAGTGGAGCCCCAGGTGTCGTGTCAGCTGCAGTTTCTCAGGCAAGTCAATCAGTGTGAGATGTGCAGTAGTCGATGTAACAAGAAGAACAATGTGGCCCTGGAGCAGAGGTTATCCTGGTTTCAGAGAGCTGTCAGCTTCATTGTCTTCATGCACGCACTTACACAGGTGCTCGTTTGAATCATACCTCATGTCTCTTCGGCTCTAACAATGCTGCCCAATTCCTGTTTTCTTGCTGCATGCTATGTGCTTTTCAGTGCACGATTCAGTCGCACTCATCCTACTTAGAGGGTCTTTGTGGATGAATTGCATACCTACCTTCAGGGAACAAAGCTACAATAATGCCTTGTAGTTCCATTAAATTTTCTTTTCTTCTCAACCTTTAAACCTACAATTATATCTGGGGGCCAGTGCTTTTTTTTCCTTTTTTTTGCCCTAAGCCTCGGTTTAGAACAAGAGATAGCACTTCATTTTCAAAGTGCACACTAATTTCAGGGAAATCATTTCAGAAGCTGTTGAGTGAGTTCCTGTAAATGATTTTTAAAACTTTAGGAAAATAAAAAGAAACACATAAAAAATCTGTTTTTACTCATGGCTGCCCCACATCCAACAGGAGTCTCCATACGTGATGCTGAAGAAGAACCACGAACAGCTTGTGGGGAATGATAAGTACGAGGGCTACATCGTGGAGCTGGCTGCAGAGATAGCAAAGCATGTGGGCTACCAGTACAAACTGAAGATCGTCTCAGATGGCAAGTACGGAGCCCGAGATCCCGAAACCAAGATGTGGAATGGCATGGTCGGAGAGCTGGTGTATGGGGTGAGTCGATGGAGCTTCTAAGAAGAAGAAGAAGAAGCTTTGACTGTTTTCCCCACAGTCAAAGCTGGAAAATTAACTTTTAAATGTCTTTTGTGAATACTGATTATTGAAGGTCTTAACACATTGAAAACCGCACTGGCCCCAAGCCTGTTAAGGATGATTACCTATTTTGCTTTCTTTTTATTAGTATTCTGCGCTGCTTATTTAAATATAATTTTAATATGTTAGACTTTGGGCAAGGTTCACTTTGGAAGAAACAAATCCTTACAGTTTGCTGCTAGAATAATTTGTGATTATATGATTACTAAAGGTTCCTCTGAATTGCAATTTCGACAGTCTAACCACTTTGTTCTTCAGAAGTCTGAAATTGTGCTGTGTTTTTAATTTGACCTGGATCGTTACCGACTAACTTTTGCTGTGTGTACCAACTGTGCTGTGATGAGGGGGAGGAAGATAAAGACACCATCTTAAAACTGAAAGAACTGGTCTTTCTTTTGCTTTCTCGTTGTGCAATACACTTGGATAATGATCAAAAATACATTTATATCTAGACACGGTGTAGTGCACGTTGAGTGGTTGCGGTGATCCTCTCAGACCTTTGCTGCAAACAAGGAAACACAAGTATCATTCCACCTCAGAATTTCAATGAAATGCTACTTTATCCAGCACTGTTTACACCTGCCTTTGTGCTCTTTCCTCAGAAAGCAGACGTGGCTGTGGCTCCGCTCACTATCACCCTGGTCCGTGAAGAGGTGATTGACTTCTCCAAGCCCTTCATGTCTCTGGGTATCTCTATAATGATCAAGAAACCAACCAAATCCAAGCCTGGCGTGTTTTCCTTCCTGGACCCGCTGGCTTACGAGATCTGGATGTGCATTGTGTTTGCCTACATTGGCGTCAGCGTCGTCCTCTTCCTGGTCAGTCGATTCAGCCCGTACGAGTGGCACGCCGAAGACTACGAGGAGGGAGCCGAGCCGCAGACTCCCACCCAAGCGGCGGCTTCCAACGGGGTGCAGCAGGGCCAGACACCGACGCAGCAGAACACCACCCAGCAGAGTCCAGAGCAAACCAATGAATTTGGCATCTTCAATTCCCTTTGGTTTTCACTTGGCGCCTTCATGCAGCAAGGCTGTGATATTTCACCACGGTAAGAAGCTGAGGCCACAAATTTTGAAGCTTTATACTCCTCTGAGTCTCTGCTTTTATTTGTTGGTACACAAAGAGACATTCAGTACCACCTACGTGTAGTACATATCTATCTGCCACACCAACGCCTCAGCATGCTGACTTGCTTTCTTTTTCAGCTCACTTGAGTTTTGTTTATTGAGATTTTGTTGTGTTTTTCTTAGCCGTTTGTCATACAAAGAAGTGATAAAACTTTGATGAAGGGCAGAAGAGCCAGCTTATGATGTGGTCATGTTGCAGACTGTTGTGGTCTCATTCAGTTTCCAGATAATTCCCATAGTGCTAAAAACATGGCACAAATCTAGGACAGTCAAAACTGGTAGTCAGTAGAAAGCTTTAGTATTTTATAAAATTAAAAATTCCTGCCATTCTGCATCTCACAAGTGATTAGCCAGTCGGTTGTGCAAATATCAGAGCCTTAAGAAGCTGCTATGAAGGATCCTGGTGTGAGTATTGAGTGTTATATGTTGGCTTCCCTCAAGTGCTCTCATGAGCTGTGGTATGAAACCGTTCTCAAAAGGTCACCAATTAAAAATCTCATTAAGTGTCTGAAATTAGAGACACTGAGGTCGACTTTCTGAGCTCTCCAGAGGCGCTAACAGGGGGAGATGAGAAGATAATGTCAGTGTTATCACTGTAAGCTCTGAACTAGCAGAGACAGGTTAGGTCACTCGTAGTCAGAGCTTCTTGTCTCTTTAAACATTAAGCTGCATATACATTATGTAGCAGCTACCGTGAAGTTGGAGATCCCAGCGCTCCGTCTTGAAAGTGTAATCGTAAGCATCGTTGCGTTCCATCTCGACTTCCTTCTTGTGGCAAATTAAAGGGTGTATTTTCACTTTGGCCTCACCCTGCACAAATAACAGAAGGGAAAAAAACAAAACAACTTTGCAACTCACGAGCCTGCATGCGGCACATAGGTGCTCAGCAGTACATAATGTAGGTAGTGAATTCCTCCTCCCACAGGCCTTCATCTGACATTTACTGTTTTCTGCCTGCAGACTGTGCTGTGCTTCATGTGAGATGAAGCCTATTGTCCAAATGCTCTTCTCTTACAGGCAGAAAATGCATTTGGAATAACTATTGATTTTCTTGTATGCCACACAAAGAGAGAGGGCCAGGGAATGTCACGGTGCTTCCTTAAAATTGTCCCTTCCTTCTGTATACACAGCCATCTTTGCGCTGTGTGTGTGGAATGGTGTGTACTTTGCAATTTAACAAAACAAAATTAAGAGTATTTGCATTTCTTTTGCTCGAGGAGCGAGGGGGACGACCTCTGCCGATACAAGACCTTTCATTGACTTCGGCTAAAAGGACAAAACAGGCCATTCCTCTCTACTTTCTTATGTTCTCTGTAAAATAGGTTTGAGGTGGAACCGAATTTCATTAGTGTTATTAGTGAGGTTGGGCTTTAAGGGCGCTTGTCCTCTAAGGACTTCAGTCAAATACCTCTCTTTGTCTTGGAGTGTCCTTTCAAGGTGAGTCTGAGTGTTCATTTTTGGTTCTTGGTAAAAGATTTTTTTTGGGGGGGGGGAGTCAGGGGAGTTCACAGACTTTTTTTTTCTAAAAAGAAAAAACTGCACATGTCACAGCGTGTGCAGCAGGACATGCTGTAGCGATCAGCACGGCCTGCTTGGTGTCTTGAAAAACCAACACAGTGAATGTTTCACCCCGCTGAATACTGGCCTGAAGGAAACATCTTCCCCTTGAAAATTTGGGTGACCTAGTTGCTCTAGTTAGCACAGCGCATATTCACACACACTGGTGCATGCTGATGTGTCTCCTAAAGCATTATGAGTTCTTCTGCTAGAGTTAAAGGACATACTGTTGCAGCTACGGTTTGTCAGATGAAAGCAACAGTCCTTGTAACATCACAAATTCACAAGAACAGAGTATTACACAGCGTATGCAGTTTTACTTTTATCAAAAAAATTCTTTCTTGAGAAGGTTTTGTTCTTGTATGTGAGGTAGTGGTTGACCATCTTCTTTTTTTTTTTTTCTTGCCTAGCTGCAGCCTGTCTTTCTTTTTCCACTTTATTCATAGACTGAATATGTCCTGTCGGTGTGAAAAAGGAAGCTAGTGCGGCTGTGCCTAAAACCTCCATACTTCTCTCTCCGGATTGCGAAAAGAAGGCGTATTACAGGGACGTCCTCAGTAAAAACTCTCTTAACAGTTTATATTCTAAGGCACTATCTTCAGGTCTTTTTCAATATGGCGTTATGTTCATTTTGTATGTTATGGTCCCATTTAGAGAGAAAGAGACAATAAAATAGAGGATACCTTGTCAGGCACAAGTCACTTTTTTAACATTTTGCATATTCAAAACTTTGCTAAAGTACAAAATAACACTTCTCACTCAGAATTGTGTACTGTATTTTTTGGAGCAATGTTATTGATGTCTTAGCACATACCGCTTATGAAATCCTAGATACTCACTTGTTGGTTATTATGTAAGCACATATGTAAGCAGCACAGCCAATCAGCATTATCCTTGCCGATTGGCTGATTTTAGGTTAGATTTTTTTATAGCATCAACTAATATTGATTTGTCTGATGTTGTAGCTCTAACTAGTTAATTAAGAACTTGTTAATTTGGTAGCAGCTGATATACAAAGTGACTATGTGGATATATATGACTATGTGAAATAATATTTGACATAAAGCAGATTAGGGTCCGTATTGACATATTATATCACAGAGTTGCTGCAGCTGTGTTGGTTACACATCCATGATATAAGTGTGCTGTTTAACCACATTCCAAAGGTGATCTGTTCATCGGCTGTGGTCATAAAGTGATGGGCATCGTCACCAACAATACTCAGTTTGGCTGTAGCCTCAGTTTCCGGTTCGTAGCTGACAGGAGGGGTACCTAGATCCTCTCCTGCATGGCTTGGTTTTAACAAGTTTAATAACAGAGTTGCTGTTCCCGTTCTATCAGCTCAAAGCAGTCTGGATATTCTCTTCTAACCTCTGACATCAACAAGGTATTTTCACCCAGAGAACTGCCGCTCAATGGATATTTTCTCTTTTTTTAGACCATGCTCTGTAAACCCTAGATGTGGTTATGAGAAAATTGAAAGCTTTTGAAATACTCAGACGAGCCCGTCGTCTTGACCACTTCTACATGCCTAAATGTAGGAGGATAGATAGATAGATAGATAGATAGATAGATAGATAGATAGATAGATAGATAGATAGATAGATAGATGGTTAATTAATACATTTTAGAATAAAACTACGTAAAAGACATGTTTCTGAATTTGCTGACATTTCCCAGTCAGTGCCTGTAAACCTCTCATCGCTGTGCCTTTATTACTAATAGGTGAGAACAGATTGTTCTAGAGGTGCATTCAGCTCTGTGGTAGGCAGCCTGAAGCACTTCTCTCTTCATACTTCTCCATTTAATCAGAGACAAAAGGCCAAGGAACAACACTGATGATCCACTCTGTCCTGGATTAATCAGTAGGCGTGTTTAATTTTCTCGTCAGCCTGTAT